>NC_143561.1:127358771-128010026 GCF_054136105.1 Typopeltis vanoorti
ACTGGAAAGTTCTTTCGCTGGAGCCATCCCTTAACACTATAGAAAGAATTCAGATTTCCCAACCACAATTCTGCTCCTTATAAATGTTTTCTCTGTGCATTACGTGTGAACAAACAATTGTAAATTTGCATATTGGGGAAAATGATAAGCATTTGTTTCCTCAGCGATCACTTTTTTCCCAACTGTCATCTTGATTGGATACTTTTTTTAACACAGATAATTTATTTTCTTTAAATTAACCTTTATATCTTTGAATCATACATTAATTTTTCTTTTCTTTTTATACTTTAAAATGAGTTATTTCATTCCTTGAATGTTAAAACAGTCATATGTTAATAGGGTATATTGTAGTCATCGCATTGGTAAACACCATTGATCAGATACTTTTTACCAGGGGTTGTATATCAGTTCCTTTAATATAATTTTTGTTTTAGGTGTTTATCAGAACTTTCCAGACCTCCCTCGTAGATGATTATAATAGACTGAGGAGTGCCATGGGTGGAGAACTTGAATAAGAAGAGATAGTAGCAGTGGAAGTTAAGATATATATTTCATAATAGTACTGGCAGATTGTATACCTAGTGAGAGAAGAAAACAGGTCTGGTGTGAAATGGATGAGCAAGACTAGACAAATATTATGGGCAAGACTCAACAAATACACCTGCTGGTGAGTAGCTGTAGACTCAACAAAATAGAATTTTTTTTAAAATTTAATAAAACTAATATTTTAAACTAAATCTTTTTAACTTTAAAAAACATAGATGCAGCACCACTGATAACTTTATGGCACTTACTGAGACATCATTAAAAAAAGAGAGAGAGAGAGAGAGCCTAGGGCAATTTCATTTTTGTGTGGTGAGTAGGATTTTGGATAATTTGTCAAGCCCTAATTATGTAAATAAAGAAGTAACTACAACTCAAGAAGAGCTGTAGTTACTTCTTGATTTCAACCTGTCAAATCATGACAGGTTTTAATAAGGCAGAAGAAAAGCTGCTTGAGGAATATAAGGTTCGAGCTCGAAGTGTGACAAGTAAGGAAGGGGAAACTAGAATATAAGAACAGACTAGCACTGAAGGCCAAGGAAAATACCTGATTTCTCAGCAGGAAGAAGATTGGGTAACTGGCGTGGATGTAGTAGAGTTGTCTAACTTTATCAGGGTATTTCATCCTAATGAAACAGGTCTCATTCATAGAGAGGGAGAAGAGGACAGATTGAGGGATTGCAACTGAATGAAATGGATGTATTTGGAATAAGTATTCTTGGATGTCAACAAGGTGGTGGTTCTGGATGAAATTTTGCCACAAGTTTTTAACAGGAACTACACATAACCTAGTTGTTATTAAACCACTACGACTTGCAACTTGTCAAGTCCATTAAGGAGTAAAAAGAGGGCTCCATTGTATTGTTACATAAAGTTGTCAAACTGCAGGCAAGTTGGCAAGCCTTCGATGTTAGCTAAAATTATGGAAAAATTGATAAGGGCTTATGTATACAGGAAGGGATAGATGTGGGTGAGTAGATTTTTTTTTTTTTAGAGACAAGCATGGGTTAATTAATGGGGTCTTGTTTTAGTAATCTAGTCATATTTTACAGTTACAATAGTTAATGTGGCAGATGCATATATCATGACAAGTTGAATTATACACAGGAGCAAGTTATCAAGGAAGGGGAAGGTAATAGTTGGGCCATAGGGCTCAGTTAAGACTATGTTAATGATACTGTGAAAATGGATTTCAGTGCAATGAGATAGGCAAAGCTAGGGAGAGTTATTAGAAATAGTGCTGATGTAGTGGTTCTCTGGGATTTGAATTGTCTGGAAAGATAGGTGAATGAGGAGACAGTTTAATGCAATGAAAGTTTTTAATTGGG
This sequence comes from Typopeltis vanoorti, assembly GCF_054136105.1. Taxonomy (NCBI): domain Eukaryota; kingdom Metazoa; phylum Arthropoda; class Arachnida; order Uropygi; family Thelyphonidae; genus Typopeltis; species Typopeltis vanoorti. The sequence continues at coordinate 127,360,643 of NC_143561.1, forward strand.
ATTGAGAAACAGAACGCTGTGTATTCTATTGGTATGAGGTGGAAGAGACAAAGAATTTTAGATTGATGATCAACAGGTAGTCAATTTTCAACAAAAACATTGCAAAGATGTCCCTTGAATGTCAACGACGCACTTGCAAAGTGTCCCTTGAAAGTGCATTGCTGCACTGGTGAGAAGATTCTGACTAACTGAGCCAAGATCTGTTTTGGACAGCTTTGATCCAACCTCCTGTAGACTACTGGAATCTTTTGAGAGAGTACATAAGGCAGATAATGAAGATAATATTATTATTGCCAGAGACCTCCACTCCTCAAGGGAGGTACGTATCACACACTAGCTGTCATATCTTTTTTTGAATTAATTATGCTACTTGCACTTACCACATCCAGTCACACAATGCTGTATGAAAGAAAAATCTAGCTTTCACCCCTTTCCTGACTGCATTCATTCCTGACTTTCATGGGTTCCCTCTCATCCTCACTTCATCCTCCAATAAGTAAATTCCATTTACTGGTATCCTTTGTGACCTTTTCAGAAGTTTGTAGGTCTCTATCACATCACCTTTCCCCTGTTTGCTAGTATATGCAGTCCATACATTCTGAATTTGTCCTTAATCTACATTCCAGTCTCCCAATATCATCTTTAACACTTCTGTGCAATCAGGAGACTAGATGTGCACACAGGAAAGGTCATGTTGCGGGTAAAGAGGCAAAATGACTTTCTTATTCAGAGTTTATTTTAGGCATATGCAATTATCCTCTGAGTTTTATTTGCAGTCTTTGCTATAGGCCCCTGAACACCGATATAATATACAATTGTTAGTAACTTTACATTTACTGTCATTGAATTGATGGCCATTTTTACATGCCCATAATTCTAACCTGTTCAAAATCATTCTGTGCTACACTTACTCACATTCCTGATTATCCTGCCCATTTTTGCATCATGAGCAAACAGATCCTTCCCAATCTCATTAATGTAAAGATTAATCACAATGTATCAAGGAATGATTCCCAGGGTCAGGGCCAGATTTAGACTTGCCGAGGCCCTAAGCTATACAAAACCCAGAGGTCCCCTACTGTTTTAAATTACATCAGCTGGTCTTTTTGTTTTTTTATTTGAGGCCCCCGGCAGATTGCGAGGCCCTAAGCTGTAGCCTTTTTTAGCTTATACATAAATCCGGCACGCACTGCCCAGGGTACACCACTGATCATGTTGAATTTTGCAGGCTAACATCCCCCCCCCACACTCACACCACTTTGATATGTCAGTTAGTCATGCTCTTATCAAAGCTAATAATCCAATCCCATATCCTCCAACTTATGCAACAGGCTTCCATGCTATATATCCTCTCTAGACTTAGCAAAGCCAAAAGTATCATTTTTGTCTCCATAAATTCTTTGCAATGAATGCTGACCACCATGCAACTATAAAAGAAAGCAGTGTAAATGTAGACTTGAGATCTGTTTCATACACCAGGGTGATAGCACTTAGCAAAATAGGAAATAATTAGTTGAACAACCCCCCCTTCTGCATCTTCTTCTTTTCAAGGATTATGCATCTGCCTGTTCTGGCTTTCTGGTCTTTTCATCTTGTCGCCAGTCTTCCTCTCTCTCTTTTCCTTTAGTCTATATCTATCCATTTTTTTTTGGCAGCCAAATTTTTCCATCCCAGATGATGTTCTTTCCATTTCTCTCTATATTCTTTCATTTATGTTATAAATATCTAATTCTTTTCTGATGTCTTCATTTCTTATATGATCCAATTTTGTGCTTCCTTTAATAGCTCCTAAAAATCTCATCTCATCTCATCTCATCTCATCTCATCTTTGCAGCTTGAATTTTACTTTCATCTTTGTTTTTAACCATCCATTTTTTGAACCATATAACAAAGTGGGAGTGGCCATTACTTTATAAAATTTTACTTGAGTTTCTCGTCTTTTTATTTTTTATTTAGTGTCCTTTTAATTGTTCCACAGATTTTCTGAAATTTCTTTATTTTTTCATCTGCATCTTTATCTTTTAGATATGTTATCATATAGCCTAAATAATAAAACTGTCATCTGTTCTGTTATTTTATTTTCTATAGCTATTTTTGATCTAACATGTTCAAAACCTATAAATGCTTCGACTATGGCATTTAATACATCATGACATATCCATGACATGGATATGAGGTTGAAAATGTGGTTGCAGCAGCACAAGATGATGGAATGCATAAAGGTGAGGATGAGACAGGTAGGAATAGAAATCAGAGTCAGGATCAGGGAAACAGGGATAACAGAGGTGTGGTATAGTAGCTAGAATAGAGAATGTTAGTGCTGATAGAATGTCCTCAAACATGCAGGGATTGTTATGTTTATACAAATGTAAGCAGTATTCGAAACAAGAGAGCCGAGTTTGTTGCATTGATTGAGGCAGTATGCCCAAAGATAATTGGAATAAGTGAAACTTGGTTGTCTTAGGTGGATGTGATGTCAGGAATAGAATTAGAAGGATATATAATTTTCCGGAAGGATAGAAATGTGAAAAGAGGAGGGAGATGTTAATGATTGCAGAGGAATTGTGTCTGCAAAGTGTGGAAGTTGATAGTGCATGCACAGATTTTGAATTTGTGTGGTGCGAAGTTGAAATAAACAGGTTAGTATATCTGATAGGATGTCATTATAGACCAGGGAATGAAGAGAATACCGATTATGAAATGTTTAGGCAAATTAGTTGGGCATGTAAAAAGAAGGTGATCCTGATGGGAGACTTTAATTACAGGAATATAAACTGGAAGGAGAAGATAGTGTATGGGAACAAGGAGAGTGAGTTTGTGGAATTTCTGAGAGATAAGCATCTTAAGCAGCATGTGATTGAAGCAACTAGAAACTTTAATGTTTTGGATTTGGTGATAACTTCACAAGATGTAGTTGTTAATGAAATGATGACACTGCTACCTGTTGATGAGAGTAATCATGAGGTACTTAATGGGAAGTGATGAAACAAGAAAAGGTTACTGCCAAAAAATGGATACATGTAGTCAGTTAGCATCAGTACTTTGGATAGATGAGCTGAGTTGGAAAGATGTTGACAACGAATGGAAACTCACAAGGTAGTATCTGACAAAAGCAATGTATGCCTGCATAACAAGGTTAATTGAGTAAATAGAGTATATGTCAGGCTTGTACATAAGCACTGTGACACTGCAGCACCCCCAAGGAAAAAATGAAAAAATTAAATTTTGTTTGTTTATAAATAATAACAATGCTTACAACATTATATAAATGCAATACAACATGTGAAAGGTTGCGGCTTATGTTTCGACATATCATTGGAATTGTCCGATTAATGCTTTAGATTACAAAACAAATACACTACAATCTAACGTAGTGTTGGAATTATCACGTTCGGTCAGTTGCAGCTAGACTCGCCGATATTTGTTTGCATGTGTTACGTGCAGCGACAAGTGCATATGAATATCGGTGAGTCTCAAAATTCTCGAAGTAAGTAAATTTGCATATTCTCGAATATGTAAATTTACTTATTAATAAATTGGTTACTGATTAGGAAAAAATTATTTTTCTTCATTTGTATATGCAGACCCCTATTGAAAATTTTCACCAGCTGCCACTGGTGTGTATATATTATATATATATATATATATTGTAGGAGTGAGATGGATGAACAGTGACATCAAACAAGCTGTGCTGGAAAAGAAAATGTTATGGAGGAGGTACAAGACAGTTGGTGGTGGTGGTGATCAGATCCATGAAGAGTATAAAGCACAGGCTAGAAAGGTGACGAGCATGGTAAAGAAAGAAAAGGTGCAGTATCAGAGGAGACTGGCTGGTCAGGCCAAGGTTAACTCGAGGGAATTTTTCTGCTACATGGCAAGCAAGAGGAGGAATAATTATGGCAGACTAACATTGGTGGATAATCATGGCAGCAGACTAACAGCTGCAAAGGATGTAGTGGAATTATTGAACGAGCACTTTATCAGCATATATCATACTACTGTAAATGACGCTGTGCAATATATAGAAGAGAGGCAGGTATTAGGAGAATTGGAAGAGAAAGAATCAGAGATGTATTAGATTGGTTGGGTTGGATGTTAATATGGCTGCGGGAATGGATGACATATCACCACGTATACTTAAGGAATGTGCACCACAGTCAGCTATGCCCTTGAGCTGGTTATTTAATGAAAGTCTTGCAGTGGGTAGGGTTCTTAAGGAGTGGAAAGAAGGCAAAATAGTTCTGTCTTAGAACTATGCTCCACAAGCATGGTTCTAAGACAGAAGTCTCCAACTATAGGCCAGTTTGTATAACTGCAGTTATGGTCAAGGTGTTGGAGAGATTGGTAAGGAATAGAATACAGGATTCGGTTGATGGACATAGCATTCTTTATGTTGGTCAGCATGGATTTGTAAAGGGTAGGTCCTGTTTTAGTAAATTACTTGCATTTTATGATAAGGTAACAAGTGTGTTAGATAAGGGAGAATTATATAGTGATATTCTTGGACTTTGCAAAAGCGTTTGATAGATTACTACATGATAAGTTGGTGTACAAGCTGCAGAGGATAGGAATAGGTAGTATATTGGTTAGATGGATCAGAGATTGGGTCTCAACAATACCAGCAGGTTGTGTATCATGGGGTAGTGTCTCGAAGAGGGTAACCACTGGCATGCCCCAGGGTCCTATTGTTGGGCCCCTGCAAAGTTGGGAGGAATTATAAGTAGCACTGTTGATGTTAATTCCCTTCAGGAAGATTTGATAGACTTCTTACTTGGACAAAGGAGTGGGGTTGTAGTTTTAATATCAATAAGTGCAAGGTGTTGCATTTTGGAATGTAGAAATATAGGGCTGTGTACTATGTTGATGGTGCCGTACTTCAGGAGGTGGATGAGATTAGAGATTTGGGGAGTGATGGTTGAGAGTAGATTAAAGTTTAGAGGGTATATTACTGGTGTTGCAAAGGCTGCACATTGTAGTGCTGCTAAGATAAAAAGTACTCTAACATGTAGGGATAAGGAAGTGGTTGTGCCACTGTATAAAGCACTGGTCAGACCACACTTGGACTATTGTGCTCAGATCTCGTCACCTGGTTTTCAATGTGATGCGGAGACATTGGAGAGGGTCCAGAGCCGAGTGACTAAGACAATATCAGGACCTTGGAGTGCTGACTATGGAGAGGGGTTGAAGAGATGTGGATTACAGAGTTTGGTAGGTAGGAGGTAAAGAGGCAACATGATAGAGACATTTATTTTAGTAAGAGGATTTTATCAGATTAATCCAGAGGGAATTATAAAAAGAGTAGAAGGTGAGAGGGGAAGAACCAGAGGTCATCATTGGAAGTTATTATTACTACTACTACTACTTGACACCTCCAGGGAGTCCAAAGACTCATTGAGGGAGGGCACCTACTCTACAGCTCTGTCTCCATCACTAAATCCACCAATGAACTGCAACTATACCAACGCCATCTATCGCCCCACCCACACCACCACTAGTATTTTCACAGGCACTCGCAAACATCCATGCCCATGGCGGAATTCGAACCCACAGCCTTTTGGCTGGAGAGCAGATACGGTAACCACTCAGCCAGCCAGGTCGGCAAATGTAAAAGTGTGGTGAAGAGGGGTGTGAGGAGTAGATTTTTTACATGGAGAATTGTCAGTGAATGGAATGCATTACCAGAATGTGTTGCTAATGCAAGGGGCGCTAAGGATTTTAAGATTTTATGATAAATATGTTGTCAGTTGAATGAATACCCTCCACGATGAGTCTGCCGACTCTTTAGAGGGTGTAATAATAATAATGATGATGACTTTTTTCTTTTGTGAAAGTTTTAAATTGTATTGTTGACTTATTTTGTTTAAATCATAAACTGATTTTAATGTCATCTTCATTGTCTTATAATATAATCTGATCATCTGCATATAGCATTGTATTGATAAGTTCTGGTTAATTGGATACCTTGTTTTATTGTTTTACATATTTTAATAATCCTGACCAATATATATATATATTGAATAGAGTTGGAAATAAGCTACATCCCTGTTTCACACCCTGATTTATTTTAATTTCTTCTCTTAATTTATTAACAAACTGTAACTGTATTTTTGTATCCTTATATAAACTTGGTATAGCTCGTACCAAATGTAATGGAGGTCCTTGTTTTTTCATTATATTCCACAGTTTTTCTCTATGTATTTCATCAAAGCTTTCTTGTAATCTATGAGTCTCCAAATTAAATTCTTGTCTTTCTTCAATAATTTGTTTTAACACATAAATATTGTCTATTCATCTCTACCTGAACTATTTTCAGGACTGGGGCCTCATATAAAGAAGCTAATGACTTCACATCACTTGCCTTAGTATCCCATAATGCAAAGCATATCTCCTTGCAGACATCAGGCGCAAACTCGTTTACATACACTTTGATAAAGGATATGAATTCTGCATTATTTCAACCTTAGTATCAAACCATGTGTGGAGGCTTAAGTGTTGGTGAGGACATCATGTTGGAGGTTTAATTCCAGTATTTCGTATCACCTCTGGGTCTGGCTCCCACTGATGAGACCTCAGTAAAAGTCAAAACCAGTCTGGGTAGTGACCCTTCCCACAATGCATAGCATTATACATTGTCCGCAAGGAGATGTGCTTCACATTATGGGATACTAAGGGAAGTGATGTGAAGTCATTAGCTTCTTTATACAAGTTGCCCCAGTCCTGAAAATAGTTAAGGTGCAAACTTGTTTGTATACACTTAGATAAAGGATTAAATCAAGAATATAATTTCTTGGTATCTTTAATTTATAGTATAACCAAGTAGAAAAACTTACAACGCCTTTATTGCTTCTTTTAGTTCTTCCAATTTTATGGTTCTATATCAGTGCTGATTTCTTCATTATTATTTTTGACCCAGATTTCTGTTGTGATATGCCCATAACAGAAATTTGTGGTATGACCATAAAAGAAACTGTGTGCTGAGGGGCTTAAATGTTGTGAGGACATCATGCTGGAGGTTTAATTTCAATATTTTGTATCAGTGACTAAGACGAAATATTGAAAGCATTAAAATTAGTTTCAGTTCTTTCCCAGTGCTGAAAATATTCCATTAAACCTCCACCATAAAAGAAACATTAATTGTGGTATGGTCATACCATAATTTATGGTATGAACTAAATTTCTGTTATTAAATTTGGATCATATCATTCTTATTATGTTCTATCCATCGTTCCTCTTTATTATGTCGATTTGTGCTGTATCTCTTTCTTTGTTATTTAATTTCTGTAATATTTTGTAGACTATGTCTTGTCTTCCGTGTATGTCTTCTGTTTTATTAATAAATCTGTCCCAAGAATCTTGGGGAGCTTCTGTACTATGGTTTTAGCTATATTTCTTTTGTTTCCTTTGTATATTTTTGAAGGAGTGATTTGTATGCCATTTGTTTTTCTTTTATTGCATTTCCTATATCTGTGACTTTTAATGTTTCATTTTTCTTTCCAACAGAAGCTGCTTTATGGATTATCTTTATTAAAGTTCTTCTATATCTTCATTGATTTGAGAAATAGCATTCTAATGCTATAGCATTAGGATTAGCATGCTTGCTTCTTGTAATAGATATACATTGTATACTTGTTCTATTTCTTGTTTTTTCTTATTTACTTCCTTTCTCCATTTTGTTAGTATTTCTATTTTAGAGAACACTAAATAATGATCTGAAAAAAAAATTTCATCTCCTCTACACATGGAGCTAGTTTCTTATTAGTAATGAATATAATCAATTATAGAACTTGATATTATCCTCTGCCATTCCAATTATATTTATTTATATTCTTTTTTTTTTTTTTTTGAAAAAAGTATTTGCTATTTAAAATTATTTAAAATACAGAAGTCAAATAGTTCTTGACCATTGTGATTCATGGAAATTTCTAAGACATTTGGGATTGGATTATTTCCAACTCTAGCATTAAGATCTCCTGCTATTAATATATAGTCATTTTTATCACATTTATTTAACTATTTTTTGTAGATCCTTATAAAATTGTTCGGAATCTTCTTTCCTACCTTCTTCAGGGGCATATACTCTTATGATATTTAAGTAGCATCTGTTTGTTTTTAATTTAACGGTTATAATTCGATCATTTACAAAATTGTACTTTCGTATTCTATTTTTCCATTTATTATCAATTAAAATGGCCTCACCTCTATATAGCATAGTAAAACCATCTATATCCTCTGTTCTCTTTTTTGTTTCTGTTATCCTGACTATTAATATTTTTAGTTGTTTAACTAGTACTAATTCCTTTGTTGTTATGCTTCACACATTCCATGTGGCTACTTTTAAAATGTCTGAGAATACTAATCATTTACCTTTATTCTGTCTTGGTCTTTTTCCATTGTTTTGGTCTGAATTTTCCAGTTCCAGTATTTGAGTTATAGAAATGTTTTATTTGGTAAGGTAACCAGCTTTATGTAAAACCCCCAACCTGGAGGACCAGGGTATATCTCTCTTAGTCTGACCCTTACTGCTCAACAGCTGTCCAGCTAGGGAGGCCCTGCCAGGCTTAGCTACTGCTGGCATAGCTCTTGAGGTCATTGGTTGGTTCACTCATCAGTTGAACAGCCCTTTCTGCATCTTCCACCTGCATATCACTTCTTTTTTTTTCATTTGCAGCAGCATGATGATAGAATTCTTTTGGGTTGATTTAGATTGCAAAGCCAGTTTCTTTTCATACTCAGAGTTAGTTTTCTATACAATACTTGTAACTAACTCTTCTGCCTGTGCTTTATAATTATCCTTATGCATATGGCATTCCTGCCACATCTTTTCTTGAGAATCTCTTGCTTAATAGGACTGCATGCATATCCATTGGTTATAAATTAAAGATGCCAAAAAATTCTCATTTCATCCTTCATCCAAGTGTAAGCAAATCAAGTTTGTGTATGAAGTATCTTCACGACTAGGCTACTTGTATATAAAGACTACCAAGTGCATAGTATTATACACACCATACGATGTGTGCATAATGCTATACACACATCAACATGTACTACCAAGTGCAGAGCATTATACACACCATACAATGTGTGCTTTGCATTATGGTATACTGAGGCAATTATTGTGAAGTCATTGGTCTCAATATACCAGTAACCTACCTACTTGTGAAGATGCTTCATGTACAAACTTTGTTTGCTCACACTTGTGTAAAGGATTAAACAAGAATTTTTTATTTATTTTAATGTTGGGCCCATGTACGAGAGGTTGGCTGGTCAACCTATAGTACGTTAGTACCGTATATGGGTAGCAGGTTGGGAAAGGAGAAACTTGTTTAAATTTGATTTAAAAGCCTGTATATTGTATTCCTTGGGAAATATGTCAGGGGAAGACTATTCCATAGTACCGCAGTAGCAGGGATGAAGGAGGAGGAAAAGAAACTTGTTCTGTGGGTTTCAAGGTGTATTGTGAAAGGATGTTGGGTGGCAGCTGTACATGTTTCAATGGGTTTAGTACAGAGTGGGGGCGATTATTGATGCTGCTTCGGATGAACATTTTCCATGGAAATATTTATAGAATATACAAATCGCAGAGACCAAGCGTCTATGTGAAAGTGAGGGGAGTGAATTGGTGGGAGATGGGTCATTTATCAATCTATCTAATTGCTCTCCTCTGTATTGAGTCGAGCATTTTGAGGGAGCTTTTAGGAGGAGCTCCACTCCAAATGTGAGAGCAGTATTCGATAGCTGGGTGGATTTGAGATTTGTATAATGTTAACAACTGTTTAGAGGTGAAGTAGCATCTTGAGCAAAAGAGAAAAACCTAGCTTTTTGGAAGCTGAGAATACAATGGTTGTGATGTGTTTATGCCAGGAGAGGCTTGGTGTCAGGGTAATTCTGAGAAGAGAGATCTCATCTTGTCTGGGAATTTCAGTGTTATCAAAAACAATGTTGGAGGAAAATGGTTCTTTTTTTGTGAGAAATAAGACAATTGGGTTTTACTAGCGTTGAAATTGACGAGGTTATCTGAGTCCTATTGGAGGATGGCTTGGAGGTCAGAATTAAGGGCAGTGGTGGTTGATGTTCTGTGGGGTGAAGTGAGTTGTGTAGAGTAGGGTTTGTCAAATGAGAGGGAGGAGTGTAATGTGCTGTCATCTGCAAAACTGTGTATTAGGTTAGAGGTCAACTAAAGTAGGTCACTGATATATAGAAGGAAGTGGATCGGTGAGAGAACTGAACCTTGTGGGACCCCAGCATTAGTTGGACGGTGAGAGGATAGGGAGCCATCTACCATCACACATAGTGTTCATCCAGACAGGAAGCTGGCAATCCATCTGCAGAAGTCCTGAGACAGTCCAAATGACGGGAGTTTGCTTAGTAAGCCTTTGTGCCAGACCCGGTCAAAGGCTTTAGAGATATCAAGTGCAACTACTTGGGATTCGCCGAATTTCTCCATGGCATTTGTCCAGCGAAGGGTGATGTATGAGGGTAGATCTCCTGTTGATCGGCTTGATGGAATCCGTACTGGTGGTCGCTTAATAGTTAGGCACCTTCAAGATAGAGCAGGAGTTGAGAGTTGATGGTTTTCTCCATCACTTTAGATAGGACTGAAGTGAGTGAGATAGGGAAGTAGTTAGATGGCAGTGATTTGTCACACTTTTTAGGAATAGGCTGAATGTGGGCCAGTTTCCAGGCTTTGGGATATATACCAGTGAGGTAAGAGAGTGTGTACAGATGGCATAGGATAGGAGTCAGTTCTGTTGTGCAGACTGTGAGGACAATTGAAGGAATGCCATCAGGACCAGGAGACTTTTTTGTGTCTAATTTAGACAGCAGGTTTATGATATCTTTTTGGCAAAAGGATGCAGTGGGCATTCTTTGTTGTGCAGTTGGAATGACTGGAGGATATTTGCCATTGTCAGTTATGTGTGCATTGGAGGCAAAGTGTGAAGCCAGGAGGTTAGTTTTTCTGTGGGTAATGTTGCAATTGAGCCATCTGGGTATGATAGAGGTGGGAGTAGTGTAGGACAAAAATTACGACCAAAAGGCATGGCTGCCATTTGGACAGGCTGCAAGCTTCTTGCCTGTTCAAATTCTGTTTTAGAAGCATTGATAATTATCTTGCATCTGCTTCAGGCTCTTCAGTATACGCATTGAAGAAGGATGGAGTTCTTGATTTGAGCCAGTTATGGTATGCCTGATTTTTTCATTTGTACCGCCTTGACACATCTTTTGGAGAACCAGGGTTTAGTTAGAGGACGACAGTTCAGAGTAGTGTGGGGAATGTATGTTTTCATGCCAGTGAAGATTATTTTGTTGATATGTTCGGTGCATATGTTTGGACTGGAAGACCGGAAACAATAATCCAACCATGGGAATGTAGCATAATAGTCTCAGAGACTGTCCCATTTGGCACTGTTATAATGCCAAACTACTCTTGTGTGGGAGTGACTGTGTAAGCGTTGTTGCATGGGGGAGGAGATGAGCACTAGGTTGTGGTCAGAATTACCCAGGGGGCTCACTATATATTTGGAAAGGACTTTGCGGCATGTATGCTTCCCAGGAGTTGGATATGTGGCAGGTGAAAGAAGGGGGAGTGTGTATATGCACAAAATGCAGACAGTGGGGGGAAATTAATGAATTGGATATATCGATAACCGACTTAGTTGCTTCAGGGATGGGATATGAATGTTGGGAGACGAGTAGTTTGATAGGAGAGAATGAAGAGGTATGAATGAGAAAATAAGAGTCGGGAGTGTGGAAGGCTTGAATGACTGAAGTTTACGGAGATGGTTTTGATTGGGTAAAAGAATAGCGAGTAAGAGTGACTAACTTGCAGAAAGGCATAGATGAGCTGAAAGAGGAAGTAGAATATCCTGTGAATGGGAAGAGATGTATGCAAGGTAAATCAGAGCAGGAGTGAGAGAAAGTTTTGGGAATGATAGAAGAGGAGAGAATAGAAGCAGTAGGAGAGAGGGAATGAGAGAGGGGTTTGGGAATGATAGAAGAGGAGAATATAGAAACAGTAGGAGAGAGGGGTTTGGGAATGATAGAATAGGAGAATGTAGAAACAGTAGAAGACAGGGAATGAGAGAGAAGTATGGGAATGATAGAAAAGGAGAGAATGGGAACAGTAGAAGAGAGGGAATGGTAAGAGGTGAAATGTACGGTGACTCAGTGATCCGTGGTGTGCAAGATAGAATGTGTGAGGAGTGTTTGCCTGGAGGAACAATAGAAATAGTAGTTATGGCAATTAAGAGGGGTGAAAGGACGGATGAGATGATTGTGATGGCAAGAACAAATGACTTGAGAGGTAATGTAAATTCGGCAGCAAGAGCTATGAGATTCTTGCTTGAAGTAGTACGAAAGAAGACGTAGAGAGGAAAGATAGTGTGTGTGTTGCCTAGGTATGATTGTGATGAGCTGAGCAGAAGAGCAGTCATATTGAATAACATAATAGCTAGAATGTGTCAAAAGAGAGGATTGGAATATGTGGATGCTTGGACAGCGTTTGAGGACAAAGAGGAATTGTATGCGAGAGACCACTTGCATTTGAATGAGGAAGAACGTAGGCATCTGGAGAGATTACTGTTCTAAACGCGTCAGTGTGTCAATGCAGGGAAACTAAAAATGCCCAAGGTGGATGGTAGCAGGGGTGGCCTCTTGTGAGAAAGGATATTTGGGAGAAGGGGGACAACATTAGGTAGCACTGAGCCCAGTGGAGTCTAGAGGGGGATAATGCTGGGTATAGAAATAGTGGCATTTTTTATGCTTTATACTAATGCCAGGAGTATCCGGAATAAAGGAGAGGAATTGGTGGCGCTGATAGCATCAGCCTGGCCAAAGATTATTGAGATCGCAGAGACATGGTTGACAGAAGAGGATATAATAACAGGAATAGAAGTAGCAGGGCACAGCATTTTTTGCAGGTTAGAAAGGGAAAGCGTGGGGGGGGGGAGTACTGCTTATGTCCTCTAAGAGTGGAGGCTTTTGAAGGCAGTGACGCTAATGATTTTGAAAGCATATGGTGTGAGGTAGAGATAGGCAAGATGGGATATTTAGTGGGGTGTTTCTACAAACCAAGGAGCACAGAGGGTAGGGACCCAGGGCTGGCGGAAGTGGGATTTGCAGAGCATGCAGGTGCCACTAAGATGGGGGTGCCGCAGCCAGGGAATGGTTCATAAGTTAATTTTTAAGAAACAAAATTTTTATCATAAAAACAAAAAATTCTTAGAATGATCAATATTAAAATAAATAAGGCTGGATACACAGAATAAAAATTTAAAAAAAAAGTATATTGCCGCCTCTTTGATCAGCCAGCTGTTCACAATTTTGCAGCTAGAGCAAGCTAATTGCTTGCCTGCAGAATGTTGTCTACTGCAATCTATCTAAAGTGAAATGGTGAATGATTTTCATGCGCAGAAACAAATTTTCGTAAAAAACATTTGTTGCTAGTTAACCAGCCATATGGTACACATCTCAGTAGGCTACTGACAGTAGCGCAGTGCAGACTATTATTTTGTCTCTGTGTCGTGTTGTGTAATAATTTCTTGTGGGTATAAAATAGAAATGGAATCAAAAATTAAAAAAAAGTTATTCGGTGCACAAAATTGTAAGTGTCATGCTGTGAAAGAAGCAGATATTAAGAAACAAACTGGGGCTCTTAATAAATTTGTTAAAATATTCTGATGCAGATTGTAACCAACTCGATACATCAGAAATCAGAGTCGAAGAACCGTGCACATCATCCAGTTTGCATGAAAGTACTATTGCAACTATTGAACAAGATAATTGAACATGATTTAAGTGAAAAATAGTTAGGATTTAGTCAACTACAACAAGATTTAGTTGACCACGAAACTAACACATTGTTAGTGTCTGTAAATTTAGAAGATCCAGGTGAACGGGGAAATATTTATTAAAAATTACGAGTTGTTTTAATTGAAATGGGGCCTGTTCAAAATAAAAATATAATATATCTCAGAGATACATATGGTCGTAAATTTGGCGACACGTATTATAATAGAAAACGGGAGCTCGTGCCAAGAACATGGCTTATTCCAAAATTATTCCAAAACTTTAAATTCTGTTTTTTGCTTTTGTTGCAAACTTGTCGCACCTACTGAGTCTTGTAGAAGGTTATAACGAAAAATTTCTTAAAATGGAAGGAACTTGATAAAAATTTTTAAAAAAAAAACAAAAAAACTACTATTGATTTCCAGACTCAAAGCATGTATGAAATGGAAAAGAAACAACAGTCGAGTGTTTTAGAACACTTGATGGAAATTACAAAATTCCTTGGTAGTTGAAATTTAGCTTTTCGCGGATCATCTGATAAATTATATAAAAGGAATAACGGCAATTTTTTAAAATTAGTCTGTTTGATCCGTTATGGAAAATCATGTTGAAAGTGGCCTACACTGAAACAATAGGGTACACTATTTGAGTAAAGACAGTCAAAATGAAATATTGGAAACTTTAAGTAATGCAATCAAGGATACAATTTTATTATCAATTTGCAAATCTAAATATTATTCCATAATTTTAGACTGCACACCTGATGCAAGTAAAAACAGAACAAATGACCATTATTATTCTCTTTGTTTCCCGTGACAATGAAATTGTCAAGATCAGGGAAAACGTTTTACGTTTTGCAGATATATCAGATTCCACAGGACATGGTTTATGTGCAACAATAATGGAACAACTGGAAAAATGGAACATTCCCATTGAAGACATGCGAGGTCAAGGGTAAGACAATGGGGCAAATATGAAAAAGAAAAAATATGGGCTCCAAAATTTGCTTTTGAACAAAAATCCTCGAGCTTTTTACGTGCCACATGCTGATCATACTCTAAATTTAATCATTAACGATGCAGCCAAAGTGAATGCAGATACAATTAGTTTCTTTGCAATTATTCAAGAAATATAAAATTTCTTTTCATTCCCTTACAAACGTTGGGCAATCCTTTTAAAGTTCGTAAAAAATTTAACATTGAAACAGCCATCAGATAGTGATGTTTTCTCCCTGCTGCAGGACACCAGAGTGTACAGAGGATTTGAAATTGGAAGTGATCACTATTTAGTCTTGAGCAGGATAAAATTGAATTTCATATTGAAAAGAATAAAATGTAAGAAAGTTTTAAAGCGAATAAAAGTTGAGCAAAGCGTGGTCTGCCAGTCCCGACTTGCCATAGTAATAGTAGCGAATGTATCTTTCATGTTCTTCCAGGCGGATGTTCACTGATCTTCCTGTTTGCCCATAATAGGCCAAGTCACAGTCACATGGAACTTCATACACTCCTGGGTGTGCTAAAGGGTGAAGTTTATCCTTTGGTGAGCGGATCAGAGTTGCCAACTTGACATGAGGCTTGAAGGTGGTGCGGAGGCCATAGCTAAGTCGCTTGCCCCTCTTACTGGCAACTCCTCTTCTTTTGTAAAAAATTCTATCCATTTCAAAACACTGGTTAAAAATCTAATCCTAAAAAAATTCAGACATAATGGTTAGTTTCGATGTCACCTCCCTATTTACCAATGTACCACTTATAGACACTCTTGAATTAATCAAGTCTAAATTTCCCCCAGATATTTTTGAATTATTTCAATTTACCATGAATGCAGGTTACTTTACATGGGGGGGGGGAAATTCTACAAACAGATTAATGGTACTGCTATGGGTTTCCCCCTCTCCCCCCGTTAGCAAATTTTTACATGGAACACTTTGAAAACAAAGTACTTACCACAGCTACATACAAGCCACTAGTGTGGTTGCGCTATGTAGATGATGTGTTTGCCATCTGGCCCCATGGACAAGACACTTTGGATGCTTTTGTCACCTACCTAAACAGCCAACACCCCAAAATTCACTTCACAGTAGAAAAAGAATCAAATAACTGTTTACCATTTCTTGACACATTAGTCACCCGCCTTTCAGATGGATCACTATCTTTTTCTATTTACAGGAAGCCTACACACACAGGAAGATACCTACATAAACAATCACATCATCATCCAGTCCAACAGTACGGCATTTTAAAAACACTGACACACAGAGCCAGAGCCATTTGTTCTAACGATACAGCTCTGACCACTGAACTCCAGTACCTGCGCCATACGTTCTTAGCCAACGGCTACAATCCCTACAAAATAGAAAAAATACTACATAGGCCCATTACTTTGCCCCCCCCCCCCTAATACACAAGAATACAACATGACCATTTCTATTCCCTATATCAGAGGTACATCGGAAAAGATAGCCAAAGTATTGGTGAAACATGGCCTTCGCACCACCTTCAAGCCTCATGTCAAGTTGGCAACTCTGATCCGCTCACCAAAGGATAAACTTCACCCTTTAGCACACCCAGGAGTGTATGAAGTTCCATGTGACTGTGACTTGGCCTATTATGGGCAAACAGGAAGATCAGTGAACATCCGCCTGGAAGAACATGAAAGATACATTCGCTACTATTACTATGGCAAGTCGGGACTGGCAGACCACGCTTTGGACACTCCTTCACACAGGATTAGATGGAGAAAAACGAATGTGCTATTTAGGAGTCGTTATAGATCTCAAAGACTATTTTTTGAGTCAGCAATGGCTTTGAAGAATTCTCCCAACCTTAACAAATATGGTTGCATTAATTTGCCAAAAATTTGGGAGACGGTTATCCTAAGAAAAACTCCTGGATAACTGCTGCTTTTTTTTTTTTTTTTTTCTCGTTAGAGGGCGCCAAAAATAGGACTTTAGATCTTTTGTCTTTCTGCAATTATATTGTTTCACTCACCGTCGCGTTTACATGTGTGTTGTGCTCTGATGATGCTGATTTGAAAATCAGCGAAATATTAGTGTTAATAAAACATCCTTGTTGATAAAAGTGTTTGTGGTGTTGTTAATACCGTGAAAAAATAAGTAATGAATTAACAGAATAAACCCTGTGAGTAAAATGCTTCAAGACAAAAATATGAACATTACACTTGCTTTAGAATCTTCGAAAACTTAAAAATATTCTTACAAGAGTATCACTCAGATACAAATTTTAAAGAAGTTCTAAAACGGCAAAAGAACTGAGTGAAGAGGTGGACGGAGATCAAGAATTTAAAACTGGTACAGAAGTTCGATGATGAAAGAAGACATGACAATTAGACTACAAGCATCATGATGAAACGCCACAATTGCCAGAAGATAAATTTAGAGTGAATGTGTTTTATACACTTTTAGACGTTGTATTGTGTTCGTTAATAGAATGTTTTGAACAACTAAAAACATATTATGATAATTTCAATTTCTTGTATAGATTACTACAAATTAATAACAAAGATGTGCTTTCCGGGGTATTTTTCGGAAGGATAATTTAAATATTCAAAAGCCCTTTCGATATTCTTAATTTTATCGTGTCCAATAATTTATCTTTCTCTAACTTTTCAATTGCTTTAAGAATACTATTAACCTTAATTGTTAGTATAGTGTAGCAAATTTCCAAGTTGAAAATTGATTAAAACCTACTTAAGAACAAGTATGTCACAAAAAAGGCTTGTTAGTTTGGCGTTAATAGCTATTGAAAATGATATATGTGCGGAATTAGACATTAAGACCATTATTTCTAAATTTTGTGAATATGAAATCAAAAACCTTAAAATTTTAATTTAAAAAATTTCAAGTATATTTATATAATTTAATTTATTTTCTGAATACTTATATTAAAAGTTCTAATTATTTCTGAATTCTTTTCTTATTTTCTCATCTATCTTGAGTTTCTTTTATTTTCCTACAAGATAGTAACTTATAAAAATTATTAAAACATTTTTACAAGTGGAACTAAGAATTTAGTAACTTCTAAAATGCAAGAATTTTTTAAACTTTAGTTCAAATAAATTTTAACTTTAATTAAAATTCATGTTGGTGAGAAGGTTATAATCCCTGTATCATTATATTAAACAATTAAAGTGAAGTGGCTTTATCAAAATTTGCTTTAACTTTTGAGAATTTTTTGAATATTCGGGTTTTTAACGATTATCCTGCCTAGTCAACACCCCCAGTTCGTTACATTTAGCAAACCAACGTGTGGCTGTTCTGTCAATATTGATTTAAGAAATTTCAAATAATTAAAATTTTTATTATCGTAAAAGAACCACACACTCCCGGATTGTTACAGGGGCGCTTAGATAGAAATTGCATGCGGCAAAGATCCTAGCGCCGGCTCTGTAGGGACCAAGATATGTTTAGACAGTTGAGTTTGGAAAGTGCAAGAAGAATGATTGTTATGAGAGAGATTTTAACTACAGCAGTATAAATTGGGGAGAGGAAGATACATGTACCAATAACGAAATGGAATTTCTAGAATTCTTGTGGGACAAAGGCATTATGTAATAGAGGGAACAAGAGGTTCAAGAGTTTTGGATTTGGTCATAGCATCAGAAGAGCTGATAATAAGTGAGATGACATCTCTCCCACCAGTTGGAGAGAGTGACCATGTGGTTTTGACTTGGAAGATGAATAGACATGCAGGAGTATCAAAGAGACAGGAACGTATGTGGAATTATAATTAAGGTGATTATAACAGTCTTAGACATTATCAACTAGGGGAAGTTTCATGGAGGGAGTAATTGGAAGGCCGGGATATCATTAGTGCTTGGGAAATTGTGAAGGAATATTTGTTAGCGGCAATAGCAAGCTGCATTCCACAAGTGAAGAAGAGGACATGATTTGGTGTAAAGTGAATGACAAACAATATTAAACCGGAACCGCATGTGAAGAAGTAGCTATGGAAGAGATATAAGGAGACAGGTGAAGAGCAGTTGCATAAAGAATATAAGACACAGGCCAGGAGAGTGACTAGTATGGTAAGGAAGGCGAAACTGGAATATGAGAAGAGATTGGTCCTAAGATCCAAAGAAAACCCTAGAGAATTTTTTTAGCTATGTGGCCAGTAGGAGGAGAAATGATTGTGGAAGAATGACATTGTGGGATAAAAATGAGAATAGAGTGACTGATGCAGAGGACATAGTGGAATTGTTCAATGAACACTTTATTGGTGTATTTCATCCTGGAGGAGTAAATTTTAATGCTAAAGGGATAGGGTAAGTTCGAGGTTTAGAGGAGAGTGTGTTCCAAATACTGAGTACTCTGGATGTCAGTTAAGCTGTGGGACTGGATGGTATTTCACCACAAGTTTTGAGAGAATATGCTAAGGAACTGACAGCTCCTTTGACCTGTCTTTTCAATAAAAGTCTGGCTACCGGAAAGGTGCTCAGGGAATGGTAGGAAGGTAAGATAGTGTCATTGCATAAGGGCGGTAGCAGACTGGAAGTGTCTAATTATAGTTTGCGTCTCATTAGTAATTATTAAGATCTTGGAGAAATTAGTTAGGGACCATATACAACATTGTGCATGTTATCTGTGAGAGTGAACATGGATTTGTGAGGAGGTGCTCTTGTTTTAGTAATATGCTAGCCTTTTATAATAAAGTTACAAGAGCAGTAGATGAGGGAAAGGCATATATTGCCATTTTCTTAGATTTAGCGAAGACATTTGACAGGATGCCACATGATAAGCTGATATTTAAGTTGCAACACATGGGTTTGGATGTCAGGTTGGTCAACTTGATTCAGGATTGGCTGTCCGATAGGTACCAGAGAGTTGTGTATGGTGGGGCAGTTTCATGGAGGCAGAGGGTTACAAGTGGGGTCCCACAGGACTCTGTACTGGGACCTATATTGTTTAACTTTTATATCAATGACATTGTCAGTGGATTGCAGGGGGGGGGATGTTCAGTTGTTTGCAGATGATGTGAAGCTGATGAAAGGTTATTAGTAATAGTGCAGATGTAGTAGTCATGCAAGAAGATTTGAATAAACTAGACAGATGGGCAAATGAATGGGGATGTCAGTTTAATGCAGCAAAATGTAAGGTCCCGAGGTTTTGAACACATCGATGGGCCGCTGCGTACTCTATTGGAGGAGCTATACTGGAGGAAGTATGGGAGACAATTAATCTGGGGTCGATGATTGATAGAAACTTGAAATTCAAGGAACATATTGCAAAGGTGGTGAAGGGTAACACAGAGGATTACTGTAATAATGAGAAGGATGCTGACCTGAAGAAATAAGAGTTATCATTCCTTTGATAAGACCCTGATCTGACCATGCTTAGACTATTGTTTTCAGATTTGTTCCCCAGGATTTGAAGGGGATAAATTAACTGTGGAAAGGGTAGTACAGAGGTGGATAACAAAGTTTCAGGACTGTACAATGTTAGTTATGAGAATCGGCTGAGGGAATGTGGACTGCAGAGTTTGGTGGATAGAAGGAGAGGTGATATGATTGAGACTTAAACTGTTGAAAGGTGGTTACAGGGTTGACACTGGGAAGTTCTTTCACTTGGTGGAACAGCGGGAAGGAGTGATGACAAGGGGCCATCCCTGGAAGTTACGATAGGGAACTGTGAGCAAGAGGGTGAGGAGTGATTTCTTTGCATGGAGGATGGTTGAACCTTGGAATGCATTGCCTGATAGAGTGGTGAGAGTGAGAATGATCAATGAGTTTAAGGAGTGGTACGATAGACTGTTTCCTAGGAGGGATCTCCCACGTTGAGTCTTGATAGACTTGTTTCTTAGGAAGGACCTGCTGCGATGATTCTTTTGACAAGGCCTAATTAATAATAATATCACAATAGCATGGATAGTATTTTCTCGCATACTCTCCTTGTACAGTTTGATTTATCAGGTTTCTTTCATTACTAGTGTTTTTTATTTTGTATTACAATTTCTTTCTATTAACACCAATTAACTGACAAAACATAAAAAATAAATGCAGTTTGATATTGTGTTGGGAAATTCCCAAATATCATAATGTCTTTAATAGATAACATAGAAACCTCAACAAGAATTAACTGTTATTAGTTTATTTACAATTCTTAATTTACAATTTTTGCTTTCCATTAATTGTTCTTTCTGGACCTTCCTGTTGGAATTATTCATGTTGGGAATGTAAGCTCCATTTACACTGCATCTATAGAAAATTACATTTCAATTTTTTCATGATATTCCAATCTATGAGAAGTTTCCAAGAAAGCATACCTGACATGTTGGATGCTATAAAATTATGAAATGCTTGATATATTAATGTTTCATATTTTTAGTTTAGTTTTCCTTCAAAGTTTTATTTTATTTTATTTTTTGTTCCTTTAACACCTTTTCACTACTTCCTACAACAACCAAATCATGATGTAGAAGCATACACAGTATATATACAAAAGATAAGTTTCCACTGCTAATATAAACTCAGTGGCTAAAATATTAGAGATATCCCCATGTTAAACAGAATCCACCGGTAACATGTAACTGACATGAGGTAGGCACCAGCTACAAATAGATCAATTATCTCTGCCGACATTATCATTTGAGTATGTGTGAATTTGAGCCAAAGCTGTGACCTAAGTGATGGGAGATGACATGGAGAGCCCTCAGAAAACTGTCTTGCTAGGATGGCCACATCTATACTAAGAATGGTGCTAAACAGAAAACATGTTAATGTTAAGCATGTTGCCAGATATGGTACAGTTAGTTTGAATGACTGCACAGTATAACCAGAAATTGGAAGGGTGTATATCTGAATGCACCATGCTTCAGATACTGTTCCCAAATGGAGCATAATAGCAAATAATCATTCAGAGTACTACTGTTGTCTATCTAACAAAAATAAGCAGCTACATCTAAGGTGAGTAAAAGAACAGCACTGATGAGTCCTATTTTATTTCATGCAGATATGACATTAGTAATATGAAGCTATGGAACCATTATACTTGGTCTCAAAAATACTGGATGATGATATTATCTGAGGAAGTTTTCTTAGTGTTCATTCACTCATTTGATACCAGTACAGCAAAAAACCAATGGTGTAGCCTCTGAACATAATTTCTAATATACCCATTCATGTTGACTATTTACTTTGCAGGATAATAATATGTACACAATGTGTCATCTCTGATGATGGTTACAGGATATCAACTTCCTTAACAGATAATCTCCCCACTCTATTACTGATTCTTAACCCTGCAGAGGTCGCAGCTGATCTGACAGATACAAACAGATTGTTTAATATAAATATTCGTGCACGTATCCAGTGTATAGCTTGGAGGTCATGAGCACCTGCGCATGCATATATTACGAGTGATATTCCACACTATTTATGCGGTCAATTTTGGTTGTTATGTAAAGATGTGTGATATTTCATAGTAAATTGTATCTGAGAGATACCGTGACCTCCGATGTCAGTATAGTATTGGTTTAGTTGTTGTTTTTTTTTATTTACCATTGAAAACGGCTGCAAAAATATATCGATTGGATAATCCATCAGATGTTGAAGAGATTCAGTGATTTTGTTACTCGAGTCGAATGCGAAAGTGAAATGATATTTGCTAGTAAATTGTATCTGAGAGATACTGTGAACTCCGATGTCAGTATAGCATTGGTTTAGTTTTTTTTCTTTCTTTGTTCAATAATTTCTAGATTGTAACTGAAAATAAATAAACCATCATGTATTATATTTGCAGTTTTTTTTTTTGTTTTTTTTTAAGTTTTATCGCATTTTAGCACATACTAGTAATGGGAGTTTTCCCAGAAATAATATACATGAATGTATCTTTCAGATACACGCGACCTACGATGCAATTTTTTCGACAGCAACCTCCGCAGGGTGAATCCTATTGACTATATTTGAGATGTGGAATGAGATGCTCATAATAGAGTATCACTCTAGCAAATATGTAGGGACTATAGGAATTCGTCACTCCCAGAGTAGAATATCTGTGAAGTGTTTCAAGAGCCCCAGGGTGTCTGGGTATGTCAAACCTGTTCTGAAGTCTCAACATATCTCACGTGCTATTAGGTGGGTATCACTAATAAATTGGCCACTCAGTGTATGATATAATGATATAATGATAAAGAATTCACAATATTTCTATATATGTTTGTTTGTTTTGTTACATTATACTTCATTAGGAGAAACATGAGAACAATCAATAGATTTGGCCTTACGTTCAAACATTTTCTTATTATTAAATCTGATAATTCTCACACACATACTTATAACCAAGTTTATTATTCCAGTTTACTTATGAGTAAGCAAAACACTTTCTGATATGTTATGCAGTTACACCATTTCACCAGAGACGGAATCAAATGACCGTTTCACATCTAGTTAAACTAGACTTTGTAAGTTAATTATGAGAGAAAAATATATAAAGACAATTTATGCAAAAATAAGCTATAATTTTTCTTGTGAATAGTTGGTTAATTTATTATTATTGTTACAATTAATTCAGAGAGCAGATGAATTTCATTGCCCAGTATGACACCTGTTTATTTGGAGGCCTGAAGTGTCTGGAAAAGTTCAGTATTTGGTCTCTATAGCCAGGATCTCCAGTTTATCTATCACTTAGCCCATCCACAGTATTTAATGCATGTAGGTTTATTCCTTTCATGGGTGTAATTCACATAGAAAAGTGTCACAAAATCTGTTATACCAAGTCCTAAACTCGTCTGCAGTCCTACTCACCGTACAAAAAAACCCTATTCCTCACATTTCCATCTATACCTTAATGAAATTTCTAGTGGTGGCCTCTCATTTTTAATCCTTCCACTTTTGCAAAATCTCTGTGATATCTACCTGGTAAGCTCGTCTCAGTAACTTATGTCTCTATCACATCTCTCTAATTATCAGTTTGTGCAACTCACACTTCCCAACCAACCATCATAACTTACATTCCACAGCCCTGAAATTATTCAAGTTACCCACCTCTACACCCTTTTTAAATTTTCTATATTGCAGTTGATTCTCACCATAGTAAACATCACTATAAAAATAAAAATAAAAAAAAACTGAAAAGTCCTGATCATAGTCCAGTATATTGCTATTCTAAAAAAAAAAAATAAATAAATAAATAAATACACTATAGCAAATGACTCACTATAACAAATTATTCCAGTGTACCATGAAACTAGATAACCAGATCTGTATATAGTCTGGGTGAGGCATAATGAAAGCATTATACAAGAGGAAACAACCACCTATGTCTCCACTTATAGATATTCCTCACCACCGCAGCAATCCTCTGGATTATCTTCATCTTTGCAATATGCTCTCGAAATTCCAGTGCTATTACTATCGTTCCAAGGTCCCTTATCTCCTCCACATTTTCCAGCACACTCCCATCCCATCCTAATAATACAGTATGCACTTTTCCATCTCAAATTTCCAAAATGTCAAAACTTATTTAGTTATGCTAAACTGATATACCCACTTATCTAGCCATATTACCAAATAAGTCAGGTCCACCTAAAGGATCACAACAATAACCATATTTCTGATAACTCAACTAAACAGTCCCTCAATCATCCAACTATTGCAGTATATCAGTTTGTTAATCAGACAACTGAAGATTCAGTTAAATGATAATACTAGAAGTCAATTGACAAACTAATCCATTCATGGGTTTGATATTTGAAGGTCGAATAATTGAGGGATCACTGCAATATTAGCATACAAGCAAGGTGCCCTGTGGTATCTCACTTGTTACAATTTTTCCTTTCATATTCTGCACCCACAGCTCTCTCAGCCAATCCTCTATCCAATCTGCTAATTTAAAATCAAACCCCCAATCTCTCAAATACCACAGTATATGCATTATCCTTAATCAACCTGAGCCATCACTCAGTTATAAAATGTAACTAAATTACTAAAAAAAAAAAAAGTTGACTGACCCTCACAAAAAATAATTTTCATCCACCCAAATCCTGTATTCCAGGTTGTCCCTGACCAATATTTTCAAATCCTTAACACTTCAGAAAAATACAAATGAGTCAGTGTTTCTCTACTACTTTGCACAGTAACACATTTTATCTTCCTTCCATTCCACTGCATCTGTCCAAGACAGCAAGACTCATTATGGCAATTTTCTTAGTATACCCTATCAAAACAAATTATGAAATTCAGAATTTTATAAGGATATTCTTTGATGTTGTATATTGTGACAATATCTGGGAAATATCAAAGCATTGGATTTATTTAAAACAGGTTTACATATTCAATAAAATAATATATATGTATTGCACTGATGCTTGAGAATAAATTTCTTTTGATTTCTTGCTATGTTAGTTTTCCATTTAATAGAACATAGTGGCAACAAAAGACAAATAATCCATAAATTCATGTATGAGAAGTAAGGAATACATTTTTCATGTAGAGAGAGAGATTGCTGAGCAGATAATTACTGTAAATGTTGATTACACACACACAAAAGCAGTTGCTTTACACAGATATCTTAGGAGTACAAGAAGAAGTAATGATGACGATAATAATCAATTATTAATCTGCACAACCAGTGATTCTTCTTTCTTCTAGATTAATTTCCTTTAAATCTAGGTTATTGGCATTTTAATGCTATAATGCAATACTGCTGCTTCTGACCTTTATGGCATCCCCCCCGTTCCCCCCCCCCCCCCCCAAAAAAAACTATGTTCATCCAATTTATTACCTGATAAATAAATTTCCAGAAGTGGTTATTTATTATTAAAAATCCATTAGTCCTAATTACTTTGTCATAAAATATAGCTTACTTTTGCATGCATTATCAAGTTCCAGAATTAACACATTTTATTAAGGAAATAAAACATTACTGATTTTCATTAGTTATATCATTCTTGAATCAGAACAAGGTCTTCTATACTTGTTACATTTAAAGTTACTAGCTTTTGAATTTTCATTTTATTCTTGGCTAAGGAAGGACATTCTAATAGTGTTATTTAATGAATGATACCATTGCAATGTTGAAAAGAGAACAAAAATTTTATTAATTGCAATAAGTAGTGAACTCACTAAATTTAAAATATTAATATTCTGCACCCTTCAAAACCAGTAGGTTTCGAAATGATCACTTTTTCACTTAGAAGCATGTATCTTGTCTCACATCTTACGTTAGTCAGAAAAATTCAGGTAATAAAGGAGCTATTTGCAATGTTCCATGAGACTTAGGAGAAAGGGGCTGCTTATTTTAACTAAAATATTTTTAGTTCAAAGATAACACTTTGTAACAGTGAAATCTGCCTTTAAGCAAAAGTAGGTGACTAACATAATTGTGTACACTGAACACAAAAATAATATCCATTATTCTAAATTAAGTAAATAATTTTACTTTGCTGAAGTGAAGCCTGTTGGCTCTTATTTCAGTAAAAATATCCATATTGCTCTAATTATCCAAAGTTTCCTTAAGAATCATCTTTTGTTTGGTAAGCCATTGAGTTACTTTTATTCAATTCAATCCGCTTCAGGGCAGGTATGTGCACTAGGATTATGTTATGCACATGTATGTGCCATGTCAAATGAGATAGTGCAATCATGGCATTTAAATGAAACCATCATGCAGAGCAAAAGCACATAGATGTATTGGCTACCACTCTGGTTTGGTTTTGCACCCATGTGATTTTTTGGCATCCACCCCGCCCAAAAAAAAAAAAAAAAGTTTCTCGTAGCTGGTATTATGCTTTTTGTGGAATGCATTTTGGAGTAGTTGCTAATTGGTTGTGCAAAGGGCAGGTTATGTGTGTAATTCTAAGTGTCATCTGAAGATAAGTTGCATAATATCTCATAAATGTACAAAACCATTTTTCTATACGTGTGGCAAAGTGACATTAACGTCTAGAAACTAACATTCGGTCCACTGACCTTGGAAGCATGCGCATTGTGCTTCAGATGTAAAGTGAGAAACCAGGATTGCAGTAAGCGAGCATGAGTTCATCTTCATCAATACCATTTTTCCCAATAGAGGGAGCCTACAGATCATGCAAATGATTGTTACTTCTGTATAACAGCATCTCCAACTTTTCTGCGAAGATGAAACATGTAATAAAATATCCAAACTCCTTATCTGTTATGAGACCATTACTTCATGATAGCATGTTGCTTGTTCCTAAACCATCTGAGATAGATCATGGATGAAGACAATTCTGCTGCTGATTCTAAAAGTGCAACATCATGTTTTTGTGAACTAGATCCAAAATTTTTGGCTTGTTATGTGAGCACCTCATTTAAACTCAAGTAGAGTTAAATGGGCTTGTAACAGATGGATCTTACACAGAAATAAATCTTAGGGTCTAAACTGCAAGGGGAAGAACATTAAAAGGGACAAAAATACCATCAGTAACATTTAGAATTAGTTTTTCTGTGAATTTCGTAACTTTGTCTTTTTTAATCCTAACAGATTAACAGAAATGCTTGAGAGAAAACACAATCCCAATAAATTTGTTTATAGATGTGTCAAGCCTCAGTTTAAAGGTTATGCTTCCACACACACAAAGTAAATGTCTTTTCCATAGCATATGGCATGGTTTCTTAAATGCATTACTATGATAATTACAAGTGGAGGTGCGAGTGTGAAGGAATGGTGAAGCACAAAATATATCCTCCTCCACTCAAACAGCAGCCTCAATTTCTTGTGATTTACCCTATGAGAAAAGCAAAATGCAGTAATGACAGTTGAGTCAATATAGCCTCAGTATCACTAACAGAAGTGCTGTTAGATATATTTGTCCAAAGGCTACTACAAAAAGCAACTCAACCACTAAATTTTGCAAAGCGATAGGCAAACAACTCTTGAGTAAATTTTGTCTAACAAATTGAACTTGAGTCTGACAGATTAAATAGGAAAATATAAATGAAACTGTAAAATGAAATAATGGAATGCAGGAAGGATTGCACATAAAAAAAGAAAACAAAAGGGACCACAGGAACAAATAACTATATACAAATCTCTATAGTGAGGAAAGAGCAAAGACAGGTATTATAATCATGATATGAAACCAAAGAAAAATATTGTCGGTTATTAGCCAGGCTGCTGGCTGAGTGGTTAGCCTATCCACTCTCTAGCCAAAAGGCTGTGGGTTCAAATCTTGCTGTGGGCATGGATGTTTGTGATTGTCTTTGGAAATACTAGTGGTGTAGTTGCAGTCAGTTGGTGGATTGAGCGGTGGAGCAGGTGCCCTCCCTCAATGAGTCTTTGGACTCCCTGGAGGTGACTAATAATAATAATATTACTACTACTGGAATGAAAGAATATTAGAAATTAGACTTGGAGCATTACAAAACCACATAACATTAAAAGAAAGAAAAGAAGAAAATAATAACATTTTATAAAGAATTGTGCTGATAAAACCTAGAAGAACAAATTATTACCAGTAGGAGATTTAAATGCTAGAATAGGAACTAAAGTTCAAATTAAATATAGATAAATTTAGAGAAGTTATTACAGAAGTTTATCTGTAATAACTGAAATGATTAGTATTATGATATTTTATTATATGCGAGGGAAACAAACTCAATACTTAAACAAATTTACACTTAAACATACACGGATATATAAGTATCACTCGAAGGATATCAAGTCAGTTTTAGGTTATATAATTGCATATTTTAAACTATCTGAGTTAATCCTAGATGCACCAGCTTAACTAAAATTTCAAACTAAATTCTGACCATTATAATACAGTAATGGCAAAAATAAAAGTGAAAAATTGTTTCGTTAATTGACTATATTAAAATGCACTGATGTAAAAAAAACTATAGAATGAATAACTACCAGCCAGTTGAACAAGAGCATGATAATGCTTCTACTCTCCAATCAAAGATTATGAGTTTTGAATCCTACTGCCAGTATAAATGGTAATGTTTTTAAATGGAATTTATCACACTGTATGAGACATTGTGCTGCTTATTATAGACATGATGTGGCTTGAAAAAGTTCTGTTTTGTATCTAGAGCTGGGTTCTCAGATTATCTAATTCACAATACTAACATAACATAGATTTGATATAGAAGAGAAATGGGAAAATGCAAAACAGATCTTTATAAAAGTAGACAGGAAATTAACAGAACTACAGAAATAGAAAATATAGTGTATATAGTAAAAACCAAGACAATAAATGCAGAAACAGAATATCAATTAATACTGGTATTTTAAGTACAGAAGAGGGGGGAAAAATAAAAAAGATATACTGATTATAGTAGTAGAAAAGAATATAAATAAAGAAATAAAATTAAGATCGAATGTGAAAAAAAAAATCTACAAAGAACCTTAGAAAAATGGGTAAATTATTTTCAAAATCTCTCAATGGATGATAATAAAGTATATCAGAACTAAATAACACTGAAAAACAACAGGAGAAGACAATATGAAACTATAAAAAAAAATATACTTATGAGACTGCATGAAACCTGAAGATGAAGATATTCCAGATATTTGGAATAATTACTTTGAAATAGTATTAAATGAAACAAGTGACAGAACAGTTATAGAAAATATTCAAGAGACATAAAAAGCCTTCAAAAACCTGAATTACAAAAAGGCAGAAAGTTGAGCATATGTGACCAAAATGCTTTTACAGTGGTTACACTGAATAATTCTAACTAGAAGATTTAATTCCAGATGATTGAAGAACTCATGAGCCCATCTGTAAAAAAAAAAAAAAAAGGGGGGGGGGGGAATGAATGTGAAAATTACAGGAATTTTTCTACTAAGCATTCCAAGTAAGGTTTACATAAACATACTTGAGAAGTGGCTAAGAGAAACTTGGAGAAGAATAAGCTGGGTTCAGGCCAGATACAAGTTGTCAGGATTAGATTAAGCCAAATAGTTGAGAAATCATGCGAATACAATAAGGATCTGTATTTAATTTTTGTAGAACATTGGAAAAGGCACGTGCCAATAGAAAAGTAGTAACACTACAGTTATATGTGTTAAAGAGGACATTATATCAAGCAATACATAGTCTTTATCTGAGCTGTAAGGCAGCAGTTAGAATTGAAGGAGGTACAAGATAGTTTAAAATAGAAACAGGTGTAAGATAACAGTGTACACTACCTCCACTATTAGTCATCTATATGGATCACATTATGAAGGAAAGTGGCATTACACATAATATCAAAATTGGAGACATTAAGCTCAGCACTTTTCTTTATGCAGATGATGTTATAAATCTAGTACATGTCTGCAGAATTTTTTTTTAACTAAATTGAATAATTGCTGTAATGAATTTGGCATGAAAATCTGCGACAAAACGATAAAAATGGAAAATGGCAACTACACCCTGAATGGATAGCATATAGTACAAGTACATGTGAAAATAAACAACAGAATAAGTAAAGTTGATATGACAGCAAAAAGGCTAGTTAATTTGTATGTAATAAAACAGAAATTTGTCAAAACACTAAACTAGCCATATATACAAGACTGCTAAAACAATTTAAATTTAAGGATGTGAGAGCTGGGTTAGAAATAAAACAGTTGATCAAAGGCTAGAGACCATAAATAGCATTGGTGGCAGAATTATATTAAAAATGAAGATATTAGGAATGTCAGCATTGAGGAATGTGTGAGCAGAGCTTATGTAAGGTGATCACTTAAACAGAATGGTAGAGGAAAGGTTAGCAAAGCAGGTGCTTGATGCCAGGATAGTGGGGGAAAGATACAGAGGAGGATTAAGATATAGGTGGATTGATATAGTTAGAAGGACCTAGACCTTTGGAAGTCAAACATGGTTCTCTAAACCATTGAGAGAACATTAATAATATATAAAACTTTTCATGTAGTGCTATCATTGTATCTTGTACATCCTTTAAGGGGGAACATATCAGGAATTTCATGATGAAGCAGCTCATGAGGGAAAAAAAACAACAAAAAAAAAATCGCTATACCAACTGCATAAAAAAGAAATGAGAATGATAACTACAGGGAAACAAGCCTGTTGAATGTAGATTATGAGATATTAAAGAGAAGCTAAGCAAACTACTAAAAGAAAGAAATGAATTCCAAAAAGACTGATTATATTAAAACTCTCAGTTTATATTAAAATAGAGAACTTCAAAAAAAGAAACTTAACCTAATCAACAGATTAGGAAAACACCTTTGATGAAGTTAAGACAAAAAATTAAAACACACTTTAAGTATTAGCTATGTTAAATAAATTTTATAGTCAATTCAGAAAATATATACATGTGAAAGAAAACAACACTTAAATGATAACAAATATCAGTAACTGAAATAAACAGTGAGTATGGTAGGAATATAGATAACTTTTTTAAAATTACACACACACAGACAAAAACAACAATTTGTAAACCCACAATGTCCTATTATTATTCAAGGATTACCAGTCTATATTAGCTACATTGGAAGATGTAGCTAATATAGACGTTACAAAAGATCAGTAATCATTATAATTACAACAATATAATATGAAAATATCCAAAAGAGGAATAATTAATGGCATTTACAGGAGAAACGCATCATTATTTTTGTAAACAGTAATTAGTAAAACAGCTATAGATAATAAAATATTAGACCAAGTAAATGCTTTCAGAATGTTTATGATAGAGATATCTGACATTAAAATATTCAATTTTGTTTGAATAAATGTCATAAATAATATATTAGCTATCTTTACTTATGGAAGTCAAACATGAACCATAAAGATGAGAACATGCTCTTATTTTTTATGGTTCTAAAAAGCAGCTGGATATACTATGTAGAACAATAAAACAAGTGATGTAATTTTCGAGTTTCTGAATATAAAGCTGATGAATTACTAAGTAAATAAATCTTTTAAAAAAATGGATAGGGCATCTTAAATTAAATGGACAATAACAGACTTTCGAAGTTATATAAAATAAACGGGGGGGGGGAGTTGAAAACAGGCAACCTAGTCCAGATAATGGACTATAGGAAAAGGGATGAAAAAAGACAAAGTATTTAAAGTTATTTTAAAAGTGGCAGCACTTTTACTGGGGCTTCTAGTAAGAATTCATGAAATGTGATTTAAATTTTTTTGTACATACATTGGATGGTGAAGGTATGAGGTCTATATCTTGACTATCAATGAGGTTAAAAATGGAGTTTGAGAGTTTGGCACTAAGAAAGAAAAGCATTTCATATTCTTCCATTGGAAATCCTGAAAAGTTCTATTGTCACTGCTTAACATTAAATTAACCTGATTTGATGAAAACTTTCATTAAGGCTTTAAATAAGAATAGTAATGATTTCTGGTAATTAGAGGACAAATTTCTAAGAATAAGTGATGTGGCAATTGAAAACATTTTTCATTGCCCACAAACTCATACATTTATCGTGTTAATTTAAATGGTAACTGGGAAAAAAGAGTACAGAAAGCTTTCAAAGCTGTTATTTTAAAGTATGATCCCTTAGAAGACATTAAACAGGCTTACAAATGCAATGCAATGGAATGTGAAATGTCATTGGAGATCCATTTTCTTCATTTTTTATTCGATTTCTTTCTTCCTAACAGGAATACTATTAGTAATGAGCAATTGATTCTATCAGGACATTATCTTAATACTCAGGCATATTATTATTATTATTATTATTATTCAGGCCTCCATGGAGTCAACAGACTCATCGTGGGAGGTCCTTAGGAAACACAAAGTTTATCATACCACTCCTTGAACTCATTGACCGTTCTTGCTCTCACCATGCTCTCAGGCAATGCATTCCTCCACCCTCCACACAAAGAAACCACTCCTCACCCTCTTGCTCACAGCTTCATTTCGTAACTTCCAGGGATGGCCCCTTGTCCTTCCCGCCATTCCACCAAGCGAAAACTCCCCAATGTCCACCCTGTAACTTGCCTCTCAACAGTTTAAAAGTCTCGATCATATCATCTCCTCCTCCTATCCACAAAATTCTGCAGTCCACATTCCCTCAATCAATCCTCGTAACTGACATTGTACAGTACTGAAACCATCTTTGTTATCTGCCTTTGTACCCTTTCCACAGTTAATTTATCCCCTTCAAATCCTGTGGACTAAATTTGAGAACAATAGTCTAAATGTGGTCTGATCTGGGTCTTATATGACAGAATGATAACTCTTATCTCTGCAGGTCAGCGATCTTCTCAGTATTGCAGCAATCCTCTGGGTTACCTTCATCACCTTTGCAATATGCTCCCTGAATTTCAGTTTTCTATCAATCATTACCCCCAGATCTCTTGTCTCTCCTACTTCCTCCAATTGAGTATGCATCCTCCCATCGATGGATACCAAGCCTCAAGAATATGGAACTCCAGTATGCTTGTTAATTTTTGCTGGCTCTTAAAGAAGTCACTGATGAAATTTTAAGCGAAATACTTCAAGAAAGAATTTTTAAATTGTAAGTAAATTTAAATAGTTCATATGAAAGACAATTGGTATGCTATTATGTAGTTTTTTGATTTCTGTAAAATCTGGAGGACGACTATTTAAACTCATTTGAATTCAGAACACACGATTTTGAACTATTTGCTTCAGAACACATGCAATTTACAGACAAAAAATACTAGTTGTGGTGGTGGAGATGGACGGTAGATGGCATT
Organism: Typopeltis vanoorti; assembly: GCF_054136105.1. NCBI lineage: Eukaryota > Metazoa > Arthropoda > Arachnida > Uropygi > Thelyphonidae > Typopeltis > Typopeltis vanoorti. Next base: position 127,394,041 of record NC_143561.1, read on the forward strand.
GATGAAGATGATTCGTAGTAGAGGTTCGGTGTAGTGGTTGAGACAGTTGTAGGTGTCCTCCCGCAATGAGTCCTTGGGGGTGTCAATAATAATAATAATTCTGACCTACCTACTTTCATTTTAATGCAAACAAAAATATACTTAAAATAATCTGATAAAATTAGGTTTTTCCTAAAATTTGATATCAAACTGTAAAAAGCAGAGATATTTTGGTAATGGAGCAGTCCCTTTTATCCAACTAGGTTAAAGAGATAATAATTAAATGGGATTATATTAAGTAATTAAACGAAATGACCAACTCTCTTAAAACTCATAGTTTAATTCATTTTTCATTATTGATTTTATTCATATCTTTTTGGTTATTTGCTAAACATTTCTTATTACAGACCGTTTCAGCTCTGATCAAGTCCTATTCCAAGTACTAGGTCATCCTTACCTTCAAAAAATGCCCAGGTATGCCAAATTAATACTCCCATTTAATTATCTTTTTACCCTATTTGGATAAAAAGGCCCCTCCATTACCAACATAGGTTTGTTTTGTTCTGTTTAATACAAAAAAAATATACAATTTGTTGCTCAGTGTAATGTTGATTTAAAAAAAAAAAAAATTAAACATTTCATAAATGAAATTCCTGGTAATGAAAATTCTTTTACATACTTCACATGAGAAATGACTTAGCAGCTAATTCTAAAAATAATGAGTTCATTTACATTTTTATAAATATAAATAGCATTTGTTGAAATGGAATTTTTTTTTTTTGACATTTAACAGTATTATAGATTTTGGCAAATTTTAGAAATGAAAAAATTTTTTTGCAAGAAGAGCTATAAGAAAGATTAAGAATGTGAATCATATTAAAAACAAGGACAGAACTTGACATAGCATTCAGGAATGTGTGAGCAGAGCAAATTTAAGATAGTAGGGTCACTTGAACAAAATAGGTGAGGAAAGATTAGCAAAGCAGGTCTTTAATCACCTTACCGGCCATTATGGATCAAATACGCATCCTCATACGCTTCATATCCATTATATATTTCAATGTAATATCAATGGTATTACAATTTCAATATGCACTTCGCATGGTAACCTGGATATATATACTATAAAAAAAAAAAAAAAAAAAAAAAAAAAAAAAAAAAAACCGGTAAGAAGTGCTTTAGAAGACCGAAATATATACAATCTGACAACGTTTGAGTTGGCAAATAAATTAATATGGAGGAAACCTCTCAATTGGAAGTTAGTAATGATGTAAACTTTTCATGTATTACTATAATAATATCCTGCACATAGTTTGAGGGTCCATATTAGGAATTTTATGATGAAAATAAAGTTCTCTAAATGTTTTAGGATATTCCAACTTGACAATATTACAACAGTAATGTGAAAACATGATCAGCACTCAAGGATATAATAACAAAAGAGATAATGAAAAGCTTGGAAACAATTCACTTATTGTGATTTTTAAAAAAAATAATGTTCTCATGTCCAATCAACATTCTGTAGTTTATAAATTTATTTACCTATTTTTTTAATGACTAAATAAAAAGAATTGTGAAAATCTTAAAACCTGATGGTGTAGTGTTTGAGTGGACAGCATCTCAGCTTTACAATCAACAAGCTATGAGAATCATTTACTACTTCCAGCCTTCGGTAGAGATGATGTGACTTAAAAAAAAGTACTGTGTTTGACCTCTCACATAAGATTCATGGATTATGTAATACTTAATCTGCTCAAAGTACTAATTAATGTGCCATATTTTTTTTAGATGTTTCATAGGTTGATTTATCATTGAAAGGGAAAAAGAAAATAAACTAATTTTTCATTTAAGATCTTCTTTTCCTTGAGGATATAAATGCTGAATTGAAATCATGTCATATTTTATATAACAGACAAATTCTGAACGGTGACACCTTTGTGAACTATTATGTACTCATCATACACAACACATGCAATTAACCGACAAAAATACCATGTGGAAGGTGATGTAATGTGGATGCTGCTTTGTGCAGCATGGATAGCCAGATAGTGTAATGTTGTAGTATAGAATGGCCTCCTGAAATGTGTCCTCTGATAATAATAATAATAAAATGAACAACTGGCTATTTACTAAAATAGTAATATGTACAATAATTTTATTTCTATATATATATATATATCAGAGAAAATGTATAGAGAAATGTTTGAGAAATGATATATAAATACTTTTTAATCAAAATTACTTTAAAATATGAGTGAATCTATTCATTATTTTCTGTTAAAGTAATTTAACAGTATAAGCAATATATCTTGAATTGAACTCAAGTATTACAGAAATTCCTTAATTTATAATGAAATAAAAAATATATTTATACAATATTCCTAAGCTACTAGACATGTATCCACACAATAACTAAATGTTATTTAATTTACAGGTCAGGATGATGGCTAGATTATGATTATGATTTTTATTATGGTGTCTCAAACCATCAAACTGATACTCTTCCTCCTTAATCTAATTAGCATAACCATCCTCTGTATCACCTTAAAAATCTTTGCATTGTATCTAATATTAAATTAGATGTGAATAAATTAGTTGTTTCTCTTCAGATTAAAAATTATCTTAAATATTAAACAGTGTATAGAAATTGATGTCTCGTGCACATACCCCCTTTCCCCACCAGAAGGATCAGAGAGGAACTTGTTTCTGATTGGCTCCAAATATACCATTGGCAATAACAATGGTATGTGGCTTATAAAGACTGAAGTTATCAATAAAAACAGGGCAGGATATGCATCTGTTGTCTAATATCAGTGGATGCTAATAACTAGTATCAATATACATGTTTCAGTGGACCTGAGGGACACAGAATGTCATCTTAATTTGACTAGACAAATAAAGACCCACTAAATAACAAAACAAAAGCACATCACATTATTTTTGATTTAATGAAGCTTTAATTCCTAATGAAGTATATAATTACTGTATCCAGCAGTTACTTCACTAGATATTACTGTATGGCATGATGTCATAAATCATACTGACTTATCACTTAGAGTTCGTAACATGAACTTTGTCACTTTAAACATCTCTTTTTTCAAAGTGTAGTTCAACTAATTTGAGACAATAAATTGACTCTGTACACCTTTCTGAAGCAAGCACCTAACTGCATGCATATCTTAATTTCAGAAACAATATATACTTATTAATAACTGTTAAAAAAACAACTAAGAGCAATAACAAAATATTTAAAAAGTGAAATGCAAATAAGAGCACTAAGCACAACTGTCTGGAAGCAACACGTATTAAATTTAAATAAAAAATAATTGTCTGACAACATAATACAGAACTTTCAGTTATTTGCACTGCAATTATACTTACTCAGTTCATGCTAATCAAATTTTGAATGGCTGGAGCAAGTTCAAAGTTATTCACACTTAACTGTAGTTCTTTCAGTACTGATTTGATATCTCAAGTGTGAGGAGATAGACCACAAAGTCACATTAATTAGAAAAAAAAAAAGAAAATCCAATAATCAGTTTTTCTTCTCACATTTGTAAACACAAACAAAAAAGAAGACAGCGTTTTCTTCCTAAATTTCATTTGAAGCACCAGTTTGAGCACAAAATGTCAATCTGAAAACAACAATCACTGACGTCTTGAAAGCTGAGTAGTTTCACTTCTTTTTGGAGGTGGGGGAGGGGGCCGTTTCTTTGGCGTCATTGCATCTTCCAGAGATCTCCGATGCCTACCCTGGGAAGATGATCGAGGTCTTTGAATATGAGCAGGTGGGGGAGGGGGAGGAGGGGGTGGTGGTGGTGTGGTTGGTTGATCCGAACTAGCAGGTGGCAAATAACAAGGATCACGAAATCCTAAGATCTGATGTGGTGTGGCAGACAAGTCTACAGATAGCTGCTGAGCAACTTTCCACTTTTTCTCCATTACACGTTGCAGATCTCTGAGGAATGATTCAGGGGGACACATTTGCACACTTTGACCAGGTAAAGTAGAAGGGACTGATGACCGGCGCATAAGTCCAGCAAGGGAGCCAGAAGAAAGCCTAGTTGTTTCACTTCGCTTAGGAGGTGCTGGCTTGGACACTGATTTTGATTTCTTTGGAGGAAGAGTGAGTGGATAAAAAGAGAATGGTGGTGGAGGTGGAGGAGGAGGTGGGGGTGGGGGTGGAGGAGACATATGAAGGGAAGGTAGTGGAGGAGCAAGCTCAAGTGTCATTGGAACAGCAGGAGCACTAGCTCTTCTATCTGCAAGAGCAAAGTTTGTGCTTGGTACACTACAACTATCTTGAAAATTTTGAGATGGTGACTGGAGTACATTTGTTTCACTATCAGCAACTACTGCTGAATCTGTATTTATTTTGCTTCTCTTCTGCTGCTTTGCAAATGACCTAGAAAGGCTACTTTGACCTAGCTTTAATTCTGCTAAATATGGAGGTGGCGAATGAGGAATGATATCTGCTTCTGACAACCGTCGTTGCCCATTTCTTGGCTTAGGAGGAACTAGTGGTGCACCTTGGAATTTATCAGGTGGTGATTCTGGGCAGGGTAAGGACTCTCTTTCTCTAGTGGGAGTTTGAAATAATGGAGATGGAGGAGGTGGCAAAGAGTTCAGACTGGATGTACTTGGCCAGCTTGACTCCTCACCAAGTGGAAGTGGAGGTGGTGGAGGAGGCAAAGAATCCAAGCTCAATGTACTACCTCTAAAGGCTTCTGGTGGAGGTGGAGGCAAAGAATCTATATCTATACTTTCTATTGATGACTGGAGATCAACTGGTGGAGGTGGAAGAGGAAGAATATCGATATCTCTTTCTTTGTCTTTTTTCTTAGGTGGAAGAGCAACAGCTTCAACAGATGATTTTCTTTGTAGAGATTTCACTGTGCCATTCAACATGATTCGGTCATCTGTTTGGGAGCGTCTCAAGCTAAATCTCATTCCCATATTTCTTCCAATACTTCCACAAATGCTTCCACTGCTTGTGCTACTGCTTCCTCCACTGCTTAAACTAACTGTTTCCATAGCAACAATGCTATTTAAAGAATCTGCACCAACTGACTGTTTTGCAATACTTCGTGTAGTACTTGTTAAAGGAATTTTAGGTGTTAAACTGGGTTTACGTTTAATAGTTCCAACAGGTATATCACTTTCAAATGTCACTTGCTCTGCTGTAGGTGTACTGACACTGGAACGTTCAGATAAACATCCACTGCTGCTACTGGTACTAGATTTCACTGAATCTTTTCGTGTAACTGGACCTCTCTGGGTAGTCCATTCCATTGGAGTAGGTGTAGGTGTAGAATTGGAACTTCTGTTACTAAGCACATCAGGATCAACAGCTTCAGGAGTGGATATAGCTTTGGGACCAGTGAATACAACATCTTCTAAAGAAATATCTTGACGTTCTGGACTACCAGAGCTGCCGGAACTGTCAGAACTTACAGCTAATGTTTTAGCCATAGAAGACACAGAGAAACTACGAGCATGGGCAAGAGTATCCAGGTCTTCTTCAACAATATCCCTCATGAGGTTATCATAATTTTCTTTTAGTTGCTGACCATACTGAAATGCAAAATATTAAACATAAACAAGGCTTAATTAATGCAAAATATATTGTTATTTATCCACAAAACTTTTCCTTTTCATCGTTTTTTTTATTTTTATTATTATTATTATTCAAAACATCGAATAAGAAGAAATACTTTATTACATGGGTATCTCCAATAAGTATGAAGATACCTCACGGAAGGCCCATGCTAACCACAATTTTCACAATGCTGATCATACTTTTTAAATTCGTTCATTAGAAGCAAAAAATTTAATTTAAGCAAAAAAATATTGTTATTCAGGACGGACTCACTGTAGGAGGCGCATTGTAGACAATACAAAGTCTATCATACCACTACTTAAAAATTCATTCACTATTCATGCTGTCACCACCCTATCAAACAATGCATCCACAGTTCACCCACCCTATGCAAAGAAACCACTACTCACCCCCCCCCCCCTCGATCACATCTCTTCCTACTTCTATTTATGAATCTTTGCATTCCACATTCCCTGAATGCATCCTCATAACTAACATTGTACAGCCCTGACATCAATTTTGTTATCCATCTAGGCACTCCCCCAAGATTAATTTATGCTATTCAAATCCGACCACAATAGTCCAGGTGTGGTCTGATCAGGACATTATACGAGGGGGGATCTGAAAAGTTCTTGGCCTAACAATGAAAAAACGAATTTATAATTTCAAAATTATTTTTATTTTTCAACATAATCTTCCTTAAGTCTAATACATTTATTCCAGAGATGCTCCAGCACCATTATCCCATCCCTGTAGTGGTTCTCATTAAGATCTGCAAAATACACCTCTACAGCTGCAATCACCTCTTGATTCAAAGAAAAATGCTGACCAGTGAGGAAGAGATAGAAGTCAGAGGGAGCCAAATCTGGGGAATGGATGCTCCAACAATTCATAGTGCAGATCCCTTAATTTTCCCATTGCCATCTTTGTGGGCAGGTGCATTGTCCTGATGAAAGATGATTTTTTTCTTCCTCAGCAAACTGGGTCTTTTCTCATGAATTTTTTCATCTAGTCTGGGTAAAAGATTAGAATAATATTTCCCGGTTATTGTTTTACCCTTTTCAAGATAATAAACAAAATGCTTTTAGCATCCCAAAACACCAATGCCATGACGATTCCTGCTGAAACCAACTTTGTCTTCTTTGGTGCTGAACAACCGGCTTCTGTCCACTGTTTTGACTGCTGTTTGGATTCTGGTGTGTAATGGTGAATCCAAGTCTCATCCATACTAATAAATAAAAAAATCTACCCACAAAATCAGTTTTTATTCTTGTGAAAATGCTCCAAGCACTGTTCAGAGATTTTCATGTGAGTGCGTTTTTGATCTGCAAGCGTGGCAAGCGTGGCACCTACCTTGCGCAAAACTTTTTAATTTGCAATTCTTCATGCAAAATATATCCTACACGTTCTTTTGAAATGCCTATAGTCTGAGCAATTTCACGCTTGTCTCACTGGTCATCCAATACCATATTGTGTACTTGATCAATGATTTCTAGAGGTGTTACACTTTTTGGACATCCTTCAAGTGGATCATCTTCAAGGCTGGTATGGCAACGTTTAAACTCAGCAGCCCATTTCTTAATTGTCAAAGGAGAAAAAGAAAAGTGGCCACAAACTTTAATGAACTTCAAATGAATTTATTTTGGCGTTAAACCTTCTTTTACAAAGAATTTTATAATCGCACAATACTCAATTTTATCCATTTCAAGGGATACAGACAACATTTTTGCTTCAGACAGTATAAAACAAATTATTTGATAGAATGACTTGCAATTTCACACGGATGCTTATGACAGATGTACCAACCTAGAAAAAAAAATCTTGCCAATAGTGTTGCCATCTATGGTAGAGGCCGAGAACTTTTCAGACCATCCTTGTACAATGGAATTTTAACTTTTCTATCTCTGCTTGTCAGCATTCCTCTCTGTTACTTTCACCACCTTTGCTTTTAATAGGACTGCAAATTTCTATTAATTATTATCCCAAGGTCCCTTGCCACCCCAACTTCCTCTAGTACAGTTCCTCCAAGAGAGTATGCAGCCTTCCATCGACGTATCAGAAACTTCAAGAATTTACATTCATGTGAATTAAACTGATCCCCATTCATTTGCCAAATTATCCAGATTACTGAAATCCTCCTGAAGGGCTACCACATCTGCACTATTACTAATAACCCTTCCCAACTTCACCAACATCATCAAATTCCTGATATGTACCCTCAGGGGGGTGTGTACAGGATAATTATGATAGTACTATATGAAAAAGTTACACCATTACTAACTTCCGATCAACAATTTTCTTCCAAATTAATCTGTCAAGATTTCAATGTTATCAGCTCTTATATTTCTGTCTCTTTTAATGTGCTTTTTGTTTGCTGTATGAATCCATCTACATCTTGGTCTTCTGAGTCTTTTTCCTGCCAACCTAACAAAGAACACTTGTTTTGCTAATCTTTCCTCTCCCATTATGTTTAAGTGAAAATACCACTTGAGATCAGCTCTACTAACACATTCCTGGCTAACAATGACAAGTTTTTCCCTAATATCCTCATTTTTGATGTGTGATGCAAACTGTTCGCTCCACTAATCTTTCTCAGAACTCTCATATCAGAGGTCTCCAGTGTTTTATTTTTAACACAGATCCCAACTTCACATGATCTGCAAACAACTGAATATTTCCCTGCAGTGTCATTGATATAAGGTTAAACAAAAGATAGATTCCAGTAGTGAACCCTGTGGAACCCTACTTGTAACCTTCTGCTTCCTTGATACCACTCTCTCACATTGGATTAGAGATAGTTGTTGGAAGTTTTTCTACTTGGTCATACTATAAATTGAAGATGCCAAGAAATTATATATTTGGTTTAATCCTTTATCCAAGTGTAAGCAAACAAAGTTTGTGCCTGAAGTATTTTCGGGACTGGGACAACTCATATATAGAAGCTAATGACTTCACGTCTATTGTCTTAGTATCCCATAATGCAAAACACATATCCTTACAGACATGTATGATGGGAGGGGTCCCTACCTAGACTGATTTCGACCTTTATTGAGATCTCAGTAGGAACCAGACCCAGAGGTGATGCTAAGGTTGAAGTAATGCAGAAGTCATATATTTTCATATACGAGTAGCCAAAAGGTGTCACACCTCTGGGTCTGGCTTCCCATGATGCATAGCATCATACATGTCTGCAAGGATATGTACTTTGCATTATGGGATACTAAGGCAAGTGATGTGAAGTCATTAGTTTCTATATACGAGTTGCCTCAGTCCTGAAAATACTTCAGGCGCAAACTTTGTTTGCTTATACTTGAATAAAGGATTAAATGAAGTACATAATTTCTTGGTATCTTTAATTTATACTCCCTCACACACAACTCTGATATCTAGCAATAATTAATCTCAAATCCAATTCACTAACCTAACATTAACACATATGCTCAAAATTAAATATTAGCTTATGTGGTACCCTGTCAAATACTTTTGTAAAAAAAAAAAAAGCAGCAGCATATTATGTCTTTTCCTCATCAACTGCTCTTATTGCTGTCTTATAAAAGTCAATCTGATTACTAAAACACGAGCACCCTTTTAATAAATCCATGCTGACTCTCACAGATAGCATTACTCTCATCTGTCCAATCCAATGCTATATATGATCTCTCACTAATTTCTCCAAAATCTGAACAACTGAAGAAATACAAATTGGTTTATAGTATTTCCATTATACTATCACCCTTGTCCAATGGCACCAACTTACCCACCTTCCACTCCCTGGTCACCTTTCATGTAGCCAGACACTCACCAATGAGCCAAGTCAAGAGAGTGGACAGTTCTATAGTACATTCCCTGGATGGCAAAATCCCATCCAGTCCCATCACTTGATTGACATCAAGAGTATTATATTTGGAACATTCTCCTTTTGCACTTCTAAACCTCAAACCCTCCCCAGAGTGATCATTAAACAACTCCACTATGTCCTCTGCATCAGTCACTCTATTTTCATCATGTCTAACAATGTCATTTTTCCACAATCATTCCTGCTGCTGGCCATATAACGAAAGAATTCCTTAGAATTTTCCTTGGATCCGAGGGCCAAGCTCTTCTAATTTAGAAGTTTTTGCTTTCCATACCATACTAGGCATTCCTTCTGGCCCAAGCCATATCAGGCATCTGCTTTCCATCTCACTCCTTGTATCTCTTCCATAACTTTTTCTTTTCTGCAGTTCTCACGGTATATAACTTACTATTGCTGCTGATAGATATTCCTTCACAAGTTCCCAAGTACTAATGATATCTTGCCCTTCCAATTTCTCTATTCATGGAACTGCTGCAAGTTTATTTCTAAGACTTATAATCACCTACTTTATAATTCCACATGCATTCCTTTCTCCTTAATACTCCTGCATGTCTATTCATCCTCCAAGTTAAAACCGCATGGTCACCCTCTCCAACTGGAGGCAGGGATGCCTCCAGTTGGAGAGAGTGATCAGAATCAGTTATAATCAGATTCTCTGATGCTATGATGAAATCCAAAACTCTTGAACCTCGTGTTCCTTCTACTGTATGTTGTTTGAAACATTTGTTCCCCGAGAATTCCAGAATACATGCAGCTTCCTCTTCCCCAATTTATACTACTGTAGGTAAAATCTCCCATAACAATTATTCTCTTTGCATTCAAGCTCAACTGGCTAAATATCTCCTGTTCTTCACTCTCTATGCTTATAGCAACACCCCACTAAATATCCTGTTCTGCCCACCTCTGCTTCACATCATATCATATGCTCCCAAAACTATTAGTGCTATTCCCCTCCAAATCCTCCACTCTTAGAGGACACAACTCATCACTTATCATATAACACTCCGCCACTACCAAAAAAATGCTATATCCTGCTACTTCTATTACTATATCATCTTCCTCAACCATGTCTTGCTGATGCTATCAGCATCACCAAATCACGTCTTTTACTCCAGATAGTCCTGGCATTTATATAAAGAAACATCAATGCATTGTCGATGTTTCTGTATTTATATTATTCCTTTCACATTCTGTCACAGTGTGTTCACCCTTCTCCCAAGTTAAATATTCCCCTAAGATGCCTCCCTGATAACTCTAGTTTCTCTATAACAACACTCACTTGTCCAGAGAACAACATTCTCTCTCTCTAGATGCTTATGTTCTTCCTCATTCAAATCCAGGCTATCTCTGGCATACAGTTCTTTTCTGTCCCCAAGTGCACTACAGGCATTCACATAATCCAAGCCTCTCATATTATTCCTTATCGATGCTCTTCATTATCATACCTTGGTAACACACACTATTTTCCCCTTTCTATCTTATGCAATCTTCTGCTAGTTGTCTATCTTAACTCGTCGCATTTACTTCACATCCATTCTTTCTCGTCTCCTAATCGCTTCTTAACTCATTCCTCATACATTCTACTTCCTCTCAGTGCCTCTCTCTCTAGCAACCTACTCTCACTAACATTCATTCTCCCAATTAGCACTATCTTCCAGATCTGCTACACTCCCTAATTTTATATTCTTATTCACATGATGCTTGTCTTCATCACTCTCGATCATGCTACTTGTTTCTCTCAATTATCATTCATTTGTTTCTGACATAATGCTACCAAAAGTCTGTTATGCTAATTTTTATATTACTAAGCTCTTCCTATTTTTTTATATTTTAAGCAGCCATGCACTCCCATCTGCCACGTTTCTAACTTTGAGCTATGTGACAATGCAGACATTGTCACATAGCTCAAAATATTGCAGTATCCTGTATAAAATGTAGTCCTTAAGTGGCAGCAGGCTGGGCAATAGCATATTAATAAATTGAATTATGGTGGCTGTAATTATTCAACTACTGCATGTCCCAGCAGGTATGGTATTTCATCAAGTTGTAGTACCATCCCATCCTAGTTCATTCTGCAAGCAGGTGGATACCCATCACCAGCTGCATCATGTGGAGATGAGATCTAGACACTTGTTCTGCAGCGCTGATCAGTTTCCACATTCTTTATGGGATATATGGATGTCTCCTTCCAGTTATTTAACACTGACTGTTAAGCAAAGCTAAACTGAAGAGTGTGAGTATGAAATAACAAAACAGTGATTTATCAATTCCCTTAGTAACAGAAATAAAACTTTTGGTTTGCAAAATTTTAAGGGTTAACCCTTATACCAAGTGTATAAAATATAAGCTTTGTATCCACCTTAATTCAGTAGTATCCAAATGTTATATTAACTTCAATGTGCACTTTGCATCCTACATGGATGCAAATGACAGTTGACTTTTTTTAATGTAAATTATTTGGAGAGATTAGTGAGAGCTAGGATATAGAAATGGGCTGATAACAGCAGTATTCTCTGTGATTGTCAACATGGGTTTGTTAAAGGGAGATCATGTTTTACTGATTTACTTGCATAACAAAGTGATGAATGCATTGGACAAAGCATATACATAATACAGTGGTTTACTTAGATTTTGTAAAGCCTTTTGATAGATTGCCACACAAGTTGGCCAATTTGAGTTCTGGGATGGATTTCAGAACTGGTTAGTTGGATTGGTTCTGATATCAGCGGGATATTTGTGTATCAGACTATTAACCATTATAATGATACAGAAGACGTATCTGACTGCCAAAGAACAGGTCAACCAAGCTATATCAAGATGCAACAGCTTATGAAGGCACACCACCACCATAATCCTGTGAGAATGTACAAAGTAATGGCACAAGAGATGGACGTTTTACAGAGAACTAACAAGTAATGTCACATGTACTAACTGATGACCTGGGGGTGAGAGGCTATTGTTGGTCTATGGGGCATTTCCTAACACAACTTATACAGTAGAGGCTGTCAAAATCAAAGACACTTTTCTGGCAGTGTGCGAACAAACATAGATATCCTCTTCACAGATGAAAAGATTTTTACCAACGAAAAGTTGTTTAACCACCAAAATGATTGGATATATGTATCAAAACAGACTACTGTAGCATGATACTATGGGACTTTCCTCTTTCAGGATATCACAACCACTGGTGTTTAACTGAGAGCCTCAGTCAGTATAGATAAAGCCCTTGTGTTTTTCACTCTACAAAGCAGTTGGAGAATATGTACATGCATTTAATACACAAGATACTGGCCACACAGCCTTTGTTGTTTCAGCTATGATTTAAACCAACCCAACCCATGCTAACTGTTACATGCGTTGTGTTGTTACATAAGTTGTGTTGCACATTACTGATTACTTTTCAAACAATCTCTTTTGAAGTTTCAAAATGCAAATATCAGTTGCTTATTTTAATCTTCGATAAATGTTTAATAACAAATAAAAACCCTTTTAAGATTCTTTCATAATAAATAAATGATGTATTTCTTTTGATGTAGGAGTCTTAGACTGAATTCATGTGTGAAAAGAGAGAGCTACACATTTCTTAGAAATTCAGTTATCTGCCCCCCCCCCCCCAATATTCTTTGAATTCCTTTCAATTCATCCAACAGGACGTTCTGTCTGTGGTGATTACATCCCTTTCACAAAGTGCAAACAATGATTTATAGAAAAAATGATATTAGGTTCCTGAACTTTGGCAAAATATTTTTAACCCCCCTCCCCCCACTGTAAAAACTTGCACTTTCACCAATATACACTTTTTTTTTTTTTTTTAAATAACGAAACCTGTGGTGCGTTCATAATTAGAAGAAACACACGTATAAACCACAGTGAAAATTATTTAATTGTAAATATTTCATCCTAAGTATCTTAGGACATAATCAGTACAGTATTTAAACAAAAATTAGGAATAACGTACAGTTAGGGCGCATGATTACAATAGAATCTCATGAAAACGTGCATAACGTGCTAAAGTAGTACAAAAAAAAAAAAAAAACGTTAATTATTTAACACAGTTTTGTATGATAATTTCCCATACTTTAGGAATAGTAAGAACGTCGTTGCGGTTTAGGTTTGGTCTGTGTAGCAGGGCTTCAGAACTTTCTTTGTATATTTTAAATACTGTACTGATGATGTCCTAAGATACTTAGGATGAAATATTTACAATTAAATAATTTTCACTGTGGTTTATACGTGTGTTTCTTCTAATTACCAATATACACAATCCTACCATAAATACTGTAACTTCCACACAGAATTACACAAGCTTGGTTCCTTTAGTGGCACTGTGCACAGCCAATATTTGTGAGTTAATCAGTAGAGAGAGAGAATTGTCTAGTTGTATTAACACTTCACAAGGTTGGAATGCAGCCACCTGTTATTTTCAACATGCTAAAACACTTGGGATCAGTAGGATATTTGTGTATCGGACTATTAACCATTATAATGATACAGAAGACTTATTTGGCCGCCAAAGAACAGGTCAACCATGCTGTGTCAGAATGCATCAGTTTGTGAGGACTGTAAAGGCACGCCTCCACCGCAATCCTGTGAGAATGCAGAAAGTATGTTACGAGAGATGGATGTTTTGCAGAGAACGATGTCACATGTACTAACTGATGACCTGGGGATGAGAGGCTATTGTTGTTCTACGGGACATTTTCTAACACAACTTATGCAATAGAGGGGTGACAAAATCAAAGGCACTTCTCTGGCAGTATGTGAACAAACAGAGATATCCTCTTCACAGATGAAAAGATTTTCACCACTGAAGAGTTGTTTAACCAAAAAAAAAAAAAAGATTGGATATATGCTCAGGATTGTCACACAGCACGTGCTATACCATCCAGGATTCAGAGAGGTCATCACTCCCACGTCAGTGATAGTTTGGTGAGGGCTGTTGTATCAGTGGATATCCAAGTTAAATTTCTGCTGGAAAGGGGTCAAAACCTCCACAAAAGCATATCGTGACACCATGCTGGAACCTGTGGTACGGCCCTCTGAACAACACCTTGTTTCACAGTACACAGTGGACCTTCTAACAGGGCTTGTACCCTGCACACAAGGCGAGGACCACACAACAGTGATTGGAGGTGAATTTGTCCAACCACATATCACCATCTGATTGGCTGTCTGCAAGTCCTGATCTGAATCCGTTGGACTTCAAATTGTGGTTGGAGCTTGAGGGAGTAGCCTGCAAGAAATGACACCCCAGCATCACAAACTTGAAGGTAGATTTGGAGCAAGGAATAGTATTTCTGTTGGATGTTGTGCATGGCTCCATCGTATGTGGCCTCACAGATTTAGGGCATACATGAAGGCAAAAGGGAGACATTTCGAACATTGAGTGCTGCTATATGCATGTTATACATGTGGTCTTCGTCTCCACCACTCATTTCACCAAGCACAAATAACTTCATCTACATCAACACACAGTATTTTCCACCACTAGTATTTTCACAGACAATCACAAACATCCATACCCACAGCCTTTTGGTTGGAGAGCAGATACACTAACCATTCGGCCAACCAGGCCGGTGATGAAAGTGCAAATGATTTGCTGATAGATTAACGGTTTGTGCGCTGTTCAAGTTGCAACAGTATTTATGGCTAGACTAGGTATATACATTCGTTTATTTATTGGTTCTAATCACTTCAACATTCGAGAATACCCTCCTTTTTCTCGCAAGGAAACGTGCATGACCCCAACGATACATTTGACCTTGGTAGGCCCCACTTCATACCATATAGCTTCAAACCTCACTGCTACTGATGTTGCAATCATAGCTTTCTATGCTAACTTGATTCAAGTAATCTGATACCATCAACATTACATGTACTTTCTTATTTTGCTTATGCTTCCTAAAAATACT
The DNA here is from genome assembly GCF_054136105.1 of Typopeltis vanoorti. Lineage (NCBI taxonomy): Eukaryota > Metazoa > Arthropoda > Arachnida > Uropygi > Thelyphonidae > Typopeltis > Typopeltis vanoorti. Next base: position 127,409,387 of record NC_143561.1, read on the forward strand.
GTCCTTTTTTACACTCAATGGCAGTTAGCACATTTGCTTCTGAGAACCAGGTCTCACTAATGCCTGTAATCTAACACCACACCATAGTTGCTAGGGCAAAAACTGAACCACTTTATTCCTGATATTCCTATCATTTGTGTACAGATATAAGTTAACTCGATGTTTTTTTGTATACTCTCCTCTTCATGCTGCATAACCCATTAGGACAACTTTCAGATCACTGTTCATTATCAGTTGGAAAGGACCTGAGTTTAGTTCTCATTGTGATGAGAGGAATCTTTATATGCACTTTTTCAATGGAAAGTAAGTTAGCGGATCTCATATGAAAGTAGCAGGGTTTTAATCAGCCAGGAGAACATACAATTCGACAATTTGCAGACAGAACTATCAGTTTCGAGGTGTTATGTAATAATTTCTAATGCTTCAATTACACAAATGTCCGAACTAGATGAAAACGCAATTATCCTTTCATCATAATCACTCCTATGATTAAGCACAATTTAGTCACTTTTACACATACATTCCTCCCATCATAATCTAGCTTCCCTAACACTCCATATTAGGTTTCATACCAATGAATAATTCTCCAGACTTCTGATACCAAATGCATTCAAGTACAGGCTGTCTCACTTATCTCACTTAATAGAAAAATTCCTGTAATTTTCAATTTCATTTTTTTTTTTTTCAAAATTCCTAATTTGTATCCTTAAGGAGTGTAGAGAATACTATCATCATATTTTTCTTCAGATTACCTAGGGGATACAGTAGAGAAATGGGAAACTATTTGCATCCTTGCATGGGAAAGAAAGAATTAAGTTTACATTATTACTAGCTTTCTATTAGTTTTTTTCCTTCTGAATTAATCATTTATTTGACATGCCTCCAACAATGTCAGGTTTTACATTTTATTTTTCTTGGACACAACTAACTGTTGTTAATTCATCTTAAATATTTGACTAGCTCTGGGACTTTTTTCTGGAATCTTAACATCAAATGGACACTGTTGCCAGTACAAAAGAATCACTGGAACAAAGGCAAGTTCCAGTGTTCTCCAGGCAAGTTCTCAGGCCCTCGACCTATTTATCTGTGCAGTTGAAGAAGGAAGCCAGCTTGTGGTATGAAACATTGAAATCTATAAGGAAGATAACTTGGAAAAAAAATTGAACTAAAGAAGATCGATCTTTAAAGGATGGAAATCAAATCTATAACGACAGCCAATGAATTTGATAAAATGGGATGGGGAGATTTTTTTAAAAATTGTATGGATTTCACCAAAATGTATTTATTAGTGATACTGAATATGTAGTAATTATCGAGGTTGGTACTAGGTTTGTAGTGAATTTTGTGTAATACAGTTTAATACACAGATAACCAACTGTGTTAGCAGTGTGGATTTATCTAGATGGGTGAATGTGGAGATGTATTTATCAAGAGATTGAATGAGAGAAGTGAGAGAGTGAGGGTCTGCAGAAAGTGTAATATTTTAATGGATTGCAGTGGTAAGTTAAGAACAAGAAGTGAAGAATATTAGAAGAAAGGCCAGAAGACTGAGAATGATAATCAACCAGAATGGTGAGCAAGAGATTGTGACTGTGAATACAGAAATGATGAATAAAAACAAACGTGAGCCTGATTGACGGAACAAGAGCTGGCATAACTGCAGGAAGAAAACACAGCCTGACTAACAGAACAAAAGAGAATGATTGCTGGAATGCAAGAATTGAGGAATGAGATGAGGTATATGTAAAGCAAAGTTAGATGTGTTGTGGATACAAAAGGAAGAGTGGGAAAGAATAAAATAAAAAATAGTGGAGAAAAAGAAGTAGCAAATTATTCAAGAATAGCATTGAAAGAATAGTTTGTGTTGCCAAGGTATGACAATGAGTCGAAGTGGAGAACAAAGATCATGGATGGTTTGTAGCAGAAATGCATGTAGAGAAAGGTGTGCAGTTTGTGAATGTGTCAGATAAGTTTTAAGGGTTGAATAGAATTGTATAAGAGTGATGGACTGCATTTGAATGGTTTTGGAGTCATCTGGAAAGGTTACTGCTGGAAGGAAATTTAAAGAGTGATGTGAACAAGGTATCAATGGAAGTCACAGGTGATGAAAATGAGTGGGAGAGGGGACCAGGAATGCAAGTTGGAGATAGAAATGGGGTGGGCTAGAGGAGACAGGGGAAGCAGAGTGAATTCTGAAATCAACAATGAATGCATGGGAATGATCAGCATAGGAATAGGATGGCTGGAATTCATGGGGAGTAGTTGAGCCCAAGATGGTACATGGGACAAAGGGTAAGGGTGAGCAGACAGGTGTAGAGAAGTCGCACGTAAGGAGCGCCACAGGTAGGACTGATTATAGACCAAGATATGAACTGCTGTGCTTACTTATCAGAAATAAGGGAGATGAAATGTTGATTGACTGAGTTTATTTGCTTGAAAATAACTGGAAAAAGTTGAAGCATGTTTCGATGAAAATGATATCCTGATGGTAATAGAAATGGAAGGATATATTTTTTGTAAGGATAGAAAGGGCAAGAAGGGAGAGGGAGTGTTGCTGATGATAGCAGGAGAATTATGTCTATACAAGGTTTAGACACGAGAGAAAAATAGTGGTAGTGGTTTTCAAGCAGTATGGTGTGAAGTGGAGGTTGGTAGAATGAGATTTGGTTGGGTGTTGCTACAGGTTGGCAAATATAGAGGGTGCAGACAAAGAAATGCATGGGAAACTTTGCTTAGTGAGCAAGTGAAGAATGATCATTTATGGGGGAGGGGAGTTAATTATGACAATATTGATTGGAATGAAAAGATAGCATCAAGGAATAAGGAGAATGAATTCTTTGAGTTAGAATTGTATACGAGTGATAGACTGCATTTGAATGGTTTTGGAGTCATCTGGAAAGGCTAGGTTAGGTTTCTTATATGTTCTTCTTTTCATATTGAAGAGAAGAACATGTAAGAAAGTTTTAAAGTGAATAAAAGTTGAGCAGCTCTCAGATGTGAACTGTAGACTAAAATACACAAACATTATTCAATAAAAAAAATGAAAGAGTTTCAGAACAGGAACCAAAGCTTGGAAATTCAGTGGCAAGCCCTGAAGAAACACATTGATTCAGTCAAAGAGGCAAGTGGTGAGGTTGTCTGCAAGGATAGAAAAATCAGAACTCCATGGTGGACACAGGAAGTTAAAGAGGTAGTGAAGGAAAAGAAGAAAGCATATTGAAAGTTCCTGGCAAATAAGTCAGCTTGTGCTCTTAGAGAATACAGAGACAAATTTAAGAAAGCTAAACACTGTGTAAAACTAGCTAAACAAAAGTCATGGGAAGGCTTTGGCAAGAAAGTGGCAAAATATGCTGGAGGCTGTCGAAAAAGATCAGAAATGGAGGAAATAGTACTGTAAAAGGAATTAGAGATGATAAAGGTGACATGAAAACTGGAGAAAAAGATATCCTTGAAGTATGGAGTAATTACTTCGAAAAATTGCTAAATGAAACAAGCAGTGACAGCACAGTGGTAAAAAAAAAAAAACACTTGACAGACATGGAACGAATTCCAGATGATTGGAGTAGAGCTCTCATAGTACCAACATACAAAAAGGGAAATAAAACTGAATATGAGAATTATGGAGATATGTCCCTATTGAGTGTTCCAGGTAAAATTTTGCAAGTATACTTGAGAAAGATTGGGGAAGGGAAGCTTGGTGAAGAACAAGCTGGATTCAGACCAAATAGAGACTGTCAGGATCAGATTTTCACTTTACGACAAATAGTTGAAAAATCGCGAGAATATAACAAAGATCTGTATTTAAGTTTTGTAGACCTGCAAAAAGCATATGACAAGGTTCCGAGAGAGAGAGAGAGAGAAACTATCCAAAATGCTACAGTTATATGGTGTCAATGGGGCATTATATCAAGCAATACTTAGTCTTTATTTGAGTTGTAAGGCCGAAGTGAGAATTGAAGTACAGAAGATGTTTTGATATTAAATCTGGTATCAGACAAGGATGTACATTATCCCCTCTGTTATTCATCATCTATATGGATCACATTATGAAGGAAAGCAATATTAATCCTGATATGAAACTGGAAATGTTAATCTCGGCTGTTTACTTTATGCAGATGATCTTATACTTTTAAATAAATCCAGTACAAGTCTGCAAGATTCCCTGACTAAATTGAATAACTGTTGTAATAAATTTGGTATGAAAATCAGCAATAATAAGACAAAGACAATGAAAATAGGCAGAAACATTGAAAATATCAACTGCATCATGAATGGAGAACCTATAGAACAAGTGAAACATTTCAGCTATTTAAGCACAATTTTTAGTGAAGACGGTAAATTAAATACGGAAATAGATGACGGAATCAAAAGCCAATATGGTAGAAGTCAAATGAATAAATTTATATGGGAAATGAGTGAAATTAGTCAAAACACTAAATCAGCTGTATACAAGACGGTGTTTAAACCAATTTTAACTTAAGAATTTGAGAGCTGGGTTAGAAATAAGACACTTGATTAAAGACTAGAGACCACCGATATGAGAGTCCTGAGTGAGAACAGATGGCATCAAAGGCAATATCATATTAAAAACAAGGATATTAGAAAAGAAGAACTTGACATTATTAGCATCCAGGAATGTGTTAGCAGAGCTAATCTCAGGTAGGTCACTTAAACAGAATGGGAGAGGAAAGATTAGCAAAACAAGTGTTCTCTGTCAGGTTGGCAGAAAAATACCCAAAAGAAGACCAAGATATAGGTGGATTGATACAGTAAAAAGTGCCTTAGAAGACAGAAATATAAGATCTGATAATATTAGTCTTTAAACAGATAACAGATTGATTTAGAGGAAAATTGTTGATAGGAAGTTAGTGATGATGTAAGTTCTTCATGTAGTACTATCATAACATCCTGTACCACCTCTTGAGAATACATGTCAGGAATTTGATGATGATGAGTTCTTAAGGTAACAGTAACAGTCTTAGGCAATATGTAATGGAGCACATGAGGGCTGAGAGTCTTAGATCTGATTATATCATTAGAGGATGTGATCATGAATCGAATGTATAATCTTCTACAGTTGTTGAGAGTGACCATGAAGTGATCACTTGGATTGTAGCCAGTCAAATGAGAGCATCTGAAAAAATGATTTATGTGGAACTACAAGGCTGAAAAAGCTTAGGAGACAACTGAGAGCTATAGCATGGAAAGAGGAGTTGAGTGGGAAGGAGACAGTTGTGTTGGACATTGTTCAAAAGCTGTTTAACAGCAGCAATGTATGAACATATTCCAAAGGAGAAAAGGCTAAATGAAGTAGCAGTGAAATAGATGAATGAAGAGATTTAGCATGAAATCTGGAAGAAGGTGGCACTATGGAGGCAAAACAAGATGAATGTTGACGTCAATAATTATCAGTTGTGTGAAGAGTACAAAGAGCAGGCCAGAAAGGTTGCAAAAGTGCTGTATCAGCATAAATTAACTAATCAAGCCAAGAAAAACCCTAGTGAGGTTTAGAAATAAAGTAGAAAAAAATAAAAATAATAACTGTGGGAATATGGTGGTAGATTGGTAACTGATGCAGAGAATAGTTGAAGTATTCAATAAGCAGCTTAACAGTATATTTCATCCTCATGAAGGCAACATCATGAAAAGCTGAAGTTTGATTAATTTAAAGTTGAATGGTGCAAGGACTGTTGCACCAGTCACGATCTTAGCAGTATCTAAAGCAAAAGTAATTTGATTAAAAGCTTATTTATAAATAAAGTATTCATTAAATAAATAAAAATAAAACATAATATATACATGGTTTATATACAGTTAAAAATATTATTTTTCTATAAACATTTAAGAACCAAACAAATATTTGGGGAGTGTAATAAAATCTGCCTCAGTGTATAAGGCTTAGAAAGATTATGATGTTGATTAAAAGAATGACTGTTTATTGGCAAAATGAAAGCAGTATATTAAAATATATTAAAATAAAAGGATGGTTAGTTCAGTATTACAGTACTCGCACACAGCCATGTAATCACCCCACAACAGGAAGAAATATGCAAGATGACTAAGACCTTTATTTATTACTAGAGCTTAAAATTGGTCCCTCCATTCCACGATATCTGCCACTACAATAAAAGTTTGTGTTTGATAGCCTGTGTATGGGACAGGCATGTTATAAGAATTGGAGCAATGAGCTACCTGCTGCAGTATCTGCAGCATCGTTTCCCTTGATCTCAACACGGCTTGGAATCTAAGTATAGCTTCAATAACTGAGAGGGGAGATGGATTTGGGAGAGCCCTGGGTGTTTCCATAGCTCTAGACATCTTGTTGCTTGTAGAGAACTTTATGATCTGAGTATATTATGCACCTTTGGTAGCAATGCAATGTTATGTATTTTAATGCAAGTCTATAGCATATGGCTCAGCTGTAAAGATGTTACATTCTAGTGGGATCTGAACAGACATTGTCTGGTAAAACAGCAAAGATCCCGCTAGTCTCTGATTTTGAACCACTAGACGGGTACAAAATCCGAGTATCCAATTCTATGAGCTCAAAACAGCAGGAGGTGTGAAAGATTTAAGTAGCTGGAAAAAGGAAAACCTGCATGGTAGTATGTAGGAAGTGTTTCATGCAATCAGAACTATGTTGTCTACCCTTATATCTAGAGCATGTAAGAGCTTTTATTTGTAAACCAAAGGATCATATGGCAGCTTGATGGGTGTTGAAAATATTCTCAGACAGTGAGAAAAAAAAAAAAAAAAAAAAAAAAAAAAATGGCCATGTGAGATGACTTAGTAGGGATTTTATTTTAGTAGCATATAATAGTGACAGTTATTGATGTTGAAGCAATTAAATTGGTTCATTTGCCTTAATGTACAGGCTAAGGATTGGTAAAATTCAAAATGCTCCATTTGCAGTTATGGTTTTATGGTGAACAGGGTCTAGCCAGCATAGACTTGGGAACTATACTTAAATTTCTATCTTATAAGTGCTCAATTACAGCATTGGTCTTGTAATTGATGTATGTGAGGGAGGATACCTGTAGTTTCCTCTCGCAACTGCAAATTAACCTGAAGAAAACTGCTTCTGTGTTGGTGGGCATGGTTGCCTACAAGGATGGTAACTCCTCCATGTCCATCCCGTCCCGTCCTTATGGCCTTAATGTCATTGATATTGTGACAGAATCCACTACAATTCCATTGCAGGAATACACCCAATTCTCCATTTACACAGTAGATTGGTTTCAGAAAAATCCATGTAAATGAAAACCATGTAAAAAATAATTAATTATTGGCCAAAGATTATTGGGATCACTGAGACGTGGTTGACAGAAGAGGATATAATAACAGGAATATAAGTAGCAGGGTACAGCATATTTCGGCAGGTTAGGAAGGGAAAGCATGGTGGTGGAGTACTGCTTATGATAATTGACGACTTATGTCCTCTAAGAATGGAGGCTTTGGAAGGCAGTGACACTAATGATTTTGAAAGCATATGGTGTGAGGCAGAAATATGTAAGATGGGATATTTAGTGTGGTGTTGCTACAAACCAAGGAGCACAGAGGGTGGGGACCAGGAGATGTTTAGACAGTTGAGCTTGGCAAGTGCAAGAAGAATGATTGTTATAGGAGATTTTAACTACAGTAGTATAATTTGGGGAGAGGAAGATACATGTAGCAATAAGGCAACATGCAATAGAGGAAACAAGAGGTTCAAGAGTTTTGGATTTGGTCATAGCATCAGAAGAGTTGATAATAACTGAGATGACATCCCTCCCACCAGTTGGAGAGAGTTACCATGTGGTTTTGACTTGGAAGATGAATAGACATGCAGGAGTATCAAAGAGATAGGAACATATGTGCAGTTATAAGGCAGGTGATTATAATAGTCCTTAGAAGATCAACTTGGGGAAGTTTCATGGAGGGAGGAATTGGAAGGCTGAGATATCATTAGTGCTTGGGAAATTGTGAAGGAATATTTGTTAGCAGCAATAGCGAGCTGCATTCCACAAGTGAAGAAGAGGACATGATTTGGTGTAAAGTGAATGACAAACAATATTAAACAGGAACTGCATGTGAAAAAGAGGCTATGGAAGAGATATAAGGAGACAGGTGAAGAGAAGATGCATGAAGAATATAAGACACAGGCCAGGAGAGTGACTGTATGGTAAGGAAGGCAAAACTGGAATATGAGAGGAGATTGGCCCTAAGATCCAAAGAAAATCCTAGAGAATTTGTTAGCTATGTGGCCAGTAGGAGGAGAAATGATTGTGGAAGAATGATATTGTGGGATAAAAATGAGAACAGAGAGACTGATGCAGAGGACATAGTGGAATTGTTCAATGAACACTTTATTGGTGTATTTCATCCTGGAGGAGTAAATTTTAATGCTAAAGGGATAAGCAGGTTCGAGGTTTAGAGGTGCAGGAGGAGAGTGTGTTCCAAATACTGAGTACTCTGGATGTCAGTAAAGCTGTGGGACTGGATGGTATTTCACCATGAGTTTTGAGAGAATGTGCTAAGGAACTGACAGTTCCTTTGACCTGGCTACGGAAAGAGTGCCAGGGAATGGAAGGAAGGTAAGATAGTGCCATTGCATAAGGGCAGTTGCAGACTGGAAGTGTCTAATTATAGGCCAGTTTGTGTGACATCAGTAGTTGTTAAGATCTTGGAGAAATTAGTTAGCGACTGTATACAACATTGGGCAGATAAGGATAATGTTGTTATCTGTGAGAGTCAACATGGATTTGTGAGGGGGTGCTCTTGTTTTAGTAATATGCTAGCCTTTTAAAATAAAGTTACAAGAGCAGTAGATGATTGAAAGGCATATATGGGTACACGACGACTGGGCGACAGAATCAAATATGCAATTCTATTCTGTTGATTACCAGGGAAATTTAAATAATATTTTTTTGAGAAATGAGTTAAAAGAACGGTATAAACATAAAATTTGAAAAATCTCACTTATAATTAAGTTTATTTTTATTGTGTAGAATTAAGAATAGTGTATAGAAGTTATATTGAAATTTCCCATACAAAAGAGTTAGCTAGTTAATATATTTATATTAATAATTTATATTATATATCAAAATTTGTAGGATCATTTGAGAAAGAGATGGTTAAAAAGAGTGGTTTAAAAATGAAAAGGTATAATTGCACAATATTAATATAAAGAAAAAAATAGTTTAATTAATTTATTAATATTATTTTTTAATTAACAAACATAATTTGTAGTTTAATTTGTAGTAACCTATCCTAACTACACACTAAAAATAAACTTAATTATAAGCGAGATTTTTTCAAATTTTATGTTTATACCATTCTTTTAACTCATTTTTACCTGGTAATAGATCAACAAAATAGAATTGCATATTTGATCTTTTATTCCGTTGACCATGTCCCGCATATACTGTCATTTTCTTGGATTTAGTAAAGGCATTTGACAAGTTGCCACATGATAAGCTGATATTGAAGTTGCAGCACATGGGTTTGGATGTCAGGTTGGTCAACCGGATTTAGGATTTGGCTGTCCGATAGGTATCAGAGAGTGGTGTATGGTGGGGCAGTTTTAAGGAGGCAGAGGGTTACAAGTACCTATATTGTTTAACCTTTATATCATTGACATTGTCAGTGGATTGCAGGGGGATATTCAGTTGTTTGCGAATGATGTGGTATTCATGCAAGAGGATTTGAATAAGCTAGACAGATGGGCAAATGAATGGGGGTATCGGTTAAATGCAGCAAAATGCAAGGTCTTGAGGTTTCAGACACATCGAATGGGAGCTGCATACTCTATTGGAGGAGATATACTGGAGCAAGTAGGGGAGACAAGATATCTGGGGTCAATGATTGAGATGAAAAGTTGAAATTCCGGGGACATATTGCAAAGGGGATGAAGGTAACACAGAAGATTACTGCAATAATGAGAAGGATGCTGACCTGCAGAGATAAGAGTTATCATTCCGCTGTATAAGACCCTGATCAGACCACACTTAGCCTATTGTTCTCAGATTTGGTCCCTAGGATTTGGAGGGGATAAATTAACTGTGGAAAGGGTACAAAGGTGGATAACAAAGACAGTTTCAGGACTGCAATGTTAGTTACAGGGGGTTAGTTGAGAGGTGGTTACAGGGTTGACACTGGGGAGTTCTTTTGCTTAGTTGAACAGCGGGAAAGAGTGATGACAAGGGGCAATCCCTGGAAGTTACGAAAGGAAACTGTGAGCAAGAGAGTGAGGAGTGGTTTCTTTGCATGGAGGGTGGTTGAACCGTGTAATGCATTGCCTGGTATTGTGGTGAGAGCGAGAATTGTCAATGAATTTAAGGAGTGGTATGATTGACTTTGTGTTTCCTAGAAGGAACCTCCCGCGATGAGTCTTTTGACTCCCTGGAGGCCTAAATAATAATAATAATTGTATGATGATACAGTGGCCGTGTGTCCCCTTTATGGGGATGTATAGCACCATTTCAGTTCCCCCAAATTTTATCCAGGCTCTGAATCAGGCCTATGGCTGGGTCAGTATTCGTGACTGTAATCTGTGTGTATTCACAGGACCGGTTTGCCTGCTTGTGGGATGAAAACCCCCAGATAAACTTGTGAAAAAAACCCTGCTGTCCACACCCAAGACCTGCTAACTTGGCTATGGCTGAGGAAGATCCTTAAACTCCTCTTGTCGTCGACGGGAATTGAACCCAGGACACTCCTTCCCCAGGCACATGGTTGCGAAGTGCAAAGCCACTAGATTAACTGCGCGGACTTCCAAAAAAGAATGCATTGCATATGGATAAAGAGAAGAATGGTTCCAGATGTGAAAACTCGATACAAACAATACATATGAAAACCATTGAATAAAATACTATTTAATTTTAATGGAATATTTTTTATTTTAAATGCTTATTTAATATATACATATGTATCTTTCTTAAAGAAGATACTCTTTATTTTAAGGTTACACGTTGATCAGCATTCATATTTCCGAATTTAGGAACATAAAACACGTGTTGAAATTTACTAGCCATTTGAAACCCTTCTTTAATTAATCTTGCAGTGGGTGGAAAATCTTCATCATCACTTTTTTCTTTTTCACACATTTTGGTCAAGTAGCTTTCTAGCATGCATTTAAAGTTGATGGTTTCAATTCTGATAACGCCAACTTAGCCAGTTTGATCAATCCAAGATAGAAAATTTCTTCCACACATCAATAATTGTCAGTAGATTATTCTTATCTAGTTTATCTAAAATGTACTGGAATGTTCTTAAAGAAGATAGTTTGTCAATAATAAAACAGAAATTCTAAAAGGCCCAAATTCACCTGCGCATATGGCTATTAGTTATTAAATTTTATTCGCTGTAACTTTCTGATAGTAGCTGCATTTTTTTATGTGAGACTGGAATTAAATCACTTGAAACACTTTGGCCCTGTTCATACTGCAATGCTGAAATATTTTCTTAGTAAAAGGAACTAAATTAGCACTAATTTTCAATAATTCTCAATAATAATTTTCACTCATTTTGCAGGTTGATTTTTTTTTTTTTTTTTTTTACCACGAACTCTGTAATTAATCGTTGAGATCCTGTTCTGACTAGAACTATGTATATCGCACAATACATGACTTCAGTTCATGTTTAAATACTGAATGAACTGTTCAGTTCATTCAGTATTTGGATCATGTGTAAGAAAATGACTTTGCAATTTACTAGCCATTTTAAGCCCTTCTTTAATTAGTCTTTCAGTGGATGGAATCTTTTCTTTTTCACACATTTTGGCCAAGTAGCTTTCCAGCAGGCATTTAAAGTTGATGGTTTCAATTCTGATAATGCCAACTTCGCCAGTTTGATGAATCCAAGATAGAAAATTTCTTCCACACATCAATAACTGTCAGTAGATTATTCTTTTCTAGTTTATCCAAAATGTATTGGAATGTTCTTATTTAGTAAGTTTTGAAGGTAGCGATCACACCCTGGTCTAGTGGTTGTATTAGGTGGCAGAAAACAAAATTCTACATTTGGGTGTTCTAAAAAAGGATGGCCAGGCGCATTGTCTGTAATCAATAAAACTTTAAAGTCCAGATTTTTTCCCATCAAACAGCATTTAACTTCTGGAACAAATCATTGAACCATTCATTAAAAATTTCTTTTGTAACCTAACCTTTTTTGTTTGCTTTCCAGTGCACTGCAAATGTGTTAAAATCCACACCTTTCGCCCGTGGTCTTAGACACAAACTCTATTGCACGAACAAAACTTTCATGAAAAACACAAGATGTGTAACCATTTCGAATTGTAAACAAGATGATTGTTTAGCAAACAGCTTAACTCCTTCCAAGTAGCTTTATTTAGGCAGGCCTCCCATAACGGACCAACTTAACTTCGTGGAATCAGCATAGCACCCTTCTGCTTCCAGGAACCAATGGCAAGTGAATATAAAGAATCATCTGTCGGCTTAACTTCGGGGAATCATAACTACAAAAATTGATTTTTTTTTTGTTGTTGCCACAACTGTACATTCTGCAGCTTAGAGTAATCCCCGATATTTAAAACATTGAGGGAGTTCCCCAAAATTCAAGTTTAAGTACATATGTACCATTCTAGGAAATGATAATTATAATGGAAGTACCCTATTTAACAGAAACTAAATCCAAACAGAAATTTTAAAAATAAGCACCATTTGAACCGTGTTAAATCAAAATATTCCATGTAAAAATAAATTGCTTTTGTTTTCTAAACAGTGTTATTTTGAAGTCGTGTAAAAAGAGAATTAGCTGTATTTTAATTTTTTATTTATTTATTTTTTTTTTTAGTGGTGTCATCCAGCTTCCTATGTTGAGAGATTTTGTTTTCATTAGACTTGGATTTTTTTTCTTTCTTCTTTGAGAATTGTGGACAGCCAGTGTCCATGATTCTTCTTCTGAAAACATATCTAAGACGTCAAATTTGACTCCCTCTAGGGCTCAGTATATTAATTACTTTGTCTTATTGAGGGGAAGGAGGATATTTTTCTATATGTTAACAGTCCATCTATTAGATATGATGAAGGTATTTTGTCGATCCTCTGTGGTGCACGTTTTTCTAATAATAGGATTTTCGTGTAGTGGGATCATTTCTGGCATATCTTCAGTAGTGTATCCATCTCGATTTTTCTCTTTGATTTGCTTTAAGGAAATAGCAAGCAAGTCATTTGATTCAGTGACCGAGTTTCCCATCCCACCATGGCTGCCCATTCTCTTGCAAGCAATGACTGTACTCAGATGTAGAATGTCAAGGCTACCTCGGGAGTTATACTGACACCACAGAAAGCCTTGAGCTCTGTTCCTGGACAATGAGGAAGGAGACTTACTGTGACATTGTTGACTCTTGTAGCCAGGTCCATTTACAACACACAATTGCTGCAGTTAGAATAGGTTTTTTTTTGGCACCTTATTCCATGTATGCCCTTGCCAAATCATTCTGGTATTCCTGATCAGTGGACTTGCCTTCTGGTCAACAATGTTGCAGTAAGTCTTCTTCTAGTCAAGTCCATTTACAATACATGACTGTTGCATTGCACTTTGAATAGTTTCTTTTTTCTAGATCTACAAAACTTAAAAGATCCTTATTATATATTCCCATGATTTCTCAATTTCTGTTTTAAAGTAAAAAATCTGATCCTGACAACTCCTATTTGGCCTAAAGCCAGCTTATTCTTTCCCAAATTTCTCAAGCCTTGCCACAAGCTGCTTGCATGAATCATATCTGGAACAGTCGATACAGAAATTCTTTGGCAGGTCACATTCAAGTTTTATTTCTGGAATTTGACCTTCTTAACAAGCCTTTTGAATTATGTAGTGTAGTCACTGTAAAACATTTATACCTGCATATTTTACAGCATCAAAATTAGGCTATTGGGCTCAAATACCTGAAAGGATGATGATGATCTTTCAGCATTTATGGTCAAATATTATCTACACCAGTTGCCTTTCCACATTTCTGATGGCTTTTCTACCTCAAGTACTAATATATATATATATATATATATCTTCATTTTTCTTGAATATTTTATACTATTGCTTTCTCACTGCTTATATCATTTTAACAATCTTTCAAAGAATTACTTCAGATATTCAAAATACCTTTATCTTTGGTTCTGATTCCTTTTATAGTACCATTTCCTCCATTTTTAAATAGACTCAATAACACAGTTGATAAATGTTCTGATCTTCTATATTCATGCCATTCTTCTCATGACTTTTGTTTAGTTACTTTTATACAAAGATTTGGAGTGAGGTATCCTGAAAGAAAAAGGTCACCAGTGGTGTGCTGCAAGGATCTGTTTTGGAGTCAATGTTGTTTAAATTGTACATTAATGATATTGGGTCAGGTTTAATGGGAGATTTATAACTGTTTGCAAACAATGCAAAATTGGAGAGAGAATGATGAGAAACAAAGCAGATGTGGTGTTACATGGCTTAGTTGACTAAACTTGAATAGATTGTATGGGTGGACAGGTAAGAGGAACTGTCATTTCATTGTTTCAGAATGAAAGGTTCTGAAATTTGGTTAGCAACAATGGATGCAAAGTATATACTTTGTAGGGGAATTGTTATCAGGTTAATGCAGAAGAAATTTGTCATAGTATGGGAGAAGGAGTAGAACAAGAAGCCATTCCTAGAGAGTGTATGTAAGTAGCAGGCAGGTTCTTTGCATTGAGAATGGTTGATGAGAGGAAGCATTGGCTGACAGTGTAGTGAATGGACAGTTTAAATGGGTGTAAAGCACAGTTTGATGCGTTTTGCATTTAACAGTGTGTATCTCTTGGAACAAATGTTTTGACTTCATGAAAGTCAGGTGTTAATAATATCCTTCCTCATGACTTGTTTAGTTACATTTGCACATAATTTCATTTTTTATTTGTTGCTTATTATGGTATTGGTTGGAATCCCACCATGGTTGAACTTTGGAATTATGTTTTGGGTTGTGACCTATTTTTGTTGCTAAGTGTGAGACTACTCAACTTATTAGGAAAAAAAATGCCTTGAAAAATTATACCATGTTAGGTCTCTAATGAAATATTTTCAAATTATCTCATCTTCCCTCTTGTGTTAGGTTCAATGGTACCAGTCACAGCCAAGTAACTTTGCTTTAGAACCCTGATACTGCTTATGATAGAGTGGTTAATCCTATTTGCATTGTGTACTATGGCTGTAAATTGTTATGTGGTCTGCTGGGATAAAAACAGGAGTTCCTGGGAGGGAAAACCTTGCAATCACCATATGAGACTGGCTAACTCATCTTCAATTGAAAAGTCCTAATAAAGGTTCTTCATGTCCTAGATGGGATCTAAACTTGTCTTTCCAACCAAAGGGGTTCATTTTTCTATACTGCATGAGCTATGGAGGTTCCTAGGATTTCCAAATTATTAACCCTTAATATATCCTTGGTTCCAAATGTTCTACTTCAGTATTGCCTTTCACAGGTAAGAAAGGCAAAACACTAATGAAGCAATGGTTTCTATGAAATGCTATGTACCTTAAACTGGTCAGCTTCCAATTCTCTCTTTCTTTGTGTCAGACATGAGACTGTACTAGTCAGCTAACAGCAGAAAGAAACTTATTCACATTTTGAAACTGCAGGCAGTTCTATCTATAGTTTTTAAATCAAAATGTTAATATTTTCAGGGGATGGAAATTTGAAATTAAAATTAGTTATGCAGAGCAAACAGTCTCTTAGACATATTTCACCATTTTACCCATAGCACTAGTTATATAGGCTATTAGAGCACAAAAGGATAAGGTGAAAGAGATGATTGTATTGGCTGGAACAAATGATTTGAAAGGAGAAAAGTATAGCATGAAAGAGGACATGAAAGAATTACTGGAAGTAGCAAAAGAAAATAGTGAGAGAGGTAAGATAGTAGGTCTGTTGCCATGGTATGACAGAGTAGAGCTGAGAAGGAGAGCCATAATAGTGAAAGACTCGATACGTAGGTTATGCAGGAGGAGTGGTATGGAGTGAGTTTGACTGGTGAAAGGACTTATACAAGAAGGATGGTTTGCATCTGAATGGGTTTAGTTTCAGAGACTGGAAAAAGTGTTGTTGAATGAAGTGGATGTGTAGAATCACGAAAACTATAGCTTTTTTAGGGTGGGGGAGGAACTGTAGAGTGGATATGCAGATATCAGTGGGACAGAAAAGTGTAAGAATGTTTATAATATGCCAAAGTTTAGTACCACTGGTGACAAACCAGAATGAGATAGTATAAAGTGTCAGGATAGTGGTGGGACTTTTGCACTTATGTCCACTAATGCCACAAGCATTTGGAACAAGCAGGAGGAATTTTTAGCATGGGTTAGTTCATCCTGGCCAAAGGATATTGGCATTAGTGAAACATAGCTAACAGAAGATGATATAATTAATGGGACAGAATGTGAAGAATATAGTGTGTTCAGGGAGGATAGAAAAAAGAATAGGGGAAAGGAGTATTATTGATGATGGCTTATGAATTGCAACCAAAGAGAGTAGAAGTTCAACTTCAGGATAGTGAAAATGGCACATTTGAGGCTATCTGGTGTGAGATAGAGGCCAGCAGAACAAAATATACAGTTGGATGCTGCTATAGACCAAGGGATGGAAAAGATGATAGAGATAGGATGCATCTGCAAATAAACTCAATGGGTGGAGAAACATTTAATTATTATGGGAGATTTCAACTATTGGAACATATGAGGGTGATCTGAAAAGTTTGCAGCCTAACAATGAAAAAACTAATTCCAGTGCCATTATCCCATCCCTATAGTGGTTCTCAGTAAGATCTGCAAAAAAATACCTCTCTACAGCTGCAATCACCTCTTGATTTGAAGAAAAACACTGACCAGTGAGGAAGAGTTTTGGGGAAGAGATAGAAGTCAGAGCAAGCCAAATCTGGGGAATAGGGTGGATGTTCAAACAATTCGTAGTGCTGATGAAAGATGATTTTTTTTTTTTTCTGCAAACTGGGAATTTTTTCGTCTAGTCTGGTTAAAAGATCGGAATAATATTCTCCAGTTATTGTTTAACCCTTTTCAAGATAATTAATAAACAAAATGCCTTTAGCATCCCAAAACACCAATGCCATGATGCTTCCTGCTGATGGAACCGACTTTGTTTTCTTTGGTGCTGAGCAACTGGCTTCTATCCACTGTTTTGACTGCTCTTTCTGGTGTGTAATGGTGGATCCAAGTCTCCTCCATAGTAATAAATCAATGCACAAAATCAGTTTTATTCTTGTTAAAACGCTCCAAGCACTGTTCAGAGATTTTCATGCGAGTACATTTTTGATCTACTGTGAGCAAGCATGGCACCCATCTTGCACAAAGCTTTTTCATTTGCAATTCTTCATGCAAAATATATCCTACATGTTCTTTTGAAATTCCTATAGTCTCAGCAATTTCATGCGCTTTGACTCGCTGGTCATCCAATAACATATCGTGCACTTGATGAATGATTTCTGGAGGTGTTACACTTTTTAGATGTCCTTCACATGGATCATCTTCAAGGCTGATACGGCCATGTTTAAAGTCGGCAGCCCATTTCTTAATTGTCAAAAATGAAGGAGAAGAGTGGCCATAAACTTTTACGAAATTCGAATGAATTTCTTTTGCCGTTAAACCTTCTTTTACAAAGAATTTTATAACAGCACAATACTCAATTTTATTTTATCCATTTCAAGGGATACCGACAACACTTTTGCTTCAGACAGCTGTATAAAACAAACTACTTGATAGAATGACTTCAATTTCACATGGATGCTTATCACAGATGTACCAACTTAGAAAAAAAAATCTTGCCAATAGTGTTGCCAGCTATGGTCGACTGCAAGAACTTTTTTGACCACCCTTGTAGATTGGAAGGAGGAGAGGACACATGGAAGGAAAGAAATGGAATTTATGCAGTTTCTAAGGGATAATTACCTGAAATAGCATGTGATGGAATATATTAGGCTTTTGAGAGTGCTCAATCTAGTAATTGCATCTGAGATGTCTATAACGAATATGACCACACTGCCACCAACTGGTGAGCGTGATCATATGGTCTTGACCTGGGAGGTGACTAAACATATGGAATTTTCAGTTAAGACAGTATATATGTGGACTGGTAAGTATGACAAGCTTATAAGATTACTTGGATCAGTGGCATGGCATGTAAAACTGCAAGGGCTGGATGTTGATAGTGCATGGGAAGTGGTAAAGAAGTTTTTGAGGGAGGTAATAGCAGACTGCAAATCAAGTGGGAGTTAAATGAATGAATTTCATCATTAAGCTGGTGCTACAAAAAATTGAGGTCGGAATTCAACGATAAAGAAATCCAGCAGGCACATGAGCAGTAGAAAGCATAGGCCAGAAGAATAAACATTGCAGTAAGAAAAGCAAAAGCAACTTATGAAAGGAAATTTGCAGTGCAGGCCAAAGATAATCCCAAGCAGTTATTTCAATATGTTGCAAGTAAAAGGAAGAATGTTTATGGCAGAATGATTTTAATGAATGCTGATGGTAGGCAGAGACATCGTGAGAAATTTTGGCGCCTATAGCCAGGAAAGAAAATTGCGGCTATGTAAAATTAGCACCTATGGCCGGGGCCACATTGGCCATAGCCTCACTACGCCTCTAATGGTAGGGAGTGAATCAATCAAAATAGTAGAATCATTATGTGAACACTTTGCAAGAGTATATATTGCAGTAACAAGAAAGGCAAAGACTTATATATGGGAACTAAGATAAATGAAAGGGAGATGTATAGCATATTACAGAACCTTAGTGTGAATACAGCTGTGGGACAGGCTGGCATACCGGCTGAAGTTTTGCGTGAAGTGGAGAGAGAGAATTGTTAGTGCCCTTAACCATATTGTTTAATCTAAGTCTCAGCTCTAGGTTAGTCTCGAGGGAGTGAAAAGAAGGGAAAATAGTTCCACTGCATAAAGGAGGCTCCAAGACTGATGTAGCAAATTACTGACCAATCAGCATATCAGGAATGGTGGTTAAAGTATTGGAGAAGTTGATCAAGATCAAAATACAGGAATAGATAGATGAGGTAGCATGCTTTTGTGAAGGGTAAGTTATGCCTTAGTAACTTACTCATGTTCTATAATACAGTGACAGATGAGTTGGATAAAGGTAATGGGTTTACAGTTGGATCTGTTGGACTTTTCAAAGTCCTTTGACAAGAAGGCCTGTGACTAGTGGCATGCCACAGGGTTCTGTTCTAGGACTGCTACTGTTTAATTTGTGCATTACAAATATAGGAAAGGATCTGAGAGGAACTGTTCAGTTATTTGTTGATAATGGGAAGTTGGGTAGAACAATACTTAATACAGATGATGTCAAAATTTTGCAGGATGATTTGGATAGATTGGCAGACTGGGAAAAGGAGAATGGATGTCAGTTTAATGTGGCCAAGTATAAGGTTATGCATTTTGGGGTGATTACCAGCTGTATACCACATTGGTGGAACTGTACTCCAGGAAATTGATGTTGGGAGTGTCAGTGGATAGGGAGTTAAAGTTTAGGGGACACAGCAAAAGTAACTGAAGCAGATCATAAGATTACTTACTGAAGAATACTTTGACAAGAAGAGACAAGCAGGTTATTGTTCTTCTTTATGAAGCCATGATACAACCCCCATCCTGAATGGTGCCAGGGTTTCTTGGTAATGAGGAGGAGGTGAAGCAGATCCAGAGGCCAGTGACCAAGATGGTAGCAGGTCTATGAATGAACCTTACAGAAACTTGTTGATAGGCAGAAAAGGGGTGATATGATTGAGGCATACAAATTACTCAGGGGTTTTTACAAAATTAATTCAGAGGAAATTTTTCAGAATAGGTCTGGTGGTGGGAGAACTAGGGGACATCTATGGAAACTGAGTAAGAGTATAGTTAGCAAGGGTGTTAGAACTAGGTTTTTTGCTTGGAGAATAGGGAATGAATGGAATAGATTGCCAAAGTCTGTTGTGGTTGCCATGACTGTGAATAAGTTTAAAGCAAAGTCTGATAGACACTGTACAAATGTTGGACAGTTCTTGGCATGATGTTTAGGGCCTCTCTCAATGAGTCTAAGGACTCCTTGGAGTTGTAATAATATTAAAAAATATTGTTATCAAATTAGAAGGGAAGATTATTTATGATCTTGTATACAAAGCAATTAATCTTACCTTAGCAAGTCTGATACCCATCACCCACTGCTTATGAATTCTTTCATCTTCTGCACAAAGATATTTGATGTACTTAGAAGATTTGGTCTGAATCTGTGGATGCTGAATAATAAAGAATGGATGTCATTAATTAACTAAGATACATAACAAAAAAATTGTCTTTAACCTTTGATTTTTTAACGATATTTGTGACATAATGATTAGAAATATATACATGTTAGCACAAGAATAATGTTTTTTGCCAAATATTTCAGTCTGAATATTACAGACCATCTTCAGTGGCTACATCGGAATAGTTTTAAAAACAAAGTGGAATACGAACAATTGATCATTCATACACAGAACGTGCTGCATGATGTCATATCGCATAATTAAAGATATTAATTCCGAAATTCATATAATGATCTTAAATAATATTATACTGATAAATAAATAAATAAATTTAATGTGTTATCCTGATTAAACTTTCCCAAATTTTTGATATAGATATACAGTCATTATGATTCAAGTTAGGACGTTGAAGTAAGGCCTCTACACTTTCTTTAAATAAACGTTAAAATTTGGACCAAAGGATGTTGTGGTTTGTTTCTAATCCATGCTGAGCTAATCCAGATTTCTCAGGTTTGTTGTGTTGAATTGATGACTGGTGCCCTTGAATTCTTTTTTCTGTGGAACGTCCGGTTTGCCCAAAGTAAGAAAGATTACAATTATAAGGAACCTGATACACACCAAGTGGAGACAAAGTTGAGCGTTTATCTTTAGCTGGAGGAAACTGGGGGATAATTTGTTAATAGGTGTATAAGTGGCTGTTAGATCATATTTCTTTAGAATTCTCGAAATTGGTTCTGGAATCCCGGATGTAAGGAATTGGAACTCGATGAAATATTTGGCAAATTAAACATTATTCTTGTGCTAACGTGTATATATTTCTAATTGTATTTAACCTATTTTCTTGAATTCAGTACTACTAATTAATGATACCTGAACTAATATCTAAGGATTCAAATATTATCTTATTTTAGTTGTCTTACATGGTATTTGATTTTTCTTGTTGAGAGCTCATACGCTGGTTAAACATGATAACTAAAACATAATAACTAATATTTAAGGAATTGACAGCGTATACTAGAAATATAAATTAAATAAACTTTAATATATACTTTCCGATATTTTGGCAAACGTCACGTTGCCATCTTCTTGGGAACTTAATACAAAGACACGTGCACACAAATACTACATAACAGCAAATGAGAACTGAAGCTAGGAAGCTAACGTTTCCCTAAAGTCCTGATGGTGCCCCCCTGGTGGGCTATATTGGGGTTCTTGGCCTTTGGGCTGAAGTTCTTCTGATAAATGTTTCCCAAATTTGGGGAAGTCTCATGCATCCAAATATGTTGAGGTTTGGCATGTTCCTAAGGTCTGAGGCTGATTCCATGAATAGTCTTTCATACTTGAACTTGCTGCGGTGTATGACTGTGGCTTTCTTCCATCTTATTCTGTGGCGAGTATCCAGAGCGTGGTCTGCAAGCCCAGAGTGGCTGTACTGGTGAAATCGGATGTAATCCTTGTGTTCTGAGATTCTGATATTTGCTGTCCTGCCTGTTTGGCTAAAGTAAGACAATTTACAGCTGCAAGGGACCTGGTATACACCAGGTAGGTCTAGGGGAAGTGGTGGTTTTTAGTGGAGCGGATAAGGGATGCCAATTTTCTATGTGGTCTGTAACAAGTGGTTAAGTCGTGTTTTCTTAAGATTTTGTTGATTTTTTCCAAAGTGCCTCGGATGTAGGGAATGGTGATGGATTTAGAGTAATCCTTTTTGTGAAGGGGAGGGGGTGGTGGGTTGTGGATAACTGGGTTAAGTATTTTCTGGATTTTTTGGGGGGGGTAGCCATTGGCTGAGAAAGTGTCATGGATGTGATTTAGTTCAGTGGTTACGGCTTGATCAGTTGAACAGATTATTTTTGCCCTGTTGAATAGTGTCTTAATAACTCCATATTGTTGTGAGGGAGGGGGGGGGTGATGGGATTGTTGGGGAATGTATCTGCCTGTATGGGTGGGTTTTCTATAAACCGAGAAAACCAAGGTTCCATCAGGTTGGTGGGTGACGTGTGTCTAGGAAGGGGAGGTTATTGTTTTCCTCTTTTTCCAGGGTGAACTTGATTCTAGGGTGTTGGTTGTTTAAGTGTGTTAGGAAGGAGAGGAGTGAATCCGGGCCATGTGGCCAAATAGCAAACACATCAATGTAGCGAAGCCATATGGTAGGTTTTTGTGGGGCTGAGTTTAAGGCTCTACAAAAGTCTCCATAAAGAAGTTGGCCAAGGGTGGGGAAAGTGGTGAACCCATGGCTGTCCCCTCTATCTGTTTGTAGAATTTTTCCTGCCAAACGAAATAGCCTGAGTTCATTGTGAACTGAAATAGGGCTGAGATATTGGGAGGAAATTTAGCTTGGATTAGCTCTAGGGTTTCTTTGACGGGTACATTCTAGAATAGGGAGGAGAAGCCAAAACTGACCATTATGTCATTATGTTGCAGTGTAAGGTTTTTTTTACTGGCTTTGAAGTGGCCTGAGTTTTTTTATGTGTGATGGTGTGTTGCCAGTATAGTGTGAGAGCGCTTTGGCTTTCTCCTCCCTATTCACGAATGTACACCTGAAAGAAACCCTAGAGCTAATCCAAGCTAAATTTCCTCCCGATATCTCAGCCCTATTTCAGTTTACAATGAACTCAGACTATTTCGTTTGGCAGGAAAAATTCTACAAATAGATAGAGGGGACAGCCATGGGCTCATCACTTTCCCCACCCTTGGCCAACTTCTTTATGGAGACTTTCGAAGAGAAAGCCTTAAACTCAGCCCCACAAAAACCTACCATATGGCTTCGCTACGTTGATGATATGTTTGCTATTTCGCCACATGGCCCGGATTCACTCCTCTCCTTCCTAACACACTTAAACAACCAACATCCTAGAATCAAGTTCACCCTGGAAAAAGAGGAAAACAATAACCTCCCCTTCCTAGACACACTAGTCACCCGCCAACCTGATGGAACCTTGGTTTTCTCAGTTTATAGAAAACCCACCTATACAGGCAGATACATTCACCAACAATCCCATCACCCCCCCCCCCCCTCACAACAATATGGAGTTATTAAGACACTATTCAACAGGGCAAAAATAATCTGTTCAACTGATCAAGCCCTAACCACTGAACTAAATCACATCCGTGACACTTTCTCAGCCAATGGCTACCCCCCCAAAAAATCCAGAAAATACTTAACCCAGTTATCCACAACCCACCACCCCCTCCCCTTCACAAAAAGGATTACTCTAAATCCATCACCGTTCCCTACATCCGAGGCACTTCGGAAAAAATCAACAAAATCTTAAAACATGACTTAACCACTTGTTACAGACCACATAGAAAATTGGCATCCCATATCCGCTCCACTAAAGACCAACCACTTCCCCTAGACCTACCTGGTGTATACCAGTTCCCTTGCAGCTGTAAATTGTCTTACTTTGGCCAAACAGGCTGGACAGCAAATATCAGAATCTCAGAACACAAGGATTACATCCGATTTCACCAGTACAGCCACTCTGGGCTTGCAGACCACGCTCTGGATACTCGCCACAGAATAAGATGGAAGAAAGCCACAGTCATACACCGCAGCAAGTTCAAGTATGAAAGACTATTCATGGAATCAGCCTCAGCCCTTAGGAACATGCCAAACCTCAATAGATTTGGATGCATGAGACTTCCCCAAATTTGGGAAACATTTATCAGAAGAACTTCAGCCCAATGGCCAAGAACCACCAATATAGCCCACCAGGGGGCACCATAGGATTTTAGGGAAACGTTAGCTTCCTAGCTTCAGTTCTCATTTGCTGTTATGTAGTATTTGTGTGCACGTGTCTTTGTATTAAGTTCCCAAGAAGATGGCAACGTGACATTTGCCGAAATATCGGAAAGTATATATTAAAGTTTATTTAATTTATATTTCTAGTATACGCTGTCAATTCCTTAAATATTAGTTACCGGCATTTGATTTTAGATTACCTTATTTACTTGAATATAATTCGCCCTGCATATATTTCGCACCCCTGATTTTACTTTACAAAAAAAGAAATTAAATGTTTCACATATACCTCGCACATGTAAAAAGGTTAAAACTTTAAAAAATAGTAAAAAAAGTCAGTCTTCACAAATGTGAAGACCAATGTGGCTATTATTCCTAACGGTCTTCCACCTTTACTATAGCTCTTGGATATATCGGTCAACAAACCATTCAAGGACTACGTATGAAAATTCTTCACGGAGTGGATGGCAGCTGCTGCTGCGATCTGACTCCGTCAGGGAAGATTAAGAGATGTGCAACTGGATTTTTGAGAGCTTTGGACATGATTTCACCAGAAATAATTTCCAAGAGTTTTTTTTAAAACTGGCATCTCTAATGCCCTGGATGAGAACGAAGATGACACTATTTGGGTAGATTGACAATGCACACAAGGAAACTGCTCTCGAGACCGGAAGTAGCGATAGTGAATAGGAGATTCTTGGTAAGTCATATCCATTTTCAGTTTGTTTTTTTTTAAATCATGGTGATCTTATGATTCTGAAATGATAAAGACAAACAATAATGAAACTGTTTGTTTGAATTAAATTAGCTGCATTGTGGCTAAAGACTCAAATATATCGCGTGATGAAGACAAGCAGCAGATCCCGTAAATAACGTTGATAATTAAAATTTAAATGCATTAATTTTATAAATAACATGAGCAATTTATTATTCATTCGTATGGGGTTCCCCATCCGTTAAGACGTTTTGAGCCCACTTAATAAGAGATTAAGTATATGTATTTTATAACTGTAAATTAGTGTGTTCACAGGGCCAGTTTGCCTGTTCGGAGGGATGAAACACCCAAGTTTCCAGGTTAAAAATCCCCTACCTTTGTATGAGACTGGCTAACTCATCTTTAGTTGAAAGAGACCAGATAAAGGTTCTTCCTCACGTCTTAGACGGGAATCGAACCTAGGTCTTTCCAGTCAAACAGATTCAAGTATACCGACTGAGCTGCAGAGGCTTTATGTGAGCAATTAAAACTACAATGAATACTGAGGATTTAATTATCAACATCAATTCAGTTTTTTCCTGAAAAACTTTAGTTTCCAAAAATCCCTGCCTATATCTCGCACCATGATTTTTTAACTTTCATTTTGAGGGAAAATGTGCGAGTTATATTTGAGTAAATATGGTAATTGTAAAAAATTCTTTAGTTATTTTTATTAACATTAACATTTCTTTTTTCAGGATGTTCCCAAACAGGAAGGTGGTTGAATCTATTCTACACTACCCTGGTGAATGGGGAAAGAGTTAAGAAGAAAACACAGTCAAAAGGAGGATCCCAAAGAGTGATCATAGAATTCAAATGAATGAAACAGAAGAATTTTAGTTCATCAAATATGAAGTTGTACTACTGTGAATGTAAACAGATGGTTGACGGTACGAACAGTAAATCGTGAACCAATCAAAATGTCGATAGCATTTCAAGTGGTCAAATACAAAAGAACAGGGAATTCAAAATAGAAATTGACTAGGTAGTGTTAGGCAGGATAAAAATTGGTAGATACTGAAAAGAAGAATCGCAAAGAAGTTAGTTTTAAAAGTAGAATCAGATTTTTGAGGCTACATAGCAAAATCTGAAGAAAATTGATTAATGCAAACTGGAACATGTGTAGGCAAAGTTATTTGCAAGGATATAAAAATAAGACCTCCATATTGGATATAGGAACTTCAAGAAAAAGTTAATGAAAAGATCAACAAATAAGAAATGCAGAAAATTATGTGCATATGTAACTAAACAAGTCATAGGGAAGAATATTATTAACACCTGACTTTCATGGAGTCAAAACAAAACATTTCTTGCAAGAGATACACACTGTTAAATGTAAAGCTCATCACGTCAGGCAATGCATTCCACTCACCAACCACTCTCAATGCAAACAACCTGCCTTCTACTTACATACACTCTCCTACAGTTTCCAGGAAAAGCTTCTTGTTCTACCCCTTCTCCCATACTATGACAAATTTCTTCTGCATTAACATGATAACAATCCTTTACCAACTTAAACATCTCAATCATATCCTCTCTCCTCCTATTCATGAGGCTTCACAAATTGCATTACCTGAATCTGGCTTCATATTCTGCATTTCAAAGACCAGTTACCACCTTTGTTAATCTTCTCTGGGCTC
This sequence comes from Typopeltis vanoorti, assembly GCF_054136105.1. Lineage (NCBI taxonomy): Eukaryota > Metazoa > Arthropoda > Arachnida > Uropygi > Thelyphonidae > Typopeltis > Typopeltis vanoorti. The sequence goes on from NC_143561.1 coordinate 127,435,783, forward strand.
TTTCTAACATATCCTCATCACCATGAAAACCAGATAACCAAAATCTGTGCACAGTAATCTCTGCGACCTGATCAAGGTCTTATACAATGGAACCATAACCTATTTATATTTGCATGTCATGTCCTCTGCTTCACCATAATTCGATATTTTATGTTGAGCCCATACATAGAGAATGGTTAATCAACCTATAGTACATTTTTAGACAAAGTACATTAACAGTGTTTATTAGTACTATTGCCAACCGTTGCATATCTCCAGTTAAACCTGCTCCAATATCGTTAATATACAAGTTATACAACAACGGTCTCAAAAGAGATTCCTCCAGCACACTGTTTCAAAAATGACCTTCTTTTGGGGATCTGCCCCAGCTTAGTGTGAATGACTATATAAATGTAAAACTATTCCATGTTTGAAAGGTTGTAAGCATTAGACACAAAAGTAGTAAAGCATAATGAGGATTAAATTTGAGAATTCAAAAAAAGACATCACACAAATTAAACGTACCTCTTTCAGTTTTGGGTTTCCTACAGTTCAGTCTATTCAAGAAATAACTAGAGGACATCAAATAAAACTTAGAAATAGCAAAACTCTGAGCATTTAGAAGGAGTGATGTCTTCTACTTAAACCAAATGATTATATGATCATGTGTTCTACTGCAGAGAACTATGGTGCCGTGTTCTGAGGTCTACAGAATGATTTATATAAAATTAAAATGCCATTTTTGTGTTATCTGAATTATTAGAAACATCAAGATCTACCATAACTAGTCATAAACTTTGATTCACATTGCTATATTTCAATGTGGTGAAAAAAATCTTGCAGTGCCACCAAAACCTCAGTTCCTGTCTAATCTTTCACAAGAAAGATTCTCATGTCTCTTCCCCTAACTTTTGATAATACCCAAGTATTCAAACATAATCAAATTTCCCCCTCTTAGTCTGATCTAGTCCAGCCTTTATGAGTACAAACATCTCAGCCATATCTTCTGCATCCACTAAAAAAAATGTACTTTTCTGTTCAAGGTACTACTTCTCATCTGTACAGCTACTCCGTACAAATCTTAAATCTGTCCAACTATGGAATACTGTTCACATACGTATGAAGGATGCACCAAAATCCTCTCTAAGATGCTTGATGTTATTTAGAAGAGGGCAATACAGTTAACTAATGATCCCTCCCTCAGAGATCTACTTAATCTCTCTCTCACACACACATATAAACATTCAGTTTCTACCTTATTGTCTGTTCTAAAGATACTTTCCTGCACAGCACTTTGCTGAACTGGCCACTATCATTCCTCCTAAACTGTAAGAACAAGAGCAAGAACAGCTGCTGGTCAACACCCATTTACAGTCTAGTTCCAAACTTGCTGAACCAACTTCTTCACCTCCTCTGTTCTTTCGAGCAGCCCCCTCACGCTGTCTTCCCAAAAGACCGTAACTTTTAGCTGTTAAAAAAAAAAAGAAAAAAAGAAAAAAGATCTATAGCATATCAGTGCCAATACATGCCACTGATATGCTATAGATCTTGTTACCTTTTGTGTATAGATCACACACACACACACACACACACACACACACACACACACACACACACACACACACACTTAGCAAACAAAAGGACTTATATATACCTAATGGACTACATTCAAATGGTTTTGGGGTTAGCTGTTTGTAGAAAGGTTGTTTAGTGAGAATTTGGAAGTATAAAACCAGGAAAACTAGAGATATTGAGGAGGAGGGAGATTGTTGGTTGCTACTATAGATCAGGGAGTCCACAGGAAGATGTAGAAGCCATGCATCAGCAGATTAATACAATGAGTGCAAGCCAAGCAATTCTTGTGAGAAACTTCAACTATGGGGACATGGCTAGATAATGAAAGTAGAATTTATACATATAAATTAAAGATGCCACGAAATTATATGCTTGGTTTCATCCTTTATTCAAGTGTAAGCAAATAAAGTTTGCATGAGAAGTTAAAAAAGTTGTATACGGAGGCTAATGACTTCACATCAATTGCCTTAGTATTCCAAAATGCAAGGCACATATCCTTACAGACATGTATAATGCTATGCATTATAAGGAGGACCACTACCTACCCAGACCAGTTTCAACCTTTATTGAGGTCTCAAGAGTGGGAGCCAGATCCAGAAGAGGAACCAAGGTTAAAGTAATGCAGAAGTCATATTTCCCATATTATTATTATTATTATTATTATTATTATTATTCGTGACACCTCCAAGGAGTCTGAAGACTCATCGCGGGAGGACACCCACTGTACAACCCTCCATCTCCACCACTACTCTGATCCTCTACTATCAATCATCTACATCAGCGCCATCCACCCACCACCACAGCTAGTATTTTTTGTCTGTAAATTGGGTGTGTTCTGAAGGGCCAATTTGTCTGTATGTGGGATGAAAAACCAGAGTTTCCGGGAGAAAAAACCTGTCTACCTCCGTATGAGATCAGCTAACTCACCTTTGATTGAAAGAGTCCATATAAAGATTCCTCCCATCACGACAAGAATCGAACTTAGGACTTTTCCAATCGAAGGGCGCAAATGTACATATACAAGTGATCAAAAGGTGTCAAACCTTATTACTAAAATACTCTGGATTATAGAGATAGATATTGTAAGTTTTTTCACTTGGTTATACTATAAAGATAGAGGGGACCAGGAGTTTGAGAGTGTTAAATCTAATAATAACATCAGAAGATATATCCATAATCAAGGGAGAGGGAGACCATGCAAGTCCTGTTCTGGGAAGTTGCCAAATGTGGGATGCTCTGTCAAGAAAGAGTTTATGTTGAACTGTAAAGCTGGTAATTCTAAGGAAGGATTTTGGAGGATTGCCATAATTTGAGACAAGAAAAGTGTCAATAGTGCATTAGAAGTGGCCAGAGATTGTTTGAGAGAAGCAGTATCAGACTGAATATATCGTAAGGAGGATAAACCAAGTGGATGAGTAGAGATATAAAGCAAGGGCTGCAAAAAAAAAAAAAAAGAAAGAAAACACTATAGGGAATATATATATAAAGAAAAGGTGATCAGCATACTCACAGTAATCAGTACTAATGGTAGAAAGGTAACAGAAGTAAAAGAAATAGTTCAGTTGTTGAGAAATCATTTTAGAAAGGTCTGGCATTTAGGTGGAGATTTTGCAGTTGCTGATGTGAGAAAGATGCATGTCAAAATTCAGACAGATAAACAGGTGTTCAAGCATATTGAAGAATACAGTAGTGGGACTATATGGAATGGTAGCCCGTGTACTACGTGAATGTGCAAGAGAACTAGCATTGTCTATGATGAAGTTGTTCAAACTAAGTCTCAGCTCTGGCTAGTTTCCATGGGAGTGGAGAAAGGGTAAGATAAGTCCGTTGCATAAAGGTGGCTCCAAGACAGAAGTAGTAAACTACAGACTAATTAATATATCAGGAATGGTGGTTAAAGATAAAATCCAACAGTGAGTAGATAGGGATACGATACGATAGTGGGCAGCATGGCTTTGTAAAGGGTAGGTCCTGTCGTAGTAATTTATTCACATTTTATAAGAAAATGATAGCAGAATTGGATAAAGGAAATGGCTACAACCATGATACTGATGGTCTTTGCAAAGGCATTTGGCAGAATACCACATAGAAAACTATTACAAAAGTTGGAGCAAATGGGAATGGATATCAAGCTAGTAGCATAGATATTGGGTGGGTGGCTGGCTGACAAACACCAGAGAATGAGGATATCTAGTGGAGTCTCAGCTCTGGCAAGGGACTCTATGCAACAGACTTATCTTACCCTCTCTCCACGGGAGTGGAGAGAGGGTAAGATAAGTCTGTTGCATAAAGGTGGCTCCAAGACAGAAGGTAAACTACAGACTAATTAATATATCAGGAATGGTGGTTAAAGATAAAATCCATTTCTTTAGGACACATAACCCAAAATAGTTATGTGCCCTATTTTGGGTTATGAAGAAATTCATTGAGTGCATATGGAAGAGTGTGTGAGAGACATCACTTATGGCAGAACTGGACCAGCGCTTCATAAAATCACATTCTTAATTCTGCTCACCCTAACGAAGATTCTTTCACTCATCAAGTGATCCGGAAGAAATCAGAAAACGTTTTTGGATGCTATGATGAGCTTGAGAGAAGAATCTATTGAATCAATAGAGATTGCCCTTAATCTGGTCCATCTTAATACCAACCTTAGCTATAACCTAAAACATGTGCGCCAATCAGTAGAGACCCTACCAAGAATCAACAACTAAACAAACTTAACTCTTTATTGGGCAATGTATTTTCACTTGATCTGGATACAGTTCAAAAACTAAAAACTCATTGTGCAAGACCACCTAAAATTTATGGCTTATGCAGGATATCCTTTTTGACCGTGCAATTGCATAGGTAGCCCTACACACAAAATTTGTCTCTTTCAAATCTCCTCTCTCCCTTAACCGTCCATTCCTTTTCTTATATTAAAGACATAAGCAACTTTATATCAAAACATAAAGGCTTGAGACTTACAGATTTAAGTCTCTCTAGTAAGCTTTGATAACATAGCTTCACTTTTTACAAATGTTTCTCTAGCTGATACCCTGAAATTTTTATCATCTAAGTTTCCATTGGATATTTTAGTCCTCTTTCTATCCAAAAAAAAGGAACATAAATGGCACGTTAAATTTAATAACTATGGTAAACCTGGCCTTTCTCGTCATGCCCTGAATACTCTACACAGAATTGACTGGAAAGGTACCTGTTGTTTACATCGCACCAAAATGTGGTATGAGCATAAATTTAAGGAGGACTGCGAAATTCTTATTAAGCACCCTAATCTTAACAATAATGGTGGTCTAAAAATCTCAAGAATATGGACAGCACATATTCTACCCACTTAACTTTTTGGTCAAAGAGTCAATTATAATTAGGACTGTAAGCAATCTAGGATCTTTAATACAACAACACTCTTGTTAAATTATGGATAGGGCCACCACTGTTGTGTATTAAGACTATCTATATGAATTTGTTCTCTGATGTAGTTTTTTCCCCTCACTAGAGATCAGGGCAGTAGAATAACAGTTGATTAAATCATTATCACTTGGCATACTGTTGGAAGTGTAGTATATAGCTTGTGTGTGTGTGTGTGTGTGTGTGTGTGTGTACACACACACTCCAGATGATTACCTTCATATTAAGGTTGAAACGTCAGGAAATTAAAGTAATTATTCCTAACACAGTTGTAGTCTCTATAATTTTACTGAAATGAAATATTTTTTTTCAACTCTGTGTAACTTTTATAATAAAATTAGTTTAATCCTTTATCCAAGTATGAGCAAACAAAGTTTGCACCTGAAAGTATCTTCAGGACTGGGGTTAGGTGGTACAACACCAGGTAAACTCGTTGCAAAGGTGGAGCAAGCTACCAACACTCCTATCTCAGTATCTCCTATAATGCAAAATTCCCTTAATGCAAAACATTAGACATATCCGCAAGGAGATGTGTTTTGCATTATAGGAGATACTGAGATAGGAGTGTTGGTAGCTTGCTCCACCTTTGCAACGAGTTGTCCTGGTGTTGTACCACCTTACCCCAGTCCTGAAGATACTTTCAGGCACAAACTTTGTTTGCTCACACTTGGATAAAGGATTAAACTAATTTTATTATAAAAGTTACACAGAGTTGAAAAAAATTATTTCATTTCAGTAAAATTATGGAGACTACAACTGTGTTAGGAATAATTACTTTAATTTCCTGGCGTTTCAGGCGCAAACTTTGTTTGCTCACACTTGGATAAAGGATTAAACTAATTTTATTATACTCTAACCAAGTGAAAAATAAACTTTCAACATCTGTGTAACTTTAGCAGATTAAGGGAAAACTGTGCATTATTCAACACTAGTCACATGCTCTTTCCTCCTTCCAGTTCAATATCCTCATAGTTGAAGTTTCCCCATGATGACTGCTCAGCATGCACTCATTATGCTAATCTGCCAATGATAGCTATCTCTAATCCAGATATTTTAGTAATATGATGATACACCATTTTACTTGCATATGGAATGAACTGATTAACTTTTAGTATCTTGATGGGTCTAGCTCACTGATGAGATCTCAACAAAGGTCAAAGTTAGTCTGAGTAGTAATCCTTCCCGAACTGTAGTAATATCTGAAAGGTCATGTGCTATACATTATGAAATACTACTAGGCTAATTTGATGTGAAGGTATCAGCCTCCAGTAATCTGGTCATGAAGACACAACCTTTTACCCAAGCCCTATGCAAACTTTGTTTGCTAAGGCTTGGGTAAAAAGTTAAAACAGGAATATAATTTCTTGTCTAGTATAATTTACTTTGTAACTAAGTGCAAAAACTTTCAACATCTTTTAAGATTAATGCCATATTAATTCTTTTGGTCCCCATGAGTTGACTATAATGGGAGCCGACTGCATGCCAAATAGCAGCCACAATATAACAATTCTGATATCTGTTGAATGATTGGTATAAACTGTAATGCATTTCAATCTCTAAACAAATTACTAAGCTTGTACTGAGCATTTTTATTGCAATATATAAAGGAAAAATTAAGTTAACTCTGTGTATTAAGTGTAATAAATAATAATTATTTTTTTTTATTTCGTATCCAAACACAAGTAGTACAGTAGTAAGTAAGTGGTACAACATGATTTACAACAAATTAGGATACATTACAATGAGATCAGCTTAGATTTGGTAGGTGAATTATACAGGAAATAATAATTAAATATGAAAAAAAGGAAACCATACATAATTTATATACAATAAACATGGTCAATTGTTCCTCCAGTATCTTGCACAATCAACTGCTCTTTCTGTGCAGGATATAAGATCCTCTTTTGCACAAGGCGATGGAAGAAAGGGACAAGAAAGAAGGTGTTCCATGGACTGGGTTGTCCCACACTCACAATTGTCTGGGCCAGTGAGGTAGTCCCATTTGATGAGGTTTTGTTTGCAGTGTCCTGTCGTCCGGAGTCTGTTTAGGCTTTTCCAAGTATTCCAGTCTGAGTGGGCACCACGTGGAAGATGTTCGGCTGTTGGAATACCAGTATTATTTTCAGGATATAGTGCAAGCCGTTGTTGAAGTCTTGTCTCCGAGAGGTTTGTAGGTGGTTCAACAGTTGTCAGGAAGCTATGTCGGGATCTTAGTCTTTGGGACACTGCGGTCTGGCCAAACAGTGGGTGCCGTTCATCATTCATTTGTCTGCTTCTTTCATCAGCTGAGAATGCAGGTCTTCAAATTGAAGGGGGTGCAATACCAGCCAAAGTATACAAGTCTTTTAGTGGTGTTGGTTTCAGGCATCCTGTAATTAAGTGGCAGCTTTCATTCAATGCTGGATCAAGTTTTTCAGCATGGCAGGATCTGGACATTACTGGGCAGGCATATCCAGCAGAAGAATAGCAAAGGGCCAAGGCAGAAAATCTCAGTGTGCTAGGGTCTGCACCCCATTTGGAGGAGGTAAGCTTTCTTAGTATGTTGTTGTTTCTTGCATTCATTTGGCCTTTGTGTTTTCTATGTGGGTTTTATATGAGAGGGTGCGATCGAGAGTCACACTGAGGTAGATTGGTTTCCAGGAATGTTCTATATTAGAGCCTTCCAAAAAAATCTGTAGCTTCCTGTTAAGGTGGAAAAGGCCAATCTGGGTTTACAAGGGGGTTTGGTTTTAGTTGATTGCTGGTATAGTATGTGGTTAGACTATTTAAGGCAAGTGATAGAGTAGTTTCAATGGACTTTAAATTTTTTGACTGAGTAGCTATGGCAAGGTCATCAGCATAGATAAAATTTCTAGTTCCTGGAAAGATGGGGAGATCATTGACATAGATGATGAAAAGTAATAGTGATAACACACTTCCCTGGGGAAGGCCATTTTTTTGGTGGTGCCAGCAGCTCTTCCTACCCCCAAGGTCCACATAAAAGCATCTGTTTTCCAAGAGTGATTGGATCAGGAGGACAAGGCGATAGTCTCTAGTTCTGTATATTTTATTTCTGAGTGTGAGATGGTTTATGGTATCATATGCTGCAGTTAGGTCTACAAAGCCTGTAGCTACTTTTTGCTCATAACCATTTTCTATATATTGACTGAGGTTGAGAATTTGTGATGTGCAGGATTTGCCTGGTCTAAAGCCAGCCTGCTCAGTAATAAGATGGGGTTTGATTAGGGGTTGTAGCCTATTCAAAATTAATCGATCATAGAGTTTAAAGAGGTTGCCGAGTAGTGATATAGGTCTGTAATATTTTGCTTCGGTTGGGGCTTTCCCTGGTTTCAGAAAGGCCACCACTTTGGCATGCCTCCAGATAGTTGGTATCCTTAGGGCTCTGAGGCAAGTGATGCCTGACCAATAATTATTATTGGTCAGGCATCACTGTGGTCTTATTGTGGGAGGGCCCTCAAACAGTATAGCATATTCTCTCATGCATCTCCTTGAGCTCATTCAGTGATAAAGAACTCTCATCAAAACCTTATTTCAATTATTTGCCACACACACAGATCTCACACTTGCCAACCACATTCTTATTCTGCTTTCAGAATGACTCCTTGTATTACCTATCTCTCTTTCTCTCTCCCTCCATGTATTGAAAAATTTCCTCTACATCCCCTTTCCTGCAATTCAGCAAGCCACAAAATTTTTATTATCTGTTTCTGTAACTGCCTCCTCATTCCTATGAAAGTGAAATATATTTGAGCACAGCAGTCTAAATGTGATCTAATCAAGTCATTATAAAGAGGAAGAATGATTGCCTTATCCCCTACAAGTTAGTATTCTCTTTAACTCTGCAGTTATCTGTTGCTATGATAACTTTGACCACCTTAGTGGCCTCAAAATTTCCACTGATATAATTCAATTTATAATCTCTTTAGTCCAAACCTTGCACTTGCCAGCACTGAAGTCACACTTACAGAAATGTTCTTCAGTTTGTTTGTTTTTTTAACAATTGGCACCTCCATACCACAACTGGAAGAATATTGGGATGTTGTGCCCTACCACTGGAAAACAGCCACGTTTGATGTTGTGATGCGAAGAATCTTTATAGGGGCTTTTTCGACTGAAAGTTAGCCAATTTCATATGGAAGAGAAGAGTTTTTTCCTCCCAGAAACTTGAGTTTTTCATCCTGCATACAAACATCAGTATGCATACAATTTACAGACAAAAAAAAAAAAAAAAAAAACCATCAGTGGCAGTAGATGGCATTGCATGTAGTTGATGGACTGACAGAGTGTAGATGGAGGTTTAGGAGTGCCTTCCTGTGATGAATCCTTGGTGGTGTCATGGAATAATAATAATAATTAGACTAATATCACCAGTCTGTTCAAGTCATTCTGTAGAAATATTGTATCAGAAACATTTTCTTGGCATTATTGACAAACAATTAGATATCACTCCCCAGGCCATTCCCAATTAATATACAAGATGAACAGTGGCGGTCTAAGACAGTGGTACTTAACCTTTTAGTAATCATGGCCCCCTAGTTTGTAGTAATAATTAAACTTTAAAAAAAAATAGTGGTTTTACTTACTGATTATAATGACAAAAAAAATCAGAAAACAGAAATCAACTTTATTTAATATTACTGTATTTATTTAGGAAATCAAATAATGTTCTTTGTTTGCTCATTTTATGAGGGAATAAATTTTAAGAAATAACAAATCAGTATTACAGCACTGAAAGTTTCGAAAAGTAATTGCACTCAAATTTTAAACAATACTGTTCTATGTATTCTTACTAGTGTTGTTTAAAACTTCAGAGAATCATTTCTATCACATGTCCATTAGGTAGATATCACAACTTGCAGTGAAAAGTCAACTTATGGTGCCACAACAAAAGAAACTACTGCATTAAACTCATAATTCAGATTCTTAATACAAAACGATACAAGTAAAATAAAGAGCAAAAACTAATTATTTTAATATATTTCAAAATTTTAAAAACGTTTATAAATTTTCCGTGGCCCACCGGTTTAAAATCACTGGTCTAAGATATTCTGAAGTATTCCATTAGGTTCATACTTATGAGTATGAAGGCGACTAGCAGGGTATATGCATTCTACTCCTTCACGCGCACACACACTAATTTCTGACTAAACATTAGGAAGTAGCATATGGTTAGCATATTTACAGCAATTTTTTTTTTTTTTTTTATCACTAGAGGTCAGACTAGAAAAAAGGATTTATTAACTGTGTGGATTTAGTTTACCGGTATACAGAGCATGAGCATGTAGCTTGGTTCCTTATACAGTTGTATTCTTCCGATGATGACCTCCATATAGGGGTCGAAATGTCAAGTTTTATTTTATTAGTAATTAATAAAATAATCTGTTCAACACGTGTGTTTTTGTGTCCCTAAATTTACAAATATGAATATTTACAGCAAGTTCTTGCAATATCTTTAACTGCTGCAAACAACAAATTACACGATAACCAGAGTAAAGAGTAATTAACTTTAATGAAATGACAGTACAGATATTTCATATACTGAAAATAACATTACATCATCAGTGCATAGAAATATGTTTCTACACACTGATGTACTGTTATTTTCACTACGAAATATCTGTAATGTCATTTCATTAAAGTTAATTACTGTGGTTAGTGTGTAATTTGTTGTTTATAGTCATTCCACAGGTATCTTTAAAGATTAGATTTAACTGCTGCAGTTTATCCTCCTCTTCAGTTTTTTTCATCTGATCCCCCTACAATATCTGGATCCTAAAATTTCCACATTGTATGTACATCTCAATAGAATAATAGTCTAGTCTGAATAAATCTGATAGTAGATGTATTATCTGCTTAGTTGGCTAATGGATAGCAAATCCAATCTCCAATCAATAGGCCATTGATTCAAATTTCGCTATGAGCATGGATATTTTGGGAATGCCTTTAGTTAGGAGATTGAAGACCTCATTTGGCCTGAAAAAGCATGGTTTTCAATTAATCCTTAGTCCACTCACAGTACTGATGTACGATGGGTTGACTTTTTTTTGTGAATTGGATTCACCTAAAAAAAAATACATAACTCTGAGAATGCAGTTAGATCTGTTTCTTCAGGCACCTCTGATTTTTACTAACCATTGCTGATATTCTGCAGCTTTAAGTTGCTTCCGAGTTAATTTCCTGTACGAATATAATTTCCTGTGTTGTTCTACATATACCTCTTAACTGAAATTTTACATTACACTGGCTACTTCTTTTATAGACATCAAATGGTTATCTGCTGTCATGAGATCCAAATACCTCAGACTTTGATTCCTTTCACATGTTGAGTACTCTAAGTAACTATACATTTAATTTTTTTAATGTGCATTTTCTTCTGCCTAGTCTGTCTCCATAATTAAAATTATCCATAAATTAGTCATTTTGTCACCAGTACCAATCTTCCTCAATCCTGATCCCTTTATCACACACATCTATAGCAATGATCAACTATGTATTTCATCTTGTTTGCCTCTCAGTCATAAATGCTTTCAAACCCACCACTGTCGTATCCTCAAAACACTGCTGATACTTTCTTCACAAATCCCATATTTGTGCTATCCTTTCCTGTAAATATTATATCCTTCATGATATTCTATTCTTGTATGTACAGCAACTACCATTTATCTACTCACATCAGAAAGGCAATTTGGGTTCTGATAACTGACATGTTAGGCAATTGAAGTACAGTTACAGGATGCTATAACAAAAGTCAGTTGACATGCAAGGTTCAGTTAACTGAAGGGTTATTTTGGAAGTTGGATAAACAGTAGATTACTGTTTATCCCAACTTTGCAATATATGCCAAAGATACAAACCATGCCTCTTGTTTCTTATATTAAACTGTTCTCTCTTGCACAAATTAGTGACCTGTAATGTAGTGTCCACCCCTCTCCAATTTCAACTATCACACCCAGTCTAACCATGTTTTGGGCCATTCACAACAATCTTTTAATCATTTTCATATTCACTCACTGCACAAGTTCTCACATTTTTTGCTCTAAGAGCTCTGATTTCTCTGTCTCTTCACATTCACTTACAAAAATACATTTGCTTTGTAAATCCAGATAACTTAAGCACATATTCATTTACTATCACAGTCCTTCCTCTCAATTCACTTCTCTCATATTGTGGCAAGAGGCTCACAACACTATTTTGTTTTTTCTGACAATTCTTTAATTTTAACTGTTTTAATAATTTACTATTACAACAACTAATAATGAAATAAAGATAAATACCTTAATTGAAAAACCAAAATCTGTTGGTGCCTTGTATTTCTTTTTCCATCCAAATCCTATATAAACATTATTCATTTCAAATGTTGTTAAACATATTAAATCCTTGGATAACTGAAAGGGAAATTACATTTTAATTAATTTTTGTATCATTTATAGTCATATTCAATTTTATCATTCAAACAAATATCTTCTTTACAACAAATTTATTTTGAAATTACTAGTTTAGTTCTACTTAATGCAAAAAGCTATATTTTGATTGTAGTTTTCAATACTACCATTTTTTAAAAAAAATTACAAAAACAAATTAGCTATCATATAATTATGAAATTGTATGAGTTAATTCTGATTGCCTCACCCCATCCCACACACTAGCTTTTAATTTACTCATTCCTAAATGATACTTATGTAATATTACATATACTTAAGTTAAGGTAAATTTTTTTCATTTAAGTAGGTAAGTAGTCAGTTTTGTGAAAATTCTGCTATTCTAAAAATTATTAACATCTATTATCTTTTTAAAATTCCTAGTTTATTTACTGTGTTAACTTACATAATAGCCACAATAATCCCATATACTATATATATTAAGGGTGGTTAGACTGTGGCTCTGACCTCAAAGGTACAACTTGCTAGTTAATATTGAAATAGAAGAAAAAGGTCAATCATTTTGTATCATACTTTTTATTATTTATTTTTGGTTGATTGGTTTAAGCCTATACAGGATACTGTATGCCCACAGTTGAGAAAACCATAGCTGGCAGAATGCCCAGAAGAGTCAATTCATGTTGAAGGGGAGACAGAAATAAGGGATGTACGAATTCGTCATCAACATGCGAAATCATGTATTTTCTTGTCTGTTGCTGTATTAGCTTGATTTTTGTTGTTGCTTTTTTGCATTGTCTGGTATGATGGCTCCAGTACCATTTTGCAGAGAATTAAAAGGTCAAGATAAGCCAAAATTTAAATCTCCTAAAAACTGCCAGCGAAAGAAAACCATTGGAAAATATGTATTGGCACAGAGATGGAATTATCGAAGAATTATGTGAACCTTTAATGATTAATGAAAATGATGGTGATTCAGACACCGATTCAGGTGACTATAAAGATTAAAAGAATTTCCTATAGGTGTTTTTTTTTTTTTTTTCTTCAAAATTTTATGCATGGTTTTGTTAAAGAGTCACAACAAGTCAGAAATAATTAATCAGTTTAGGATAAGTATTTGAGTTCTCTCAACTGTAATTTTAGAAAGGCTAAGTGCATTTGAAACAAATTCTGTTTTTCTATATAATTATTTTTTTATTTTATATCTTTTATAAATTTTGTTAATACTATACATAAAATTTTCCAACTGCTATACAATCAAAATAGTTACTGGAATGTTCATAAAAAAAAAAGCTAATTTTCTGACATGCAATAATAAACAAACTCATCCGAAGAGACGGATTGATTACCCATCATCGGAATGGATTCACCTTCTTCTGCCATATGCATTGTTGAGGGTTTTCTCACCTGTGGTTGAACAGTATCTGGTAAGCTAAATCCCAAATGCCAACTCATCCTCATTCCTTCAGAATCATAGCTTTTAAGTTCCTCTTCTAAAAATGAGAAACTTAAAATCAGGTAGGCACTTTTTAAATGGGGTTAAATCCTTGGTGCACTATATGGTGCATTAGGTGCTCTATGAGAAAGTAAACTTATACAATAGGTCAGAAGTCCTAATACTTCAATTCCTTAAAAAGTGGAGATCTCGTCTACCAGTTATCTAGCTTTGGTTCTTAAGCAACCTCCTTTCCCTCCTTAGTAAAAATAAGACTGATGATTAGACAAGAGATGACTGATATGAGAGTTCTGAGACAAATTAGAATTTATGTTAAGGTAAATTTTTTTCATTTAAGTAGGAAAGTAGTCAGTTTTATGAGAATTCTGCTATTCTAAAAATTATTAACATCCATTATCTTTTTAAAATTCCTAGTTTATTTACTGTGTTAACTTACATAATAGCCACAATGATTCAATATACTATATATGTTAAGGGTGATTAGACTGTGGCTCTGACCTAAAGTGAAGATATTAAAAATAAATTTGACATTCAGGAATGTGTGAGCAGAATTAAATAAGTAGCTTCTAAAATATTCCCTATAGTAAAATTTTAAAATAGCATGGTTAGTTAAATAGAATAAGAGAGAATTAGAAAGATCAAAATATAGGATGTGACAATACTGAAGTCCTGACAGATAAACTAATTTGGAGAAAAATTGTCAGTAGGAAGTTAGTAATAATGAAGTTCCTACCCATGTGCTACTTTCATAGTATCCTGTGCCCTTGTGTTTATGATTACAGAAAATTATTAAATGAAGAAAATAAAATAATTGTTGTGCTTAAATTCTGTTCTCTCTCTCTCTCTTTTTTTTTAATCGAAAATGTATTAAAGAATTGCTGGAAGAAGTAAACATAAAGAAGAGTAAGAAAAAGTTAAGAAGAGGTGAAAAATAAGAGTGAGTTTGTTGCAGTGGTATGATCGTAAAATGGATCAGCATGCAGTTTGGGAAAATGCAGCATGAATTTGATGGACAGGACTTATGTGACTGATGAATCGTGCTTGAATGGCATGATCCATCGGTGTTAGGCAGGGTAGTTTCTCTGACTGCACTATTGGAGGGAATGCAGGCACCCTCAAAGCAAGTGAACATGAGAATAATAATAACTGCTGAATGTAGTTTCTCAGGTCTCAAATTTGGATGACAGTCAATAAAAAGTCTAAATTGCCAGCCTGGTTGACAAAATGGTTACCATATCCACTCTTCAACCAACAACTGGCTGTAGCTTAAATCATGCCACAGGCATGTTTATGGTTGTCTTTAGGTAGCAGGTGAATTTCATCACCTTGTGTGAGACCACCACCATCCCATTTAAGGCCTAAAGTAGCTTCAAAAAAGTTGTGTGGTCTCTAGAGCAGGGTTTCCAGACTGTGTAAAAAATAAATAAATAAAATTAATAAAAACAAAAAATCCTTAGCACAGTCATTGTACAAATGTGCCATAGGTTTACAAAAACCTTTTGTGGGTGTAAAAAGTAATTCTGGATCTAAGGGCATACTATAATTTAGGTGCACTAATAGTAGAATAAGGAGGATGAATTTTTGCACTGGTTAGTTCAATTGCTAAAAATTAGTATGATTTGGTTGATGGAGGATGATACAGATAGAAAGTAAGAAATATGGTATTTTCAAGGAAAGCTACAGAGCAAACATATCAGGAGTAAGGATATGGCCAATGATAGCAAAAGAACTGTAACCAAGGAGAGTAGTGATATGGAAAGCAGTGAATTTGAGACAATATATCATAAGAGCTGCCACCACTTAATAAAATAAATATTCCCTATAGTAAAATTTTAAAATTTTCATACTTAAGAAATATACACTACTTAGAAGGAAATCAATGAACACCCCATGGGCAAGGTGCATTATGCCATGTAACAAGTCACGTGTTTGTAGCCGGTATGAATCAGAGGAATATGATGCTCCCAAGTCAGTGCAACTGTGTTCAAGTGATTAGTTAGTTGGTTTATGGTTTGACTTAAGAACAGCAAAGGTCATACTGCACCATAGCAAAAGTTACAGCAGTACATGAAGTCAAAGGTTACACCAATACATAAATAGTCAAAGATAAATTAGTAAGTAATATGTATGTCCCAAAATTAAGTTAAGCAATGCGGTATCTATCTATATATATATGTATATGTGAATAAAATTACAGTCCAAAACATCATACAATCTGTCTGGGTCTGATAACATCTGTCTCAGTGTATATGGCTGGGCTAGATAGATAAAAAAAATTTCATTCCTCTCTCATGTAAAGTGCTGGCCCTCCACCAGAATATGATATATAGTAAGATGCATGGTGCATTTTTCACACACAAGTGGGTCATCAGCCCTCAGTAAATAAGAATGTGTAAGATGACTGTGATCTATGCCAAACCTAGCAAGAACAACTTCTTCACTTCTCTTTCTACATTGACTAGAATGCCAATGCTTAATGTCATGTAATTTGTTTGTCAATGATTCCTACCATGATGACAGCCATTGAGCAATTAGTTTTGATCTTATAAAGTGTCTGTAGTCTGTTTATAGTACTGATATAGAATACGTCAAAAAAGTATGAACTATATAGCAGCTGCAGTCTCATTTCCCTTGAATCCAGCACTACCAAACATCAAAATGAAGGGGTTTCAATTTGTACAACAGGTGCAACACCTCACACAGCACTTGGTGTGATGTGGATTATACATAGCAGACATAGCCTGTATAAATTACACACTTTTGGTAGTGGTTTTCTTTTATATGCACAAGTGAAGTGCAAGCTGAATGGCATTCAACTCTTCTGTATATACATACATAAGTGGGATCTGGTTGGAGATAGTAAAATCAGGAAACACAGGTATCAGTTCTTGAACCATCAGTATAGATGGGCAGGAAATCATAGTGAGCTACTCTGTGTACATTAAACAATTGTAGGTAGACAAATGGAGTATGAGACTTCTGTAGTTGACAAAGTGGGACGTTACAGGATGGAGTGCAAACCTGTCATGGAGGGATTTGTTAGTTGTTATGTTTGGTATAGGCAATGTTGTCAACATTCATGCCAGCAGCTTGCATAGTCTCTTTAACACACCTACCAAATGACAGTCTGACATGTGTGAAATTAAGTTTCATAATGCAGAGAAAGGAGACTAGTCCATATAGGATGATCTGGAAGAGACCATCTTTAGGGCATAATAAAGAGAAAACTGTTTCCATCTAAGTGCTATATAGAGTCAGTTCATTTGTTTCAACATAAAGACTGAGTGGGATATGTGTGAAAGGCAACAGTAGCAATCCAGATATACTGATGATGGATGGAATCCAATCACAGGCTAATCTGCCTTGCAGAACCATAGACTTGAGAGACCCATAATCCAGTTTTGAGTGTATAAACACATAAAGATGAAGAGATGAAGATAGATCTGCACCCCATTCAGTAGAAGGCAGATTGCAAAGGAGATTCAATGTTCTCTTACACTTTTCTCATAGTTGACAAATGCATGCAAAGAATGGAAGTTTTCTGTCAAAGATGAGGTCCCAAATACTTGGCTTCTGTTGTTACTGCAATAACAGTTCATCCCATTCTTAATTCAGAATCTGGGTGAAGTGTATTCTTGATAGAAGTGTACACAGATACCTTTTTCTATTGAAAACCTGAACCCATTACTAAGAATCCATAGCGAAATACAATGAACTGCTTGCTGATGTCTTTCAATTACCCTCGGGTTAAGAGACAGTAAATTGTGAAGTCATGAACATATAGAGCATTGTCTACAGTGGGAGGAAGCTATTCAGTGATTGAGTTAACTTTGATAGCAAAAAGTGTCACACTTAAAACATAGCCATCGTGAACACCCAGTTCTTGTTGATTTGGCCAAGACAGCATACTTCCCACTCTGACTTGGAAAGTTTGCCTGGAAGAAAGTTTTTAATAAAAACAAGAAAGTGTCCACTGAGACCTAAATTATAGAGATCTTTTAATATGCCATATCTCCAGGCTGTATCATAAGCTTTTTCCATGTCAAAGAAAATGGAAACCAGATGTTCTTGCTTCAGAAATGAATCTATTATACAAGTTTCTAAATGGACCAAAAGTTGAACAGTGTCTATGAAAGCCACATTGTGTATTGGAGAGAAGACTGTTGCTTTCTAAATACCAGAGAAGTCTGCCATTGACCATTTTCTCTAATATCTTACAAAGAAAGCTGGCCAGCGATAACAGAGAGCTGCAATGGAAAAGTTGTCTGAGAAGTAATAATTGATTCTTATAGATTTTTAGGTGCTGAGTTCAGAAAAAATAGTAAAAAAAATTCCATCACCCACCAATTTTACCCAATTTCTAATTTTATCATTTTTATTTGTAGTATTTGGATTTAAATTCGGTTCATTGGTATTTATTTTCATCCTCCTTTATTTACAGCTAATTAGTTGTATATGTGCTTTTTTGAAGTGCTTTTTTATGGTAAATGAAGATTCCACGAAACTTCTCATTCTTAAGATAGGAGAGGGAGGGAGGATTGCAGATAAAAATGCAGGTGGCTATTTTGAATCTGATTCGCCAAGATAACGGATGACTTCCTGTTGTCACAGACCCATTTTCTTGAGCGATTCTTTAGTTGAACTTTAGTCATTGACTACTAAGGTATTCATATTTCTGAAAGTTGGCATATTTTCTAAGTTAGTGTGAAGATTTAATTTAATGTGTTTGCATTTTTGTGTAATGTCATGTAATAGTTTTGATGTCATTCGCTAAAAATTCACCTAAAAGAGGTTGCAAAAATTCACCTAACATTTTCTGCTACGTATGTGGGGAGTTAGTGGATAAAAAAAGCAACGAAGAAACATTACAGATTTTGTGAAAAAAGTGTCATCATCATCATGCATATCAAGGATTTAGGCCTATTCCGGCCTTAGAAGTCATCGTTGAATCATTTAAGAGGACTTCCTGGTTTTCTTTTTCCTAATGGCTTGTATTTTAAGGCTTGTTTTGATAATCTTTCTGTGTTCATTCTTTGAATGTGTTCCATCCATTTATGTTTATATTTTTTAATTTTTTCTATTACTGGTTCTTGGTTTAATTCTTTCATAATTTCTTCATTTCTTTTGTGATCAAATAGGGTATACTTGGCAGTTTTTCTCATAAACTTCATTTCTGCTGTTATTAATCTTTGTTTGTCTTTTTGTTTTATTGTCCAGATTTCGCTTCCATACATTAAGACTGGTAGGGCTAATGTATAGTATATACTTTTAGTCTGGTTTGTTTTTGAAATAGGTTTGGTTTAAATATGGACTTTGATGGACAGCATGGATTTGCTAAAGGGAGGTCGTGTTTTAGTAATCTACTTACTTATTACAATAAAGTGACTGCTTCCTTGGACAGATGAGAAGGATACACAGTAATATACTTGGATTTTGCAAAAGCTTTTGATAGAGTACCTCATGATAAGTTGACAGTCAAACTAGAGCAGATGGGGTTGGATATTAGATTAGTGCATTGGATTGGAGACTGGCTATCTGATAGGTATCAACAAGTTGTATATGGGGGTGCAATATCCAGGAAAAGGAAAGTCACTAGTGGAGTGCCTCAGGGATCTGTTTTCGGGCCATTACTATTTAACTTGCATATTAATGATATTGGTGAAGATTTGGATGGAGATATTCAGTTGTTTGCAGATGATGCAAAGTTGGGACGAACCATAAAGAGTAGTGAAGATGTTGTGGCCTTGCAAGAAGACTTGAATAAATTGAGTGATTGGGCAAGCAAATGGGGATGTGAGTTCAATGTTGCAAAATGTAAGGTTTTAAAATTTGGAAAACAAAGATGGGATGCAGAATTTATGCTTGGTGAGAATATATTGTTGGAAGTAGAGGAAATAAGAGATCTGGGAGTCATAGTGGATAAGGATCTAAAATTTAGGGGACACATCGCCAAAATTGTGAAGACAACACAAAGACTTCTGGGAATGATGAGGAGGACACTGACGTGTAGAAGTAGGGAGATTCTTGTTCCATTGTATAAGGCTTTGATCCAGATTTGGTCACCTGGTTTTCAGAAGGATGAAGAGATGTTGGAATGGGTCCAAAGGCGACTGACTAAGGTAGTTTCTGACCTCTGGAATGTCAAGTATGAGGAAAGATTGAAAAGATGTAATTTGCAGAGTCTAGTGGAGAGAAGGAAGAGGGGAGATATGATAGAGACCTACAAGTTGGTAAGGGGTTGTTATAGGATCAACGGTGGAGAAGTTCTACAGAGAATAGTGGGAGATCAGGGGAGAACCAGAGGTCATACCTGGAAACTGTATAAAGAGGGTGTGAGTAGGGGAGTGAGAGGCAGGTTTTTTTTGTGCAGAGTTGTGAATGATTGGAATGCCTTGCCTGAGAGTGTGGTGTCTGCAAGGAGTTTGAATGTGTTTAAGACCCGGTATGATGAGATGTGTGTGAGATAAAAGGACCTCCTAGATGAGTCTTTGACTCCATGAGGTCTTGTTTAATAATAATAATAATAAATATAGAGTTAATTACACCTGTTATTTTTAAATATTTTGCAATTTTTACGTTTATATCTTTTCATTTTCATATGTGATCGTACATCCTAGGTAGTTAAATGAATTCACCTGTTCTAAGATCTTGTTATCTATTACTATTTTAGTTCTTGCTGGATCTTGTCCTTTAAAGGCCATAGTTTTTGATTTTTCTGTTGATATTATCATACCATAATCTTTGGATATCTCATTTAGATCTAAAATAGCTTTCTGTAGTTTTTCTTCAGAATTTGTAATTATTATTTAGTCGTCGGCAAAGAGGAGAGTTTTTAAGTTTACTGTAGGAGAAAGCTTAATTCCTTGATGTAAATTTTTATTCCATTTAAGTAGATATTAAAAAGAGTTGCTGAGAGGGGATATCCCTGTCGGACCCCTTGGTTTATCTCTCTCGTATATGATAGCTCATGATTTAATCTTATTTGTATTTGACTATTTTCATATATACTTGTGATAGCTTTTAGGATATTATTTGGTATTTGTCTTTTAATATGTTAAATAATATGTTTCTTTTAACTTTGTCAAATGCTTTTTCAAAGTCAATAAATGCAATATGTGTTTCTAAATTGTATTCTCTTCTTTTCTCTATTATTAATTTTAGGCAAAAGGCCGGGTCTATACATGATCGTCCTTTTCTAAATCCATTCTGTACTTCTAAAATAAAGTTGTTTCTTTCAGGCTGATTTCTAATTCTTCTTTAGTTATTTCCTTTTCATTTTCGTTGTCTTTTTTAAAATATTTGTCTGTCAACAATTCTGTGTAGTAATTTAGAAAAAAGTGTACTATGCGTATTTTGGGATGAAACTTGGTGACTTAGATAAGCCATGGGCGCCACATATAGTATGTTCCATTTATGTAGAAAAACTTAGAAAGTGGTCGAAGGGAGAACAAAAATCTTTCTGCTTCGGAATTCCCATGGTATAGCGAGAACCCCGCAACCATACCGATGACTGTTACTTCTATTCTTTTAATGTAAAAAATAAAAAAGACATTTCCTATCCTAATTTACACCCAGTGGAACATGGTTTTGTCGAAAGAAGGAGTGCTTTAAATATATCTGCAAAATTGAAATAAGGTATTTTCATTGGTCTGGACATCAGGAAACTTATAAAGGATAAACTGTTTGAAGAAAAAATGGCAACCGTTGAAAAAGAAGTGTGGAAAGCTTTGAAAGAGGTGGCGACCAAATTTTTAGGAAATCACAAGGACCCAACTATAAAATAATTGTGGAAGACATGCTACAGAAATTCAAGGATTTGGGATGCTCCATGAGCTTAAAAGTGCACTTTCTCAACTCTCATTTAGACTACTTCCCTGAGAATCTGGGAACTATCAGTGAAGAGCAAGGAGAGTGATTCCACCAGAACATCAAGGAGATGGAAAGAAGGTATCAGGGCAGGTGGAATGTCAACATGATGGCAGACTATTGCTGGATGTTGCACAGAGATGATCCGGGAAAAGAAAAAGTCAAAAAGAAGCTTTGAAAGAAAAAGACATCACAACGAAATATGTACTAAAGATTAATCTTTAGTTGTTTTAATTAAAAATTTTTTTTCCAATACTTTCATTCCAAAAATGTTTACAGAAAGTTTTAAAGCTATTTTACTGTAATATTGAGATTCATTTTGTGAAAAATCCGTACGTGGAAGATATATTTGAAATAAGCAGTCAAAAATAAATCAGAAACAGTTAATAGTTTCCAGACAACTTTTCATGACTCGAATTTTGCATGCCTTTGTAATTGTTGCTTGTGTTGGATCCTTTCTGGTTTGGGGATAGTAATGACAACTGACTTATGCCAAGAATCTGGAAACTCTTCCTTTATAAGTATTCTGTTGTGTGGAAGGAGATTCATAGAAGATGATGGTAGATATTTTATCATTTCATAATGGATGTCATCAGGCCCTACTGCACTAGGATGAGACAGTAAAAAAGCTCTTCTTAGTTCCTCTTTAACAAATGGCTGATTGTATGGTTCAAGCCCATGGATAGAAAAACTTAATTTTGTTTCTCTTGCTGCTCTTTCAATATTAAAAATTCAAGAGGATATGAAGCTGTTGCTTTGCTGAGATTCTGGCAAAATTTTCTCCCCAAGTGTTTGCAATAGCTTTGGAATTGGCAATCCATGACAGTCTAAGGTAAACAAATGTTCTATATCCACTTTCATTTTCTGGATTTTATCCCATACAATTTTTGCACTAGTCATTTGATTAATTGATGAGGTAAATTGGATCCAAAATTGTTTTGACTCTGATGTCTCATATAACATGCTTTTGCCCAAGCAAGCTTAAAAGCTATTAAGTCTGATGTGGTGGCGGTATCTACAAAATATACCCCGTATTCTGTGTTGGTCTTTCTTGGCTGGCTGGCTGGCTGGCATTCTGGGTTCCACTCATAGACTGAAACAGTGAAAGTAGTGAAAACTACAGGACAGAAACCGAAAAGTTTTTGTTTCTGTTTGTTTCTGCAAGAAAATCTTGTTATCGTCGATATTCTGGTAAAACCTATGACAGTTTCTATTGTAAAAAATTTCCTATTGTTTTGGCTTTATAGACTTGTCAGGTTTAAATTTATCCACCTCTTCCTTTGCTCAAATATTCAATACATCTGATATGTCAAGGCAGGTATCCATTTTGTCTGTGGAGGTATGTGGTGGTTTATCTTTAAGTGATATCTTTGCCATAATTTTTTTGACAGCTGTGTTCTCATCAAAAGGAACCATTTTTGGAGTTGTCTCTGGAGTAAGACTGTAAGTCACATGATTGATGTAATTAGTCTTACAACAGAGAAGCACTTGCGATCATAAAGTTCATGTATGATGAAATTATCAGATGATGGAATAGACATGTTTGAGATGCTGTTGGCATTTTCTTAGCTGCCACCTTCTCGGGTTTATTATTTTTGCATCGTGATATATTTTGTTCTGTGTTAATTTTTTTATATTTCATTTTCATCTGTCCACTTCTGATATTCACAAGAGTAGGCTGTATGATCTTCCTGACAGTTGACATTTGGCTTTTTTTTTTTGTAGAGCAAGATTTGTTATCATGCTGTTTATTACCACATCAGGAACAAGTGGTAAGGCCATGACAGGCAGTTCAGGTATGCCCATATTTCTGACATGTAAATCATCTTAGTGGAGTAGGGATGTACACTAACAGGACAGTTGAGATATTCTGCTTTTACAGATGCTGGAGGCTTAGGTGTATCAAAAGTAAGGATGATATTCCTGGTGGGAACCAGGTGACCAACCTATGTATCAGGATGCACCTCACACCTGTTAATCCCTGATCTTTAAGCTCTGAATATATCTCCACATCAAGAACATCAAGGAGATTCCATTCTGATATCAGTCCTCTACAAAAATTGGGTGTTTTATGAGGTGTTACTGTGATTGGTATTCTACCCATTGATGTTGCTGACATGATGTTTCCACAAGGATATCACTAGAACATAATTTCTTAACAGTTCTTGGAGATCCTGCCAATCCTCTTGAAAAAAAGAAGCATGACATTTTTTCTATTGGCTTTTCACCTGGATGATTCTTCTGTTACCAAAATGCTGTATCTACAGTATCATTACTTGTTTGGGGCCCCTAAACATTTGAGGATGAAGAATTCATGCTGAAGAGATTTTTGATTCAGTGGCAGAGCTCTCCACCCACCACAGAGCCACACATGGACACCCACTAACTGGCAAGCAATGACTGTATTCAAGAGTGGAACACCAGGGCTACCCTGGATGCTATACCAGCACCACAGCAAGCCTTTCGATCCCAGACCATGAAATGAGAGATTACTGCAACACCACTGACCATTGCAGACAAGCTCAATAGATGATTGATTGCCAAAGCAGAGACCAAAGTAGTGGAAGACTACCAGGATCTCCCTTTCTGGATGTCCAAGGGTAGCACTGCATGGCAAACACAATGGCAGGGCATTGGGTCCTTGTGATGGTGGTGTGAAAGAAAGGATAGTAAAAAAAGACTCTGGATAGTAGAGCAAAGAATATGGGAAGAAAAAGAGGAAGAATGAAAAAGACAGTACTGTTACTGGGAGGTCCCCTCCACCATGAACTGGTGTCCCAGAGGAAGAGGTATGGGTGAAATGGCTGTGAGAAGGGAACTGACTGAGTTTGAAAGAGGCACTGTGATAGGATGCCATGTTGCAGCCTATCTGTTCAAGATACTGTTGACAAATTGGACCATCCTTGGTTAACAATCAGTGATACCATACTGAAATGGAAACTCAGGGAGTCAACTGCAAGTGCTGCCTGCAACAGACAATCCATGGCACTTACCAACAGGACCATAGGATACTACAAAAGATATTATAAGAACTGCCATTTTTCCACTGACACGTTGAATGCAGACTTCTGGGAATTGACTGGAACATGAATCAGCACAAAGCTCACAACATGGAAACCCATTTTGTGACCATTGTCTTCAGTGGTGCAAAGAGCATGTAAAGTGGGACGTGGAAGCTTGGAAAGCTGTGTTATGGAGTGATTAATTCTGCTACACCCTGTACCAAGCAGATGGCATGTGGTGGATGTCTCTTACCAGAGTGCATAACCCCCCAACTATGAAATATGGACCACAAACATTGAACTCAGAGATTTATCTGAACATTCTGGACAATGCAAAGCTTCATACTTTGTAGTGTTTCTACAGAATTGACCATTGTCTCTGTCAAGACAATGAACCATGTAATGAGGCTGCCACTGTAACTGTGTGGTTTGTGAACATGAATATTACCTCACTCGACTGGCCTCCAAAGAGCCCTGATCTCAACTCTATTGAACATCTGTGGGAAGAACTGGCACATTGTGTGAGGCCAAGGGATCTCCACTCCACAATGGTCCAGGACCTCATTACATGCCTAAAGAAAGAATGGTCCAAAATTCCCATTGATCACTATCATACACTTGCAGAAAGTATGCCCTGTAAAATTACTGCAGTCAATTGCAGCAAAAGGAGGTATTACATCTTATTAACGTGGTTGTGGTTGTTTGTTCCTCACACTGTAGTGTCTGTTGACTTCTTTCCAAGAAGTGTATATAAAGCTATTAAACATATATTTAAATATTCTGATTATAAGACTGATCTTCACAAGTCAATTAAAATGATTAAATTGGCTAAAAATTACAGAAAATGAAACAATCCATGAACTACAGTGTTGCAGTGTAGTTTACTGCTTCCATTGCCAATCCAATTGTGAAGCTATTTATATTGAGTTTATGATTAGATCTCTAGATTCCACTTATGTGAACATTACTGTGCACCTATCATTAGCATTTTCCACTAAAAACAAACAAATTTAAATTTTATAAAATAATGGCCACCATCATTATTATATGGTTTTCAGAAATATGGACCACATAAGAAAAATGGAAAGGGCATTTATGTAGGATGGTAAGATATCAGCTACCAAAAGAAGTGGATAAATTTAAAATGAAGAAAAGGGAACAGAGAGAAAGGAAGATCAGATGCAAAATGGAAAGACAAGTGAAGCCAGAACAGGCAAATTTCTGTTTTGGCTTCACTAGTCCTTGAGGAGGAGGAGAAGAAAACAAACCAATTAAACTTCTGAATCAACAACCACAGAAACAGTTGTACATGCAGTGGAATATAATCATATCCTCCCCCCAAATAGAAAAAAGTGACAATTCTCAACTTTCAAAAAAAGAAATACTATAGCAATAAAAACTCGGTGCTCACTGCCCTTACATTATTTCCAAGGTTTGGTTACTCTTAAAACATAAATATGCATGCAAAATTTTCCACCTATCAAAATGTCATAGATCAGTGTATATAAATAGTGCTCTATAACTTTGCTATATTCTGAAGATTGCTGTTTCAGAAACAGCTTTGTTTCACCCTGTAAATCGATTTGTTTGCCTTTATTGCATCCTTTTATCATATATTTTATTACTTTAAGTTTTAATGTACCTTTTTATGTCTCGTCCATTTTTATATTTTTTTTCTCAAGTTTATATTCTCATTCTCTACCATCATCAACATCATACCCATTCACTCTTCATTTATTTTATTTCATTTCACTGTCTTTTACATCAACTCTGATAAATCTTAACCAAGTCTTCAGGAAACTACTCGAGAGTTTCACTGCCAAAACAGAAAGGGTAGGCTGTGATGATCTCCTTTATTACTGGTTTTTAAGGAGAGTTGTAGCCAAAAAACATTTAGTATGTGGAGTGTTCCACAGAATAAAAGCTTTGCTTGTTATACTAAAAAATTGAATTCAGTTAATTTTCCAGAACTGTTAAATTCATTTTTGAAACCTGTGCATTGATGAACTGAAAACATTGAGTGAGAGCATTTCTAAAACTCTCATAGATGCTGTGCAGAAATTGAGAAACTTTCTCATGAAAGTGTTAAACATTGTAACTAGACATGCAGTATCTATGCTGAGGACATCATGCGTGTGGCATTGGATGAGCTTAGGATAGGCAGTAGATTTATCAGTAATCTGAGTTATGTTGAAGATACAGTACTTCTTTGTAACAATGAGGACAAACCTTGACAAAATTAATGAGATCAGTAAGAACGGAGGATTCAACTCAATCCTGTCATATGATTATGGTTCTCAAAGAAATACAGGGGATGCTTAATTGTCAAAACTGTGTAACTGGGAGGAGACATTCATGTAGCCTTTTAAGGAATGGGGAGAACTAACCAGGGCTTCTGACCTAATGTTCAATCCTCACCTTCTCGTGGTGCACCCTGTTTGATATCTACCTGGATACTGAACAAACAAGGATGGGGTTGGCAATTTGGGATTTAGCCAACCAAATTCTATTCTTATTGGCTTAAATCACAATGTGAAATGATGACAGAATTTCCCAGTGGCCAAGGCAAACAGACAAAGTCAGAACACATTCCAACTCAGCATCAGCAGAGTTCGATTGGTACTATCAATGAAGAAATACGAGTGGAAAAGAAATGGAGCTAGCAGAAGAAATGGATAAGTACCAGATTGACACAATAGGTGCAACTGAAACAAAGTAGACAAAAACAGGAGAGGTCTTTCTAAGCAACAAATATAAAATTTCAGGCAATAAATCAGGGAAGGGAGTACCTATAGCATTCAACATTAATATGAGGTTAATCTTCTTGAATGGCATGCAATATCTAGTAGAGTGATGTGGACAAATAGCAGAATGGGGAACCGGACAATGAGACTTATCTGTGCTTATAGTCCCACAGAAACTATAGTAATATAAGCACATACGAAACTGTGACCTTTGTGATTTTATGTATTCTGCTAATATATTATCTTCTCTGTGACTTATTATTCTTAGCTGACCTGAGGATTTTCATAATTCTATTATGATTGATGGTTCTACATCTGCCTCATCTTAGTAGAGGATCTGTATGCCATGTTAGAAAGGGAGTGAAAGAGCAGGTCACAGATATTTAGGGAGTGCAATATGAGACTTGTAACACACACACACACACACACAGGATGAAAGACTAAAGTCCTAATTAAGTGGAAACAACTCTATTTGGCCACCTGTTGACTGCCTAGGATGTAAACTGGAATCTCTAAGTATTAGTGTTTCCCATATTTTGGGAAGTTTAATGGTGTCCACTTTAGTTAAGACGCTAGACCATGTGTTTCGCTTAGTTTTGTGTTGCCTTTGTGTGTGTTACAAGTCCCATATTGTGCTCCCTTCGATGCCTCATGACTGAGAAAATATTGGAAGAATTAAATATTATATTTAATCCTTTCTGAGCACTGTTCACTCCACTAAACCTCTTACATGAGTTTTTCCCCAGCATTTAAGCCTTAATACAAGGATCTGATTTTCAGCCTGTGTATAGGTGCCTATAAAAATCACTGCATATTTCTAATATTTTTTCTCTGTTGTATTTGTATCCATTTTTTCTTTCCATGTAACCTTCATTTGATCATTTTCCAAGATTTTTTTTAAATTGTTCTTAAATTATATTTTGTGATGTTGGTTTTGAACTTTCTAATTTCTACAAATTCTGTATCTATGCTACATCTATGACTCCATTAATTCTTCAATTTTTTTTTTTTTTTTAAATTATATCAAGTGTTTCCATAAAAGCAATTTCTCTAGATCTATTTTTTGGTATTGATTTTCTTAAATTGTTAGTAACTTCTATTATTGTCCATTCTATCAGTTAAGTTGATTCATTTATATTTCTTCCTGTTATTTCCTCAAATTTTTCTTTATGGTTTATTATATCTTCACCTACTATTGTGGATTAGGTCTGAAGGCTTAGCCTGAGCTCAGCAATTTCTAAACACCTAGCTAATCTATACATGGAAAGGAAATGTCTGAAAGAACAGCCAAAGAGAGATTCCATATCAAACCAAGATTATGGATAAGATATGTGGATGACGTTTTCATCATTCAGCCATGCTGAGAAGAAACTCTTTATAACTTCACTGACTTCCTTAACAGTTTAAATCACAAAATCCAGTTTACATTAAAAGTAAAAGATAGATAATTCCCTTCCTGGATGCTCTAATCTCAGATGAAGATCATAATCTTACTTTTGAAGGACACAAAAAAATTCAATATTAGTTGATATCAGAATGTGTTCTGAGAGGTAGGAGTGAAATGGATATGTAATCTAATTAAGCAAGAGATTCATAAGAAAAAGATGATGTGGAAGGAATATCATGTGCATAAGAATGACGTCAGTTATAACCAGCAGGCCAGAAGAGTCTTTATATGGAAAGCTAGGTCCAAGTATGAAAAGAAACTGGATCTGCAAGCAAAATAAAGAATTGAAAGAATAACTTTACTGAATGCAGAAGTGATTGTTAAACTAATAAACAGCCATTTTGCTAAAAGCTATCAACCTAGTATATGCAACATTGAAATCACTGCTACCTCTTCACCACATGAGAAATCTCATGTGGATGAGGAGGAATACTAGAGCTGTTATACAAACGGAATAAGAATACTGCAATAGGAATTGATGGAATATCAGCATGGATGCTAAAAGAGTTTCAGCTGAACTGGCTATTCCCTTGACTAAGCTACATAATTTGAGTATCAGAAGAGGGAAAATTCCACAGGAGTGGAAAGAATGTATAGTAATTCCATATTGCACAAGGGTGCAAAGACTGATGCATCCAACTATCAACCAATTAGTATCCCAGGAGTGGTGGTGAAGATTTTGAAAAAGTTGGTCAGGGCTCGCATTCAGAAATGGGTAGACAGAGAATCTGTACTTTGCAATGAACAGCATGAGTTTACTAAGGGAAAGTCATGTTTTAGCAACTTGCTACATTTTATAATAAAGTTACCACTGAGTTAGACAAGAGAAATGGCTATACCATGATACTTTTGGATTTTGACAGAATACAATATGGGGGCTGGATTATAAACTATTGGCATGAATAAGAAGATAACATATATCAAAAAGTGGTATAAGGGAGTGTGAGTCTGCAAGATTCAAGGAAACCAGTGGTGTGCCTCAAGGATCACTCCTTGGTCTAGTGTTATTCAATCTTGACATTGGGAACAATTTAACATGTGACATACAGCAATTTGCTGATGATGCAAAGATAGGTAGGGTAATCAGTTCAATGCTTCAAAGCTCATTTCAATGTTAAAAGTAAAGTCATG
Organism: Typopeltis vanoorti; assembly: GCF_054136105.1. NCBI lineage: Eukaryota > Metazoa > Arthropoda > Arachnida > Uropygi > Thelyphonidae > Typopeltis > Typopeltis vanoorti. The sequence continues at coordinate 127,465,770 of NC_143561.1, forward strand.
CACTTTGGTGTAATTAGATATCCAATATTATATTATATTGGTGGAATTATGCTTGAAGAAATTTATGAGGCTAGGGATCTTGGTGTTTTAATAGACAGGAAGTTGAAGTTCAGGGGTCATATAGCAATACAATTCAGAGAATAATTGCAATGTTGAAACAACCTTTGACATGTAAAGATAAGGATGTCATTTTGCCTTTTTGCAAGGCCTTGATAAGATCTCACTTGGACTATTGGGCACAGGTCTGATTTTGTTGCGATTCTGATACAGTGGAGAGAATGTGTAAAGGAGAGTGTCAAAATAATATCAGGATTGTGGAATACAGGTTATGAAGATAGACTGAGAATTTGTAGGCTACAAACACTATCAAACAGGAAAAAGAGGAGTGATATGAGACTTACAAACTTCTGAAAGTGTTATACAGAATGTCATTGGGGCAAGAATGCGAGAGCATCCATGGAAGTTGAAAATGAATGCTGTTAAGAAGGGGGTTAGGGCTAGATTTTTCTCTCAGAGTAGTGCGTGATTGGAATGGATTGCCTTTGGATGTTGTGTGTGCAAGTAGCATGAATGAATTCAAGAACAGGTATTACAGTTGGTGTGAACAATATGTCCTCCTTCAGCGAGTTCTTACATGTCAGTTCCCACCACCACCTGGCACAAAAATGAAACATCATCAAACCCGTTAAAGAGAGAGAGAGAGAACCACTATGTGATATCATGTGATGATGATAAAAAAACAACAACAAAGAAATATGTAAAAGACAGTGTTGAAAAAAAAATGGTTAACATCAGAACTATGAACAACACCTTGCATAAACCATCACATACAAAGGGACAGTTCTTTACTGTGCATCAGAAATGTTACAGACAAAATAGCAAAATTCCTACAACAACATAACTTTAAAGTTGCTTTTCAACCTCTACAAAAAGTCTCCATGATATTAAGATCACCAAAGCAATGTCAGCTTATGAAAAACAGCAGCAGTACGCAGTAAATCTATTGTAATTGTGACATTTGCTATGGTGGACAGACAGGGTGATCTGGAAAAATCTGTCAAAAAGAACGTGTCAGATGTGGAGAACAAACAAGTATACAGATCTGAAATAGCTTTTCACACCATCAGTGAAATTATCAAGTCAATTTGCAACTCTCAAAAATGCTCTACACAGAATTCAATAATTATGAATGTAAATTTAAGAAAGAAAGTGAGATGATACAATATCCAACCCAGTGTAATAAAAATCCAAGGCCTTATCTGAAATAAACTCTGGGCAGCATACATAAAGGATCTACACATTAATGAATTCGACTATGAGACAAGGTATGCTATATATCTTGTAACAATGAACCGTGCATATGATGTCTCATTTATGTATTCGACATCTGTCAAGTGTAGAATGATTAAAAAACAACAGGTTATAATTCAAAAATCTCTTTGTAAAATGCCTCTTTATATTTGTGTTTTGCCTCAATCTGAAGAAGTACATAATAAGGCTGTACAAAACTAGTAATTTCATTAGTGTTTTACATGATTTTTACCAGCAGTTAATTAAAAAAATATGGATACAACAAGCGACAGGAATTTCAACTCAAATTACAAGTTTTACAAACCAAAAAATGCAAGAAAGATTAACAATTAATTACATCAGCCCATCATAATTTTTTTTTATTGATGCATCTGGTTCCAGCACCTTAATTTTAGTCTTGATACTTTATATTACTGTAATCATCCATTGGTTTGATCTATGGCATAGGTTCCCAAACTTTTTCAGGCCAGTGCCCACTTTGCAAGACATAAATTTTGCAACGCCCCCCCCCCCCATTATAACAGTTTTCCGCATCCAAGCCATTTGATATTTTTGACATAAATAGCAACTAATGATACATTACTGCTTATGCCGTTAAATTTTTAAAAAGAAGTGGCCAATATGTGCTTCATCTTGAACACAGTTATTGCTAACATTTTTGTGAAACGTAGCCCACATGTAAAAATTGTAAAATGTATGCTCGAATAACATTATGCAGTTTCATACAATGGTTTAAATATGAAAATGTGGAATACAATTAAGATATTGCATTACATTAGTAAGAATCTTATTGTAATAATTAAAACACCATCAAATGTATTAGATGGTTTATTTCGAACTTACAAAGTAAAAATACAAAGAAAAAATAACAAATTAATGTGAAGGATGAGCCTGGTGCATTTTTAAAAGTTTGTTAATATCGGGTTTTCAACTTTCGTTGATGATGATGGAGATGGAAATGCAATTAAAAATTTCTGCACTATTTACCATAATCCAGGGTACAGTGTTGGTATTGATTTTTGAAGCCAGAACTCTTGGTATCCAGTTTTTAATTTTATTTTTAGTTCTTCATTTGTTGTGAGTTCTATAAGTTCCACTTCTAAATTTGATGATCCTGCTGTGCTTACATGTGAGAAAAGATCTAAAATCCAATTTGGTATATTCATATTTAGAATATCCTTGAATCGCTCATTGAAATCAGCATGGAGAACCTCCAAATGCTGGCAGTATGTAAGTAAATCTTCCTTTTTGAGAGACACTGCTGATAAATTTGAAAAGTGGCTATATTCCCCTCAGCCCATATTCCGCTTGAATAGAAGAAGTTTCCCTACAAAAGCAGCAATAACGTTTTTTGTTTTAATTCAATTCATCACCTTGTAGTTGTAGATTGACTTCATTAAATATTTTATAGAGGTCTGTTAAATAAGCGATGTCATTTTTGGATGTAATCAGGTTGGTCCGCAATCCGTCGTCTCTGTTTTCTAGGAACACTAGTACTGAATCAAACAAATTGCAAAATCGATTCAGACAAATACCTTTTGAAAGCCAGCGAACTTCTATGTGAAGCAGCAAACGATTGAAATCTTCATCGTTTTCACTACAAAGTTGGCTAAACAATCTGTCACTCAATGAATTGCTTCTAATCTTATTGACTACTCTAATAACACAATGGAGCGACGTGTGCAGGCGTTCACTTAAATTTTTTGCAACCAAATGTTGACGATGAAGAACACAATGTATAGCTAGTACATTTGGTACTGCTTGTTTCAAACCCTTGTGGCACCCTGTCATTGCTGGAGCACCATCAGTAGCAGCAGACAAAATATTACGAATGGTAATGTCTTTCTCTTGAAAAAACTTATTCATGATATTAAACATAGATTCTCCCTTTGTATCCACTTCAGTTTTTAGCAAATAATTATTCTTGACAAACTTTTTCTTCTTTTATGAATCGTACATGTGACAAGAGTAGCGGTTCATTATTTGGGAGAGTTGATTCATCGAGTTAAATGGAAAATTGGCATGTCTTCAAATAATCGCACAATGATTCATCGATTCTTCTTTGCACTGAATTATTGCTCAAAGGAATTTTCCTGATGATATCTGACGCTGGCTTATGAAGCACAGTGTTTATTACTTCTTTTACTGCCAGCAAGATTAATTCCTCACCAATTATGTGTGGTTTTCCTGCTTTTGCGATTAATAATAAAATATTATAAGAAGCTTGTAATCCGTCATTATCTTGTTTAGTGGACAACGTAAAAAGTTTCGATATAGTTAGACGTTTAAAATATTTTTCTTTTAGTACTTGAAAATAGGACAAATCTTTATCCTTTTTGTAAGCATGCATTTTAGTCAAATGCTCTTGTAGCCTAAAAGGCTTCATTTGAAAACGCTTTTTGTCAAATCAAGCACATGGGTAATAATTGGTTCGTAGGAGACTGAATAAAACATATTTCAAATACTCAATACTGTACTGTCGACATTTCTTCTTATATTCAGACATAATGAAGTAATAAAATTCGCAAAAATAATCACAAAATAAAAGATTTAATTTACACTTTGTATGATTCTACTTATCTATCACACTATCGACTGATGATTGTTGGCAAAGCACACAAAAAATAATGAAACTTATTCCTAAACCACTGGTATTTATAGATTTGAAATCGAGCCCGAATCGACTTGCATGAATTGACTTGTTTGCGATACCATCATACTCATGCTTTAAACAAGTCACTGCAAGCACCCACATTCCTGTCAAAACATGCTGAACTGAGTGAATTACCTACGTAATAGTTGACCGACATACTACTAGTTAAGACTCATCTGCTGCGTGGATAGACTAAAGCCTGTATGGCACGATCAATTTTTACAATAGCAAAAAATGAATAAATTTTTTAAGTATATAAAAAATAGAAGTTAAAATATCCTGTGTGACACGTTCAATTTTTTATTTTGCACGCAAGCGCATTTTGTTCATCCGACCACGACACTGTCCGAATAATTATAAATAATAATAAATAAAATAATTACACAAGATATAAACAACAAACCTACAAAACATAACTACAGAAAACAGTATAATAAGTTTCGAATAATATTTACTTTGTTTTTTCCCTCTAGTTAGCAATATAAGTTAGTACTAACTAGGCTAACTAAAATTTACGATTTTATTTCTTGCCATTATTATTTTTACTTGTAATATTAAATTATATAAAATTGGGTTTATTTTTGTACAAATCAATTAGTAAAGTGGTTTTGTATATATTTTGAAATGAAATATAACGAATATATTTGTTACTGTAAACATAACCTATCATACACACATATATACATGCTCTATTTTCTCATTGACATAGAAAATTGACATCTATTTCTATCTGACATGATAAATTTTCAAATGATTAAATAATTGAAATAGAAAATTGATCATGTAAGATGGGCATAAGATGAATTAAAAAGCAATATTTAAATTTTAAATGATTATCTAATTGCAAAATCACGAAAATAATTAATTTTTAAATATACATATTATTAATTTCTTCTATAAAGAGCCACCGATCCCTAGACAGCCTGAACGCTCCCAAATGCTTCTGATCCCACCATAGCCCCCCCCCCTAGAAGCCTTCAGCACCCACTGGGGGGGGGCAGTACCACCCACTTTGGGAACCTATGATCTATGGTATTTCATTTAGACTCCTGTTTATAAATATATTTCAAAAAAGGTTTAGGATCTCCTGTTATCCCATTGAAGTTGTTTCCATTCATCCGATGTTAATTTTTATTTTTTTTTATTGTAGATATTAGTGTTACCTGTAGTGATGTACTCTTATGAAGCTGATGTTTTGTCGTCAGTTGTATGTGTTGTCCAAAATTTGGGAACTTTAAGCCATCCTTTTTGTTTAAATTTGGTTGTTTTATGAAAGTTTTGCATGACTCTTTAAATTTTCTTTCAAACAATGTTTTTGTTTGAAAATTTCCATTTCCAATCAATTCAATGGAAGATCTCCAGTGCATGGCAGATACTTTCCACCCCACCCTCTCTCTTCTGATGTGAACTGAGCATCCAGCTCTACCAATGTACAAAAGGTTACACATACTTCATTTGGTATGCTTCTGGATGTGAGGGGGGGGAGGTCTCTTTACATGTGATAAATAAATGTTTAAGTTTTGTGAAGGTTTAAACGTAATTTTTATGTTGTATTTCTTTAGATTTCTACTTATTTTTTCTGCTAGACCTTTAATATATGGGATAGATATAGCTTTTCTGAAATAGTTTGTGTTCTGGTGTATTATCTTTTTGCTCAGTAGGTTGTTACTTAGAAATACACTTTTATTAATACAGACCAGTATTTTACAAATAAACATTTATTAAAACCTACCAGTTTCGCCAGCAAACTGTCTGGCTTTTTCAAGGTATTACGGAGATATGAAAGTAAATGCAAATTAAAAGGAACATAAAAAACGTAAACCAAACCAAACCAAAAGTTTGGTTTACAACGTTTTTTATGTTCCTTTTAATTTGCATTTACTTTCATATCTCCGTAATACCTTGAAAAAGACAGACAGTTTGCTGGCGAAACTGGTAGGTTTTAATAAATGTTTATTTGTAAAATACTGGTCTGTATTAATAAAAATGTATTTCTATCTATAAAAACGACCAAAAATGTATACCTTGAATAGGTTGTTACTTTTATTTTATTATATCTGTTTAAAAACAAAAGGGAGTTTTATTCCATTGCAGTTCTCTTTTGACATTATTATCATTCGAGCAAATTATTATTTCTTTCTTTCTTAGGGTATTTATAATTTTTGTGTTAGGTGGGGATAGGAGTACCTTTTTAACTACAAGAGTTGAGGCTAGATATTCGTAGACTAAGTAGTTTTATTTTTATTTTTAAATAACGAAACCTGTGGTGCGTTCATAATTAGAAGAAACACACGTATAAACCACAGTGAAAATTATTTAATTGTAAATATTTCATCCTAAGTATCTTAGGACATCATCAGTACAGTATTTAAACAAAAATTAGGAATAACATACAGTTAGGGTGCATGATTACAATAGAATCTCATGAAAACATGCATAACGTGCTAAAGTAGTACAAAAAAAAAAACGTTAATTATTTAACACAGTTTTGTATGATAATTTCCCATACTTTAGGAATAGTAAGAACGTCGTTGCGGTTTAGGTTTGGTCTGTGTAGTAGGGCTTCAGAACTTACTTTGTATAAACGTTCATGTTTAAATAAAGATCTATGTAAAAGTTTAGCCTTTTCCCAATGGATCCTATGGTTTGGATTTTCAATTCCATGTTGAGAGAGGCCAGATTTCTGCGGTTTAAGAAGATGAATGTGGTCTTGATGTTCCGAGATGCGTTTCTGAACAGACCTACCTGTCTGTCCAAAGTAAGATAATTTGCATGAGCATGGAATCTCAAACATCAAGGGTGAGAATTTGTCCTTAGGAGAAGGTAATAAGTTGTAAATTTGGTTGATAGGTTTGTAAGTAGTGGCAAAATTGTATTTCTTCATAATTTTAGAAAGACGTTCTGAGATGCCTTTAACGTAAGGTATGGGAATCCTATGCACTTCTTCCTGTCTGGTTTGATGTATGCAGAAGTGACTGATGATTTTTTGAGTTGTTTTGGGATTATATCCATTTAGGATGGCTGTATTTTTGATAACTTCTAATTCCTGGTTTAAAGATTCTTCAGAGGAGCAGAATTTGTGTGCTCTGGAAACTAGTGATTTAATAATGCCAGATTTCTGAGAAGGATGATGAGCAGAAGAATTGTGAATGTAGCGACCTGAGAATGTAGGCTTGCAAAAGACGGAAGTGGCGATGGAACCATCTTCATTTCTTTTGATGTGTAAATCCAAAAAAGAGATACCCTGTGGAGATTCTTTTACTAACATAAAGTTGATGCGATGATGAAGAAGGTTAATTTTATCTAGAAACAGTTGTAATTCAGGTTCGGGATGATTCCATACTGCAAATACGTCATCGACATATCTTAGCCAAATTTTTGGTTTGGATTCAAAAGTGAATATTTTTTCCTCAAGGTATTCTAGAAACAAATTTGCTAGGTTTGGTGATAAAGGAGATCCCATTGCTGTTCCTCTTGCTTGTAGTATCAGCTCTAGTAATGATTAAATTTTTGTTACGTTTTAAGGAAATAATAGCTTTCAATTCCGACGGTAGTATATTTAATTCTGAAGGTTTGGCATTGTAGATCACTTTAGCTACTTCGAAACGAAGTTTGTTGGCTTCAATACTGGAGAGATGCTTGATGTTTCTTTCTATATTATGTATAAAGTCTAAATATGGGAAACACTTTGGTGAAATCGCAAATTTATGGCCTCTTGCTAGAACATTTAATTCATCTTTTGTTAGTTGACGGTTAGATAAATTGACTACCCATTTTTCCGTTGGTAACAAAAATTTAATCATTACTAGAGCTGATAAAGGAAATACCACTGTGGTTCTTGATACCAATTTATATGACCAAAAAATTAATTTACTTCTTCGAGATCGTAATACTTACTCCAAATTGGATTTTGATCCTACGAATCGTCAACTCAGAAAATTAAATAAGCTACTTAATGAAACTTCCTCCTTAGATGAAGAAACAATCAAAAAACTTAAGACATACCACGCAAGACCTCCTAGAATTTATGGCTTACCTGAGCTACAGAAAACTAATGTTCCACTTAGACCTGTCGTAGACTGTATCAGCTGTCCAACGTACAAGTTATCAAGATTCTTATCTAACCTTCTCCGCCCTCACATAGGCCACTCAGTCTCACACAAAAATTAAAGACATTCAACTATCAAAAACTGACTTGTTAATCAGCTTCGACATTGTCTCCCTCTTCACTAACATTCCCCATAAAGAAACAATAGAATTACTAACTCAAAAATTTCCGTCTGATATAGTTGAATTGTTCAAGTTTGTTATTGCATCAGGTTACTTCACCTGGAAAGGTCAAATTTACAAGCAAGAGGAAGGAACAGCAATGGGATCTCCTTTATCACCAAACCTAGCAAATTTGTTTCTAGAACACCTTGAGGAAAAAATATTCACTTTTGAACCCTAACCAAAAATTTGGCTAAGATATGTCGATGACGTATTTGCAGTATGGAATCATCCCGAACCTGAATTACAACTGTTTCTAGATAAAATTAACCTTCTTCATCATCACATCAACTTTACGTTAGAAAAAGAATCTCCACAGGGTATCTCTTTTTTGGATTTACACATCAAAAGAAAAGAAGACGGTTCCATCGCCACTTCCGTCTTTCGCAAGCCTACATTCTCAGGTCGCTACATTCACAATTCTTCTGCTTATCATCCATCTCAGAAATCTGGCATTATTAAATCACTAGTTTCCAGAGCACACAAATTCTGCTCCTCTGAAGAATCTTTAAACCAGGAATTAGAAGTTATCAAAAATACAGCCATCCTAAATGGATATAATCCCAAAACAACTCAAAAAATCATCAGTCACTTCTGCATACATCAAACCAGACAGGAAGAAGTGCATAGGATTCCCATACCTTACGTTAAAGGCATCTCAGAACGTCTTTCTAAAATTATGAAGAAATACAATTTTGCCACTACTTACAAACCTATCACCTTCTCCTAAGGACAAATTCTCACCCTTGATGTTTATGAGATTCCATGCTCATGCAAATTATCTTACTTTGGACAGACAGGTAGGTCTGTTCAGAAACGCATCTCGGAACATCAAGACCACATTCGTCTTCTTAAACCGCAGAAATCTGGCCTCTCTCAACATGGAATTGAAAATCCAAACCATAGGATCCATTGGGAAAAGGCTAAACTTTTACATAGATCTTTATTTAAACATGAACGTTTATACAAAGAAAGTTCTGAAGCCCTACTACACAGACCAAACCTAAACCGCAATGACGTTCTTACTATTCCTAAAGTATGGGAAATTATCATACAAAACTGTGTTAAATAATTAACGTTTTTTTTTTTTTGTACTACTTTAGCACGTTATGCACGTTTTCATGAGATTCTATTGTAATCATGCACCCTAACTGTATGTTATTCCTAATTTTTGTTTAAATACTGTACTGATGATGTCCTAAGATACTTAGGATGAAATATTTACAATTAAATAATTTTCACTGTGGTTTATACGTGTGTTTCTTCTAATTAAGTAGTTTTAGATTTGAAGCAGCTGTAATGTAATCGTGTATGTGTGTGAATATATATGTATTCCTGAAGATGACCTTAATGGAAAGGTCAGAACATAAAATGTTATTATTAACAGAGACCTCCAGGGAGGCCACAAACTGCACACACCAGCTGTCATACTTGAATTCAGTCACACTGCTTGCACACACACACAACATCCAATGGCAATCCATTCCAATTGTGTACCACTCTTTGGAAAAACCTAAGTCTCACCCCCATATTGGCAACATTCATTCTCAGCTTCCAAGGATACCCTCTTGTTCTTTATCCATCCTCTATAAAATAAAAAAATTTCAACTAAAATCCTCTATGACCTTTTCAGAAGTTTGTAAGTCTCACCCCTCTTTCTTCTGTTTGCTAGGTTCTGCAATCTACAAATACTCAATCTGTCATCATAATCAGTATTTCACAATCCTGATATCATTTTTGATACTCTCTTTTGCACTCTCTCTCTCTCTCTTTCCACTACATCAGAATCACAGCAAAAGCCAGGAGACCAGACCTGTGCCCAATAGTCCAAGTGCGGTCTTATCAAGCCCTTGCAAAGTAAAATGAGATCCTTATCTCAAGAGGTAAAATGACATCCTTATCTTTACATTTCAATGCTGAAACGAACATGTCAATGTTCGTTTCAGCATTGCAGTTATCTTCTGAGTTGTATTTGCAATCTTTGCTACATAGTCCCTGCACTTCAACTTATCTACTTACACTCCAAGATCCCAAGCCTGATTAGTTTCTTCTAGCATCATCCCACCGGATTTCTAATCACACATGACTTTACATTTACAGACATTGAAATGGCATCCATCTTCCCATGCCAACAATTCCAGCAAATTGAAATCATTATTTATATATATATATATATATATATATACACACACAGTGATACCCCCGAAGTTACGCGGTAGGTGGGACCAACAAAAAGTGCATAAGTCGAATTCGCGTAACTTGGGGTATAATTTTGCATGTAATTTATTAGTTAATTGGGACCAAGGATTTATAAAAACACCTATATTTTTTAAAAAAATATAAACATAATTGTAGTTTTTACGAAAAACTACAATTATGTTTATTTTTTATTTCGATGTCAATGGTTTCATAAAATCTAATAGATTCGTCTTATGGCATAATGTCTTTTTCTTGTCACGCAAAATTTCTTCAGAGCAAGCCAATGATTTTTTTATTCCTTGCCTTCTGGCTACAATTCGTTCCTCGTTAGAATCTAATATCCTCCAAAATCTGTAAACCTTTCTTAATTAAGCTGAGACCTTCTGTTAATTTTGCAATTATCATGTACTTTTCTGGTAGAACTGGATCTGAGGTTTCGGTCTCTTCAGTAGCGCTTGCTCATGCATTTCTATGAGCTCGTCAATTGTAAGTTCCTTGTCATGCGAGTCTAACAGCTCGCTGACATCTTCACTGTCGACTTTTAAATCTAATTGCCTAAGCAACTTGATCAGTTTCTGGCAACATTTCCGTTTCGCATTTAAAAAAGGATGGACAAAGTTTGTTCCAGACACCATTCAAGGTTTTTTTGGGTAATTTCACCCCAAGAATCTCCGATAATCCTTACAGCATCTAAAACATTAAACTGTTTCCAAAACTCTTTAACAGACAGGTGCTCATTTTGCCTCATAGCTTCATTCAGACTCGCAAACGAATGCCGTGTGTAGTACGCTTTGAATGTTTTGATAACTCCTTGGTCCATTGGTTGAAATAAGCTGGTTGTATTTGGAGGCAAGAAAACAACTTTTACACGTGGATCAAAATCAATTAAAGTTGCAGGAGGAACCAGGTGTATTATCAATAATGAGCATAACTTTAAATGGAATTTTTTTTAAATTGGCAATAATGTTCAACTTCAGGTATGAAGTGGTGAACAAACCAGTCTTCAAAAATAGAAGCTGTCACCCAAGCTTTAGAATTTGACTTCCAAATCACTGGCAAGCCAGCTTTAGATTTTTTTTCAGAGCTCTTGGATTTTCGGAGCGATAAATTAAGAGAGGTTTTAACTTGCAATCACCAGCTGCATTTCCACCAAGCATTACTGTCAACCGGTCTGTGGAAGCCTTAAATCCAGGAAACGTTTTTTCTTCACGTGCGATGAAAGTTCTCTTAGGCATTATTTTCCAGAACAAGTCGGTCTCGTCTACATTAAATATGGTTTGACTGCTATAACTACCTTCCTCGATGATAGCCTTAAGTGTCTCAGGAAAAGCAGACGAAGCCTCTTTATCAGTGCTTGCCGCCTCTCTGTGATGCTGTGCCAGTTACAGCAATTTTTAAATCGGTTGACCAACCATTACTGGCCACGAAATTTTCTTCTTTGGCTGCTTCTCCAGCTTCTACTTTTAGCCTCTCAAAAATCAGCTTGGCTTGGCTACATATTGTCGTTTGATCAGCTGGACAATTTTTTACTCTCACTTGATTATCACACCATAATTTAAGCATCGTTTCCATATCACCAATAATCCCATGACGTTTACGAATTATGCTTGAATTCAATGATTGGGCATTTTTCACAGCAGCAAGAATTCTTTCTTTATCTTTCATGATTGTTCTTACTGTGGATTCCTGTAGATCGAACTTCTTTGATAGCTCACAAATTTTCATTCCGCCTTCAAAATCCTTAATAATGTTGAGTTTTGTCTCCGATGTTTCAATGTTTTTCTTTTCTTGCTAGCTGTAGAAGAATCGGACTTGCTTCTTTTGGACGACATTATTATTTTTTTATGTGATAAAATTTTTATCAAGAACAGAACATTAAACAGTCGCAAGGTTTGTAGACTAAAAGTCGTGTATGAATGGAGACCGCGTGAAACACGTCAATGCTTGTTCACAGCATGTGCAACAATGGCGAATAGAAAAGATACGACTAGTGGTGAAGCGGGATGGGAATACATACATATAAGAAATCGCGTAACTCCAGGGTAGTGTAAGTCAGGGTATGACTACATATATATATAAAGGGAGATGGAGATGCATATACAGTGGTGTACTTGAACAATGGAATATTGCGCCCTTTGATTGGAAAAGACATTTGATTCTTGTCATGACAAGGGGAATCCTTATATAGTCTTTTTCAACTGAAGGGGATTTAGCCAATCTCATATGGAGGGAGCAGGGTTTTTCTCCCAGAAACTCAAGTTAAGTGTCTTTCTCTTGAAAGGAGTGTTTCATCCTCGTACAGACAAATCGGCCTTCAGAAAACATACAATTTACAGACAAAAATACTGTTGTTGGTGGTGATGGGTGGTGGATGGCATTGATGGTAGTAGTGTCATATTAAGAGAATTTAACAGTAGTGGAGAGGGTGAGATGTATTTAACGAAGTAGAGTGCCCTCCCACATTGCACCTTAGGACTCCCTGTAGGTGTCACATAATAATAATAATTGGATATCTAATCACACCAAAGTGCATGACTTTACATTCACTGACATCCATTTTCCAATGCCCACAATTCCAGCTTATTCAAATCATTCTACAAGTACTGCATTATCCTACCTGTCTTTGCATCATCAGCAAATAGCTGTATGTTGCCTATCAAATCCTTCCCAATGTCACTAATACAGATTGAACGATAATGAACCAAAGACTGATTCTTGTGGTGCACCACTGGTTATCTTAAAGTTTGCAGACCCACATCTCCCATATACCACTTTTTGATATCTGTCAGTAAGTCATCCTCTTATCCTCTAATATTTTATAATCCCATTCCATATTCTCCAATTTATGCAATATTCTTCCATTCTGCATTCTGTCAAAAGCCTTAGTAAAATCCAAAAGTGTTATGGCGTATCCATTCTCGTTGTTTAACTCAATCGTAACATTATTATAGAATGTAAGTAAGTTCAATTGTAGTCGCTGACTAGAAAAACTTTTACTAAGACATTTTTCAAATGGTTCCTGAGTTAGTCTATCTTTAGCACAGGTAAAAGTTTTTTTTTTTGTCCCATAATCTCAAAAAAATTGACTGTAGAACCCACACTATTTTCAAACAGTAAACATGGTGTTAGATTTAGGGACCACAAGATGCTGACACCTGTCAATAACCTCTCTTCACTGGACATTATGTATAATTAATGATAGTCTTGGTCCAGCTATCTCTTGGCTACCAGTGGAGATTTAACTGTCCCTTCAGTCTCCAAAAGTTAGATATGGCTGAAATTGCCTCACCTACTCCCTATACAAGAATAAAAGGTGATTAGCTGTGAGCAAGTTGCAAAACATGACCTTACCTTAGTAAACCCATGCTGTTCATTGCAAAATAGAGATTCTCTGTTAACCCATTTCTCAATGCGAGCCCTAACCAACTTTTCCAAGATCTTCGCCCCACCCCACTCTTAAGTCGATACTTGGATACACTGGTCTTTGCCTCACCCTTGTGCAATAGGATTACCATACATTCTTTCCACTCCTGCGGAATCTTCCCTGTTCTGAGTTTCAAATTATATAGCATGGTGAAAGGAACACAGAGTTCAGCTAAAGACTCTTTTATATCTGTGCTGATATTTCATCAGTGCCTATTGCTGAATTATTATTCAGTTTGTTAACAGCTCTAATATAATATTTCCTCTTCATACACTCAGTTTCTTCACGCAGTGAAGAGGTAGCAGTGAGCTCAATATTGCATATACCAGGTTGATAGCTATCAGCAAAATGGGCACTCGTTAGTTGGACAACTTCCTCTGCATCTGTCACTCTCACACACACCATCTGCAAAGAATTCTGTCATTATGCTGTAAATAAAAGAGATAGAATTCTTTGGGGTTTTCTTTAGCTTACTTGCACAGCCAGTTTCTTTTCATACTTAGACTTAGTTTCCTGTACAACAGTTGTGATTCGTCTGGCTTGCTGCTTATAATTTTTGTAACAGACATCATCCTTATGCACATGGTATTCCTTCCACATCTTGCTTGATAAGATTACACATCGATTTTACTTCTACCCTATTTATTCTTCAAATTCTAGGGACATTTTCTAATGTTATGTTACTTTTGTAATGATGGGAATGGGCATTATCATGGAAATTATTATGAGGAGAGAATTTTGGCTTTGTGTTCATCCAGTTCGGACCATTTATTGCATCATTTAAGGATTTTTTTAAATGCTTCCTGTCCAGCAACTGATACCATTTCTCTATACTCCTCTGTTGGTCATAATTTCCTGCTTTGTAGTTCAGCATATTATCTTTTCTGAATGGAACATTCATCTTCCCAAGTAAGTATTGCATGATCACTGTCACCAACTGGAGGCAGAATAGTCTTTAACTGAAACACTCTGACACTATAATCAAGTCTATCTATCATTCTTTAGTTTTGAGGTCTTGCTGCTTGAGCAAGTTGTCTCACAACAGCTTAATAAATTAAATTTCATTCTTCTCATGAGATTTTACTGCTATCCAATGAATGTCTGGATAACAAAAGTCCTCCATTATGATTACTCTATTCACACCTATAGTATTTCTTTGGTGATACATTTCTTTGTCATTAGCAACTGATCCACCATGTCTGTAACAACACTGCACTATGTATTTGATCTTATTAGATTTAAACTTACACCAGATGGATTCAATCTCACTGCCACATGAAAATTTGTTACTAGTATTGCAATCATAGGTCTCAAGTCATTTATATTATTAGCAGCATGTCTCTCCTTTCCTATTTTGTCTATACTTCCTACAAAATACTGTACCCTTTACACTTGATACCAGTTAGTATGTCCAATTCTGATAGCTAGATCTCACTAATTCCTACAATCTAACCTCCCAACATATTGACAAAGGCAACAAACCCTTTGTTTCTGATACTCCTAGCATTCATATACAGACCCAAGCTACCTCCATGTTCTTTGGTACACTCTTATCTGTAGTCTGCATGGCACAGTTGGAAAACTTGCAGATATCTGTTTTCTCTAGTGCTTTATATCTGCAGACATCTTTGCACACAGTTTGTTGGGTCCGAACTGGATGAACACAAAGCCAAAATTCTCTCCTCGTAATCATTTCCATGATAATGTCCATTCCCATCATTACAAAAGTTACATAACATTGTCACTCTTACACACAGGTTCTCACCATTCCTCCCAATATAATTTAGTTTCCCTGCGTAAGGTCTCATAACAATTAGTTTTTGAGACTTCTGATACCAAATACATTAAAGTGAAGGCCATCCCTCTTACAGAGATCTAATCTTCCTTCAGACTTACTCCCAGAAACTCACATCCATTCCTTCTATACAGCCTTTGCAGTGAATAATTTGCCATCATAGCACTTCTTCTTAATTCATTTTAATCACATGGAGGTAATATAATTACGATTTTCACTTTCTCACTTCTTACAACAACCCTTTCATATCTTCTCTGATACTGAACTTATCACTAGTAAAGTTGTTAGTACCTACTACAATTATAGTTTTGTTTACATTTCTTTTCTGTTTTTGAATTGCATGTGCCATATTTTTAATTTTTGCTATAGGTAAATTTGAAATTATAACCCACTCATCAATGGCATGTTTTATGATGGTAACCATACGAAACAATATCCTTCTTTTTATAAACAATGTTACTTACCCGATTTTCGTTACTTACCACCTTACCTGATTCAGTACTTTGTTCCATATTTTGCTGCTTAATTTTCTTTTCCTCCCTATGTTCATTCAAACACTGCTCGATTTTTTATAATTCCCACATCATTTGTCTAATAATCTGCTTTAATTTTGCAATTGGAGGTTAATTCATTTTCAATATCCTCCTTAGCAGGGCAAGCCTTGTTGTTCTCGACTTCACTGTTCTTAGTGTTACGTTTCTTATGCCATTTTAAAATATATTTAATACTGCAATATCTTAATAAAAATATGTTATAAAACACTAAATACACCAAAATCTATAATATACTAATATTATATAAAACACTAATCTAATTTTCTAAAGGTAAAACACAATAAAATAGATAAAAATCACCACTTGTACAGGAGCACTAAATTCACTGACCAGTCACAAAGCAACTGGTCAATTTAGCATTTCTATTATTATTTTATTAATAAATAAAATACAATGAGCCTGTATAGATGTCTGCAGAGGATAAGAAAGAATGAAAAATTCAAACTTTTCAGTTTTTATCATTTTCAGAATGTTGTAATTAACTGGAATGCTTAATGCTAAATCCAAATAAAAGTGATGAATCAATAATATTCAGCTTAGAAATGGAGTTACAATAGGTCTAATAAATATTTTATTAGGGGTGCTTAAGGGTCAAAGCTGTATAACTGAGAGGAGACCTCAACACAGCCTATAAAGGAATGAGGAGAACCGACCAGGTCTTCTGACCTAATGTCCAATCCTCATCTTCTCGTGGTGCACCCTGTTCGGTATCTACCTGGATACTGAACAAATGAGGATGGGCTGGCAATTTGGGATTTAGCCAACCAAATTGTATTCTTATTGGCTTAAACCAATATAGAAAATTATGGTACAACATGACAAAATTTCATGCCGGCTGGGGCATCGCCCGGTTAAACAAGGCCCCGTTGTTTTCCCCAGGGAACCAGGGCGAACAATGAAAAGTCAGCTATAGTTCGCCCACCGATTTGAGGTCCCTCGAAACTACTGCGCATGTCAGAAAAAGGAGAATCCATTCCGATAATAGGGTAATCAGTCTGTCTTCTGGGATGTAATAATAAACAAACTGAGTTTGTTTATCATTACAGGTCGGAAAATTTAGCTTTTCTTTTACGAACATTGCTGTTTTTAAAGTGTAACTATTTTGCTTGTATAACAGTTGGAAAAATGTACGTAGAGTGTTAATACATGCAAATTCTGCGTTCTACATAAAACAATGTCACTTTGCTCCATGATAAGTTTCCTTTTATTCTGGGACTTTTTGAAACAAAATCCGATTTCATGAAGTATTTTCCTTAAAGTTTCTCTTTTCCAAGGAAAATTAATTTTTTCTTTAAGCACAGGAATCAATTTCGGAACGGCACTCTTTTCTCGAATACGTAAAATTCGTGAATAGCTCTTCTTATAACGTCTACATCAAAATCATTCAAAGCTACGGTTTCGATGGTTTTCTTTATTCTGGCGCTTTTTTTTTTTTAGGAGATTTAAATTTTGGCTTACCTTCACCTTTTGATTCCCTACGAATTCTTTTAACAGTCGACCCCGATACGCCCGCAATTGCACTTGCACGTTTTATGACTTGAGAAAGGGGAACAAGAAGATGGCCTTCTGACGATTCTTTTTCGCAGAATGTCAGCACATTATTCAATATTCTTTTGCAAGAGCTACTGAAACGTGTAACAATAGAACTTGTTGACTGTACTGGATCCATCATACAAATTAATAATAAAAAAATAATGCAAAAAAAGAACAACAAAAATCAAGCTAGTACTAGTACAGCGACAGACAAGAAAGCACGTGATTTCGCATGTTGGCGACCAATTCGTACATCCTTCATTTCTTTCTCCCCTTCAGCATGAATAGACTATTCTTGGCACAAAGCTAAGAAGGGATCTAGAAATGGTGGGCGAACTATACTGGAACAAATCCTGAAATGCACCCCAACTCAACATCCCTAGAGTTAAAGATTGGTACTATCAACATAAGAAGAATGAATGGCAAAGAAATGGAGCTAGCTGAAGAATTAGATAAGTACCAGTTCGACATAATAGCGGTCACCGCTATTATGTCGAACTGGTACTTATCTAATTGTACTTATATGAAACAAAAAAGACAAAAAGTGGTGAGATCTTTCTGAGCAATAAATACAAAATGTTATAATCAAGGAAAAGAAGGAGTAGCCATAGTATTCAACACAAAATATGAGGCTAATCTTCTTGAATGGCAGGCAGTCTCAAATAGAGTGATGTGGGCAAATATCAGAATGGGGAATTGGACAATGAGACTTATTTGTGCCTATGGTCCCACAGAAGGTTCTACTAAAGTAGAAGTGGAGGAATTTTTTGAGGCTTTAGAAAAAGCAACTGACACAATGAAAAAGGAAAAGTTGGCCCTTGTTGGGGATCTAAATAGCAGAATAGGAAATGATTGTCAGACATACAAAAATATTTTGGGAAAATTTGGAGAAAAGAGCATAGCTAATAATAATGGCAAATACCTATTGGATTTCTGCTCAGGACATGGACTGGTTATTACTAACACCATGTTCTAACATAAAAATGTGCACAAATTCACATGGAGAGAAGAAGGAATAAGAAAAGTCTCATTGACTATGTTATTGTTGATGGTGCAGGACACCAGTGTACAGAGGATTTGAAATTGGAAGTGATCACTGTTTAGTCTTGAGCAGGATAAAATTGAATTCCACATAAAAGAATAACATGTAAGAAAGTTTTAAAGCGAATGAAAGCTGAGCAGCTCTCAGATGTGAACTGTACACTAAAATACACAAAGATTATTGAAGAAAAAATAAAAGAGTTTGAGAATAGGAACCAAACCTTGGAGATTCAGTGGCAAGCCTTGAAGAAAACCCTGATTGATTCAGCTAGAGAAGCGTGTGGTGAAGTTGTCTGCAAGGATAGAAAAATCAGCACTCCATAGTGGACACAGGAAGTTAAAGAGGCAGTGAAGGAAAAGAAGAAAGCATATCAAAAGTTCCTGGCAAATAAGTCAGCTTGTGCTCTTAGAGAATACAGAGACAAATGTAAGAAAGCTAAACAATGTGTAAAACTAGCTAAACAAAAGTCATGGGAGGACTTTGGCAAGAACATAGAAAATAAATATCAAGAAGGTGGGAAGATATTCTGGAGGTTGTTGAAGAAGCTAAGAAATGGAGGAAAGAGTGCTGTAAAAGGAGTTAGAGATGATAAAGGTGACTTGAAAACAGGAGAAAAAGATATCCTTGAAGTATGGAGTAATTACTTCGAAAAATTGCTAAATGAAACAAGTAGTGAGAGCACAGTGGTAAAAAACATTCAACAGGCATACAGATCCATACTTGAAGTAGAAAAAGCTTGAAATGTGGAAAGGCAGCAGGAGTAAATGATATTCGACCAGAAATGCTGAAGTATGGTGGTATATAAAAGTTACTGTGGCTGCACTACATAGAGGGACGAATTCCCGATGATTGGAGTAGAGCTCTAATAGTACCCATATATAAAAAGGGAAATAAAACTGAATGTGAGAATTACAGAGGTATTTCCCTACTGAGTGTTCCTGGCAAGATCTATGCAAGTATACTTGAGAAACGGTTGAGAAGAATTGTGGAAGAAAAGCTTGGTGAAGAACAAGCTGGATTCAGGCCAAATAGAGGCTGTCAGGATCAGATCTTCACTTTACAACAAATAGTTGAGAAAGCATGGGAATATAACAAAGAACTGTATTTAATTTTTGTCGATTTGGAAAAGGCATATGACAAGGTGCCAAGAGAGAAGCTATTCAATACGCTACAGTCATATGGCAATACTTAGTCTTTATTTGAGTTGTAAGTCAACAGTTAGAATTGAAGGAAGTACAGGAAGATGGTTTAATGTTAAATCTGGTGTGAGACAAGGATGTACATTATCCCCTCTGTTATTCATTATCTATATGGATCACATTATGAATTAGAGTGGTATTAAACATGATATCAGAATTGGAGATGTTCATGTCAGCTCTTTGCTTTATGCAGACGATGTTTACTTCTAAATAAATCCGCTACAAGTTTGCAAGGTTCACTGACTAAATTGAATAACTGTTGTAATAGATATGGTATGAAGGTCAGCATTAAAAAGATAAAGACAATGAAAATAGGTAGAATTGTTGAAAATGGCAACTGTGTTGTGAACAGGGAACCTGTGGAACAAGTAAAACATTTCAGCTACTTAGGTACGATTTTTACTGAAGATGGCAAATTAAATATGGAAATAGACAACAGAATCAAAAAAGCTGGTATGGTAGGAAGTCAATTGAATAAATTCATATGGAATAAGAGAGAAATTAGTCGGAACACTAAATTAGCTGCATACAAGACAGTGTTCAAACCAGTTTTAACTTATGGATCTGAGAACTGGGTCAGAAGTAAAACACTCGACCAAAGACTAGAGACTGCAGATATGAGAGTCCTGAGAAAGAGTAGAGCATGAACAGATGGCATCAATGGCAATATCATATTAAAAACGAGGATATTAGGAAAGAACTTGACATTGTCAGCATCCACAGAATGGGCGAGGAAAGATTAGCAAAACAAGTGTGCTCTGCCAGGTTGGCAGGAAAACGACACAGAGGAAGACCAAGATGTAGGTGGATTGATAGGGTACAAAGTGCCTTAGACAATAGAAATATAAGATCTGATAATGTTGGAGTCTTGGCAAGTAACAGACTGATTTGGAGGAAAATTGTTGATAGAAAGTTAGTAATGATGTAAATTTTTCATGTAGTACTATCATATCCTGTACACCCCTTGAGGGTACATGTCAGGAATTTGATGTGGCTATGTGCTTCGCAACCATATGCCTGGGGAAGTAGAGTCCTAGGTTCGATTCCCGTCGGTGACGTGAGGAACTGAAGGATCTTCCTCAGCCATAGCCGAGTTAGCCAGTCTTGGGCATGGACAGCAGGGTTTTTTCCCCAGTTTATTCTGGGGTTTTTCATCCCACAAAGCAGGCAAACTGGCCTTTAGAACTCAACACTACAGGCTATAGGATACACCGGGGCATAAGGCTGACCACCTTATCCTGTAAACGGAGTGAGATCCGATGATCAATGGACCCTCGACACCGCAAGGTAAAAGAGGGTATAAGGAAGATGACATGATAAATCTTTTAAGAGTAATCATTAATTCCCAGAGGTACTTGCTTTTAAAGTAGATTTAATATAACGACATGTGGAAATAAAAAGGTTAGTAGTTATAAGAATGTGATTAGGCCATGTATGAGCTTCTACAGGAAGAATTGATCGCCTGCTTTAGATGAGTTTTGGGAAAGGTCTGAAAAAGTGTGATTAATTAATGTCAGGTGTATGGAATGTTACATACAATGACAGATTAAAAACATGCCAGCAGTAGAGCATGGTGGATAGTATGACGGGATTATATGATTGAGATATTTAAGGAAGATTTTAGCAGATTAACGCAGAAGAAAATTTTCCGTACACTGAATGGATAAGGACAAAACAAAAGGCCATTCTTAGAAGTTTTATAAGAAGAGCGTCAGGGGCAGGTTTATAGCTTGGAGAGCAGCGTGTAGAATACATTACCCATCACCAGCTTAAAGCACAGTTTGAAGAGTGTGTGTATTTATTTTTAATTTTTGATATGAAGATCTCCCACATTAAATGTTTTGATTCCATGGAGTAGATAGTAATGTTGGTAGAAATAATAATAATTATTATCCTAAAACCATATGGATTCAAAGCCTCATCTAGGAGGTTCTTTTGTCATACATACAGCTCGTCATACCTTGCATTAAACACATTCTGTGTGGACTGCACACTCTCAGGCAACGCGTTCCAATCACTCACAACTCCCCATGCAAAAGTACTCACTTATTACACTCCCTTGCTCACACTCTCCTTATACAGCTTCTAGGGATGACCTCTTCTCCCTCTTCCCATTTTATGAAAAACTTCTTCAATATTAATCCTAAAACAACCCTAGTACATCTATCATATCACTTCTCTTCCTCCTATCCACTAGACTCTGTAAATTTCATCTCAATATTTCTTCATATTCAACATTCCACAGATTAGAAACTACCTTGGTAAATCACCTCTGAACCCTTATGAAAACCAGATGATCAAATCTGTGCATAGTAATCTATATGTGGTCTAATTAAGATCTTATACAATGGAAATAGAATCTCCTTACTTCAATAAGTCAGCCTCTCATCATTCCCAGAATTTGTTGTGTTGTCATCACAATTTTGGCAATGTGTCCTCTAAATTTTAGATTCTCATCAACCATCATCCCAAGATCTCTTATTTCCTCCATCTCTAAAATTATATTCCCACAAAGCATAAATTTTACATCCAAATTTTAAAACCTTACATTTTGCAACATTGGAGTGGCATCCTTGCCCATTCACTCAGTCTATTCCAGTCTACTTGTAAGGCTACAACATCTGCGCTACTCCTCCTAGTTTGTCTCAACTTTGCTCATCTGCAAACAACTGAATATCCCAAATTTTTAATGGAACTGGTGTGATTATCACAGTTATTATACACACATATTCATAAGAATATAGTAATTTTATTACAGCAAATATTTCAACCAGAAACTAACTGATCATCATCAGTATTATCACAAGGTGTTTCAGAGTTTTTGGCAATGGACTTGTAACAGTCAGCACATCATTCATCTAAAAAAATAGGCATCTTCAAATCTTTGCTCAACAGAGCACATGTTATCTGCTCTAATTCCAAGCTCTCCAACAAGAAATGAACACCATTCACTGCATCTTACTACAGAAGAGTTTCACTTCAAGGAAATTTAAAACGCATCTTGAACTTTTACAACCCCATCACCAAAAACCCTGAACCTGTACAGCGAGTCCCTATCCCATATATTGCAGGCAACTCAGATGATTGTTAAGATCCTGAAAAGATATAATTTATTATTATTATTATTCAGGCCTCCATGGAGTCAAGAGACTCATTATGGGAGGTCCTTCTTAGGAAACACGAAGTCTATCATACCACTCCTTGAACTCATTGACCATTCTAGCTCTAACCACTCTGACAGGCATTGTATTCCACAGCTCCCTTTCGTAACTTCCAGGGATGGTCTATTGTCATCGGTCCTTCCCCCTGTTCCACCAAGCGAAAGAACTCCCCAGTGTCAACCCCGTAACTGCCTCTCAACAGTTTAAAAGTCTCGATTATATCACCTTTCCTTCTATCCACCAAACTCTGCAGTCCACATTCCTTCAGTCGATCCTCGTAACTGACATTGTACAGTCCTGAAACCATCTTTGTTATCTGCCTCTGTACCCTTTTCCACAGTTAATTTATCCCCTTCAAATCCTGGGGACCAAATTTGAGAACAATAGTCTAAGTGTGGTCTGATCAGGGTCTTATAAAACAGAATGACAACTCTTATCTCTGCAAGTCAGTGTCCTTCTCAGTATTGCAGCAATCCTCTGGGTTATCTTCACCTTTGCAATATGCTCCCTGAATTTCAGTTTTCTATCAATCATCATCCTCAGATCTGTCTCCCCTACTTCCTCCATTATAGCTCCTCCCATCGATGTATCCAAAACTTGAAGACTTTACATTTTGCTGTATTAAACCAACATCCCCATTCATTTGCCCATCTGTCTAGGTTATTCAAATCCTCTTGCAGGGCTACCACATCTGCACTATTACCAATAATCCTTCCCAGCTTCACATCATCTGCAAACAACTGAATATCCCCATGCAATCCACTGACAGTGTCACTGATATAAAGGTTAAACAATATAGGTCCCAGTATACTGAGCCCTGAGAGACCCCACTTGTAACCTTCTGCCTCCTTGAAACTGCTCCACCATACACAACTCTCTGATACCTATCGGACAGCCAATCCTGAATCCAGTTGACCAACCTGACCATGCTGCAACTTAAATATCAGCTTATCATGTGGCACCCTGTCAAATGCCTTCGCTAAGTCTAAGAAAATTGCAGTATATGCCTTTCCCTCATCTAATGTTCTTGTAACCTTATTATAAAAGATTACAAATCCATGTTGATTCTCACAGATAGTATTACCCCTATCTGCCCAATGCTATATGTAGTCCCTCACTAATTTCTCCAAGACCTTAATAACTACTGATGACACACAAACTGGCCTATAATTAGACACTTCCAGTCTGCTACCACCCTTATGCAATGGCACTATCTTACCTTCCTTCCATTCCCTGGGCACCTTTCCTGTAGCCAGACTTTCATTGAAAAGCCAGGTCAAAGGAGCTGTCAATTCCTTAGCACATTCTCTCAAAACCCGTGTTGAAATACCATCCAGTCCCACAGATTTACTGATATCCAGAGTACTCAGTATTTGGAACACACTCTTCTCTTGCATCTCTAAACCCTGAACTTGTCCTATCCCTCTAGTATTAAAACATTCTTCTCCTGGATGAAATACTCCAATAAAGTGCTCATTGAACAACTCCAGTATGTCCTCTGCATCAGTCACTATTCCTGTTTTTATCCCACAATGTCATTCTTCCAAAATCATTTCTCCTCCTACTGGCCACATAGCTAAAAAATTCTCTAGGATTTTCTTTGGATCTTAGTGCCAATCTCTTCTCATATTCTGGTTTTGCCTTCCTCACCATACTAGTCACTCTCCTGGCTTGCATCTTATATTCTTCATGTATCTGCCTTCCACCCCTCTCCTTATATCTCTTCCATAATCTCTTTTTCAACTGCAGCTCCTGTTTGATATTGTTTATCATCCACTGCTAACAAATATTCCTTTACAATTTCCCAAGCACTAATGATATCCTGGCCTTCCAATTCTGCCCTCCATGGAACTGCCCCTAGTTGATACCTAAGACTATTAAAATCACTTGCCTTATAATTCCACATACATTCCCTTTTCTTTGATACTCCTGCATGTCTATTTATCTTCCAAGTCAAAACCACATTTCAAAAGTTCAATGCAAGTGCCTCTGCTCATACTTTGGACAAACAGGATGGTCTGTTGAAAAATGAGTACAAGGACACCAATCTTATATTAAAAACAATAAAATTTGAATTGGAATGACTATCTCTTTATTGCCAAGATTTGGGAGCATCTTATCCTCATAAATGGCAAGCAATAATGTTAAATGAATAATAATAATAATTAAAATTAATTTTTAATATAATGTCGTGTCATTTCATTATGTAATTGAATTTAATTTTATTACAAGTCATTTGAAACTAGGTTGAGATAGGTGATGATGTGATTGTTTGTGTAAATATCTCCCTGTATGTGTGGGTTTTCTATTTACACAAGCTATCACCCATCTTAATAATATGGTATTATCCTAAGAACACTAATCCACAGATCTAGAGCAATTTGTACCAATGACATTGCTCTCACTGCTGAACTCACACACTTATGTCACACCTTCTTGGCCAATGGCTATAATCCCCATAAGACAGACAAAATACTAAATGCTTCCCAGAAATCTCCCCCACGGTCTACCACAGAAAACTACAACAAAACTGTCACCATCCCATACTTTAAAGGCATATCTGAAATAATTATTACCTAGAGTGCTCAATAAACATCAACTACACACTGTATTTAAGCAGTATGTGAAATTGTCAACTCTCATCATTTCACCAAAAGACAGAATATCTCCTTTATCAGATCCAGGAGTCTATGAAATGCCCTGTTCATGTGATCAAGCTTACTACAGACAGACAGGAAGAACTGTGGACATTCGCCTCAGTGAACATAAAAATACATCTGGCACTATCACTATGGCAAGTCTAACAGACCATGCTTTAGATACTTCTACACACAGGACAGGATCGGTTGAAAAAAAACAAAAGTGCTGCACAGAAGCTTTTATAAGGCAGAGAGATTGTTCTTAAATCAACAGAAGCCTTGAAACATACTCCAAACCTCAACAAGTATAGCTGTACAATTTGCCAAAGATCTGGGAGACAGTCAGCTTAAGACTAAATTAATACCTGCTTGCATGTGTGTTCTTTCTTACCCCCCCCCCTCAACATAGATGGTGCCTAATTAGGACTGTAGTCTTTGTGTTATATGTTACAATTGTTCATGCTAATCTCACTGTTATATACTGGGTTGTGGTTGTCTTTCGTACTGTGACAAACTGTTATTGTGCCCTGAAGATGCTGGATAAAATACCAGTGAAAGATCAGCAATAAGTTAATAAATAGTTATTTTCTTATCGGTCTGTGTTCTCATCTATACTGTTAAAATTAATCAACACTCCACAAAAAGAAACATGCTTGAAAATATACAGTATACTTCAGCAGTTCCCATTATTATATGGCTGCAAAATTTGGGCAATAAATAAACAAAGAATAAAAACAAGCAAAATGGGATTCATGAGAAGAACTGCAAAATGCACATTAGACAAAAAAAGGAAGAAAGATATTTTAAAAAGAACTAAAATTAAAATCAATACAAGAAAAACTAAACAATTACAAACAAAATTGGATAGAACATGTAAACTGAATGGCGAACAGCCGATATTCTAAACAAGTAATAACATATAAACCAATTGGAAAGAGAAGGCTGGGTAGACCTCAAAATATTAGATAATGAGACTGGAATAGACCAATATGATCTATACTCGTAATTAGTGTTATGATGGTGACTATTCTTATTAATCAAATAATTATAACAATCTATGACAGAATCTTGTTATAAAAGAGTTTTTTTATAACATGGTTGTAAAGTCCATAATTTCTAAAATGAATGCTGATCACCTTGCAACACTAAAAGAAAGGACTATAACAGAATCATTGTAATTTTAAAAAAATAATAATTTATTTCTTAATGGTAATCCCAGCCACAAGAACCCTGTAGCACATTTGTTGCCTAGGTGGTGGTATGAGTTGGATAATATCTGAACTGAATGCTTAAAAAGTACCAAGGATGGTACTTTTCAAGCCACTGCATGTTCTGAATAAGCAATTTGGAGGTCTGATGCTAAGCAGTGAAAATTGTGTACTGCTTAAGAGTATTATTGATATTACATAGCAGATGAGAGGAGGGTAGAAAAAGAAAACTGAGGCTGTAAATAGCAAAAACAACTGAATTTAAACCATTTCAAGTCTTTAGTAAGCAAAAGGTGTGACACATCACTGAGCATCAGAGTGACCATACGGCATCTGTGGATGTCCAGTGAACATATAGATGATAGAGTAAGCAAAATAATTGATAAAGTATTTGATGAAATTGATGAAATAATTGATGAAATTCATTTACCATTTTGTGAAGCTGAGTTGGTGCATGCTACTTTAAGCAGAGTGAAAAAGTAATTGGTATACATGCAGTAAGAAAGATACCTGGATGTGCATACAACAGGCATTAAAAAGTCTAGAATGAGCCATTCATTCTATTATGAGAGGCTCAGTAGATCTCTCTTCATAGAGATCAACTAATAACAGTGTATATCAAATATTAATAATACTGCAATAACAGATATAAAACATTAAGGAATCAACTAAGTTTAAGCATGCAGCCTTTTAATAATAAAATAAATCTTTTCACAAAAATTAATTTGAAACTTAAAGTATTTACCTTGGATTTTCCCTTTGGGCAATAATAAATCCCTGAAGCCCTGAGAACAAAAAAATGTTTTTTCCAAGCTTTTTTACCATCACTTTTTAAGTATAATGCACTTTCAACTTCTGGAACTCCAGATGTCAAGAAAAATTCCTATAATGATAAAAAGTTATGTGCTTTGTATCAAAATATGTTAATAAATTTTCATGTCATATAGTGAAAAAATAATTTTATTATGAATGAATCAATAAAGACTCGTTATTGACCCAACATGAGTCAATGTGCAAAGAAAATACTTTTTTTTTACACACCACCATTTTACTTATAGTGTTGCTGCCTGGTATGATCAAAGCTTTATACAATGGGACCACCACCCTTTTATTTGTGTTCAATGTCCCCTTCAATACTGCAGAAATCTCTGAGTTGCTTTTACAACATTTACAATATGCCTTCTGAACTCAAATTGCTATCTACAATTCACTCCAGGATCCCTTGTTTTCTCCACGTTTTTAAGTATAACTCCACTAAGTGAGTATGAAGCATCCCATCTGTGGATCCCAAATTTCAGTCTTACCTTAAGCTGCACTAAAGTGACATCCCTGTTCATTAATTGTTCACCTTTCCAGTTTATTAAAATCTTCTTGAAGAGCCAAAACATCACTATTTCAAGTAACTTTCCCAAGCTTCACATCATCTGCAAACTCAATATCTTTCTGTAGTCCCGTGACAATATCATTGACATAAAGATCGAACAGTAATGGTCCCAGAACTGAACTCTGTGGACCTCCACTTGTAACCTTACTACTCCTGATATTATTTGCCCATATAAATCTCTCTGATATCTATCAGAAAGCCAGTTACCAATCTACTAACCTGATATCCACACCCATATGCTGCAACTTAAAAACCAACTTGTCATGTGGTACCCTGTCAAATCTAAAAAAATGACAATAAAAAAAATGACAATATATGCCTTATCCTCATCCACTGCTCTTGTTATTCTATTGTAAAAGGTAACCAGATTATTAAAACATGAGAACTCTTTAACAAATCCATGCTGGCCTGAATAATTAATACTGCCTGTTGAATTCTGTATGTGAGTTCTTACCAATTTCTCCAAAATCTTAAGAGTTACAGAAGAAATGCAAACAGGCCTATAGTGTGATACCTCCATTCTATCATCATCTTTATGCAATGGCACTATCTTACCCTCCTTCCACTCTCCAGGAACTTGCCCTGTTGCAAGACTTTCAGTATACAGCTGTTTTAATGGCATGGTCAGTCTCACATCACATTCCCTTAAAGCATATGGCAAAATTCCATGCAGTCCTTATTTGTACAAAGATCCAATGTAAAAGTTCTCTACTCAATCACATAGCACAATTAATGAAAAGCTGTTGTTTGCATAAGTAAAGTTATCTTAGATTTGGTATATCGAAGCTTCTCATCATGATAAGCAATACAATAAACCGCACTTCTACTTTCTACATTTCCTGTAGAAGAGAAACTTACTGAAAGGATTCACTCACTGTTCAGTTAACTTCAGCGATTCATCATCATCAATTTCCTGATATGTACCCTCAAGGAGTCTGCAGACTATTATGACAGTACTACATGATTCAGTTTACATTACTATTAATTTCCTATTAGCAATTGTCCTCCAAATTAATCTCTTATTTGTCAGCACTCCAATATTGTCATGTCTAACATTTCTGACTGAATCAATCCATTAGGTCATCTTTCTCTGGTCTCTTTCCTGCTATCAAACACTTAACATCACACACTTGCTTTCCTAACCTTTCCTCATCCATTCTATTTAAGTGGTCACGCCACCTTAGATTAGCTTCTTTGACAAAGAATTTTATAACCGCATGATACTCAATTTTATCCATTTCAAGGGATACAGACAACACGTTTGCTTCAGACAGCTGTCTGAAGCAAACTATTCTATAAAACCACTTGAATTGACTTGCAATTTGATATAACATGCTACTTGATACAATGACTTGCAATTTCACATGGATGCTTATGACAGATGTACCAACTTAGAAAAAAAAATCTTGCCGATAGTGTTGCCATCTATGGCCAAGAACTTTTCAGACCATCTTCGTATGTATTTGTGATTTAAGTCAATGATGCAATTTGGTTGGCTAGCCCAACCTCATTCATTCATTACCCAGTGAATACCTACTAATGGGAGTGTCCCAATGAAGGTGATTTGACATAAATTCAGAAGCCTCAGTCAGTTCTCTGCATTCCTTAAAGGCAACGTGGAGGTCTCCTCCTGGTTATTTGGCTTTGACCCTAACAGCTGATTTTTTTTCAAGTATTAAATTTCAAGATACTTTCTTTTCAAGTATTAAAGACTTCTTTAGAATGTTTATCTCAGTCACATTCTTGTAAATTCAAGAATAGATCAAAAATAAACAATGGAACATTTCTCCAATTAAATTTGCTGCCTTGGTTGGCTGAGTGGATAGTGCATCTGCTCTCCAACCAACAGGCTGTGGATTCAAATTCCACTGAACATGCCTGTCTATGAACGTTTTTAGCTGGTAGATGAATATATTCACCGAGTGTGAGATATTGCTCTACTTATTGAAGGCCTAAAGTTGATCGAAAAGTTCCATATTTGGTCTAGAGGACTTCTGAATTATCTAATCCTTATTCCATCCACAATATCACTAGTAATACAACAGGTTTACAATCCTTCATGGATGGGATTTGTACAAAGAAATTTAAAAAAATAATAAGTTGAGAAACATCTTAGTATTTCATGCAGATTATAATTTTCCCAACCTGTAAGTACTGTAATAAAATCAAGCATTCCCCACTTCCCACATGCAAACATTAAGTGTGCCATAAATGTATAAGTCACATAAAAATAAAAAATAATTTATCTCTGAAGAGAGAGAGAAAAAACTTGTTGGTTCTCTCTGAAGATAACCAATGAGTTCGTAACAGCTGTCAGGCCAGACCTTATCAAATGCACTAATAAAAAGTGAATATACAGACACTTGGGCAGCAGTTGTATTCTTTTAAGCTCTCTGGTCAAATTTACAAAACATGCATAGTTTTTACAAACATTCGGCTTTGAAATATTGTTGGCTCTTTAATATCCACTATTTCTATATAATTATGTCTCATTATGATTACTCGCTGTGCTCTTCACCTTAGTGATTTATTGTACCACCCAGATGCAGAAATCCAAATGACTTATACATCTGGAATATTTTTTTTTTTTTGTAGCAAATCTACATTGCACTATGTTCTTTTCTGATTTAAGCTGCAAATATGCAAATTTATTTCACATAATAAAGGAATCATGTACAATTTGATGAACCCTTAGTAATCTATTGTATCACATTTAAAAATTTCCTCAAGGGCAAATTATTTTTCTTTTGACAATTCAGTTTTGCTTTCAAGTGTTTTTTGTATTTTGCCCACAAAAGATTGGTAACCTATAGTACATTTACCATCATGGGGTGGGCCAAGGATTATATAAAGGAGGCCATATTCTGGAGACCAAAACATGGAAACCCTTTCAAGTGATTTCAGGGTCTCAATAAGGGGTGGTAATCTCATCTTAGACCTCAGATAGGATTTTATCATCCAAAAACATTCACAAATATTTATCTCACAGTGTGATTTGATCCCATAGCCTGCTGGCTGAAAAGCAGGGATGCTGTCAAATCAAACCAACCAGCAGGCAAATGTGTTCACAAGTTTTTGTGATATTTCTGCACTGTGAGATTACTGAATACAACACATACACACTACTCACCAATTTTGAGTCCATCAAGCATTGTACAAAACAATACAGTTAAGTAATTTAATAAACTATTCAATAACAACTGGTGGTGAATAATAAAGGTGTGAGGTGACTTGTATGCACTTAGATGACTTGTTAGAAAGAAGAGGAAGTGAAACCAAGAGAAATGGTTAATGAAAAATGATAACAAATGGAAATAAGTAGAAAAGAAAAGAAATTTTTTCACTTGATTACAAAGTTCAAGAAAAACTGAAAGAGTTTGAAAACAAGAACCAAACCTTGAAGATTTAGTGGCAAACCCTAAAGAAAACTTTATTGATTCAAGTCAGAGAGGCATGTGATGAGGTAATCTGCAAGAATAGAAAAATCAGAACCCCATGGTGTACTCAGGAAATTAAAGAGGCAGTCAAGGAAAAGAAGAAAGTATATCGAAAGTTCCTGGCAAGTAAGTCAGCTTGTACGCCTAGGGAATACAGACAACATATACAAAAAAATACAGACAACAATGAAAGAAAGCAAAGCAGTGGTAAAATTAATTAAACAAAAGTCATGGAAGACTTTGGTAAGAACATTGAAAATAAATATCAGGAAGGTGGTAAAATATTCTGGAGGCAAAATATTGAAAAAGGCTCATATGCAAGAAAGAGTACTGTAAAAGGATTTAAAGATGATAAAAGGGAAATGCAAACTGAGGATAAAGATATTCTTGATGTACAGAGTAATTACTTTGAAAGATTGCTAAATGAAATTTAGCAGTGACAGCATGAAAGTAGAAAATACTCAACAGGAATGTACCACCTGGAATGTATATCTGTGCATGCTGTCAGAAAGCATGAACCCCCATGTAGTTCCTCAAAAAGTTCTCCTAAGAGAACTTTTTGAGGAACTACAGCTATGGTACATGTAGCTCTTTTGGTTTAAGTATGAAATGATGAGTTTTTTTTTTCTTTTAAATCAATATGGAGCTCCCTATTTCCTTATTAGGTTTATACTACAAAGGTAGGTTGATGATATCATTACACTATTGTTCTCAATGTTTTCTTCAATATTTTAATTCGAAGTAGCTGTACCAAAAATAGTTTACATTATTATAGATAACTCCATATTGATAAAAAGTTCATAAACATCTTCATGGTATTGAATGCTCCTTTCTTTCCTTGATCGCTGCTGCTTGAATATAACATCCTATATTAAATTTATAATTTATCAGTATCTCTCCTGTTTTGCAACTGTTTCTTTAGCTGGAGATCATAGGCTTATTATAGCCACCTTTAATCCATGTATGTTACATGAATGTTGCAAGAAAAAAAAAAGATATAGAAAGCTGAAGCCATGGAAGTTGAAACACAGGGTAAAGCAAGAATGAGTCTCAGATTTGAAAGCCCATGAGTTAATTACAGATAATGTAGATGAGGAATAGGAAAAATGTTGAGATGTAATGGTAGGAACAGCAAAAGAAGCATATAGAAACAAATGGATGTAAAATAAATAAATAAATAATAAAAAAGGAAAAGAAAAACACTAGTGGAATGAGAGTTTGCAGTCAGGTTGGCGTGGGCATGGACTTTGTGATTGTCTTTATGAGAGAGATGAATTTCATTGCCTGGCTTGAGACCACTGGTCCCACTTAATGGAGGCTTGAAAAAGTTCCATGTTTGGTCTCTAGAGTAGGGTTTCTGAACTATGTAAAAATAAATTATAAAAAATATATCCACCCTAATAATCCCAGTTTCCCTGCATTGACAAACTGACTTGTTCAGAGGACAACATTTTCTCCAGATGCCTATGCCTAAGTCCTTCCTCATTTAAATTCAAGCCATCTCTCACAAACAGTTCCTTTCTGTCCTATAATGCCCACCAAGCAGCCATGTAATCCAAACCTCTATTTCCAAACAATTCTGGTTGTCATTTTATTTATTATTGCTCCTCTTCTCCACAGCTATGTATTTATTATGTCTGAGCAACACTCACTATCTTTCCTCTCTGTCTTCTTCTGTACAACTTCAAGCATGAACTTCACATCTCTTGCCAACCGATTCACACTCCCTCTCAATTACAGTTGCAATTCAGTTTTCACAATTCACAGTCACAATTCAGTTGGCAAACTGAATTGTGACTGCTGCACAAAGAATACTACAAACTACACTGAAATATTACGTTTAAGTACGAATTTCCCAACTGCAAACTATTCGCAGACAATATGTTCTAATTAGCTTAGATTTCCTGTAAATTTAATAAGTAAAAACTAATAAATTATAACAAAAACTTATCTATTTTTTTTTCACTTCTACCTCCTAACATGCCTGACTAAGCTAGTCTTCTAGTGGACTCTTATTTGAATTTCATTTTACAACTTATAATATTATTGTAAGAAATAATTTAAAGGCACTGTTCTTCAAGCTCCCTGTAATCAGCACGTTTCAGCATTTTTTTTAATATTTTTTTATTTATTTTATTTATCAGGATGATTGGGTGTTTCATAGTTTTAGGCAGGATACCACAATCATATATTAAATTAAAAAAAAAAAAATGAACTGGACGATGCCTTTATCTCCTAAATGTGTCACTATGTTCTTTGTAACTACATCTAGACCCAGTATTTGAATTTAATTTTTCTTGCTTCTTAGAATTGAATGGCCCTTAATTCATTCTCATTAATGGATAACTTACATGTTTAGTATCAAATTTTTGTCAAGGGATTAAAGGGCATCCTCAGTATAATTAAATAAACTGAAAAAAAAAAAAAAACTAATTACAATCTTACAACCACTTACAGACCACGTAAAAAATTGGTATCCCTTATCTGCTCCATCAAAGAGCAGTCACAGTCACTAGATCTGCCAGGTGTTTACCAGGTCCCTTGTGGTTGTAAACTATCCCACTATAGCCAGACAGGCAGGATAGAACATCAGAAATGCTGAACATAAGGACTATATCTGTTTCCATCTCTACAGTCACTAAGGACTTGCTGACCATATTTTAGACATCCATCACAAGACATGCTGGAAGAAGGCCACTCTACTCCTCTATGGAAAAATAAACACTAAAGACTATATACCTTAACCTCAACAAATATGGTTGCATGAAACTCCCACAAATTTGAGAAGCTCTCATCCTCCATACTTCAGTCCATACTCCAGGTTAAGATGCCAAGGACAACATATATTTTAGCCCACTGGGGCTTTAGGACTAATTAGGATTTTATGCTTACTTTTAGTTTCCATGCTTCAGCTTCATTACACAGTGTAGTGTCTGTATACATGTTCAAATTGTATTGTACAGTAATTCCTCGATTAATGCACCCCTGATTAGTGTGTTTTTGATTAGTGCGTCATTTTTTTTCGATACCCAAATTCGATTAGTGCACCTACATGTATCTTAAAAATAAATGTTACAGATTTTAAAAATTTTCTATCTGTACATTTTTTATCCTTTCGTTTAAGCTCACATGGTGATCCGAATGCATTTTTGAAAATTATGGAGACAACTACCATGTTTGAATAAAAACTTTAGTTTAGAGTAACTAAAATCTACATTCGACGTTTCGACCTTTATGTCAAGGTCATCTTTTGGAGCATAGAACTATACACAGAAAACAAGCTACACTACAATGGTTTATAGTGTAGCTGGTTTGTTAAATATACTGATTTTTTAGCGTTCGTGTTGTTTGTTCAGGTAGCTAAGGAATGTGTTTAGCGTTTGTTGCCCGTGCGGCCAGATCGCGAACACGTCGTCAACATATCTAAGCCAGACTGTCGGTCTTAGCGTGGCTAGCGTAGCTTTTATGTAGGAGGGGGAATGACCTGCTAATTTCTTGGCTAAGTGGTAATTACACAAACAAAATGTGACCCTTCGACCAATCGTGGAAGGAACAGACAGTCCCAATTATCACTTAGGCAAGAAATTAGTGGCAACACTCAAGGAGTTGGTAGGTCATTCCCCCTCCTACATAAAAAACACACAATACTTTATAAACAAAATTAAAAACATAACACTCGACAAAGACGACTTATTAGTCAGTTTCGACATTTCTGCCCTTTTCACTAATGTACCCATCTATGACACAATTCTCCTACTACAGAACAAATTTCCGCCAGACATTGCGGCCCACATACTACAGTCTGGTTACTTTGTGTGGCAAAATAAATTTTACCTACAGAAAGAAGGTACAGCCATGGGCTCACCACTATCCCCCCCCCCTCCACCAATCGCTAACTTCTACATGGAACCTTTGAGGAAAGGGCTCTTGATTCTGCCACGCTAAGACCGAAGTCTGGCCTAGATACGTTGACGACGTGTTCACGATCTGGCTGCACGGGCGACAAATGCTAAACGCATTCCTTAGCCACCTGAACAAACAAACAAACGCATACAATTTACCATCGAAATCGAAAATCAAAATTCGCTCCCGTTCCTAGTCACACGTCTTCCTTCAGGCAGTCTATCCTTCATGGTCTACCGAAAACCAACACACACTGGCCAATACATACATGCTAATTCATACCACCACCCATCACAAAAATATGGAGTCATTAACACCCTTAAAAACAGAGCAACAACAATTTGCTCTAACCAGCAAGCCCTGAAACAAGAACTAAAAATCATCAGCGACACATTCATAAATAATGGCTATAACAAAAATACTATTAATAAAATACTCCATAAAACAACAACAAAAACGAATCTAGATTACAGTAAAACCATAGCCATCCCATACATTAAAGGGTTATCAGAAAAAAATCAACAGAATCCTACAACATTATAACCTCAATGCCACCTTTAAACCACCCACTAAACTTAAAACCATATTCAGCTCCTCTAAGGATCCTCTCCTCCCATTAGCACATCCTGGAGTCTATTGCATCCGCTGCACCTGTAACTTACTGTACATTCGTGAAATAGGACGGACAATCCCTATACGCAAGAAAGAACACATTAGACACATTAAATATAACCATTTTGGTGAAGCAGGCCTCTCAGACCACGCGCTCAATACCTTACACCAAATCAACTGGAAAAGCACCCGCTCTTTACACCACCAAAAACCTGATATGAAAAGAAATTTAAGGAAGCCTGCAAAATCCTGATAAACCACTCAAATATCAACAACAAATATGGCATGAAAATTCCAAGGATCTGGATGGCACACATTCAGCCTACCTAATATATAAGATCCAGCATAAGTCAGGACTCTAGCCAATCTTCAACTAGTATTAGAAACCATTCCATACCAACTGGCTGGAATGTACAGGTATAATCATGATGTTAATATATGTATATAAATAGATACTTGTTGTTGTGCCCAATGTATTTCTACAACCAACAGATAACACTAATAATAGGACTCTGGCGTTGATGTATAATTTTTTTTTTTTTCCCACCAGAGGTCGGCCAACAATTGTTGTAGTGGCTGGTCAGTATTTTTAACAAACCAGTTTGATTGTAGTGTAGCTTGTTTTCTGTGTATAGTTGTATGCTCCAGAAGATGACCTTGACCATAAAGGTTGAAACATCAAATGTAGATTTTAGTTATATTAAACTAAAGTAGTTGTCTCAAAATAATTTTCAAAAATGCATACATTTTTTATGGCTAACTATTTTAAAAAAATCATTCAGCAGAATGAAATAATTTAGTTATTGAGTTAAAAATTGTAAATTTTTTTTTAATAGCATACTACACTACTTCCATGTATGGTATCTATGCTATGCTCCAAATTTTTACCGCCAAAATTTATGTCGTCTACTAATTACATAGCATTTTCTAATCATATCTCTTACCTGCTTTGCAATTATTTTCCTTACATTATTTATTTTTTATTTTAAAGTATTTTCCCAACCTTTCATCATGAGTAAAAGAATTAGTGAGCAAAAAAGTGAAAGTGTGAAAATGATTTGAAAAGTAATCTCATTGGAAGAAAAACTTGAAATAATAAAGAAAGGCAAGTCCAGAGCAAAGATAAGACAAGAACACAAAAATGGATGAATTGACTATAAGAGCAATTTTAAGTAAAGCTACTGAATACAAAGTATTATAATGATTAAATTAGAGAGAGACTTCTTTGTACACGGATCAAAGATTGTAACCAAAAACGGATCCTGCTAAGAACTGATCTTATTAAATCAAAAGCATCAAGTCTCTTTGCAACCTTGAAAGAAAGGGGCTATCAATGATAGAAAAGAAGAATTCCACGTTAGTGCTGGGTGGTTTGAGAAATAGCCTACATAATGTTCTAATCACAGGTGAAGCTGCAAGTGCCGATAAGGAGGTGGCCGCAAATTATCCAGATATTTGAAGAAAATTGTATAAGAAGGGAGCTATTGTGACCAACAAATATTTAATGTTGATGAAACTGGCCTTTTTTTGGAAGTCAATGCCTTCCGAGACTTTTCTGGCTAAATCAGAGAAATCTCAGCCTGGTTATAAAGTCACAAAGTCAAATGAAATTATTGCTAGCAATATGCGATCCATTTGGAAGCACATTCTTCCACATTGTGCAAATGATTTTAGAGACTTTTCAAATGAATCTAAGTTAATTAAATCTCATTCTGAGAAACTGAGTTTCCAACCTGCTAAATTTAGATGCACAGCATGAAAGATCCTGAAGAATATGAAGAAAATTTAATCACTGACAAGCCCAAAGAGATTTCACAGAAACAAATTTAAAATATTTTTCGTGCAAATGAAACTTTTAAGTAGCAATGCTAAGAGACTGGCTCTTGTGAAGAGAGAAGTAGGAAAATTTGCAGAAGAGGCAGTTGTATGAAAAAATGCAGAATAATAGACTTATATTTTGAATATGTTTTATTGTCTTTCAGCTTCATAGTTTTCCTTTAACTAGGCCCTGAGATACCCTAATTCTTTTATAAAAAAAAATCAAGGATAAAAAAAAGAAAATTTGAGGAACAAATTATACTTTTTTCCCATAGGTTATTATTCTCGATTAGTGCGTTTTCGATTAATGTGCCTGTTTTAAAGAATGCATTAGGCGCACTAATCGGGGGATTGCTATATTGTGTTCCTGATGGCCATTTGACTTTGCCAAAATACATAATATTTAATGTATTATTTACATTAAATATTAATTAAATTTAATGTAAATATTAGTATATATTGTAATTTCTTAAAAACTGCAGTTATGAGAGATAGTGTAGCTTCACCGCTCTTGTACAAAATTAACTTGCAGGCCAATGAAGTCACTTTTGCATCATACCTTAGCAATGTGAAAGAACACAAATGTCTTTTCAAGGAAGGTGCTGGTGAATAACAAATGATGATTATATGGTTAATAGTATTTGGCTTTCTGCTTTAGGTATACACAGTACTGCATTAATGTCTGCCTTTTGCATAACAGCATGATTCACAAAATTCCAAGAGATAGATTTTATTATTATTATTATTGTATTAGCACCTCTCGCATAATAGGAGTCTGAAGACTCATTGTGGGAGACACAAACTATCTATACAATCTATTATACAACTCCTTCAACCCGTTAACAGACAACACACTCACAACTGACTCTGGCAACCAATTCCACTCATTCACAACTCTCCAAGCAAAAAACCTAGTCCTCACCCCCCCACCCTCTAAGTACATCTTTATTCAACTTCCAGGGATGACTTCTTGTTGTAGCCCCTCTAGCCAAGTGAACCATTTCACCTGTATCAGTCCTATAAAACCCTTTAAGTAACTTAAATTATTATTAAAATTATTATTATTTCTATCATATCCCCCTCTTTTTCTCCTATCAACCAACTTCTGTAATCTGCACACCCTCAATCTATCCTCATGAGGAACATTCCACAGACCACTCACCATCTTGGTCGCTCCCCCCCCCTCTGAATCTTCTCCACCCCCCCTTCCTCATCCCCAAAAAATTCAGATCAGAGTACATAATCCAGATGTGGACGTATTAGAGCCTTATAAAGAGGAATAACAACTTCCTTATCTCTACTTGTTAGTGTGTTCTTCAAAAGCCAAGTAATCTTGTGAGCTACCTTAGCAATATGTCCTCTAAATTTCAACTCTGTCAACCACCTCTCCGAAATCTCTAACTTCATCTATTTCCCGGAATACAGTTCCATCAATGCGGTACACAGCTTGTAATCTGTTTATCCCAAAATGCATAACTTTACATTTCTCTACATTAAACTGATACCCATTATCTTTTGCCCATACTGACAGCCTATTTAAATCATCTTGCAAGTGTACAGCATTCTATGCTGGCTTGGTTGTTGCCCTGACAAAGAACTGCACCACCTTCCATGACCTCCAGGAATGATGGTGGTGGTGGCAAGTCTGCTATTGGTAGTATACAGATCAACAAAGAGAACTCCTTTCAGCTCAGGAGAGGTTTTATGGTTACATGGAATATCAGAACACTTGAAAAGGTGGCCAACTCAAGCTACTACAATATGAACTCTCACACTGTAATGGGACTTTGTGAGATCAGATGGCCACAGGCAGGAGAAATGGTTACAGATAAAGCAAAAGGTTCCCTTCATCTAAGAGAAGACAAAGCTTTTTTTTATTATTATTATTATTATTCATAAAACTGTCAAAAGATAAGTGATGGATTTTAAACCTGTAAATAGCAGAACTACTCTAGTCAGACTAAAAGGAAAATCAATAATATAGGTCTATGCACTTACATCATTATATGATGATGATGAGTATATTAATGACTTCTATTAAGGACAAATTAACTCAGTGATGAAACAAATTCCAAACAAAGACTATCTCATTGTCCAAGGAGACCGGAATGCAAAAATTTGTATAGATACTGGAAGGAATTTTCTCCCCCATTGTAGTGCATTTGGTTTTGGTGAAACCAATGACAGAAAATATGAACTTATTGATTTTGATATTCACACTAAATCAACAATTATTAATACTCTGTATCCTCATAAGCCATCAAAAAAGTTGATGTGGACTTCACATAATCGATCTGCACACTATATGATTATTACATACTTGTTAGGACTACACATAAAACATCTATTAACCTTCCTAAGACTAGATCTTTCCCAGGAGCTGATGCTGGAAGTGATCAAAATACGGTAATTGCTACCTTGAATCTAAACTTAAAACAAATAAAATAAAGAAAAAGATATAGTGTTGAGAAGTTGGAATCACCCCATATCATATAAATCCCAAACTGGTCAAATGAGGATGAAATCTTGCTGTGTTGACATGATTACACAGCTAGCCTTTTCTCAGAAGACAGTAGCTTTAATAATCAAAACCTTGAAGACAATACAAATGACATTGGATGAAGGAGACTTCCCTGTTTTTTTAAGAGAAGAAGCAATTAATTCTTTGAAGATGGGGAAAATCACCAGGCACAGATGGAATGACTTCAGGACTACTGAACACGGGGGGGGGGGCTGTCATAGATGCCCTGCTGAAAATTTGCCAAGATGTGTAGAACAATGAATCATGGCCTAAAGATTGGTGCACCTCTGTTCTGATTCCTATTCCTAAAAAAGGGAATAGTACAAAATGTAGCAATTATAGAACTATCAGTTTAATCAGTCATCCAAGCAAAATTTTCCTGAAAATCTTACTCTCTACGATTGATAAAAAAAGAGAAAGTATACTTTCAGAAAACCAAGCAGGATTCTGTAAAAACAGGATTGCAATAGATCACTTATTCACAGTAAATCTCCTTGGAGAAAAATATATTGAACATAATAAAATACTATGTCACAATATACAGCATGGAATATGGAATAGATAATAAAATAGTATGCCTAATTAAAACTCTTCACTGTCCTCAGAGATGTTAACAGAAATCAGTGGCAACTACTACAGCAAGCCTTATAAAATGGAAACTGGGGATACATCAAGGTTACATACTTTTGCTGATGCTTTTTATTTTGAATTTAAAATATAAGATAAACTTAGTCTTTAGTTGGCATATAAGATAAACTTAGCCTTTGAAAATAGTGGATTGTAATTTTAGTTGATGTCAAAAAAATCAGAATCTCAGATTTGCTGATAACACTGACCTAATAGCAGAGAATAAACAGTTTCCAAGGCACTTAGTGATTATGGATTAAAGATCAGCATTCACAAATCGAAAACTATGTCTTCAGGCTATAACCCTATGAAAATTCCAGTTAATGATGAAAAATTAGAAGTAGAAAGATTCACCTACTTGGAAGCATACAACATAGAGATGGTCAATCTAAACATGGCATTAAAACATGCACTGCTAAAGCAACTGTTGACCTTTAGAGATTACAGCTACTTTGGAAGGACAATAAAATACAGCTAGATACAAGACTATGCCATCGATGCCCTTGTTAACTCTGTCTTGATATATGGATGTGAGAGCTGAATATTGCTAAAGGAAGATGAGAAAAGATTATTGCTAAAGGAAGATGAGAAAAGATTATTGCCATTCAAGATGAAGTACTACAGAAAATCTTTAAAGATACCATATATAGCACACACAGAAAATTATGAAGTTAGAAGGAAAATCCACTACATTGCTAGAACACAAAAACATATCATTACTAAAATACGTTAAAACAGCTGCGATGGCTAGGCCACATAGCTAAATCAGATAACTTATCTAAATTAGAACTAGAAGGCATGACTTCTGGTAAAAGACATTGGGGACGACCTAGAATCACCTGGATAGATAACATTAGAAAGTGGACTAATTTTTTATTCTCCACTTTGTTAAGGAGATTCCAAGACAGAAGCATCTGGAGAGTATGTTAGGACTGTCACCTTTATCGTGCCCAACAGTCTATATAGATTATGGGTGAAGAAGACGCAGCAAGCTTTCCAGATTGCCTTGATTAACTATTACTCTACCTAATTTTGCATCATCAGCAAACAACTGAATATTTCCTTTCAGGTTATTTCCTACATCATTTATATGTACAAATTAAACAGTAGTGGTCCTAAAACTGAACCTTCTGGCATACAACTCGCCACCTGCTTTCACCTGGATTCTGTTCCTACATATTCCACTTTTTTCATATCTGTCCAGCAGCTACCCTCTTACCCATATAAACAGTGTCATATCCATCCCCATCTCTAATTTGCATAACAGAGTTCCATGTGGTGTTCTGTCAAATGTTTGCAAAATCCAGCAGAATCACGTGCAGCCATTTTCTTTATCCAACTCAGCTGTCACTATTATAAAAAGTTACAAAATTACTAAAGGCATGACAGACTCTTAACAAAGCCATGTTGCCCTTCATAGAGTATCATATCCTTATCCACGCATTCTTAAATTCTCCTTTTGATCAATTTTTACAGTACCTTTACCGTACCGATATCTCTTGAGATACTGATTGGTCTATAATTTACTACTGCAGTCTTAGAACCTCTCTTATGAAAGGGAATTATTTTGCCCTCTTTCCACTCCCTTGGAACTCTACCAGAGCTGACTTAAATTAAGGAGCCTAGTCAGAGGCACTGCCAGTTCCTTTGCACATTTTCACAAAATCTGAGCCGATATTTCTAATCCTACAGCTGTATTTACATTGATATTCTGCAATATCCTAAGAATTTCCAATTCATCCACCTCTGTTTCTACATCAGTCTGTCACATATGTCACAGCATTAATGATATACCCTTGCAAGGTGATAACTCAGTAACTCAACTATTTTATATGCTTCTGTCACCTCATCATCACCAGCGATCATTAAGGTTAATCTTCCATAGTCATCCTTCCTTTTACTTGCCACATAATGAAAAAACTCTTTGGGATTATCTTTGGCCTGCTTGGAGAGATTCTTCTCATAATCTGATTTTGCCTTCCTTACCATACTGATCATCTTTCTTGTCTGACCTTTGTACTGATCATGAGTTTTCTGGTCACCTTCCTCCTTATGTACCCTCCACAGCATTTTCTTCTTCTGCAGCTTATGCTTAATGATATTACTCATCCATCTAACTCCTACCAATTAACTCTCCTGCCTTAGGTATACAATTTAATATCGCTTCCTCTAGTTGCCTTTTAACTGTCTCCCATACATTACTAACATATTTCCCTTGCAGATTTTTATGCCATGGCACAGATTCAAACTTCCTTCTAAGTTTGTCATAATCACCTGCCTTGTAGTTTCACATATTGCACAGATGTGATGATGGTTTTGTGAAAAACAAAAAGTCTTGCTAAATGCTGTCATTTGTATGTTGGTTGCTATCTTACTTTATGAACTATGCATTTCTGCACCATTTTTGAGCTTATTTAATTAATATCTTTGCTAGTCAGATTTGATAACAAAAGCATAAGAATATATCTTCAGCTAGACATGAAATATTTTTATAGTGATAAGCTGACAAAATATTTTTGACATCTTATAATAACATTTAAAAAAGTTGCACATTAGCCACTCTATATTCACAATTTAGTTTAGTTAGTTCATACAGTAATTTATGATATATATATATATATACACAGTAGCAAACAAATTAACCCAAACACTCACATTTTACAGAAAAATTTTAATTTCACAAGAAAATAAGTACAAAAATTAAAAACTCCAACTTTACCTAATAATTTATATATGCTCCTCTGTTCCTAATAAGATAATTAATTTGCTTAGGCATGGACTCTACCAACATAGAACACATTTTCCTTATTTCTGCATCTCAAAACCATACTTTTATAATGGATTGTATTAAGTTATCCATTGTTTCACAATTTAATTTTCCAAGTCTCTTTTTCACTATGGCCCACAAATTTTCTATTAGTTTAATTGTGAGGAGAGTTACCAGACATTTACCCAATAGAAAATTTTTCTTTACCTGGCCAACAAAGCAATTGTGGTGATGTGATGTTGTGAACTTTGAGGAACTCTTTCACTTTTTTTTTGAAGTGTGGCATGGAGTAAGATAATGTGATCTTATCACATTATCTTATAGACAGATCCAGAAAGACAAAGATGAGTTCTTTGTCTTTCTGGATCTGTGGGAACAGTCTTTTCTCCAATATTTTAATGTATTGGTCACTTTTCATCATACCGTCAACAAGCACAAATGATTCTGGACCATCACCATGTAAAACAAGCCCAGAACATCTTTTTAGCTGGGT
Organism: Typopeltis vanoorti; assembly: GCF_054136105.1. Lineage (NCBI taxonomy): Eukaryota > Metazoa > Arthropoda > Arachnida > Uropygi > Thelyphonidae > Typopeltis > Typopeltis vanoorti. The sequence continues at coordinate 127,510,319 of NC_143561.1, forward strand.
GTAAAGGTGGGCAGGAGAAGTCCTCTCAGCTGCTGATTTACAAACATAGGATACTCAGTCTCCTTAAAGAAATGTCTCTCATCTGAGAATAAGCAGTGGTTAAATTCTAAACGAATATGCTCTGGGGTCCTTAAAGTAAGGATTATAAATGCGAGGCTATTGCTACATTAAATACAGATACAGATACAAAACTACAAATTAATATAATACTTCTAACATATTAAAAGATAATTTAATTTAAGATATGATAATTAAATTTATGATAACATTAGATTATATGAGCAATGAAAAAACAGTAGGCCTATTCAGCTTATGTAAATGCAGAAAAGAAAAAAATTGAAATACAATAATGATGAAATAAATAACTCAAATTCCTTAGTAAATTTCCAATTTAACTTATTCAGACTGTAGAAACATTGAACAATTATTGTCATATCGATATTTGAATGAATATGAGGTAAAATAATACTCTACTTTTTAAAGATAAACTTAGACAAATATATGCATTTACACATAACAGTAAATCAAATTTGAAATATAACTAGTGAAATGTACAGGAAAGTGCATGAAAATATCTGGGCTTACTATTAGTTAAGAGTTGCAGAGGTCTACAATAGTTTCCACAAGGGTTCCTCCAACTTGTCTGTCTCTGCATCAAGTCTCTTTTTTACAATAAGCAAGGGCACTGTTTCTTCCTTGGGACATCCAGCGTTTAACATATGGAAGAGGATCTCATATGTTATATGGAGACATTTTCAACCATGAGCATATTTCTTGTTGGTGTCATAATATTGTTCATAATGTTGAACCCCCGCTTGCACTCTGCATTGCTCACTGGTATTGTTTCAACACACTTTAGAAGTTTCTTCACGGCATCTGACACATGCTTACCTCCACTATGCTTAAAATCCCTATAAGATTGAATGACCTCACAATAACACAGAGAAAACAGATCACACAGATCTTTTAATTCTTGTTCACCATAGTCCATGGCAATATCATCTGGCCAACACTCAGGTAAAACTACTTTCATTATTTCTGAGTACTTTGTGTCCTATCTGTCATGCACCAACTTGTCAAATTTGTGATTATACTCTCATAAAATTGTCCTTTATTTATTTCCATTGTGTTGTTCCTACCCCCAAACACTTTCAAGGTAACTCCTTTAAACTGATTTGCTTCTATATCTTTCTGAACTTCCCTCCAATAAATACCGCCTCTCTCTCTCTCTCTCTCTCTCTTTGTTAGAAGTTTATTTTGCACTTGGTTAGACTATAATAAATTTAGCTTAATTCTTTATCCAAGTGTAAGCAAACAAAGTTTGCACCTGAAAATATCTTCAGGACTGAGGTAAGGTGGTTCAACACCAGGCAACTCCGAGTAAAGGTGGACCAAGCTCTCATCACTCCTTGTCTCAGTATCTCCCATAATGCAAAGCACATCTCTTGCAGACATGTATACTGCTATGCATTAAGGGAAGGGCCACTACCCAGACCAGTTTCAACCTTAATTGAGGTCTCGTCAGTGGGAGACCCAAACGTGGAGATACTAAGGCAGAAGCAATAGGAGAGGTCTAACTAAGTGCAAAATAAACTTCCAACATCTTTCTCTAAATCCAGAGTAATTCAATAATAAGGTGGTACACCTGTTGGCAACCTGTATAGATAAATATGACCTCTACTATTGCTTCTGCCTTAGTATCTCCACGTTTGGATCTGCCTCCCACCGACGAGACCTCAATAAAGGTCGAAACCAGTCTGGGTAGTGACCCTTCCCTTAATGCATAGCAGTATACATGTCCACAAGGAGATGTGCTTTGCATTATGGGAAATACTGAGACAAGGAGTCATGAGAGCTTGGTCCACCTTTGCTCGGAGTTGCCTGGTGTTGAACCACCTTACCTCAGTCCTGAAGATATTTTCAGGCGCAAACTTTGTTTGCTTACACTTGGATAAAGGATTAAACTAAATTTATTATAGTCTAACCAAGTGCAAAATAAACTTACAACAAAGAGAGAGAGAGAGAGAGAGAGAGAGAGAGAGGAGGTATTTACTGGAGGGAAGTTCAGAAAGATATAGAAGCAAATCAATTCAAAGGAGTTACCTTGAAAGTATTTGGGGGTAGGAACAACACAATGGAAATAAATAAAGGACAATTTTATGAGAGTATAATCACAAATTTGACAAGTTGGTGCATGACAGATAAGGTCACACACTACTCAGAAATAATGAAAGTAGTTTTACCTGAGTAGTGACCCTTCCCTTAATGCATAGCAGTATACATGTCCGCAAGGAGATGTGCTTTGCATTATGGGAGATACTGAGACAAGGAGTCATGAGCGCTTGGTCCACCTTTGCTCGGAGTTGCCTGATGTAGAACCACCTTACTTCAGTCCTGAAGATATTTTCAGGCACAAACTTTGTTTGCTTACACTTGGATAAAGGATTAAACTAAATTTATTATTATCTCTCTCTTTGTGACCTTTAAATACGCCTCTGGTTCTGTGTAGGAGTTGCTCTAGGTAATGTCATAGTTTGTTTTTGCAAAGATTCTGAGAGCTAGAAAACTCAGATAATGCATCCGTCATTGTTTATAAGTATGTTTCTTCAGGTTTACTGGTTAGACCTTGATATGTTGCTCTTTACTATCTCGATTTCCATCATGAGCTGCATGTGTAAAGAAATTGTACAATGATGCACAGTTATTCCAAATAGAATTCACAGCCCGAAAACTTGATGCAACCCAATGAGTTGACAACATCTTTCCCACTTTGGTGACATTGCAGAACAACTGTTCTGCACATTTCCTTAGTTCATGTAAGTTCTTTGGAGACATACTAAAAGTTGAATATACCTTAACAAGAAACACCACAAAATGATTTGTTGTCGTAACATCTTTCATTGAATTGTGCACAGCCAGTTCTAAGTGATGATTTATACAGTGCCATGTTAAAATTGTTAGAAAATCTTCTTTCATCAATGTTGCCAAACCTGCTCGTTTCCCTAGCATAACCGAGGCCCCATCTGTACATAATCCAATTAGAATTTCCTGCAGGATTTCATTTTTTAGACTGTCTTTTCAAGACGCTTCATAAGTGAGTTCTTAATGTCCATTGCTTCGGTGCTTTCTAATTGAATTAAATCAAAGAAAAGTGTTGTAACATCACCACCATTTATTGCATCCTGTATGTACACTATCAGAACAGTCTGGTTAGATATGGATGTACTTCCATCTAGAATAGTAGAAAATTTTGGTTCTATGGTTTATAATGCTGTCTGCAATTTTGTGTTTCATTTGTTTTGCAATATGATTCACTATCTCAGTGCATTTGACATTACTAAGCATGCCCCACATCTAGCCCATTAAGAATCTGAAGATCAATTAATTTTGGATGATCTACAAAAGGACGATTATGCTTTGCAATATGATATGCAGTGCAAAACACATGGCATGCGATTTCATGAACTAAAGAGTTCTGTTCTTCTACAATGTGTCACAATGAATTCTCACTTTTACTTCTAATAATTACTTCTTCACTTTTGTGAGATTTGGTATCTCTATGTTTGCAAATTTTCTTTCTGAGTTGCTTTTGTTGGCATTGTTTAGACCCTTTCCCTTTAATATGTATTAATCCATTTATCCACTCTGATGCTAAGTGAATACCCTGATGTGAAGAACTTGCACCTAGGGTCTGTACCTTTGCACATGTTATACACTCCAAACCTCCGTCCTTAGAAAATAACCAAATGTATTTATTTTTGAATGCTATCCACTGGTCGAGTGTCCAGCTAGTTGGCAAATCTTTTCTTTTGTTCAATGTATTAATATTATTGCATTGCAACTGATGGGAAGCCTGTGTTTCTGTGGATTCGTTACAGACTTCTCTTCAGAAACTACACACAAACTGTCATTACAAACTCGTTTGTATTATCACTGTCATCTGAGCTATTTTTCCGTTTAAAGAAGGTACCAATGTATGTATCCATAGTTGAAATAGTAGGCCTGCATAAACACAAAAACATTATTATTATTATCCAGGTTTCCATGGAGTCAAAAGACATCGTGGGAGGTCATTTTTAGGAAACACAAAGTTTATCATACCACTCCTTGAACTCATTGACCGTTCCCGCTCCAACCACTCTCTCAGGCAATGCATTCCAAGATTCAACCACCCTCCAAGCAAAGAAACCACTCACCCTTTTGGCACAGCCTCCTTTCGTAACTTCCAGGGATGGCTCCTTGTCATCGCTCCTTCCCACCGTTCCACCAAATGAAAGAACTCTCCGATGTCTACAGTATAACTGCCTCTCAACATTTTAAAGTCTTGATCATATCACCTCTCCTTCTTCTATCCACAAAACTCTGCAGTCCACATTCCCTCAGTTGATCCTCATAACTTATATTGTACAGTCCTGAAATCATCTTTGTTATCCACCTCTGTATCCTTTCCACAGTTAATTTATCCCCTTCAAATCCTGGGGACCGAATCTGAGAACAATAGTCGAAGTGTGGTCTGATCAGGGTCTTATACAACGGAATGATAACTCTTATCTCTGCAGGCCAGTGTCCTTCTCAGTATTGCAGCAATCCTCTGAGTTACCCTCACCATCTTTGCAATATGCTCCCTGAATTTCAGTTTTCTATCAATCATCATCCCCAGATCTCGTCTCCCCTACCTCCTCCAGTACAGCTCCTCCAATTGAGTATGCATCCTCCCATCAATGGATCCCAAACCTCAAGACTTTACATTTTGCTGCATTGAACCGACATCACCATTCATTTTACACAATTTTCTTTGTGCTTCTCACAATCACAATCTCTGATAAACAACTGCTAATATGCTGTTCTATTGTTGGTTACTGACTGTTGCTAACAGTATTGCCAACCAGAAAAGACAAAATATCGCTATGGGTCTGTCAAAATTCCACCACACTACGCTGAAATAATGTCTGCTTGTCAGTCGCCGCAAGATAATGCACTACAGGAAGCTTCAAACCTCCCAGTCGCTTTCATCATGCGTTCATAATCAGGCAACTGTTGATATTGACTTTATATCCACATTCAAAACTGTAAACAATTGTTGATTAATAACACAATAATGCAAACATAAGTCCACTGGAGATTCTTTTTCTTTCTTTTGGTCTGTGGACAGTCCTCCCTGCTTCCAACAATCTTTGATGGACTATCACATCAGAAACATTAATCCCACCAGCTGTCAAGTCTCCATTTAAGTCTACAGTGGATAAGCGCCTCCATAGCGCATTTGAAAGAACGACGCTAAGTTGCGCCCTTCGATTGGAAAAGGCCTAAGTTTGTTTCTCGTCATGACGGGAGGAATCTTTATATGGACTTTTTCAATCGAAGGTGAGTTAGCCGATATCATATTGAGGTAGCAGGGTTTTTTTTTCTCCCAGAAACTCGGTTTTTTTTTTTATCCCGCATACAGACAAATCGGCCCTTCAGAACACACGCACCCGTGTGGGGACACCTGTAACCCCCATCGGGCGCATCCCCCTGGTGGCAGATCGGGGAATGCTCGTCATAGGTTAGGCCGGTCTGGGGGCCTCGAAGGTGGCAGCCCCACCACCAGACTTGGGTGCTGAAGGCTAATCCCCTGCACACCTTAAAATTTCACTCATTAAAAGAGATAGCTAAACTGCCTAAATGGTTAACGACAAAGCGAGGAAAAAGGTACATGAGATATGGAACATGGAACATTAAAAGTCTACATGGAAAAGAAAACGAATTAATAGATGAATTTAAAAAATCAAGATTGGATTTGCTAGCAGTCACAAAACAAAAAAGAAAGGTCAAGGTTGCCAGAAAATGAAAGATGGGTATATACTTTTCTATTCAGGGGTAAACCCAAGAGAATGGGGAAAACAAGGGGTAGCTTGCATAATTAAACCAGATCTCAAAGAATATATTACTAAATGGCAACTAATAAATGAAAGGTTGTTGACAATCACTATAGATTTTAAATCAGACAACCAAGTATTCACTGTAATTGCTGCATATGGCCCAAACGATAATGCCAATAAAGAAATTAAAGATGAATTCTTCAAACTCTTACAAAAAACAATTGAAGAAGTTCAAGGGCATATCATACTACTAGGAGACCTTAATGGCCAGGTAGGGAATCAAGTAGATGAAGAAACGAAACAAGTGTTGGGATCACAAGGAGAAATAACCCGGAATAATAATGGAGAAAGAATAATAAATCTTTGCCTTACAAATAATTTAGTGATAGCGAATACTATGTTCAAGCATAAAGAAATCCATAAGTTTACCAGGGAAGAGCCCAATAGAAAGGAAAAATCTATAATCGACTATGCCATCATAAGCAGATCGTACTGGAAGTATACAATAAATGCAAGAGTCTACAGAGGTCCTGAAATAGGCAGTGACCACTACTTATTAGTATTGGAAACAATCCATAAAATAAAAGTTGAAAAATGTAGAAAAAGTAGCAAGGAAATAAATGTTAAGATAAAGAACTACAAACTAAAGAAAGAAGAAACAGCCATTGAGTATAAAAGTAAAATAGAAGAGAAGATGAAAGAAGTAGAAAAAGAGATACATGAAGACCAAGATGTAGAAAACCTATGGTACAGTTCAAAACACTTCTTCTAGAAACAAGCAAAGAAATTTTTGGTGTATCATTAAATAATAAACAGAAGAAACATAAAACACCCTGGTGGACTGAAGAACTAAAAGAAGAAATTAAAAAGAAAAAGCAATTATGGAAGAGATATATAACATCAAAGCTGCAGGTTGATAGAGAACTGTACAACAACCAAAGAAATAAAGTTAAAACCTTAGTGAAAGCAGAGAAAAGAAAATGCTGGGAAGACTTCGGACATACTTTAGAACAAAATTTTAAAGAAAACCAAAAACTCTTCTATAATGTTTTAAGAAGAATGAGGTCAGAGAAAGAATGCCCCATAAAGTTTATCAAAAATAAGGATGGAAAATTACTCACAAATTCCGAAGACATCATGGAAAGATGGAACCAGTACTTTCAAGAATTATTGGAAGATGCAGGACATGGAAAAAATAGAACCCTAAGAGCAAGACACACAAGCAAAATTGAAGATCAGAGTGAAGAAATTCATGCAAATGAACTGTTAGCAGCAATAAATAAAATAAAACTGGGAAATCAGCAGGCCATGACCAAATAACACCAGAAATGGTAAAGAATTTAGGAACGAAAGCCATAAAATTTCTTTTACACCTATTCAATGTTGTATGGAAAAAGAAAATTATTCCCAAAGACTGGGAAGTAGCTATAATAATCCCCATATTTAAGAAAGGAGACAACCGCAAATGTGAAAACCATAGAGGAATTTCGCTTTTAAGCGTTCCAGGAAAATTATATACCCACATTTTAGAAGTGAGGCTTAGGAATCAAATAGAGGACACACTGGATGAAATGCAATATGGCTTTCGAAAAAATAGAAGCACACAGGATCTTATCTTCAGTCTTAGACAAATATCAGAGAAAACATTGGAATATGGAAAAGAACTACATTCATTATTAGATATGTGAAGAGCCAAAGGCTTCAATTCGGCGACATATAACTTGTTTAAGTTAAGGGATATTACATCCCATATAGTTTCTTAGCCGAATAAGAAACTCAAAGAGTTTCATGCCGAATATAGTAGAAACTATATAAAGTTCGGCGATTCCAAGCGTAAGCAAATACCTGGATACTGCAGCACTGATCCCAAAGGGTAGTGCAAGCTGGGGCAACTCGTGGTAGAAGTGGAGCGAGCTCCGATCACTATTCTTGATATTTGCCCATAATGTGAACTTAGCTCCTAGGAACTAATTTTTGTTCACATTATGAGAGAAGGTCACTACCCAGACCGGTTTCGACCTTTATTGAGGTCTCATCAGTGAGTAGCCAGCAATATCAACATTTGGCATGAAGAAATAAAGAAAAGGAATATGACCATAAATATAAATAAAACTAAAACAATGATCATATCTAGAAATCAACAAAAACACACAATAAAAATAGAGAATCACCAACTGGAACAAGTCCACTCCTTTAAATACTTGGGATCATATATACAAGAAGATGGTAGACTAGATACAGAAATTAACAACAGGATAAGAGGGGGAACAAAGCTATTCTATGCAATGAAAGGCCCACTCCTAGATAAGAAAGAAGTCACCCAAAATACCAAAATGGCAGTGTACCGTTCAGTGTTTCTACAAACATTAACATACAGGGTGTTCGGGATAAATTTGACAGTTTCGTAAGGAAAAAGAAAATCTTCTTTGTATCTATTAAATTTAATGAATTGACAAAAAAACATTACAGGCAGAGTTAATTACAATACTATCAACAAGATTTACTCAAAATAACCACCATTAGCATCGATCACAGCTTCAATTCTGCTTCGGAACCTCGAACAAGCTGATGCTACAGTCTCCCTGGGAAGGGCCGCAAAAACTGTTTTAATTTTATCCATTAACTGGGCTTTTGTATTACTGGAAGTGCGATTGGTGTCTTTTTCAACTGCGCCCCATACAAAATAATCCATGGGGTTAAGGTCTGGGGAGTTTGGAGGCCAAACATTTGGACTGGTGAAGTCGTAGAAATTTTCAGACAACCATTTTTGACTTTTCCCAGAGGTGTGGCAAGGGGCTGAATCCTGCTGCCATACATACGGCCTACCATTGGCTACCCTTGTTATCCAGGGCTTGACTACAGTTAGCAACTCCACGAACAAAGCCCGAATTCCAATGCCAGGGTTCTTCAACACCTGTTCCTGCAGATTTGCGAGGAATTCTGCTGTACGAACGCAATCAGATCGTCTGCTAGGGATCTTTCTTCTTGCTACATCCTCGTAGTCACCATTGCAAGTCTCTAGTTCATGCCTGATTGTTTTTACTGTATTCAGGGAGCATTGGGCAGCAGTTGTAATATCCTTATTTTGATGGCGGGCACGAATCATCATGATACAAGTTATTCTCTTCCATGATTCAGGTGGGTTCCAGTTATCCATCCTTTCTGACATCTTGTATATGAATGAAGAAGGGTCCAAACTTTTAAATGAAGAGAAGTGTGTGTTAATACATGTAACTTACGGAAAAATATAATTAATTATAAATATGTCAAATTTATCCCGAACACCCTGTACAGTTGTGAGTCTTGGTGTTTAACAACAGGAAACACAAATAAACTACAAACAATTGAAATGAAATATCTCAGGAAAGTGGCACAAAAAACAAGACTAGACTGAATAAGAAATCAAACCATAAGAGACAGCCTTCAAGTTGCACCTCTGAATCAATTCATAACACAAGCCCAAATGAGATGGTTTGGACATCTCAATCGAATGGAAGAAGGAAGAATAGCAAAAACTGTATACGAAAGCCAGAAAATAGGAAAAAGAAACATAGGCAGACCCAGGAAAGGTTGGCAAAAGGAAATTAAAGAAAAATTGGAAAAGAAGGGAATTAATTGCAAAGAAGCAAAACAACAAAAATTGGACAGGACGGCATGGAAATCTCTTTGGCAAAATCTCGACGCTTAAAAGCATAAGAGATCATAGACGAAGAAGAAGAACACATGCAATTTACAGACAAAAAAATACTAGCTGTGGTGGTAGTGGTTGTGGGCAGTAGATGGCATTGATGTAGGTGATTGGTAGTAGAGGTTCTGTGTAGTAGTGGAGATGGAGAGTTGTACAGTAGGTGTTCTCCCACGATGAGTCTTCGGACTCCTTGGAGGTGTCACAAATAATAATAATCTTTGATTCATTTTGCTTTTTCTAACTGGTCAATGATTATAAGTAAGTGTAGTTTTTCTTTTTCGCCTACATTTTTCTTTTCTGTCTGGAGAAAAGGTATCTATCTTCCTAGACTTCTTTAAAATGCAGTACCCAAACCAATACCACACTCATTGGCAATTTGTCTTTGAGTCATGGATGTGTGCTGGGATAGAGTACTTATTTTTGAATGCATTCTTGGATACGTATCCATTTTATAGCTACATAAATGAATAAAACACTATGAAACTTCTTTACACTATTAAAAATACACAACACTATTAATAAACATCATAAAGACAGTCAAAACATGCAGCACTCAACCAAAATAGTGAATTAAAACCAAAACTATTGTGAACTGAAACAAAAAAACAAACCAAAACTTTAAAAAAATTCAGCTTGTTCAGATTAATTTTTTCACTGAATACACACACACACACCACACACACACACATATATATATACACACACACACACACATATATATATATATATATATACACACACACACACACACACACACATGCAAGCATACCTCTAGCAGGGTCATCTTTGCATCATCATCTAGTTCCATACCCTTTTCAGAAGAACTTCCCATTAAAAGATAATCCTGAAAGAATAAGTTTCCCAAATGAATATATAAATTAAAATGTTATTTTAATGCTAAACAATGAATGACCACAAAGGTTAGCAGGTGAGTAATTATTACAAAGAATTATGCTAATCATATTCATTATTTTAAAAAATGAAAAGTCTTCAGAAAAGAAGTTACAGCTTTTCTTCCAAAAGTTTTCTTTTTCTTCCAAACTGAAAAACAAAGTTGTAAACCTGTCTATCAAAAAACAATAAAGAAAGGAAATTATTTTAGTCAATTAAAAAAGAAAACAAAAGTACATGAGTGCAATTCATACCTAATAGCTTCTTGTATAATGTCATTCATTATAACTGAATCCGGAGCCACTTTTGGCTTATGTATGACAGACATTATTTGCCCTATTTCTATCACTAAAAATTTTTATAATTAAGGGTCTAAAAAATTTTTTTTCTTTCTTAATCTTTCCCTCTTTTACCTTGTCGGTGAATAGAAACCTTTGACGGTGTCAAGGGATTCTATTCCTTACAACCGCAACCGATATACGAGGATAAGGTGGTTGGTCCTATGCCTCCCAGTGTATCCTATGTCTGTAGAAATGTTATGTTTTCAAGGCCAGTTTGTTTGCCTGCTTACAGGAGGAAAAACCCCAGATAAACTGGGGAGATAAACCCTGCAGTCCACGCCCAAGACCGGCTAACTTGGCTATGTCTGAGAAAGATCCTGAGCTCCTCATATCAGTGACAGGAATCGAACCTAGGACACTCCCTTCCCAGGCATATGGTTGCAAAGTGTATAGCCACTTGGCTAACCGTGCAGACCCTAAAAATAACAATAAAAATTTATTATTATTAATAGACCATGTCTCATGGAGTCATGAGACATGGTCTCATGACTCCATGAAGGGGATGAAGTAACATTGGAGAGGGTACAGACTCAGATAACAAAAATGATATCAGGACTGTACAATGTCGATTATGAGGATAGACACTGAGGGCATGTGGACTGCGAGTTTGGTGGATAGAAGGCAAAGAGGGAACATGATCAAGGCATTTAAGCTATTGAAGGGATATTATTGTATTAACACTGAGGAGATTTTTCATATGGTAGAATGAAGGAAAGGTACAAGGACAAGAGGCCATCCCTGGAAGTTGTAAAAGCAGGTGGTAAGTAAAGAGGTAAGCAATTTTTTTTTGCATGGAGAGTAATAGGAGCATGGAATACATTGTCTGAGAGGGTGACGAATGTGCAGACTGGATGATTTTAAGGAGTGGTGTGATAGACTGTGTTCACTAGTGTTGACCTCCCGTAATGAGTCTTGTGACTCTATTGGGGTTAGGCAAATAATAATAATAATAATCCCTTAAATTATACATGTATCAGAAAATCAGTAATAAATTTATGCAATACATTTTCCATAAAGGCAGATAAATATTCTTCATTTTGTTGAATTTTAATTTTGTCAATAAAGATTTCAATCTTAACTGACTTCAAACACATCTTGTGTTTCAGTTCTCTGAACTGTTCATGAAAAGAGTTTATGTTGACTGTTTAAGAAATGTATTCATATAAGTGAAAGTGGATTTAAAAACAAAAAATCTTAATATGGTTGAACATTCATCAATGGATGAAAAATATGATTTAAGACCTTTAAAAAAACAATTTATTACTCTTTCCATCTTGGTTGAATGGCTCTTACAATTAAAGAAAAGAAAAAAAATTTGATAATAGAAATAAATTTGTACATGACTGATAAGTTATGATTTTGTTTGTTTTATAAATGTTACAAGAAAACATTTCATCTTTGTATCAGTATATTGAAAAATGGGGACATACTTTCATCCTGAAAGCATTACTGGGAACACCAGCATAATTTTTTTTAAAAACAGGAGCATCCCATTCAAAATGGGCCAAATGGGCAACCTAATTTAAATGCAATCCATCACTTTTATGCAAATCCATATCACATGCTTATAAACTCTGCTCTCTTCTCCTCACACAACTCTGCCAACATACTATTCATACTCTTAGTCTCAACTCATCATCATATATTGGCAACACATTGACAACCTTTCCTACCACACCTATCTTTAAATCTCTTCAATAAACTCCTGATATCCATCCTTATATTCCCCTCATGTCCAACCAAATCATCTGTTCCTACAATCACCACTAATTCTTGCATTTGGTTCACGTATCCTACACTTCAATTATCCTGCTTCCTGAAACAGATCATGGACCTTCTCATTTACCACATTTCTAATAATGCAATCTCCATACATCCTACTCGGAAGTTTCATCACCTCTTTTTCTTTATTTTCCTTGCATTTCATTCATTTTCTTTTCATTCTATCCTGAATTCTTTTATTCCTATCCACCAAACTTCTAATCTGACTGCACATATCTTTCATCTCATTTCTCATTCTAATCAATTCATTCTTCAAGTCTTGCATCCTGGCAACCACACTATCTGTTGCTCTTGCAGCGATATTCCCTCTTGGTCTGCCATTCATTTCTTTCGTGTCCTTCGCTTCCACAGTGTCACTTACTTTCATTCCATCATCCATATTTTCTTTCACTGCTAGTTTCACTTGCTTTCATTCAGTGATTTACAGTATTTTTGCTCCCATAATTCAACTCACTTTTGTTCCATCAACTGGTTTCACATTTACCAATAACTTGCAGTCCAACAGAATATAACACTTTTGACACATCTATACTTTCTCTCGACTACTGTTCAGTCCCTCCATAAACACATTCTCCATGTTCTTCCACATATACATGCTGCACTCACAAGAATGAACCATTCTCAAAATTCTACACTGTTAATTACATTTGATTTTTGTGCTGTGTAGATCTCATTTGTAACACCATTTTGCCACCATTCACAAAAAGTTCAAAATTTAGTAAAAGAAACATCCATATCAAAATAAATAAAATAAGAAAAATAAACAAAATGATACTGATTGCATTTTGGTAAAATGTAATTATTACAAAAATAAGACATTGTTTCAAGAGCACTTTTTCATCAGCCTGGCATGAAGCAGATCACTAGTGAACTCAAACCCTGACAAGTAGATATAACGAGATTATCATATCTCATTATAAGACTAATATCCATATTTTTTTAAAAGTTTGCTAAAGGTTTTTCTTTGTGCTATGCTCTTTCCATTATTTTTGGAAGTAATAAATTTAAGCAACTTATCAAGAAAATAATGGGATAATTCTTGATGTATTTTCTGCAGTGAAGCTATAAGAGTTAACAGAATTGATGCATTCATTATAATGAAAAGCACATGAGATTGAGTCCATTCAGATATTTTCTTTACAGTGTAAAGAGCTTTCCACCAGACATTGCAGTCAGCTTTCTCTTCCCCTTCTAATATGAGATGTTTGGCTTTGCTTTGATCCTAAAATCTTTTTCATATTTCTATCTTTTGCAAGCTTGGGATACTCGGTGTAAAATAGTCTTTTATTAAAGAGATAGTTTGACACAGTCTCTTTTCAGAGATGTTATGCATTACAGTTGACACTGTTGGGTCATATTGTTTATTTTAATAAATCTATTCATGTTTAGAAAAATGCAGTCTCCATACCAAAAATTAAATGAAGATTTACTAAACCACAGAAATATTTGTCGTCAATGGATGAAAAAGTTCTGGCAAACAGTGTGAGCATGACCATATTTCTGCCATTTTAAAGCACCTTAAAGGATTTGGGATGCAAAATGTCAAATGCAAATATGATATTCCTGATTCAGAATATACGGGGTGTTTCAAAAGGGTGTATACAACTTTCCAGGAGAACAGAGAATAACTCGGAAGACATACAAAAGCTCAGTGAGTGTCATAATTTAATGAAACAACATTTTTGGTCACAAAACTTTATTACCAAATGATAACACTAGATAGTGTTATCATTGAAAGTGGTGACTTTTGATGGTGCAGAGCAAGCATTGTGTGTTTTGGTTTGAGAAAACAAAGTCTGCAACACAAGTTCAGAGGAATTTCTGCATGCAATATGGCAAACCTCCTAGTAGGCACACGATCTACAGATTGCACAAGAATTTTGTGGAAACAGGCTCTGTGTCATCCAATGACAACAGGAAGGTCATGTGCTGCCAATTCTCTTGTTGAAGAAGTTTGAGAAAGTTTCCAGAGAAGCCCTGGAAAGTCAACCAGACAGGTGTCTTGTCAAATTGAATTCCACATGTGACTGTATGACATGTTTTACAACAGTGTCTTTAAGGCCCTACAAATTTACTATCGTACAACATTTGAAGAAAGACGATAAGAAAATATGTCAGGATTTCTGTATGGAAATGATCAGTAGGATAGAACAAAATGAGGATTTTTGGACGTGATCATTTTCAGTGATGAGTGCACTTTTAATGTAAGTGGGCAAGTAAACATTCACACTGCAGAATTTGGGAAAGCAAAAATCCACATGGCATCATAGAACATGTTTGCGGCACCCCAAAGGCTAACGTTTTGTGCACCATAAGCAAGAAGAAAGTATATTACTATTATTATTATTTGACACCTCCAGGGAGTCCTAAGACTCATCGAGGGAGGCCACCCACTTTACAACTCTCCGTCTCCACCACTCAAATTCATCCACAAACCGCCTCATCTACAACAACGCCATCTACTGTCCACCATCACCACTACTATTTTCACAAACAATAACAAACATCCATCCCCACGGCAGGATTCGAATCTGCAGCCTTTTGGCTGGAGAGCGAATATGCTAACCACTCGGCCAACCAGGCCGGCATGGAACCTTCTTTATTTTGGAGTCTACTGTTACTGTGTATCTGGGCATGTTACAAGGGTATACCTAATACCACACAATTAGATGATGATGACCACGACAGACGTTTACATATCCAGCAAGACGAAGCACCTCCTCATTACCTGACAGACGTAAGGTCATACTCAACACCCATTTCCCAGGCAGATAGATTGGTAGAGGGGGGCCCTGTAGCATGGCCACTGCTTCCCCTGACCTTACACCATTAGATTTTTTTCTTGTGGGACTTTGCAAAAGATCAAGTGTTTGTACTACCACTACCAGCCAATTTGGATGAACTGCATTCCAGAATTACTGCTGCCATTGCTAAAGTTATGCCAGATATACTCTCCTGCATGTGGCAGGAAAGTGATTACAGATGGAACATCTGCAGAATTACTGGAGGCAGTTATATTGAAATAACTGTCTGTGTTGAAGACTTCAAGTGCTACACTACCTTTGCATGGTAATAAAAATTGTTTATCTATTTCTGTTTACTTTCTATTGTCATTCAAAGTTGTACACCTCTTTTTGAAACAACCTGTATTTCCTGGGATATTATGGAGGTCCCATTTCAGTATCATACTTTAAAAATAGTCATAATATACGATTATGTATCTTTTTACATTGCTCATGGGCTCACTTTAGTGAGTACAGGCATGGCAAACCCGAGGTACCTGATGGTGGACCACCATGCTTTACTTCATGTAATATACATCTGTTATATTATCTGTAGACTGGTCCCTCCCCTTTCTTTGCTTCTTTCTTCTCTTCTTGCTCCTTACCCCCAATGATATTAGAGTATTCAAGGGCTAAGGGTGAATCTTTCCTGTCTTGCTATGTCATTACGCCTTATGCAGCCACTGAAGGGGGCAAGCTAGCCCCAATAGGTGCCCATCCCAAGCCTGGATAAATGGCGAGGATTGATGTCAGGAAGAGCATCCGGTCATAAAACTTCACTGCTAGCTCTAGCTACGATCAAATGAGTCGAAAAGAAAGTGATACAAGGGCTAGGGTGTATCCCTTAAGCGACGCGCAGCCACATCGCCCTACAGCTGTGAGAAGTGGATGAGGGTTACCACATCAAGGGCCGGTGCAGTTAAAGAAGCGACTCCCGCAAGTGGAGAGAATGTTGCAAGTGGGAACACTGAATGTTGGAAGCATGACCGGAAGGGGAAGAGAGGTGACAGACATGATGAGAAAGAGGAAGTTGGACATTTTATGCGTGCAGGAACAAAGAGGAAGGGGGAAAAGGCGAAGGAACTAGGAGACGGGTATAAATTGTTCTACTCTGGAGCAAATAAAGAGGGAAGAAATGGTGTCAAAATTGTGGTGTGTGTGTGTGTGGCAGAATGAAGGGCAAAGTACTGGAAGTGGGTAGGAGGAACGACAGGATCATGGGAATTAAACTGGGTCTTGGAGAAGAGCAACTGGTCGTCTTATGTGTATACTCCCCACAAGTTGGCTATACAACATAAGAGAAAGATGAATTCTGGAACGTGCTAGATGAAGAAATGAGGGAACTGGAAGAAAAGGAGATGGTGATTGTCAGAGCGGACACATAGGGAGGCAGAACAGGGACTGTGAAAGGGTGCATGACGGTCATGGAGTGGGAATAATGAACCAGGAAGAAGAGAGGATTTTGGACTTCACAGTAGCGTTTGATCTAGCATTTGTGAACTCCTTTTTCTCTATGAGGGAAGAGCATTTGATAACATTTAGAAGTGGCAACAACAGTTCACAGATTGACTACATTTTGGCTAGAAGAAAACATCTTAAGGCAGTAACAAATTGTAAGGTAATCCCATCTGGAGAAAGCGTATGATAGAGTGCCAAGGCAAGAAGTCTGGAGGTGTCTGAAGGAGAAGAAGGTACCAGAGAAATATGTCAGGCTGGTGCAGGAGATGTACAGAAATGTGAAGACGAGTTTGGACCTGCCTGGAAGAGACAGAAAGTTTTCCAGTGACAGTTGGCTTGCATCAAGAATCAACATTAAGTCCGTTCCTGTTTAATATTGTGATGGAGGTGGTAACAGAGGAGGTGAGAGAAGACATGCCTTGGACTATGTTGTATGCAGATGACATCATGTTGTGTGCAGAATCAAGAGAACAGTGACAGCTAAACTGGAAAGTTGGAGGAAAGTACTGGAAGAGAGAGAGGTATGAGACTGAGCAGAAGTAAGACAGAGTATGTGTGTTGTAAAGTGAATGGCAGTCAGAAGACAGATCTGGAGCTGGAAGGAAATGTCATCAGGAAGGTCAGTAACTTTAGATACTTAGGTTTAACAATGAAAGAGGATGGTGAGGTTGAGAAGGAAGTGGGATGCAGGATACAAGTAGGATAGAGGAACTGGAGAGAGAGATGGCTGGAGTGCTATGCGATAAGAGGGTGCCGATCAATCTAAAAGGCAAAATCTACAGGACAGTAGTGAGACCAGCTATGACGTATGCTATGGAAACTGTGGCCCTGAGGAAAAATAACATCAGCAGGATGAGGGTAGCAGAGATGAGAATACTTAGGTGTGTTAAATCTTGAATGAAAGGTTTAAATTGTCATAAAACATTTCATTTGGGATTTAACTAGGATACAAATAAATTTTCCTAAGGATGTATTTGTATATAGGTATAAATGAAATTGTAAATAACGTATTAGTCCTTTGTTTTGTGAATTCCTCTGTTTTGCTATATTGTTAACTGTTCTATGTATAACCGAAAGGAATTGGATTTTTGTGAGAATTATATTAGAACAGTAAAGGTTAGATCAAAGTTCACATTGAAGTAATCGGCTTAAACACATAACCCAAGGCAGTCGTGAGGTCCGAGGTGCACGTGAGACATCCACGTGGAGAACATAGTACCGAGTGCAAGGGACTTAGGTGCCGAGCGGAATCAGTGACATAGGGAGAGAGCAGAAACATGGAGGTATAAGAAGGTATAAGAAGCTTAGCGGCATGGACTCAAAACTCCTTTTTCTTTTCATCTCCCTTTCGCTTTCAGGTTCCGGTAGAAGTGGCACGAATGGTCGGGAAGGACGATGGTCAGCAGTGGCTAAGCGACCAGGCAGCAGTCCAGTCCAGGCATATCTATGATACAGCTAGACAGTCAGCGAGAACCGAAGCTTCATGCCGAAACGCGAGGACTGTCCAGGCAGAGCAGTCTCGCCCACATCGGAAAGAGGGTGATTCATGAACATAGTCACTAGAGGGTCATATACAACAGACCATAGAATGAGGTAACAAGCCACGTGCTCACAAAGGACTGATCGGGAGAAGATACCAGCATGAACCAGATGGTCGTAATGTAAAATTTTTCTAGTTCCATTGTATTCTGAACTAAGCTGAAGTGCAGAAAAGTGCTGATATATTATGAGATAGGACTTGATAATTAGTAACATGACTCTAGTACTTAACCTATTGATAAATTACTGTAACTATAAAAGTGCATAGTAGTAGAGTTTGACATTGAATTGTTGAGGTATGCTATTGTCTGTTAGCCTTAGATGAATGAGATAATCGCTAGTTTAATTGTGTTACATGAGTAGAAGCAGGACAACTTAAATTTAATATTGTCTCATAATGTGATGTATTGATTGTAGTTCTATTTTGTCTAGTTAATAATTGTTACGTGCAAGTGCAATTCAGTTTAGTTAAGTGAACCTTTGATAAATGTACAACGAGCTAAAGAATGAATAAACATTCATGTTTTCTTTACCTTATAAAGTTGCCTGATCTCTAAAATCAATGCACCATTCACTAAAATCAGAACCTGTAGGAATTCAAATGCAGGGGATTGACTACGACTGCATGTAGAATAAGTTTGTTAAGGATTTGTAATTGGGATTGCTGTTTGCTAGATTCTAGAATCATAAAATAGTCTGTGTGTTAACTCCATGACAAGGAGATTTCTCTTGTATAGGAAATAAGATGGTGCAGCATTATCAAACAAATTTTTCTCAATTCTGAAAGGGAGTTAATTCCGTATTTTAATTCTGGATGCACTCATAACCAACTGAAGGAACGGCCACCGAAGGGATAGGATTTAGCTAAGGCAGATTATAGTAGCAGAGGGGGTCAAAGATAGATAAATTACTATATTTGCAGGTACAACTATTTTTGAACGGAGTTGAGTAAGGATAAGTTTGAGTACATAGTATGTACTCAAACTTACAATAAATTTGAGTAAGGATAAGTTTGTGTTTCAAGGTATGCTAGAATCCCTAGCATACCTTGAAACACAAACACTTAAACGTAAGAAACAAACAATAACAGCCACAAAACTAACAGGTGGATGTGCAGTGTGACCAGAAAGGATCATCTGAGAAATGACTATGTAAGGGGAACGGTGAAAGTTACGAACTTAGGAGCAAAGATACAGGAGGCAAGGTTGAGATGGTTTGGTCATGTGATGAGGAGGGAGAAAGAGTATGTGGGAAGAAAGGTCATGCAGATTGATGTGCAGGGAAGGAGGAAGCACGGTTTGGCCAAAGAAGAGATGGTGGAGGAGGACTTGAAGATGAAGAACTTGAATGTGGCTACAGCCCAAGACAGGAGGTTGTGGAGGAGACTCACTACAAACAGTGACCCTACTTAAGTGGGAAAAGCTGCAGAAGAGGAAGATGAATCTTTTTACAATTGTTTCTCATCAGTATTTTATTGGTTTTGGTTTCCTAGCCATATATAATCAACACTTGCAATGTGCCTGATAAGAAATTGATATTTATGTTAAAAGAATATAGAGTATTTGAAACTGATATACTTACCAGGCATCAGATAATTGTAATGACTCCAAATGTTCTGTATTCTAATTGACATTTGTTAAGTATAATGAGATATTTGTCTGTCATTTATCATAAAGGCATTCTCCTTTTTGCCAATGACGATAATTTGTCAGTCATTACTGACTTCCTCCTTGCTGTTTATTTGAACAAGTGTGCATGTTCACATGCACATTTGTTCAAATAAACAGCAAGGAGGAAGTTGATGGGTGATTGACAGTTGACAGAGCATTTGGTACTGGGGTAATGAAAAAAAAAATTTATTTTCATTACCCCAGTGATGAAAGGTAGTTTTAGGAAGTGTTTGAGAAAACTTGACAGTCAGAATATATTAAGAGGATTCCAAAAAGGGAATCTTAGCAAGGTGAATTCTTTAACCAGAAAAGTGAAACTATCAACAAGTGAACAGTAAATAAAAGGAGATTAATTAAACATTCTAATTCAAAATTCAAAGAAATGCAAAATGGAAAGGTTTCATCTTCCATCTCAAGGATGCCTGTGATAATTATTTTTATCAGAACAAGTTATGGAATTAGTGAAATCTGCAACTGTAAAGTGGCTTTAATGAAGAGGCTCTACTTTGATACAGTGTTTATAAGGTAGTAAAAGAAACTTTTTTTTTCTCCTGGTGAAGAATGTATATTTAGTGCTTCTTGTATTAAATTTACCTGAGGTAAGAATATTTATACTGTAACAGTGAGAATGAATGAATGAAAGAATGTATGCTATATAAGGAAACAATGCATAGTAGTCTCAGGGAAGTTAAGAAAAAGTTTTATATTTTGTGATAAAAAACTGACTCTAATGAACATTTATTATTTTGTAGGAAAATGTTGTGAAAAATAAAAGGTTCAATCTAGTAGACTGATTAGGTACATGTGAAGGAAAGGAAACCATTAATAGAATAAGTCAGAGAGAGAGAGAGAGAGAGAGAGAGAGAATGAATTTATCCTTTAATGATAAAGGAGATCTCAAAAGCATAATTTTTATTTAGAAGGCCTTGGATCCAAGTAGTTTTATAATTTTATTTTATTTACTATGTATGTAATTTTAGTTTCATTAAATATATACAGAGTCCAACAAGTAGTTGACCATAAAAAATGTACACACACACTTCAGCAAAAGAAAAACCTATATAAAAATTGTAATACTAAATTTATACAGACATCACGGAATGAATACAAGTTACCTTTCACTTCTACAATTACACGAGTTGCTCAAAGTGGTTACCATTAGCGTCCAGACACTTATTATGGTGAACTACTGCTTGGGCAACGTTGGCTAAAGCAGCGCTTCCCAAACTGTGGGCCGCGGCCCCCTTGGGGGCCACAGGTTTTGTTGAGGGGGGCCGTGAAATAATGAAAACAAATTTAAAATGTTTTAAGACTAAGTATATTTTTTTATTTTAAAAGAAACGTATTTAACTTTTATTATTTCTTTTTTGTTATTTTTTATATTTTAATGGAAAAATTCACACATTGGTGTTGGTTCACAAACTTTGCTTCCTGCGTATTTCGGTGCTTAACGAATATTAGTAAATATTGCTTATTCATGTGTTTCATTTCAAAGCAGTGGTTAATTGTATTTACTTCGAATGCTCTCCAGGGAAGTACCAAATCTTTCTGTCCCTTTCATAACGCGTTCGTAATCAGGGACTGTTGATATTGACTTTATATACATATCAAAACTCGTTTTATATTATCACTGTCATCCGAGCTAGTTTTCTGTTACCAATAAAAGTTTCTCATATACTTCACACATGAAAAAAATCTTAAACAAGTTCATGTGGGGATATAGTAACTCGCTTGCAGTGGTAAACAACATGCCCTCCCTAAGAGCCACTATACTGCAGAGGCAATAAAAATAAGTACTTTTATTATGCCAGTGAATAAGGTATGAGGAGTCTGTGAAATATATTTCTCAACAAATAGTGCAATTAGAGACAACTGGGATAAAAACACACTAATTAACGAATCACATGTCCCCTTATACAGAAACTATGCTATATAGACTGAAACAAAACCATATGTTGCATGGGCAAACACAGCATCTAACTAAAAACTATTGTTATTAATTAGATGTGTGTGAGTTCGATGTCGCAAGGCAGCAATAAAATTCAACCGAACGTGTTAAAATTCGTAAAAGTGTTAAAACTAAGTAATATATATATATAATGAATGTTATGACAGTATCACATATGGAATTCAGTTGAAGAGAGTTAGCATTTCAACTCAATTGTCAGCTATGCTTTTATCTTTCGATTGCGCGATCTTTTGTTAATACCACACCAATCATATGCACGTTTTAATAAACAGACTGTCTTTGCTGTCTGTTTCACGTTAGGCTTAATTACCGTAAAAAGAGAAAAGTCACAAAAGTGAAAAATGTTCCTGGTCCAGGGGATTCCCTTATTCAGGTAATATTCACTAATTTCATGTTATCAGTCTGTGGTGTGCCAGTATTGGTAAGTGGTGATATTATTTGATCTATTCTATGTTAAAAAAATTAACCCTGAGATGGATAAGTGGTTGATAAAAAATAAAAAAAAAATCCCGCGAACAATCAGAAGAAGCAGAAATAGACTAAAAAAAAAGGACAGTATTTCGTATTTTACCAGAACAGACCGTATCGTCTTCAGAACCAAACGGTAAGAGGCAAAAATGTAATATATGCATTTGATTTTTGCAATATTCGCTGTGTATGTTTTGTATTGAATATAAATATAATAAATATTATAATAATATATCTCTATTACGATTTTTTTTCGAGGGGTGACGTGAAATATTTTAATTTTTGCAAAGGGGGCCCTGACATCCAGAAGTTTGGGAAGCACTGGGCTAAAGTGTCCAGTGGGATTGCTGCACATGCCGCTTCAGTTTCTTTCTGTAGAGCCACCAGTGTAGCTGGTTTTCTATGATACACTACATTTTTTAGAGTTCCCCCATATGTCCAATGGTGTTAAATCAGGAGAACATGGGGAGAACTCAACTGCACCTCTTTGTCCTATCCATTGTATATATATATATACACAATGCAATATACAATATATATTGCATATATACATAATGTATATACATTATGTATATTGCATAAACTCTCATCGAAGTAAGCTCTCACATCTCGGTGGTGGTGGACCATCTTGATGGAAGAGAAATTGATTATTCTCATAAAGTGCATGAATGGCAGGTAAAATGGATGTGCGTAGCATGTCTAGGTACACTTGACCAGTAACAGTACCTTAAAGAAGAATGGTCTTATTAAATCCTGAGATGACAATCCACACCAGACATCGAGCCCTGGTAAATTGACTGCCTTGTCTACATGAACGCCCGGATTTTCTGGAGCCCAGTAAACACAATTATGCCAATTCACTGTTCCATTAAGCTTAAATTGTGCTTCATCAGACCAAACCATCTTCCTCACAAACTCCTCATCCTCATCTACCATGTTGAAACCACTATACTGCATTTTCTTCGATCAGGATCGTCTTTATCCGTTGCATGTAATAATCTTGGGATGTAAACTTTCCATTTAACTGCTTTAAGAATGCGCTGTATGCTTGCGCTGTTAACTCCTGTCTCGCTAGCACATTGTGTAGTAGATTTCTGTGGTGAGCGTGTCAATTGCTTCGACATCATAGCCGAGGAAGCAGGACTTGTTTTGCTGTGTGAGGCCTCCCGGATCTTCCTTTGTGCACATCACATGATACCATGGGTCTCAAACTTATTAGGAATATGTGCAAATGTCAGGTGTGTTGGAGGTTGTGTCGCAAACTCATGCCTCCATTGTCATTGAACTTCACCAACATTCTCAAATTTGAAATACCACTTTAAAATATCTTTCATTCCTCGAATGACAATCGTGCTCATCCATTTTGTTTGACTGTCCTACCGGTCAATTTTCAGAGAGTATAAACATAATTGGCACAGCCTAGTAAGAATTTTTACATAAGTGACACAGCTGACATGATTATTAACACTGCTTTTAGAACAGTTTCAGGTTGTGTGGGGTTACTGTAACTTTTTTTTTCCCCCATCCTGCCAAATACTCCAGAATCATGGATAAAGAATAGTAACATTTTGCTACTGTACATTCACCTACTGAATGAAAATTGAGAACTTATAGTGTGTCTGATGATTTATTTTTCTTTCTTACTTTCAGTGTCATATGATGCTGCAATGGTTTCAAAACATGGCTCAGGCCATGTGAAAGTCCACAGTAAAAAAAGTTGAAGATGAAGGCTCATGTTTTAAGGGGGATGCAGGGGAGAACTGAGTCAGAGCTCTCCCTTCTACCATGCGACTATACATTAATGCCCACCATCCAGCAAGCAATAAATACAATCTGAAGTGGAATGCCAACACTATTGTATCTGAAAAGAACTATCCATTATTTTGAGGACTATATAATCCTTCTTAGCAGTTTTATCCACATGACTTCAACTAAGCTTCCTTTGAAAGAAATATCATCGTTAATTTGGAAATTGTTGGTTTCTGCACTGACCATTCTTTTCCACTTCTCTGACTTAAAAAGGTGCTTTCCTTTATGCTACATTTCTCCCATCGCTGCCAACTTTCAGAACATCTGTTGTAATCAACAGCTGTTCTTTTTCTTCTCTCACTATATTACTGGTGGGAGATGGATTTCATTGCCCATTTCGAGACCACTGCCCTGCTTATTGGAGCCTGAAGTGGTTTGAAAAAAGTTCCATGTTTGGTCTATAGAACAAGGTTTCCAGAAAAAAACCTGGTAAAAAAATTAATTAAAAAAATATAAATAAATAAAATTTAATAAAAATACCATAGGTGAGCTAAGGTACGAACATACTACAGGTTTATAAAAATCTTCCATGGGTGGAAGCCACATAAAAAAGAATATCAAACTTTCTATTTCAAAAGTACAACCTTTGTACAAGTGCAATACTGCCTAGTGCAGCAAAACAAATGTGGCATTAAAAATGAAAGTAGAATCATCACCTGTTGTAAACAAGCCTTGAGTTTTTTTTAAGGTTTGAAAACTCAGTCAGAAATTTCAATATATTCTTCACTCAAGTTTTTCAAGGTACAGGAATAAAACTGAATTTGAGGCAAGTCCTTGTTTTTTTTTCTCCTTGATATCAATAAATCTCATAAATAAAACAGTTTGTGACAGGCCATAAGCTAACACAAAAGATTTCTTTTATATAAAACACAATACGAAACAAATTACTAATTAAAAGAAATAAAGCACAACACATAAATAATAAAAGCAAATCTTATCCTTTCCTTTTTATAAAAAAAAATTAGATGTTAAATTTAAAAAAAAAATAAAATAAAATAATGTAAGAAAATCTGATGTTGCTAAACAGTAGATAAACTCCACCAGTACTATCCCATATGTCATATCAACACTACAGCAAGTCTTAGATGCTTTTCCTAGACCATGGGAGGGAGATGTACTACAGCACCTTTGATTCTTGAAGGCAAGCTCACTAGCCAAATTAGCCTGGCTGGATCACGAATTGGACTGCCTGCCTTGTCAGCAGTATATGCACAATACCAGAATCCCCTTTCTGAATGTTAAGTGGATTGTACTGCAGGCAAACATGAGGAGTGCTGGATCCTAGTGATAGTCTGTAAAAAGGACTCAGGAGAAATAGATTTCGGAATGTGGGAAGAAAATATAAGGAAAAAGGCAAAGAACAAAATGGGCCAGTACCATTATCGGGAATCCCATCAGTGGCAGGCCGTACATAAGCACTGTAACACTGCAGCACCCGCAAGGAAAAAATGAAAAAATTAAATTTTGTTTGCGTTTATAAATAATAATGCATACAACATTATATAAATGCAGTACAACATGTTAAAGGTTATAGCTTATGTTTTGACATTGATTGAATAGTTAATAACTGGAATTATTCGATTAACGCTTTAGATTACGAAATAAATGTACTGCGATCTAACACCGATATTCGTTTGCTCTTGTCATTGCACATTGCGTCATTCCCAACTGTAACTGCTCAAACGGCAGTGTATTTTTAGAATCCTTACGTGCCTTATTTCTGTGAGATATGAAACGTTTATTATTGGTGCGTGTGCGTGGTGAACTATTTTTTGTAAATCTTATTTTATTTTGTTAAAATAACCTAATTATTTATTTATTATAGATACAAGGCTGAATTATGATGAGTGTCACTGTTGAAAATATGAAAAGCATTATATTTTTTCAATTATCGTTACACGAAACAAATGCACTGCACTGCGATCTAATGCCGATATTCGTTTGCTGTCGTTGCACATTACGTCATTAGATACCTGCGCTCGTTATTTCTGTGAGATATGAAACGTTTATTATTGGTGCGTGTTCGTGGTGAACTATTTTTTTGTAAATCTTATTTTATTTTGTTAAAATAACATATATTTATTTATTATAGATACAAGGCTGAATTATGACGAGTGTCACTGTTGAAAATATGAAAAGAATTATATTTTTTCAATTATCGTTACACAAAACAAATGCACTGCGATCTAATGCCGATTTTCGTTTGCACTTGTCATTGCTATTGATACGAAACTTTTATTATTGGTGTTTGTTCGTGGTGAGGATGAAATATTTTTAATAAAGCAATTTTTAATATGTAAATTTATTTATTAATAAATTCGTTACTGATTAGGAAAAAGTTTTTTTTTTTTTTTTTTTTTTTTTTTCTTGCAGCATCCCCACTTAAAATTTTCACCGGCCACTACTGAATCCCACTGTAAGCAGGTGCACATCACTAAAATTGAATCCAGTGCATTCACCAAATACAGTTCAAATACTACTTATAAACCAGTTAGCAAGTTATTTGTTCTGATAAAGATGAACTCCTTTTCCCTTAATCTGGAGACTATGCAAGACCACCCACCTACACACCTGTACTTTTTTTTTAAAAGCAAATCTACACTGAAAAAAATTGACTAACCATTAATATTCTTGTCCTACATAAAATCCTTTTCCTAATCAGAATGATACAATTTGGCTGTGTACTTTTTTTTTGCTTACCTTAACCAACCATACCAGTATGAATAAAGCATTCAGTCATCACTGATGATTTCAGAATTATGTTCATCAAGGTTGGCATATCATTAATTACAAACACACAAACAAAAAAAAAACAGTTCTTATAAGTCTGTTTAAAGCAGAAAGCTTAATCATGCCTGACAAAGGCAAGTTCTGATGCCATATTTCAAAATCTTACCTCAGGATTAATAAATAAATCATATTTTTCATCTTTCTCAAGGAACAGCAGCTTGTTAGATGTATCTCTTGCCCACAAAAGAAGACTTTCAACAAGATATTCATGATCCTCATAAATACGCTCTACAGAAAAAAAAAAAAAACTTAAATATAAAGCAAATCATATTTCTGAAATGGTTCTTTATATATAAATTAAAATAGAATCAATCCAATCATTCCAAAAATCTGTATATAGTAATAACTGCTATTAGCAAATACTTTGTCAGTCTATATCATGCTGTCTAAATGATGCTGTAATACCAAGAAGGGCATTATGAAGGATAGGTGAAAGAATCAGAGGGGTGTCGAGTGTTGATTGAACTAGATGTTAGCAAGGCTGTGGGAATGGACAACATATTGCCATGTATTTTCAGGAAATGTACAAAAGAATTAGCAATGTACCCGACCTGGTTGTTTAATTGTAGTCTTGCAGATGTAGTCTTGCAGTGGGGAGGGTTCCTAATCAGCAGAAAGGATGCAAACTGTACCACTGCACATAAGTTTCCAATTAAGGTATTGGAGAGATTGGATAGAAACAGAATACAGAAATGTGGTGAATGTAGGATTCTCTATTTTGAAAGTTTATTTTTCACTTGGTTAGAATATGATAAATTTAGTTTAATCCTTTATCCAAGTGTGAGCAAACAAAGTTTGCGCCTGAAAGTATCTTCAGGACTGGGGTAAGGTGGTGCAACACCAGGGCGACTCCTTGCAAAGGTGGAGCAAGATACTAACACTCCTATCTCAGTATCTTCCATAATGCAAAACATATCTCCTTGCAGATATGTCTAATGTTATGCATTAAGGGAAGGGCCACTACCCAGACTAGTTTCGACCTTTATTGAGGTCTCTTCAGTGGGAGCCAGGCCCAAGTGGAGATACCAGCCAGAAGTATTAGCAAGGATCCCTTCTCTTAATGCATAAGATTAGATATATCCAACCAAGGAGATGTGTTTTGCATTATGGGAGATACTGAGATAGGAGTGTTGGTAGCTTGCTCCACCTTTGCAAAGTGTTGCACCACCTTACCCCAGTTCTGAAGATACTTTCAGGCACAAACTTTGTTTGCTCACACTTGGATAAAGGATTAAACTAAATTTATCATAGGATTCTCTATGATGGTCAGATGGAATTGTCAAGTCCAAGTCATAGATTTTGCTTTAGCAATCGACTTGTATTTTATTATTATGATAATTATGGAGATGCTATCATGTTAAGGAACTTACTTTTATTATAATAAAATAAAATTTAAAGTGTCAACTTTCATATGAAGGTTATCTTCAGGAATACACATGCACGCGCGCGCGCGCACACACACACACACACACACACACACACACACACACACACACACACACACACACACACACACACACACACACTCTGGATCAGAAGCTGCACTGGTAGCTATTACAGTGGACTGAGGATAACTGCTTTGGTCAAACAGTGACTGCCTGACCTCTGATGGAAAACTAAACTAAATTAAAGTAAAACAAAATAATAAATAATTATAATAATAAATAAAAAAAATCCACAATTACACTGGTAAAACTACATCACTAGTAAGGTCAAAAGTAAGGATAGAAGAAAAGGATTTTTTTTTTTTTTGTAGAAAACAAGGAAAAGCTACATTTTGCTAGCATTGAAATTGTCAAGATTATCCAAATCCCACTGATTTGGCAATGTGGGCATTGCCAGATTTGTCAATGAAAAGGAAGAATGCACTGTGCTGCTATCAGCAAAACTTTATATTGGATTTGTGGTCTGCTGGAGTAGATCTTTTATATATATATATATAGAAGGAATAGAGTGGATGAGAGAACAGAGCCTTCTGAGATCCCTGCATTGAGTTGTATAGTTAAAGACAGGGCACCATCTACCATGACATGAAGTAAGCATCCAGTCAGAAAGCTGGCAGTCAAACTGTAGAAGTCAGGGGATAGACCAAATGATCACTTAACAATTTACTTAACAAGCCTTTGTGCCAGACCTGGTCAATAGCCTTGGAGATATCATGGGAAACCACTTGAGGCTTACCAAACATTTCCACAATATTTGTGCAGATATGGGTGATGTAGGCAAAAGTGCTTTTTGAACGACAGTGAGAGAATTCATATTGGTAGTCATTTATTAGATGAGTCTTCAAGGAAGTGTAGCAGTTATGTGTTGATGGCTCTTTCCATTACTATGGAAAGAACTGAAGTAAAAGAAATTGGACAGTACAAGTAAAGACTAATCACCTTTTTAGGGATGGATTGAATACAAGATAATTTCCAGATTGCAGGGTAGATATGAGTGGAGAAGCAGTGTGTAAAAATGAAACACAGAATGGGAGTCAACTCTGGAGGACAAACCTTTAAGACAATCAGAGGAATGCCATCAAGACTAGGAGACAGTGAGAGAATTCATATTGGCAGTCATTTATTAGATGAGTCTTCAAGGAAGTATAGTAGTTATTTGTTGATGGCTCTTTCCATTACTATGGAAAGAACTGAAGTAAAAGAAATTGGACAGTACTTTGAAAGTAAAGACTAGTCACCTTTTTAGGGATGGATTGAATACAAGATAATTTCCAGATTGCAGGGTAGATATGAGTGGAACAGCAGTGTGTAAAAACGAAACACAGAATGGGAGTCAACCCTGGAGGACAAACCTTTAAGACAATCAGAGGAATGCCACAAGACTAGGAGACTTTTTGGTATCCAATCTGAACAAAATTTTTCTGATCTCCTTCTAGTGAAAGGACAAACTGGACATTGGATTATAGAGTGTTTGGAATGGTTGGGGGGACATTTATCAAAATTACCAGTATAAGAAGCAGAGTAGGAAGCTAAGAGGGGGTGGCTTTTTCTGTTGGTGATGAGGCAACAGAACCATCAGGATGATAGTGGTGGGTGCAGTGTTAGGAAGAAATTGCAACTAACAGCTTTGGCTAGAGATCAGAATGCATGGCTACCATTTGGACAGGATGTAAGTTTCCTACATTTAGCTCTTTCAAAGTCAGTTTTCGACATGTTTTCTTGAAGCTGTTGTATTGGAATAAAGAATTTTAAATGCAAGCCAGTTGTGGTATGATTAATTGTTCTCTTGTACAGCTTTGGCACACCTGTGGCAGAACCAAGGCTTAGCTAAGAAAGGGGAACATAAGTAGAATGGGGAATAAATGTTTCCATGCCAATAAGAATTATTTCAGTGATACATTCAGCACATAAGTTTGGGTCAGGTGGCTGGAAGCAATAATCCATCTAAGGAAATGTTGCATAGAACATCCCACTAGGCTTTCTTGTAATGAAGCATATGTGTGTGTGTGTGTAGGTGTGAGTGTTCTTTCATGGGGAACATATCAGCCATAGATTGTGGTCTGAAATGCTTAAAGAACAGACTACATTCATCCTGTATGATGAGTCACTAGTAAGGAAGAGGTCCAAATTATTCAGAGAGTTATAGGGGTTGCCTGATATTCTAGTAGGCATGTGTATATTTGTGTAAGGTCATTAGTGATGGCAAATATTTTAGTCGCTCTACCTGCTGTACAGTTGGAATAGGAGACCTATTGTTGGTGGTGTTGTTTTGTTGGTGTTGTTAACACTGAATTTGGCAAAGATGATTTCATTATTAAGAAGGCAGGATTGAACAATTTAAGGAAAGGAAATTGAAAAGTTCAGAATGGTTGGTAGCATTAGGAAAGTGGTAGAGACAGCAAATGAATTTGAAAGAATGGAGTAAAGACATTTTCAGCCATAGAAAGTCAAAAGCAGGAGACTCCAGGCAGAAACCTTAAAGAGAGCAAAAACTCTCTTTCATTACTAAGGAAGAACTTGAAACGTCGGAGAGGTGTATTTTTCGTAAGTGAACTCTTAGTCAGTGTGTAAAAGTATTTACTAAATAAAGAGCCAAAGGCTTCAGTTTGGCACTTCAGTACAGACATTTGATAGTGATCGTGTCACCTATAAGGTTTGGCTAGGGCAACTCGTAAATACCAGCGAGTGTATTCCCATAAGCTTTCTGGTCAAATTTCATGCGAAACTTTTATAGTTTCTGTATTCGGCTTTGAAATAATGCTAAATTTAATATCCACTTGATTTTTATAAATTTTGCATTCACCGAACTGAAGACTTTAGCTCTTTATTTAGTAAATACTTTTATGCACCAACCGAGAGTTCACTTATGAAAAATACACCTCTCCTATGTTTCAAGTTCCTTAGCATTGAAAGAGAGTTTTTGCTCTCTTAAGGTTTCTGCCTGGTCTCTGACATAAACCAACCAGTTTGAAACAGCTGTCAGGTCAGTGAAACCTTATCAAAATAGATCAATAGGAGGCAAATATATGGACGCTTGATAGTATCATGTCATCTATAAGGTCCAGCTAGGGCAACTGATAAATGCCAGTAAGTGTATTTCCATAAGCCCTCTGGTCACATTTCATACGAAACTTTTATAGTTTCTGTATTCAGCATTAAAATAATAATGGATTTAATATCCACTTGATTTTTATAAATTTTGCATTGCTGAACTGAAGCCTTTGGTTCTTTATTTAGTAAACAGAATTTACACATCTACTAAGAGATCATTACTTAAGGAAGCATGTGATGGAGGGAACTATGGGTGGGAGAGTATTGGACCTGGTCACAGTATAAGATGAGCTATCTATAATCAAGGTGACAACATTGCCTCTGGTGTGAGATTAAGGCCAGTAAGACAAAATATACAGTTGGTTGTACTACAGATCAGGGAGTTCCACAGATGATCTGGAAAACATGCACCACCAAATTAGTACAATGAGTACAGGTTGGTGATTATTATGGGGGACTTCAACTATGAAGATATAGACTAGAAGGAAGAAAGATCACATGGCAGGAAGGAAATAGAATTTATGCACCTACTAAGAGATCTTTACTTACGGCAGCATGTGACAGAGGGGACTAGGGGTGGAGAGTATTTTACCTGGTCACAGGATAAGAAGAGCTAACAATAACCAAGGTGAGTGACCATATTACCTCCAACTGATGAAAGTGACTATGCTGTCTTGACTTGGGAGATTGTAAAACATAAATATTCTGTCAAGAAGGAGTATATGTAGAACTACAATTATGACAAGCTTAGGAAGAAGCTTAAATCTGTGCAATGGCATAAAACACTGCAGGGTAGGGATGTTAGTAGTGCAAGGGATATAGTTAAGGGTCATCTAAAGGAAGCAATATTAAATTATATACCTAGGGTAAGGAAGGTTAATCAGTTAGGAGTTAGATGGATGAATACAGGAAACCTCGCTTAACGTGATTAATTAATCTATCAATTAATGTGCACTAAGTGAAATTGTGTTAAGTGAACGCAATAAACAATAAGAATAATTATAATTCATCCATCGCTTAGGCGTAAATCTAAAAAAAAAAAAAAATCAGTGAAATTTACAGTGAAAAATTTATTTGAGGATAAAATCATCGAAGTTAATAAAAATCAACTGCTTCCAGTTTTATTTAATGTCTAAGCATTTGATTGAGCTACATTTTTACAAAAAAATTAAGTAAAGATGTTTGAATAGTGTTCGACTTTTCATCTTGTCATGCAATTTTCGATAGCTGGTGATTGCTTTATCAAGATTTCAGCAGACTTGGAAGCTTTGTTCCACATCAGAATCAGCAGCAAACAAAATTTCCTTAGCATGCTCACTGTGATTGAAAACTAGCTCAAGTTATTTTGCAGTTAGTTTCTTAGTCTTAACATTCTCTTGTTCACACTCCTTATCTTCTTCTTCTTCATATGCATGCTGTTCTAGTTGAAGGAGATCATTCTCGCTTAACTATTCTGAATGGGAATCACACAAGTTTCTCACACTTTCATCATCCAGTTCATTAAATCCAAGTTCTTTTCAAATTGTGCTGATTTCTTCAATAATGTTAGATCTCGGATTTTGCACATGATAAACTAACATAGACTTCAGTTCAAAGTCGCCTTCTGCAATGCCTCCTAATAAAATCATAAGACGATCTTTAGATACTTTGTATCCTGGCTTCGATGCTTCAGTTTTAGCTAAGAAAGTTTTTGTTGGGATCGTTTCAAAAAGAGACCAGTTTCGTCAATGTTGAATATTTGACAATTGTCATAATCACTCTCCTGAATTATCTATTGCAATTCATCAGGAAACTTGGCTGCAGAATCTTTATCAGCACTACTGATTCCCCACTTATTCTTACATTATGCTCGATTTTTAAAATAGTAAAATAATCCTAAACTGGCAGTAAAGCTTTCACATTCTTCTTGAAATTAGGCCTCTTTCAATGATGTAAAAATATTGAGAGCTTCTGCCTGAATATTCCTTGTACTTGTAACAGTTGCAACTTTTCCATGTTCTTTGCTCTTATTCGATATGGTCCGAACTGTAGACTCGCTATATCCCAGGTCTCACACAATCATTGTATTATTAGTACCAATTTCACGTCTCTTAATGACTTCCAGCTTTACCTCTAATGTAATTATTTTTATTCCCTTTTTATTACTGCTGCTTTCTTTATCAGTCTTTCCCTTTTCCATATCAGGGGTTGAATATAATAGAGCCTTATAGGTATTCTAAATTAAAGCAAAATGAAGGAAAAGTGATTGAGCAAGAGAACAGAGTTTGCACGTGCACTTGCGATGATAGCTTTGAGTCAACTGCTGAGTGTCACCGGCCACTGAGCACTGCCACTTCACTGACAAATGCCACCGATCGCTGCAGATTAGCGACAAAAATATTTTGTGTAACGTAAAAAAATCACGTTAACTGATTAGTCACTCACTTAAAGTGGGAAATAGCATCATTTAACTCAATTGCACATATCGAATTCTCATTAAGCGAGGTTTTCCTGTAATATCATTATGCACGAAGCTGCAGAAGAAGAAAATGCCGTGGGGAGTATATAAAGAGAAAGGTGACTGCATGGCAAGGAAGACAAAATCAGATTATGAGAAGAATTTAGTGAGCAGGTCAAAGGAAATCCCAAAGAATTCATTTGTTATGTGGCAAGTAAGAGGAAGAATAACTATGAAAGATTAAGCTTAATGAGTGATGATGATGATGGTCACGAGGAGACAGAAGCAGATAAAATAGTTGAGTTACTGAGTGACCACTTTGCAAGCATATATCGTCCTAGTGAGTTGTTGGAAGTTTTTTCACTTGGTTATACTATAAATTAAAGATACCAAGAAATTATATACTCAGTTTAATCCTTTATCCAAGTGTAAGCAAATAAAGTTTGCGCCTGAAGTATTTTCAGGACTGGGGCAACTCGTATAAGGAAGCTAAGACTTCACATTACTTGCCTTTGTTTGCTTACGCTTGGATAAAGGATTAAACTAAGTGAAAAAACTTCCAACAGCTTTCTCTACTCCAGAGTAATTTAATAATAACATGTGACACCTTTTGGCAACTTGTATATGAAAATATGACTTCTGCATTACTTCAACCTTAGTATCACCTCCAGGTCTGGCTCCCACTGAAGAGACTTCAATAAAGGTTGAAACCAGTCTGGGTAGTGACCCTTCCCATAATGCATAGCATTATACATGTCTGCAAGGAGATATGCTTTGCATTATGGGATACTAAGTGATGTGAAGTCTTTGCTTCTTTATACAAGTTGCCCCAGTCCTGAAAATACTTCAGGCGCAAACTTTGTTTGCTTACACTTAGATAAAGGATTAAACCAAGTATATAATTTCTTGTATCTTTAATTTATCATCCTAGTGAGGTTACTGCTTTAACCTGTGTGACAGACAATAATGTGGGAACAGAGGTGGATGAATTGGAGGTTCTTAGAATATTGCAGAATCTCAATGTAAATTCAGCTGTGGGATTAAATAGGATATCAGCTAGTGTTTTGTGAGAATGTGCAAGGGAACTGGCAATGCCTCTGACTAAGCTGTTTCATTTAAGTCTAAGCTTTTTTAGAGTTACAAGGGAGTGGAACGAGGGTAAAATGATTCTTTTGCATAAGAGAGGTTTCTAAGACTACAGTAGCAAATTATAGACCAGTCATTATCTCAAGCTTGGTGGTAAAAATACTAGAAAAATTGGTAAAAAAGAGAATTCAAGAATGGGCGGATAAAAATATGATAATGCATGAGAGGGTCAACATGGTTTTGTGAAGGGTTGGTCATGACTTAGTAATTTACTAAATTTTTATAATAGAGTAACAGCTGAGATGAATAAAGGAAATGGCTACATGATGATTTTGCAAAGGCATTTGACAGAATACCACATGGAATACTGTTACGCAAATTAGAACAAACAGGGATGGATACAACACTGGTTAAGTGGATAAGAGGGTAGCTGCTGAACAGATCAAAAAGTGTTAAATGGAGGTGCAGAATCGAGGCAAAAACAGGTGACTAGTGGTGTGCCACAAGGTTCAGTGCTGGGACCATTGCTGTTTAATTTACACATAAATGATATAGGAAATAACCTCCAAGGAAATATTTGGTTGTTTGCTGATGATGCAAAATTGGGTAGAGTAATAGTTAATCAAGGCAATGTGGAGAGCTTGCAGGAAGATTTAAATAGGCTGTCAGTATGGGCAAAAGTTAATGGGTATCAGTTTAATGTTGAGAAATGTAAAGTTATGCATTTTGGGATAAATAGATTACAAGCTGTGTATCACATTGTTGGCACTGTACTCCAGGAAATAGATGAAGCTAGAGATTTAGGGTTAGTTGTAGATAGAGAGTTAAAGTTTAGAGGATATTTAAGTTAAGGGATATCATATCCCATATTGTTTCTTAGCCGAATAAGAAACTCAAAGAGTTTCATGCCGAATATAGAAACTATATAAAGTTCGGCGATTCCAAGCATAAGCAAATACCTGGATAGTGCAGCACCTGACCCTTGAAGGTAGTGTAAGCTGAGGCAACTCATATAAAGGGTGGAGCAAGCTCCGATCAGTATTCTTGATATTTACCCATAATGTGAACTTAACTCCTAGGAGCTATATTTTGTTCAACATTATGAGAGAAGGTCACTACCCAGACCGGTTTCAGTCAGGTGCTGCACTATCCAGGTATTTGCTTACACTTGGAATCGCCAAACTTTATATAGTTTCTATATTCGGAATGAAACTCTTTGAGTTTCTTATTCGGCTAAGAAACAATATGGGATATAATATCCCTTAACTTAAATAAGTTCATGTCGCCGAATTGAAGCCTTTGTTTCTTCGTTATAATTAATAGTTTAGAGGATATATTGCTAAGGTTGCTAAATTAGCCCATAAGATTACTTGGCTAGTGAAGAACACGTTAACAAGTGCAGATAAGGAAGTTGTAATTCCTCTTTATAAGACCTTGATACGCCCACAACTGGATTACTGTGCTCAAGTCTGGTTCCCTGGGTTTCTTGAGGAATAGGAAGCAGTGGAGAGGATTCAGAGGCGAGTTACCAAGATGGTGAATGGCCTGGAATGTTCCCTATGAGGATAGATTGAAGGTATGTGGATTGCAGAAGTTGGTTGATAGGAGAAAAAGAGGGAATATGATAGAAACATTTAAGTTGGTTAAAGGATTTTATAGGATAGATGCAGGGAAATGTTTCAGCACTTGGCTAGAGGGAACAGAACAAGGGGGTCATCCCTGGAAGTGGAATAAAGGTGCAAGGACTAGATTTTTTGCTTGGAGAGTGGTGAAAGTGGGGTTGCCAGAGTCAGTTGTGAGTGTTTTGTCTGTTAATGGGTTCAAGAGGTATAATAGAATGGGTCTCTCACGATGAGTCTTCAGACTCCATGGAGGTGCCTGTATTATAATAATAATGATAATAATAATAATCTATGGAAAATTCCATACTCTATTGGTTTAACTATCCTAAAGGAAGTATAGGAGGCAAGGGATCTTCAGGGTGATAGTCAAAAGAAATTTGAAGTTTAAAGGATGTATCACAAAGGTGGTGAATCTAGAGGATTGCTACAACATTGAGAAGGATGTTGACATCCAATTTATCTACCTCTATTTCACATCAGTAATGTCATATCTGGAGTTGTATCTCCATCCAGATAGTATATATTCATGCAAAAGATCACTCAAGTAATTCATCCATATCATTTGTTTCTTTTACTTCCCTATTATTAGCACTCATTCAAGTCATTATTCCCTTTACTCTAGTTTATTGTTCATGAGCTTGCCAGTCTCTTTTTATATGCCCTCTGCCAGTGGCACACTCAAGATTTAATCTTGGGGGGAGGGGGGGGGTTGAGTAGACGATTTAAGAAATAGACACTATGCATTGCATATGATCTATGACTGAGCATCTGCAGTGATCGCCAATACATGATACCTGTGATCTCCTGTGGCCGGGTTGGGCAAACAAAGTAGCACTACGTCCGCCCGAGCACTACTTCGTTCACCTTGCATTCACAGCGGCCGTGATTCCTGAGAGCTATAGGGTATTACCCTTATATGACTGCTAATTCATAAGTTGTATAGAAATAGAAGACCTGACACAATATAAATAAAAAAATGAATTTTAATTAGAAAAGATTTTTGGAAAATTTTCTAGTGTTTTTTTTTCCTCTTTTTTTTTGGGGGGGGGGAAGGGGGGGGGGGGGCTTTGGCCTGTTCCTTCCTTGTGCAAAAAAGTACACCAAGTTTTCTGGCAGCTGCAGAAGCTATAGTTGAAATGTGGTTGTACCAAGAAAGATCAAAGGTACAGGCAGGTCAGTCTGAGTAGAGAAATCTGATTGTGTTTGGATATCTCAGTATTATTGAAGGTAAGGGTGAGGGATGAGAGTTATTTCCTGTGAGAGATCAGACATTACTGAGTTTTGGTTGCACTGAAGTTTATAAGGTTGTTCCTGCCCCACTGGGATATAGCTAGATCTGAGTTCAAATCACTGATCATGGTAGATCTTGAGGATTTTAATATTTGAGCACTACAAAGTTTGTTGAATGAATTGCATCTCTTTCATGCAAAACGGTGTGAAGTTGGCTTAACTATTATTTATTTGGACACATTTCTTCAATTTCTGCAATGCTATGTACAATTCTAAGTTGGTTGTGGTGCCTCTCACCAAAAAGTAAAAAGCAACATGGTTCTGAAACAAAGGCCACTTCAAGACTTGTCTTGAAGTGGCCTTTGTTTTGTACCAGAACCATGTTGAAGAATTTTTTTTTCAACTTTAAGAACTGGTCTTTCTATTTCACATTGTAAAAAAACTCAGTATAAAATACAAATAAATAATACTTGGAAAATATTTAAGGAAAAATATTCAGTTGTTTGCTGATGATGCAAAACTAGGAAAAGTATAATCAGTGAAGATAAAGAGATCCTACAGATGAATTAAATAGATTTAGCAGTATGGGCAAAGCATAACAGTAGCAAGTTTAAGATGGCCAAGTACAAGGCTTATAATCTCTTCATACATTTTGGGATGAAGAGATCACAAGCTGTACAATATGTTGATGACACTGAACTGAGCTGCAGGAAATTAATGAGGTCAAAGATCTGGGGGGGATGATTGTGGACTGGGAGTTGAAGTTTAGAGGCATATTGCAAAGGTGGCTAAAACAGCACATCTGATTATGGTTGTTGAGTACACTGGCAAAGCATGGAAAGAGGTTATTCTCCTTAATAAGGACACATCTGGACTATTGCACCTAGATCTAACAGATAAGTTTAGATATTGATGGTTATTCATGACTTATTTTTAACAGTATTAACACCAACACACAATTTTATCAAAGAGATGTTTTATTACTTATATTTCACTGAATTTCAACTGAGCATCATCAAAGCACAATACACTTGTACACGCGAATTCAAATATAAGGAGCAACTGAAATGCCTATTGATCCCACTGGTCAACTATTCTGTAGAAAGGGCTTCTGCAGGCTTATCAACTCTTCACATAGCGACTTGACTCCTAAACCTAATAGGATTGTGTCTAATAATGAACATTACGTTGCATCAGCTATAACACAATAATCAGAGCAGCATTCTAGGCTTAAGCAGAGGATCCTGTTTGAGGCATATATTACAGTCCAGTACAGGCCATTGTTGCTATAGATGAGGGTTGGTTAGTTGATTTAGATTTACAGGTGAAGCAACTCAGGCTATGAGGTCAGTGTATTTATTTCTATTAATTGTAAGTGTTCTAATAGCCAAGTTGCCTGTTTTGAAGATGAAAAACCCCACCTTTTCAGGAGGAAACACCCTATCATCTCTGTATAAGACTGGCTAACTCACCTTCAATTGAAAAGCAGATACTTAGGGTTCTTTGCATCCTAGATGAGATTGAAACTTAGGTCTTTCCACCGAAAGGCATCATAAGAAAGCTATATGAGCTTCCACAGCAACTGAGTTATGAAAGCCCTTATAGCAGATGAGAGATATATGAGACATGAGAATAACCTTAAAGATAAACTTTACAAAGCACATGAATTTCCATGGTCTTGAAATGGATTATCCTCAAAATGTCTGTTGAGAGAGAGAGAGAGGGAGAGAGAGGGTGGGGGAGGAGGTACAAAACTGACATCCTGGAAATTACGTAGAGCACATGAAATACAAGGGGGGTCTGAAAAGTTCTCGGCCTCGACCATAGATGGCAACACTATTGGCAAGTTTTTTTTTTCTAAGTTGGTACATCTGTCGTAAGCATCCATGTGAAATTGCAAGTCATTCTATCAAGTAGTTTGTTTTATACAGCTGTCTGAAGCAAAAGTGTTGTCTGTATCCAAATGGATAAAATTGAGTATCGTTATAAAATTCTTTGTAAAAGAACATTTAACGCCAAAAGAAACTGATTTGAAGTTAATAAAAGTTTACAGGCACTCTTCTCTTTCATTTTCGACAATTAAGAAATGGGCTGCCGAATTTAAATTTTGCATAGATTTATTACTATGGATGACATTTGGATTCACCATTACACACACACCAGAATCCAAACAACAGCAAAAACAGTGGAAAGAAGCCGGTTGTTCAGTGCCAAAGACAAAGACATGACTTTTCCATCAGCAGGAAAAAGTCATGGCATCAATGTTTTGGGATGCTAAAGGCATTATTTTGTTTATTAATTATCTTGGAAAGGGTAAAACTGGGGAATATTATTCTGATCTTTTAACCAGACTAGATGAAAAAATTCGTGAGAAAAGACCCGGTTTGCAGAAGAAAAAAATCATCTTTCATCAGGACAATGCACCTGCCCACAAAGGTGTTTTGGTAATGGGAAAATTAAGGGATCTGCACTATGAATTGTTGTAACATCCACCTTATTCCCCAAATTTGGCTCACTCTGACTTCTATCTCTTCCCAAAACAAACTCTTCATCGCTGGTCAGCATTTTTCTTCAAATCAAAAGGTGATTGCAACTGTAGAGGGGTATTTTGCAGATCTTATTGAGAGCCACTACAGGGACAGGATAATGGTGCTGGAGCATTGCTGGAATAAATGTATTAGTCATAATGGAGATTATGTTGAAAAATAAAAATAATTTTGAAATTATAAATTCGTTTTTTCATTGTTGGGTCGAGAACTTTTCAGACCACCCTCGTAAAGAAAGACATTTCACGGCAGTGACCTAGTTTTTACTCACTGAGAAGATTCAAAGCACCACCTGTAGTTATTATTGTTATTAATATACAGCAACTCCGTGGAATTAGAAAACTAACCACTATTTGCAAAATACCTATCATATCACTCCTGAAACTCATTCACACCATCAGTACCCTGATGGTGTGAATGAGGAACCAATAGCAGGAGTAACCAATAGCTCTCTCTTCTTCTCTCTACTAATCATGAATTGAAAAATTTCTTTTTTGTCAATCTTATAGAACTCCTTTAGTAATTTATATGTTTATATCATGCCGCTCCTTTTCTGCAACCATATGGAATTGAAGGTGTGTGTGGGTTGCAACTAGACTTTGCAACACACACTTTTAATCTATCCTCACTCACACACACACACACACACACACACACACACACACACACACACACACACACACACACACACACACACACACACACACACAATCTATCCTTTCAATAATTCCACACACTTGTCATAGATTGGTCACCCATCTCTGGATCCTCTCCACTGTCTTCTTGAAGAAACCCAGGTGAACAAATCTGTATATGGTAATCTAGATGCAATCTTACTTATAGCCCTGTACAGAAGGATAATAACTTCCCTATCTCTACTTGTCAATGTGTTCTTCATCATCCATGTAATCCTTTGAGCTATTTTTCCAACTTTGCAATATGCCCTCTGAACTTCAACTCTGTCCACTACATCCCCAAATTCCTATACCTCAATTTCCTGCAATCTAGCATCATCAACACTATAAACGGTATGTAACTGTTTCATCTCAAAGTGCATAACCTTACATTTTTCAACATGAATTTGATAATTATCCTTTGCCCACACTGCCAATTTATTTATATCATCCTGCAGGATCTCTTCATCAGCTTTAATAACTACTGGCCTCCCCAGCTTTCATCAGAAAACAAGAGCCGCTACATCTCAGTCAGTATAGAAAAAGCCTTTTAGTTGGAAAGACCTGGGTTCGATTCCCGTCTTTGATGTGAGGAACCTTTATTTGGTCTCATTCGATTAAAGGTGGGTTAGCTGGTCTCATATGGAGGTAGGATTTTTTCACCCAGAAACTTGGATTTTTCTTCTCCCATAACAGGCAAACTGGTCCTGTGAACACACATATACGGATCTACAGTCATAAATATTTAATCCCCCCCCCCCATGAGGAAGCTCAACTCGCCCCAGTAGGAATGAGGGAGAAAAGGGAGGAAACGCCATACAAATAAATAAAGAAATAAAATCAGAAAACAACTCAATACTTCCCCTTGATGTTTTAAGGATACTTGTGACATAAAGACTGAATAATATATGCACGTAAACACAAGAAAGATATTTAATTAACCAAATATTTCGGTCTGGAAATAGCAGACCATCTTCAGTAGCACTACAAGAACAGTTTTAAAAAAATACCAGGTAGAATACTAACAATAGATCATTTAAAAATAGAACAAGCCACGTCATCTTATATCACTAAGTATTAAAGGGAATGTTTTTAAGCAGAGCCATGATTGAAATAAAGATATTAATTAAAATATTAAATAACATAAAATTAATATGAATTAATGAGTTATCCTGATTAGACTTTCCCAGATTTTTGATATAGATATACAGTCATTCGGATTCAGGTTAGGACGATGGAGTAAGGCCTCTATGCTTTCTTTGAATAAACATTCAAATTTATAATGGGATCTATGTAAGAGGCGAGTTTTTGACCAAAGGATGTTGTGGTTAGTTTCAATCCCATGCTGAGCCAATCCAGATTTTTCAGGTTTGTTGTGATGAATGGAGGACTGATGTCCTTGGATTCTTTTTTCACGAGAATGTCAGTTTTTCACAGGTCGTTATATTCTTAAAGAATCAGCTCATCATCCTTGTCAAAAAACAGGAATCATAAAATGTCTAATCAGAAGAGCCAAAACTAATTGTTCTACTTCTAATTTTCTACAGAAAGAACTTTCTACTATCCAACAACACATGAAATTCAATGGTTTTTCCGAAAAGAGTACTCAACATCTTCTTGATTCTTATAATCCATCACAAAACAACGAAGATTCAATACGTCGGGTTACAATTCCTTACATCTCCGGGATTTCAGAACCTATCGCAAGAATTCAGAAGAAATATGAGTTAACAGCTACGTATTCACCTATTAACAAATTATCTTCCCATTTTCCTTCTCCTAAAGACAAACGCTCAGCTATATCTCTTCCTGGAGTTTATCAAATTCCCTGCAACTGTGATCTCTCCTATTTTGGACAAACTGGACGTTCTCTTGAAAAAAGAATCCAAGAACATCAATCCTCCATTCATCACAACAAACCTGAAAAATCTGGATTGGCTCAGCACGGGATTGAAACTAACCACAACATCCTTTGGTCAAAAACTTTCCTCTTACATAGATCCCACTATAAATTTGAACATTTATTCAAAGAAAGCGTAGAGGCCTTACTCCATCATCCTAACCTGAATCGGAATGACATCTATATCAAAAATCTGGGAAAGTCTAATCAGGATAACTCATTAATTCATATTAATTTTATGTTATTTAATATTATTAATTAATATATTTATTTCAATCATGTCTCTGTTTAAAAATATTCCCTTTAATACTTAGTGATATAACATCATGTGGCTTGTTCTATTTTTAAATGATCTATTGTTAGTATTCCACCTGGTATTTTTTTATAACTGTTCTTGTAGTGCCACTGAAGATGGTCTGCTTTTTCCAGACCAAAATATTTGGTTAATTAAATATCTTTCTTGTGTTTACATGCATATATTATTCAATACTTCCCCTTAAATCATTCCTTTTAATAATAATATACAAATTAAAGAGCTGTAGCCCTAGCACAGAGCCTTAAAGTACTCCACTAGTCACCCTCATTTCCTTGTATTACAATCCACCACATACTACTTTCTGGTACCTGTCAGCCATCCTCTATTCATGCTACCAGCTTCATATCCATTCCCATTTGTTCTTACTTATTTAATAGACTTCCATATTGTATTCT
Source organism: Typopeltis vanoorti (assembly GCF_054136105.1). NCBI lineage: Eukaryota > Metazoa > Arthropoda > Arachnida > Uropygi > Thelyphonidae > Typopeltis > Typopeltis vanoorti. Next base: position 127,554,070 of record NC_143561.1, read on the forward strand.
GTGAAATGCTCTTGCAAAGTCCAGCAGTAACATGGTATAGCCATTTCCTTTATCGGTTTCTGCTGTTCACTATTATAAAATATAAATCAAGGCAGGACACCTACTTTTTACAAAGCTGTACTGTCCACGAGGAAGTATCATATCCTATCTTCCCATTCCCAGATTTTATCTTTAAATACCACTCATGAGATACTACTAACCAAAGAGGATAAAACTGTTTAAATTTTAGAAAGTAGAGAGATAAGGCTAAGGCTCTGAATGATATGTCAATCTGTGTCTGGAGTTATGGTCAATATGATGGAGAAGTTTGTGAGGATTAGGATATAGAATTAGGCTGATAACAACAAATATTCTCTGTGATGGTCAGCATGGGGATTGCTGAAGGAAGGTCATGTTTTGGCAAATCTGCTTAGGTATTACAAAAAAGTGATGCACTGGTCTGTATGTTTGGCACCATTTATAAAAGGTCTTTGATAGAATGCTACATGACAAGTATTGGTAAATAAACTGAAATGGATGGGTTAGATAAGATTAGCAAGTTGGATAAGTGACTGGTTGTCATTTAAGCATATGGGATATCACTTTGTATGGTGGAGTGTTATCCCAAAAAGAAAGCAATTAATGGCATATGCCATAGGGGTCTTTTTATGAGCATTGTTGTTTATCTTGATGATGATATTGGGACAGTTCTAAGTGGATGATATGCAGTTGTCTACAGATCATCCAGGATTTGGGAGAAATATGATGATATATCTATTCATATCCATCTTACAGGAGGATATTCAAAGACTTGTGTGAGCAGGCAAATAAGTTGGGATACCAGTTCAGTGTTTCAAAGTGTAAAGTTTTGAAATATTGTAGGATAGGAAGTTATGCAGAATATACACTCAGTGGAGAAACGATGAAGATAGTAGAGGAGATAAGGAATTTGGGAGTGTTGATGTACTGTGACCTGAGGTTTAGGGGTCACACTACTAAACTTCTGAGAACATCACAACAGATTATAGCATGATGAGGAAATCTATTCCACATTCTAGTCTCTGGAATGCGGAGTATAAAGAAAGACTGAAGATATGGCATGCACAGAGCCCTTGAATCAGAGGAGAGGAAAATATAACTGATACTTAAGTTGCTAAGGAGTTGTTACCAGATTCATCTAGAAGTGATTCTTCAGAGAATGGAGAGGAAAACTGATAGAGACAAGAGGCTGTCTCTGGAACCTATATAAGAAAGGTATAAGCAAACCAGTGAGGAGCAGGTTCTTTAAACTGAAAATGGTTGGTGAGTGGAATGCATTGTCTAAGAGTGCAAAAACAGCTGAATGGGTTTATGAGATTTGATGGGCTTTGTGTGCAAGTCTCAACTCTTGAGGTATAACATTAATAATACTTTAATAACAGTTTATAGAAAACAGCAAGGGCATTAATCATCTATAATTCCTTCACATCAACAAGTATAATGAACATATATTAACTATAAGATATATAATCACTGGAAAATTTTTCTCATGGTACTGTATTTCAAACTACAAATGCTTACCCATGTAAAGTTCTGGGATATGCTCTACAAGGGTCCACCTTGGGTCCATAGGAACGTGATTTTTATCTGCCAGCAGCCTGCATACTTGACCCACTGTCATTCGTTCATCCACTAATAGACTTTTAGCACTATTATCAGCAGTGAATGCTTTAATAAAGAGCTGTGTAACAAAAGAAAAAAAAAAGTTTAAAAAGATGATGTGTATAACTTTCATACTGTATATAGTTATTCATCTAATAAAAATTTATTTACAGGATCTCTCATGTATTCAAAACAATTTTATGAATTTTATTCTTAAAGTGGTCAGTCATCTAGTCTTAGTCGATATTGCTAAATGTATAACTGCTGATGTAATTTCCTTTCATACTCAAAGAATGTAGTATTTGACTTCCATAACTGAAAGAGGTCTCACATCGAATGAGTAGTATCAGTGGAAGTAGCTGTAGATCCAGGAATGAGCTGTTGTGTTTGTATACAAATGCTAGAAGTGTAAGAAACAAGGCAGATGAAATGGTTCCACTAATCGAGTCTGTTCACCCAAAAACTGTTGGAATAAGTGAGACATGGTTAGATGAGGATGACATCTTGACAGGAATAGAGATGAAAGGGTATGATGTGTTTTGTAAGTATAGAAGGGATAAAAAAGGGAGGGGGGGGGGAGTGCTATTGATAACAGAGAAAGAGTTATGTCCATACAAAGTAGAGATGCAAGATGGAAATAGTGCCAGTGGTTTTGAGGCAGTATGGTGTGAAATAGAGGTGGATGGAATGAAATACTTGGTTTGGAGGTTGTTATAAACCAGGTAATGTGTGGATGGTAGTGACTATGAAATGTTTAAATCAAATTAGCCTAGAAAATAAGAAAAGAGTGATCATTATGGGTGATTTTAAATATGACAATATAGACTGGAATGATGAGATAGAAACTGGAAGTAAAGAAAATGAGTTTCTTGAGTTTTTGAGGGATAACTACCTCAGACAGTATGTAACAGAGGGCACACAAGGATTGAGGGTCTTGGATTTGGTCATCTCATCAGAGGATGTAATTATAAATTAGGTGTCAAATCACCCACCAATTGGTGAGAGTGACCATGAGGTGATTACCTGGGTGGTTGCCAGCAGTGCGATGACCTCTGTAAGAAAAGGGCATATGTGGTACTACAGGGGGGTAGGGATTATGAAGAGCTCAGGAGACAGCTTGTGGGTGTAGCATGGAATGAGAATTTAGCTGGAAAAGAGATCAATGCAGCTTGAGGGATTTTCAAAAACTCTCTATTAGATGCAATGTCTAAATGTATTCCAAGGGTGAGAAGGTTAAATAATGTAGATGTGAAATGCATGAATAAAGAGATTAATCATGCGATACAGAGAAAAAGGACATTATGGAGGCAGCATAAGAGAAGTGGAAATAACCAGTTCCATGAGGACTACAAAGACCAGGCAAGGCAGGTGACTTGGTTGATGAGAGTAGCTAAAGAGAGGTATGAACAGCAGTTAGCTAATGAAGCCTAAAAGAATTCTAATGAGTTAAGTGGGATAAAAATCCCTATTGTTTTTCAGCCAGTAAGCAAAACTAAGATCGAAAACTATGATCTGAACGTTTCATGCCGACGAACTGTATAGGGATTTTTATCCCACTTAACTTATCAACCTCGCCAGAAAAAAATAGCCGTTTGGCTTTTCATCTTAGAATTCTAATGAGTTCTTTCGATATGTAGCCAGCAAAAGAAAGAATGATTATGGAAGGATGACACTGATTGGAGAAAATGGTATAAAGACAGCTGTTGCGGAAGGTGTGGTGGAGATACTTAATGAGCAGTTCATAAAGGTCTTTCAATCTTGTGAATGTGACTTCATGGAGAGATTGAGAGCAGTCGATGATGGGAAAGAGAGAGAGAGAGACTGACTGTAAGTGAGCAAGAGGTGTATGGAGGGTTGAGCAAACTAGATATAAATAAGGCTGTGGGACTTGATAATATATCACCGCGTATTCTGAAGGAATGTGCCAGGTAGTTGACATCGGCCTTGACATATTTTTTTTAACGAGTCTTGCACTGGGTCAAGTTCCTAAGGAGTGCAAGATTGTGCCACTTCATAAAGGAAGTGATAGAACTCAAGCATCAAACTATAGCCTATCAGGTGTTGAAGTTAAGTTGTTGGAGAAGCTTGCGAGAACTAGGATCCAGAATTGGGTTGACAACAATGGTATTATCTTTGATGAACAGCATGAATTTGCTAAAGGGAGGTCATGTTTTAGTAATCTACTTACTTATTACAATAAAGTGACTGTTTCCTTGGACAGAGGAGAAGGATACACAGTAATATACTTAGATTTTGCAAACGCTTTAGCAGATGGGGTTGGATATTAGATTAGTGCATTGTATTGGAGACTGGCTATCTGATAGGTATCAACAAGTTGTGTATTGGGGAGCGATATCCAGGAAAAGGAAAGTTACAAGTGGTGTGCCTCAGGGGGTCTGTTTTAGGGCCACTGCTGTTTAACTTATATATTAATGATAGTGGTGAAGATTTGGATGGAGATATTCAGTTGTATGTGGATCATACAAAGTTGGGAAGAGCCATGAAGAGTAGACAAGATGTTGTGGCCTTGCAAGAAGACTTGAATAAATTGAGTGATTGGGCAAGCAAATGGGGATGAGAGTTCAATGTTGCAAAATGTAAGGTTTTAAAATTTGGAAAACAAAGATAGGATGCAGAATTTATTCTTGGCAAGAATATATTGTTGGAGGTGGAGGAAATAAGAGATTTGGGGGGTGATAGTGGATAAGGATCTGAAATTTAGGGAACACATTGCCAAAATTGTGAAGACAACACAAAGGCTTCTGGGAATGATGCAGAGGACACTGACTTGTAGAAGTAGAGAGATTTTTGTTCCATTGTACAAGGCTTTGATTAAGCCACACATGGACTATTGTGCCCAGATTTGGTCACCTGATTTTCAGAAGGATGAAGAGATGTTGGAAAGGGTCCAGAGGCGACTGACTAAGGTGGTTTCTAACCTCTGGAATGTCGAGTATGAGGAAAGATTGAGGAGATGTAAATTGCAGAGTTAGTAAGGGGTTGTTATAGGATCAATGCTGGAGAAGTTCTACAGAAAATAGTGGGAGATCGGGGGGAGAACTAGAGGTCATCCATGGAAACTGTATAAAGAGGGTGTGAGTAGGGGAGTGAGAAGCAGGTTTTTTTCGTGCAGAGTTGTGAATAATTGGAATGCCTTGCCTGAGAGTGTGGTGTCTGCAAGAAGTTTGAGTGTGTTGAAGACACAGTATGATGAGCTGTGAGTGTGATAAAAGGACCTCCCAGATGTTTAATAAAATTAGTTTAATCCTTTATCCAAGTGTGAGCAAACAAAGTTTGCGCCTGAAAGTATCTTCAGGACTAGCTCGCTCCACCTTTGCAATGAGTTGCCCTGGTGTTGTACCACCTTAACCCAGTCCTGAAGATACTTTCAGGTGCAAACTTTGTTTGCTCACACTTGGATAAAGGATTAAACTAATTTTATTATACTCTAACCAAGTGAAAAATAAACTTTTAACGACCTCCCAGATGAGTCTGACTCTATGGGGTCTGTTGTAATAATAATAATAATAATAACTATGACATGTTTGCAATGAAACTATTAAGTTAGATATCAATACAATAACACATAAATATTCCAGAATAATATTGTAATACTGGAGGATAACAATACTAAAAATATGAATTTTTTTTTTCGTAATTCAGAATAAAAAAAAAATCCTTTAAGTTTGAAAGAAGCATGGTGTTGGGATGTCATGCTGCAGGCCTATCCGTTTGGCAATTTGTTGATAAATTGAGCCATCCCACATCAATAATCAGTGACATGATACCATACTGAGATGGAAGCACAGGGGTCAACTGCAAGTGCTACCTGCAATGGATGACCCACCACACTTACCACATGTGACCATAAGGTGCTACAAAGAAATATATGTAAAAATCACCATTTGTCAGCTGACATATCGAACAGAGTTCCAGGCACTGACTGGAACACGAATCTGCACAAAAACGTTCAGAACCGAGACCCGCAACATGGGTGTCCATGGCAGGACTGCAATATGCAAGCCTCAGATTAACCAAACCAAAATGCAGCATCATCTTTAGTGGTGCAAATAGCATGAACAGTGGGATGTGGAAGCTTAGAAAGCTGTGTTATGGAGCAACGAATCATGCTACACCCTCACCTGAGCAGATACACAGTTGTGGGTGTGGCAGGTGCCCAGTGAATGTCTCTTACCAGAGTGCATAACCTCAACTATGAAATTTGGAGGTGGTGGTGTGATGGTATGGTCCTGTTTTTCCTGACTTGGCCTCGGACCTCTGTTTGCAATGCCATGAACACTGAACTCCAAGATTTATCTGAACATTCTGGACAATGTAATGCTTTCTACTTTGTGGCATTTCAACAGAACTGACTCTTGCCTCTTCCAGCAAGACAATGCACCATATCTTACGGCTGCTGCTGTAGCTGCTTGGTTTGTGGACATAAACATCACCACACTTGACTGGCCTCCACAGAGCTCTGATCTGATCTCAACCCTATTGAGCATCTTCTGACCCTCCAGTTCATCTGTGGGATGAATAGGAGGATCAGGCGAGGTCACGGGACATGCATCTCAGAACAGTCCAGGACCTCATTACTTGCCATCCAGGAAGTATAGTCAAAAATTCCCACTGATTGCTATGGTACACCTTTGGAAAGCATGCCCAATAGGATTTCTGTAATCACTGCAGTGAAAGGTGTTATTAAGGTGGGTACCAAGGCTGTCTGTTCTTTAATTCTTGGCTTCTTTCCAAGAATTGTAGATATAAGATATCTAGCATTATATATATTTCTGGTTTAAACCAATAGAGAGTAAAATTTGCTTGGCTGTCCTAAATGGCCAGCCCATTCTTGTTTGTTCGGAACCCAGTGGATATCTCCTAACAGGATGCACAATGTGAAGGTGAAGATTGGACATTAGGTCAGAAGCCCCAGTCAGCTCTCTGCATTCCTTCAAATCAATGTGGAAGTCTCCTCCCAGTTATCTGAAAGAAATTGGCATTAAACCCAATATTAGAATTGGATATATCAAACTTAGCTGTTTGCAGATATTGTCCTAAACACATCTATTGCAATCACTCCAGGATTCTCTAACTACACTGAATAACAGTTGTAACAAATTAAACAAGTTTTTAATGGCACTTGCAACAACATAGTATGAATTATTAGTCGCATGTAAAATTTATCAATTAAAAATCGTAAAATTGTAGAATTTATTCATTCAAAATTGCAAAACATTTGCCATGAAAGTCAGCAATAAAAAGACCAAAATTATGAATATACATAGGTAGGAACATCGAAAACTTCAGCTGCATTCTCAATGAAGAACCTATAGAAGATGTCAAATATTTCATCTATTTACTCACAATTTTTAGTGAAGGTAGCAAATTAAATATGGAAACAGACAACAGAATGAGCAAAGGTTATATGGTGGGGAGCGACTTGAATAAATTTATATGGATTGAAAAAAAAAAAAAATTAGGCAAACCACTAAACTAACAGTATACCAGACAGTTTTCAAACCTGTTTTAAGTTACAGATCTGAGAGTTGGGCTAGAAATAAAGCGCCTGATCAAATATGAGAGACCACAGATACGAGAGTTCTGAGAAAATTAAGGTCTGAAGAGATGACATTCATGACAGAATTGTATTATAAATTAAAATATTAGGAAGGAACTTGATATTTGCATTCAAGAATGTGTGAGCAGGGCTAATATAAGATGTTATGGTCACTTAAACAGAATGGGAGAAGAAAGGTTAGCAAAACAAGTGTTTGATACCAAGAAGAAAAGAAAAAAGATCTAGAGAATGATTCAGTCAGAAATGCCTTAGAAGAACAAAATGTTAAATAACATAATATTGGAGTGCTCACAAGTAATAGATCAATTTGGAGGAAAATTCTAGACAGGAGATTAGTGATAACAAACTTAATCATGCAGTACTGTCATAGTAGCCTGAACACCCCTTGAAGGAATATCAGGAAATTGCTGATTATGATCTAGCATTATGGTTATTTTCTTTTTCTTTTTTAAATTAAAAAAAAAGAGTAGTTATTAAGCCTGGAAATAGCACATGAAAAAGATTATGTTGTAGCTAAAGACATGAATCAAGTATTTTGCAAAGAAGGCTGAATTTGTTCATTTCATATATTCACAGCATTTAGGAAGGTTTGAATAAACTTTTGCTATGAACAAAGGAGTGGGGTTGTAGTTCTACTATTAATAAGTGCAAGTTCTGCATTTTGGAGTGCAGAAATATAAGATTGTGTACTATGTCCATGGTGCTGTACTGCAGGAAGTGGATGAGATTCAAGATTTGGGAGTGATGGTTGACAGTAGACTGAAGTTTAGAAGGCATATAGCAAGTGTAGCAAAGGCTGTACATCATAGTGCTGCTATGATAAGAAGTGCTCTAACATGTAGGGATAAGGAGGTGGTTGTGCCACTGTATGAAGCACTGGTCAGACCAAACATGGACTATTTTGCTCAAATTTAGTCACCTGGTTTTCAGCATGATGTGAAAACATTGGAGAGGGTCCAGAGAAGAGTGACTTAGACAATATCAGAACTCTGGAATGTTGGTAATGGAGAGAGGTTGAAGAAATATGAATTGCAGAGTTTGGTGGATAGGAGGAAAAGAGGTGATATGATAGAGATGTTTAAGTTAGTGAAGTGATTTTATTGGATTAATTTAGAGGGGATTATGAAAAGAGTAGAAGGCAATATAGGGAAAAAACAGAGCCCATCACTGGAAGTTATGCAAGAGTAGTGAACAGGGGTGTGAGAAGTAGATTTTTTACATGGAGAATTGTCATTGAATGGAACACATTACCAGAATGTTGTTAATGCAAGAGTGTTAAGAATTGGATATGATAAATATGTTGTCAATTGAATGAACATACCGTGATGACTCTGCCAACTCCATGGAAGGTGCAACAATAATAATATAATATCTTAATCCAAAAGAGATTATTGCACAAAGTGGAATCATTAAAAGATATAAATAAACATGGGATAAAAATGGGCAGCCTTTGGAGCAATTTTACATGAAGAAGCATTAGGAGAAAAGACAATCAGAGTAAAAACTAATCAAAGATGGATGTCATGGTAGAAATAAATAGGTGAAAAGCTTAGCAAAAGTAAAAAAAAAAAAAGAGGAAAGTACATTTCATAGATATCTAACAAGATAAATTAAATACCTCAATGTATGAAGATTATAAAACCTACACAAAATAAAGTACACATTGAGACAAGAAAAATTAAACAGCACTATTGGAATAACTACTCCAAAGAATTATAACATGATTTTTATGGTACTCAGAGAAGAACCTGAATAAACTAAAGAATTATAACATGATTTTTATGGTACTCAGAGAAGAACCCGAATAAACTAAAGGCATAAAACTAATAAATACTGGAATTAATAAATGGAAAGACTATTTTCAAAATCTATATGCAGAAAAGAATAAAGATAATATAGCAAAAGAAAATTATATTTTTTGATGGCATTGCCATACCTTTTTGAGATAACAGAAAAAGATACTGAACAAATAAAACATGCAACAGAAATATTAAAACAACTAAAAACAGAATTTTAGATTAAAATATGGAGGGGGAAATAATTAGCAAAAGAATATTCAGAATATCAAATAATTTATTTGATATTCTGAATATAGGATTTAAAGAAAGAAAAACATCAAATGACTGGTGAAAGAACCTAGCAATACCAATTTCCAAGAAAGGAGACGGAACAAATTCAAAGAACTACAGGGAAATAAACCTTCTTTACACAACATTAGAATTATGCACAAAAATGATTGGAAATATAATAAATAATTTGATTCAATTATCTGATGAACAACCAGGATTTAGGAGAAATAGATCAACAATAGATGCAATGCTTCCGTTAAAGCAAATAATAAAGAAATGAACACAATAAACCTCTTTATATATGCTTGATTGATTTAATTAAAGCATATATTTGGGGTTGTGGTGAAGGTACCAGAGAGATTGGTGAGAAGTAGGATACAGAATTTGTTGAATAAAGCAGTATTCTTTGTGGTTATCGGCATGGGTTTGTTATGATGAGATCATGTTTAACTAACTAACTTATGTACTATAACAAGGTAACAAATACCTTGGACAGAGGAGATGCATATACAGTGGTGTATTTGGATTTTGCAAAAGCTTTTGATAGGCTCCCACAAGACAAACTATTAAATAAATTGAAACAGATGGGATTAGATAACAGACTTCTAAGTTGGATAAGTGAATGGCTGTCATATTTCTGATAGGTATCAGAAAGCTGTATTTAGGGGTGCGGTATCCCATAAGAGGAAGGTCACTAGTGGTTTACTGCAGGAGTCAGTTTTGGTACCATATTGTTCAATTTGTATGTTAAAGATATTGGGATGGGTTTAACAAGAGATATGCAGATGATGCAAAATTGAAAAGTTAAATTCTAACTGAGAGCAAGCATAATCAAGCAGACATTATGGCCTTGCAGGAGGACTTGAATATATTGCATGAATGAGCAGGTAAGTGGAACTGTCAGTTCAATGTTGAAAAGTGTAAGATTTTGAAATTTGGTAAGCAATAATAAGATGCACTTGGTGGGAAAACTTTAAAGGAGATAGAAGAAATGAGAGATCTTGGGGCAGTGATGGACAAGGACCTGAAGTTTAGGGACCACATTGTTGAATTTTGAATGAATAAAATTCATTAGGAATTCATTCAGTCACAATTTAACAAGTTAAACCCTGAAAGGATATGCTTGCATCCATTATATATATCTTGACAAATATAGGATACAGTGATTAAGAAGAAAAATTGTGTATATTTCAGTGTAAAAGAATTTCTACTAGATTGTATATTTGATAGTGAAGTTTGGTAAATTTTATATTACTTGTTAAAATTGATACACAAAGAATTGCTGTATAAATTGCATGTAACAAAGTGAGAACACAAGGTCATAGTACAAGGGCAAACCATCGGATTAAGAAGTTGCCCCAAGCGGTCTCGCACGCATATGGCACGTAGAGACCTAAGCTGTTCGGAGAAGATGCTACGAAAGCGAGACCCACGTGTACAAATAAAAACATGACGGGTGAACAACTTAGGTTACAGAGAGTGCCGGTAGGGGTTAGTATAAAAGGGTTAGGAACACCCCACACGAGGCTTTTTGTGGTTTTCTCTTCTCGATCGTCTGGACGTATAGTTCGCGGGGAGTTCTGCTCTCACTCCCGGGTAGTAGCAGTTGGAGATGCCGCATAGTAGTTGAAAAAGTTGCGGGTCTCAAGCCCTATGATGAAAGGATAGACGTTTTACACAGATAGTTGGCAACTCATGGGAAAGCTCAGCAACTCGGTAGCGTGCTATGCGAATGCAGAATCACCGTTCACCAAGAATGTTCTTGACATAGGCTCGATATACTAGCAACGTGTGGACCAACCAACGATCGCAGGAATCCCAGCCATAAAACCGACAGAAAGGAAATAGTTAAAAGAAAAAGAATCAGGAATCAAAGGGACAAGTATAAAGGATCCTCAAGTATGGTATTGTAACCTTTTTGGCAAGTAATGTGTGTGAGGAAGAGAAATTAACTTTAATTTAAGAATTAAGGACTCTGATTAGAATAAGACAGGACTATAGTGCTTTGATAACACTTAGACAAAAGGAAAAGGAATGTTCTTTACATGTGCTGATTGATAATTATGTCTTAAGAGGTATTGAAGTGTCTTTATTTGAGTAATTTAGTCAAAGTCTGAAGTTTCAATTTTGTTTTATGATCTAAGAATGCTAGATTATGATTCTTTTAGAGAAGTGTTTCTATGATATTCATATTTGTTTAAAATGTATGTAAGTTATTTTGTTTAACATTCTAATAGTAATGATTGATTATTATTATTTACACTGTATGACAACAAATATGATAAATAAACCTTTTGCTATTTTTAATTTGATTGCCTATGTCTAAGAATCCGATGCACCACTCATAAATTATTCGAATCTAAGCAGGAGGGAATAAATGATAGTTAAGGTCACGACTGCAAACAAAGGTCAATAGTGGATACATCTGTAAGTTCACTTCTTGACTGAGAAACTGTTTTCTTAATCTAAGGGTTCTGGGTGGCACAGCAATAAAAAACAAATTTTCCCAGAACTTTACGAGAGGCAAATTTCAGAGGCTTTGTCACCTAAGAATTGGCTCGACCTTCAGGCAATTCTTTTGTGTTTGTTCTCAGTAGTACCACGTGACATCCAAGGAGAGGTATACTATACAACATATAAATATGTAATAAAAAGATTAGGACATAACAACATTGCACAAGTTGTGAAGACATCATATCGGATAATGGCAATGATGCTGAGGACCCTGACATGCAGAAATAAAGAGGTTATGATGCCATTGATACAGCAGTCCTTCAAGAAATATTTAATAATATAAACTGGACAAACCTTGGTATAAAAATTAATAACAGAAATTTGACACACCTAAGATATGCAGATGATATTATAATTTTTGCAAACACTCCAGAAGACCTTAATATAATGATAGAAGACCTATATCATGAAAGCAGAAAAGTTGGTCTAAAAATAAACAGAGAAAAAACTGACATCATGTTTTATCATTTTGTAACACCAAAAAACATAATAATAGAAAACAATTTCTTGGAAAGAGTCTATTCATATACATACTTACATCATCTCATTGATCTAAACTGTGAACTCCAAAAGGAAATAAATAGGAGAGTTCAACTTACCTGGAGTGCATTCAGAAAATTGAAAAGCATTTTCAAAACAATGCTGTCCCACTCTGTTTAAAAAGGAAGACATTTGCCAGTGTATACTTCCAGTCATCTCATATGATTGTGAAATATGGTTGTCACTAACAAAAGCACTGGAAAATAAACTAACAATAACTCAAAGAAAAATGGAGAGGTTGATGCTAGACATCACATTAAAAGATAAGAAGTGAAACACCTGGATAAGAAGCCAGACTTATCCAGGTAAGAATGATGTCACATCACTGACATCATTCTTCACCATAAGTGACTAAAATGGAAATGGGCCCGACATCTATCCAGAAGATAAGATGAGCGATGGGCCACCATACTAATGAACTGGATTCCAAAAGAAGGGAAACGAGGCCAAGGACGTCCTAAAAGAAGCAGTGATGAATGTCAAACTTGGTTGGGGAACTACGGAAAAAAGAGAGCCAAAAGGCTTCACTTTGGCAATGCAAAATTATTCAAATTAAGTGGATATTGAATCCGCCATTATTTCAAAGCCGCAGAAACTTCTATTGTTTCTATATTTGGCACAAAACTCTTGTAGTTTCTCTATTCGGCTTTGAAATAATGTTGGATTTGAAATAAAGTGGACATTGGATTCAATATCCACTTAATTTTAATAATTTGTTGGGGAAAATTGGTCAACCATTGCCAAGAACAGAGAAAGGTGGAAAGAACTGGAAGAGGCCTTCTTCCAGCAGACAAAAAATGGCTGAAAAGAAGAAGATGCCATTGTATAAGGCCTTGATCAGGCCTCATATGGATTATTGTGCACAGATCTGGTCACATGGTTTTCATGGTGATGAGGATATGCTGGAAAGGTTCAGAGAAGATTCACAAAGGTGGTCAGTGGTCTTTGGAATGTGGAGTATGAGGACAGATTGAAAGAATGTAAGTTGCAGATCTGCCTGAATTGGAGGAAGATGGGGGGATATGATTGAGACATAAGCTAGTCGGAGGTTGTATCAAGTTGGCATGGAAGAGATTTTATCTCTTCTCATAGAATGAGAGAGAGAGGGGTAGAACAAGAGGCCATCAGTGGAAACTATATGAAGAGTGCGTGAGCAGAGGAGTGAGGAGAAGATTCTTTGCATGGAGAGTGATTGGCGAGTGGAATGCATTGCCTCTGTGTGTTGTGAATGTAGAAACATTGAATCGTTTTAAGGCATGGTTAGATGTGCAATAGTGTGTACCTCCCACATTGAGTATCTGACTCTATGGAGGTCAGATGTTAATAATAATATAGCATAATACACTTAAAAGGTATAATAACCACATTAAAAAAATGAGAAAAATACTAAACCAAAATTTAAGAAGTAATTAATAATATATACAAAGATAAAGTTCTATAACAAATTTAGAACAAGGAAAGAGAGATATAGAAGAAACAACAATAAACAAAGCCATTAGATAAGGAGACTCACTAAGTCAAACCTTATTCAAAACTTAGCTGTGGATAAAATAACAGAAAATGGCAAATTAACAATAATTTGCAATGTTGAGGATATAATTTTAATAGCAGAAAATGACCTCCAAAAATTACTAAATACATTCAGTAAAGCAACAGCAAAGAAATCTGATGATATCAACCGAAAAAATTAAAACAAAAACAGTAGCTAAAGAACCCATAAAATGCAAATTAGAAATTATAGGGAAAATAATTGAACAAGTTAGTAAAATAAAATATTCATGAATAGAAATAAACAAGTATTTTTATTATACACAAAATAAAGTACAACAACAAGCAATAAAAGTTAGAATATCTGGATGTCTTAACAGCCTCATCCTGGAAGAATAAAAACACAAGTAACGAAACGAAAATAAGACAGTATAAAGGCATAATGACTTCAACTTCAGGATAGTGAAAATAGCATATCTGAGGCTATCTGGTGTGAGATTGAGGTCAGCAGAACAAAATTTACAGTTGGGGATTTCAACTATGACAACAATGATTGAGAGAGGAGAGGACAAATGGAAGGAAGGTGAATCTTATGCAGTTACTAAGGGATAATTACTTGAAATAGCATGTAATGGAATATACTAGGGGATTCGAGAGTGCTTGACATTAGTAACTGCATCTGAGAAATTGACTATTATGAATATGACCATACTGCCATCAACTGGTGAGAGTGATCATAAGGTCTTGACCTGGGAAGTGGCTAAATGTGTGAAATTTTCAATTAAAACAGGGTACAAGTGGAATTAATTACCAGGCTGGTAAGTATGACAAGCTTAGGAGATTGCTTGGATCAGTGCCATGGCATGTTAAACTGCAAGGGCTGGATGTTGATAGTGCATGGGAAGTGGTTAAGGAGTGTTTGAGGGAGTTAAATGGATGACTGCATACCTAGAGTCCGGAGAGTAAATCAAGTGGGAGTTAAATGGATGAATAACACCATTAAGACTTGAGCTGCAAAAAAATAAAGAGAAAGGTGACCTGCAGGCACACGAACAGTATTAAGAACACGTTAGAAGTGTGGTAAGAAAAACAAAAGCAGATTATGAAAGAAAATTAGCAATGCAAGCTAAAGTGAATCCCAAACAGTTCTTTCGATATGCTGCAACTAAAAGAAAAAAATGCATACGGCAAAATGATTTTAAGGAATGCCGATGGCAGGAAGGTAAATGAATCAGCTGAAATAGTAGAATTACTAAGCGAACACTTGGCAAACATATATCATCCAGGCTGTGATATTGCAGGAATGAGAGAACAAATGGCTGATACAGGTGAATGAAATCGAGGTGAATAGTATATTACAGAACATTAATGTAAATACATCTGTGGGATTGCATGGTATACCAATTCGAGTCTTATGTGAAGCAGCAAAGGAATTATCAGTTCCCTTGATCATATTGTTTAATTTAAGTCTCAGCTCTGGGTTAGCCCCAAGGGGTCAAAAGAGGGGAAAATAGTTCCATTGCATAAAGGAGGTTCCAAGACTGCTGTGGCAAATTACTGACCAATCAACATATCAGGGTTTTGGAGTGAATCATTGAATGATTCATAAATCAGTGAATCATTGTCAAGGTTTTGGAGATATTAGTCAAGAGCAAAATACAGGAATGGATAGATGAAAATGGGATACTTTATGGAGGACGGCACGGTTTTGTGAAGGGTAGATCATGCTTCAATAACTTGCTCACGTTTTATAATACAGTGACGGCTAAACTGGATAAGGGTAATGGATTTACATTGATACTGCTGGACTTTGCAACGCCATTTGATAGGATAACACATGGAATTCTAATCAGTAAACTGCAGCAGATGGGAATGGATATATTTATTCAGGAGTGGAGTCCAAAAGAAGGCCTGTTACTAGTGGTGTGCCACAGAGTTCTGTTCTTTGACCACTGCTATTTAATTTGTTCATTAATGATATAGGAAAGGATCTGAGAGGAACTGCTCATTTATTTGCTGATGATGCAAAGTTGGGTAGAGCAATAGTGAATGCATGATGTCAAAATTTTGCACGATAATTTGGAGAGATTGGCAGTCTGGGCTAATGAGAATGGATATCAGTTTAATGTAGCAAAGTGTAAGGTTATGCATTTCGGGGTGAAAACATTAGCAGCAGTATATCACATTGGTAGAACTGTACTCCAGGAGGTTGACAAAGCCAGAGATTTGGGTGTGTTGGTGGATAGGAAGTTTAAGTTCAGGGCGCCACATAACAAAAAATGGCCAAATCAGCTCATTAGATCACTTAGTTATTGAAGAATACTTTGAAGAGCAGAGATAAGCAAGTTATTTTTCCTCTTTATCACGCTTAATAAGACCCCATCTTGACTACTGTTCCCAGATCTGGGTTTCTTCTTGATGGGGAGGAGTTAGAGAGGATCCAGTGGTGTGCGAACCAGATGATAGCTAGTCTATGGAATGAACCTTACGAGAACAGATTGAAGATCTGTAGGTTAAAGAATTTGGTTGATAGGCAAAAAAGGGGTGATATGATTGAGACATTCAAATTACTGAAAGGTTTTTACAAGATTAATTCAGAGGAAATTTTTCCGAACAGGTCTGGTGATGGGAGAACTAGGGGCCATCCATGGAAACTGAGCAAGAATGTAGTTAGCAAGGGTGTTAGAACTAGGTTTTTTACTTGGAGAGTGGTGAATGAGTGGAATAAGCTGCCGGAGTTTGTTTTTGGCCATGACTGTAAATGAGTTGAAAGCAATAGATACTGTGCAAATATCGAATAGTTGTTCTTGATATGATGTTTAGGCCTTCCTCGATGAGTCTAAGGACTCTTTGGAGTTGTCCATAATAATAATCACACTAGTATCATGTGGCAGGGAATTTGAGCTGTGCTGAAGAAAGTGCCTTTTAATTGGTGAATAGTCCGTTTTTTCTAAGTTTTTGTAGTGCTAAGTTGTTTTCTGGAATACGAGTGTCCGTCAGTGGTTGTTTTTTGAAGTTAGTTGTCGCAATATTGTGTATTTTGGTTACTAAGAAGATGGAGTCGGAATCGAATGGATAATGGTGGAAGACAAGACGAAGGATAAGTTTTCATTATTTAGTTATTTCATTTTATTTATATCTAGTGTACTTAAATGTTCTGTTTGAAATTGTTTGTACTTATTTAGCGTTTATTTTTTGACACTAATTAGCGACACTATTTTAAATAATGGTGGCAATGGCAGTTAAAATTACAAATGGTGTATCGCAAAGTCCTCCCCATTTAAGGACTCCATTTTGCACGATATCATACTAGATTTTGTAGCATGCAGGACTTGCGGAATGTATGCGTCCTGGCGATTGTATATGTGGCAGGAGAAAGAAGGGGGAAAAGGTATATATGCAAAATGCAGGCAATGGGAGGAACTTGGCGATTTAGAAATGACCATAACTGACCTCATTGAGACAGAGATGGGATTCTTCATGTAGAGAGATGACATGTATGATAGATGGCGAGAGAAGTATGAATAAAATAAGAGTGGGGAGTATGGAAAGGTTGAATGATTCTGAAGTTTTAGGAGATAGTCTCAACTGGGAGGATGAATGGCTGACTTACAGAGAGAGATAGATGAGCTGAAAGAGCAGGTGGAATGTCTGGGGAATGAGATGAGAAGTGTGAAAGATGAAATTAAGCGAATGGAAGAGACAAATGCAGGGCGAATTAGAGGAGGAATGAGAGAAGAGGAACAATAGTAGAGGAGAGGGATTGAGAGAGATTTATGGGAATGGCAGAAGAAGAGAAAATAGGAACAGTATAAGAGAGGGAATGAGAGAGAGCGTTATGGGAGTGATAGAAGAGGAGAGGGAATGAGAGAGAGTTGTATGAATGATAGACAACGTGAGAATAGGAAAAGTGGAAGAGAGGGAATGAGTGTCAGATATAGGAATGATAGAAGAGAAAAGAATGGAAAACAGCAGGAGAGAAGGAATGAGAGGGAGCACAGGGACTAGAGATAGAGCGATGTCAGAAAGGCAGGTAAGTAGGGGAGCACAGAGAGAAACTGTTACAAGAGAGAGAGAGAGTGTGAGGGATGCATGTGAGCAATCGAGGAATATGGTGGTAAGAGGTGTAATGTATGGGGACTCAATGATCCGTGGTGTTCAAGATAGGATGCGTGAGGAATGTTTGCCAGGAGGAATGATAAAAAAGTGTGGCTATGGCAATTAAGATAGGTGAAAGGTGGATGAGATGATTGTGATGGTAGGAACAAATGACTTGAGTGGTGGTGTAAATAGGGCAGCGAGAGATATGAGATTCTTGCTTGAGGCTGCACAAAAGAAGACACAGAGAGGAAAGATAGTGTGTGTGTGTTGCCTAGGAATGATAATGACGGGCTGAGCAGAAGAGCGGTGATATTGAATGGCATAATAGCAAGAATGTGTCAGAAGAGAGGATTTGAATATGTGGATGTTTGGAGTGCGTTTGAGAGCAGAGAGGAATTGTATGTGAGAGACTGACTGAAGTTGAATGAAGAAGATGTAGGCATCTGGAGAGATTGCTGTTCTGAATGAGAAAGTGTGGCTATGGCAATTAAGACAGGTGAAAGGTGGATGAGATGACTGTGATGGTGGGAACAAATGACTTGAGTGGTGGTGTAAATAGGGCAGCGAGAGATATGAGATTCTTGCTTGAGGCTGTACGAAAGAAGACGCAGAATACAGATAGTGTGTGTTGCCTAGGAATGATAATGTCGAGCTGAGCAGAAGAGCAGTGATATTGAATGGCATAATAGCAAGAATGTGTCAGAAGAGAGGATTCGAATATGTGGATGTTTGGAGTGCATTTGAGAACAGAGAGGAATTGTATGCGAGAGACCGCCTGCAGTTGAATGATGAAGGACGTAGGCATCTGGAGAGATTGCTGTTCTGAATGAGTCAGTGTGGATGGTAGCAGGGATGGCCTCTTGTGGGAATGGGTATTTGGGAGAAGGGGAAAGATATCAGGTAATGCTGAGCCCAGTGGAGTCTAGAGGGGATAATGCTGGGTAGAGAAACAATGGCATTTTTATGCTTTATACCAATGCCAGGAGTATTCGGAATAAGGGAGAGGAATTGGTGGCACTGATAGCATCAGCATGGCCAAAGATTATTGGGATCAGAGACGTAGTTGAGAGAAGAGGATGTAATAACAGGAATAGAGGTTGTTGGGTACAGCATTTTTTGGCATAATGGAAGGGAAAGCGTGGTGGTGGAGTACTGCTTATGATAAGTGACAACCTATGTCCTCTAAGATTGGAGGCTTTGGAAGGTAGTGACACTAATGATTTTGAAAGCATATGGTGTGAGGTGGAGGTGGGCAAGACAGGGTTATGCATTAAGACAATGTCTTAATGCATAACATTAGACATATCCGTAAGGAGATGTGTTTTGCATTATCGGAGATACTGAGATAGGAGTGTTGGCAGCTTGCTCCACCTTTGCAAGGAGTGCCCTGGTGTTGTACCACCTTACCCCAGTCCTGAGGATACTTTCAGGTGCAAACTTTGTTTGCTCACACTTGGATAAAGGATTAAACTAAATTTATTATACTCTAACCAAGTGAAAAATAAACTTTCAACAGCTTTCTCTAAATCCAGAGTAATTTATTAAAAAAAGGGTGGCACACCATTTGGCAACTCCTATAGGTGGAGATGACCTGCTAATGCTTCTGCCTGGTATCTCCACTTGGGCCTGGCTCCTACTGAAGAGACCTCAATAAAGGTCCAAACTAGTCTGGGTTGTGGCCCTTCCGTTAATGCATAACATTAGACATATCCTCAAGGAGATGTGTTTTGCATTATGGGAGATACTGAGATAGGAGTGCTGGTAGCTTGCTCCACCTTTGCAAGGAGTGCCCTGGTGTTGTCCCACCTTACCCCAGTCCTGAAGATACTTTCAGGACTGGGGGGGGTTGTGAGCAAACAAAGCAAACTTTGTTTGCTCACACTTGTATAAAGGATTAAACTAAATTTATTATAAATAGTCTTGGATGTTGGCTTGGGGGGGGTTCGTGGATGGGGGTTGTAAGGCCGGGATATCATTGGTGCTTGGGAAATTGTGGGGGAATGTTTGTTGGTGGCAATGGTGGGCTGTGTTCCACGGGTGAAGAGGAGGACACAATTTGAAGTAAGGTGGATGACAAACAATGTTAATTGGGGGCTACATGCGAAAGGGATGCTGTGGGGGAGATATGTGAAGAGAGGATGCATGGGGAATATGGGAATATGGCTGGGGGAGTGACTAATGTGGTGCAGAAGGTGGAACTGGAGTGTGGGAGGGGATTGGCCCTTGGGCCCAGGGGGGGGGGAATCCTGGGGAATTTTTTGGCTGTGTGGCCAGTGGGAGGAGAGATGAATGGGGGAGTGACATTGTGGGACGAAAATGGGAATAGAGTGACTGATGCGGAGGACATGGCGGAGTTGTTCGGTGGGCACTTTGTTGGAGTGTTTCATCCTGGGGGAGTCAATTTGAATACTAGAGGGATAGGGCAAGTTCAGGGTTTGGAGGTGCGAGAGGGGAGTGTGTGTTCCATGTGCTGAGTGCTCTGGATGTCGGTGGGGCTGTGGGACTGGATGGTATTTCAACACGGGTTTTGAGAGAATGTGCTAAGGAACTGACAGTATCCTTGACCTGGATTTTTGGTGGGGGGGGGGGTCTGGCTGCGGGAAAGGTGCCCATGGAGTAGAGGGAGGGTAGGATGGTGCCATTGCATAGGGGTGGTGGTGGACTGGAGGTGTCTAATTATGGGCCAGTTTGTGTGTCATCAGTGATTGGTGGGATCTTGGAGAGGATAGTGGGGACCACGTGCAGCATTGGGGTAATGTTATCAGTGAGAGTGGGCATTGATTTGTGTGGTAGCACTCTTGTTTTGACAATGTGATAGCCTTTTTGTGATGGGATTACAGGAGCATTGGATGAGGGAAGGGCATATGATGCCATTTTCCTGGACTTGGCAGGAGCATTTGATGGGACGACGCATGGTGGGCTGGTGTTCAAGTTGCAGCACATGGGTCTGGTTGTCGGATTGGCTGTCCGGTGGGTGTCGGGAAGTTGTGTGTGGTGGGGCAGTGTCAAGGGGGCAGAGTGTTGCGGGTAGGGTTCCATAGGGCTCAGTGCTGCCTGTGTTGTTTGGCCTTTGTATCAGTGGCGTTGTCCGTGGATTGCGGGGGGGGGGGGGAGATATTCAGTGGTTTGCGGATAGTGCGAGGCTGGGAGGGGTTATCAGTAGTGGTGCAGATGTGGTAGCCCTGCAGGAGGATTTGAATAAGCCAGATAGATGGGCAAATGAATGGGGGTGTCAGTTTAGTACAGCAAAATGTGGGGTCTTGAGGTTTGGGACGCTGCATACTCTATGGGAGGAATTAAACTGGAGGAAGTAGGAGAGACAAGAGATCTGGGTTTGATGAAGGATAGAAACCTGAAATTTAGGGGACATATTGCAAAGGTAGTGAAGGTAACGCAGAGGATTGCTGCAATAACGAGAAGGTCACTGACCTGCAGAGATAAAATGGTTATCATTCCGTTGTATAAGACTCTGATCTGACCACACTTACACTATTGTTCTCAGATCTGGTCCCCAGGATTTGAAGGGGATAAATTAACTGTGGAAAGGGTACAAAGGCAGTGTTGGGACTATACAATGTTAATTATGAGGATCGGCTGAGGGAGTGTGGACTGCAGAGTTTGCTGCATAGAAGAAGGAGAGGCGATATTATTGAGACTTTTAAACTGTTTAGAGGTGGTTACAGGGTTGACACTGGGGGAGTTCTTTCGCTTGGTTGAACAGCGGGAAGGAGTCATGACAAGGGGCCATCCCTGGAAGTTACAAAAGGAAACTGTGAGAAAGAGGGTGAGGAGTGGTTTCTTTGCATGGAGGGTAGTTGAACCATGGAATGCATTGCCTGATTGAGTGGTGAGAGCAAGAACAGTCAATGCATTTAAGGAGTGGTATGATAGACTTTGTATTTCCTAGGAGAGACCTCCCTTGATGAGTCTTTTGACTCCATGGAGGCCTGAATAATAATAATAATATGCAGCAACTGCAAAAATTAAACAAATCACTGAAACTACTGAGATCAAAACATTAATATTGTTACACCTTTAGTTTTTCTTGAACAAAATTTGGAACTGCAAATCAGGGAAAATTGTAAAATACTGCAAAATAATGATTGGATTCAAAAACAGAAAGAATGCAAAAATCACACAGAAAGAATGCACAATAACAGATGGGCAAAGAAAGTAAAGAAATGGATATCAAAAGGGAAACAGAGATAGAGGAAGACCAAGGAAAAGATGGCAGGATTATATTTGTAAACAGAGGCACTACATGCAGTTATGCTTAATAGTGAAAAGAAGAATTTTTGGCTACACTACAATGAACTATTTTGTTTATTTAACTGATGTCCAGTGACATATGACAAGCTGATGCACACCAGCACTGATATCAGTATACTAAAATAGTTATTGATAACTAAATACTTAAGGAATTCACAGCATACACTAGAAATATAAATTAAATCACCTTTAATATATACTTTCCAATGTTTCGGCAACATCACATTGCCATCTTCATGGGATCTTAAGATAAAGACACGTGCACGCAAGTACTACATAACAGCAAATGAGAAATGAAGTGAGGAAGCTACCATTTTCCTAACGTCTTGGTGCCCCCTGACAGCCTATATTGGGTGTTCTTGGTCTTTGGGCTGAAGTTCTTCTGATATATGTTTCCCAAATTTGGGGCAGTCTCATGCATCCAAATTTGTTAAGGTTTGGCATGTTCCTGCAGGTGATTCCATTAATAGTCTTTCATATTTGAACTTGCTGTGGTGTATTACTGTGGCTTTCTTCCACCTTATTCTGTGGCGAGTATCCAGAGCATGGTCTGCAAGCCCAGAATGGTTGTACTGGTGAAATCAGATGTAGTCCTTGTGTTCTGAGATTCTGATATTTGCTGTCTTGCCTGTTTGGCCAAAGTAGGACAATTTACAGCTGCAAGGGACCTGGTATACACCAGGTAGGTCTAGGGGAAGTGGTTGGTCTTTAGTGGAGCGGATAAGGGATGCCAATTTTCTATCTGGTCTGTAACAAGAGGTCAAGTCATGTTTATTAGGATTTTCGTTGATTTTTTCCGAGGTGCCTCGGATGTAGGGAATGGTGATGGATTGTGGATAACTGATTTTAGTATTTTTTGGATTTTTTTTTGAGGGGGGGGAGGGTAGCCATTGTCCGACAAAGTGTTAGGGATGTGATTTAGTTCAGTAGTTAGGGCTTGGTCATTTGAACAGATTAGTTTTGCCCTGTTCAATAGTGTCTTAATAACTGCATATTGTTGTGAAGGGGGGGGGATTGTTGGTGAATGTATCTGTATCTGCCTGTATGGGTGGGTTTTCTATAAACTGAGAAAACCAAGGTTCCTTCAGGTTGGCAGTGTGTCTAGGAAGTGGAGGCTATTGTTTTTCTCTTTTTCCAGGGTGAACTTGATTCTAGCGTGTTGGTTGTTTAAGTGTGTTTAGAAGGAGAGGAGTGTATCCGGGCCATGTGGCCAAATAGCGAACACATCATCAACGTAGCAAAGCCATATGGTAGGTTTTTGTGGGGTAGAGTTTAAGGTTGAACCCATGGCTGTTCCCAACAACCAACACCCTAGAATCAAGTTCACCCTGGAAAAAGAGAAAAACAATAGCCTTAGCCTCTCCTTCCTAGACACACACCAGTCACCCGCCAACCTGAAGGAACTTTGGTTTTCTCAGTTTATAGAAAACCCACCCATACAGGCAGATATAATCACCAACAAACCCCCACCCACCCTCACAACAATATGGAGTTATTAAGACACTATTCAACAGGGCAAAACTAATCTGTTCAAATGACCAAGTCCTATCTACTGAACTAAATCACATCCTTGACACTTTCTCGGCCAATGCCTACTCCCCCCCCAAAAATCCAAAAAATACTAAAACTAGCTATCCACAACCCACCTCCCCACTTCACCAAAAAGATTACTCTAAATCCATCACCATTCCCTACATCCGGTGCACCTCGGAAAAAATCAACGAAAATCCTAAAAAACATGACTCGATGTCTTGTTACAGACCATATAGAAAATTGGCATCCCTTATCCGCTCCACTAAAGACCAACCATTTCCCCTAGACCTACCTGGTGTATACCAGGTCCCTTTCAGCTGTAAAATTGTCCTACTTTGGCCAAACAGGCAGGACAGCAATTATCAGAATCTCAGAACACAAGGACTACATCTGATTTCACCAGTACAGCCATTCTGGGCTTGCAGACCATGCTCTGGATACTTGCCACGGAATAAGGTGGAAGAAAGCCACAGTAATACACTGCAGCAAGTTCAAATATGAAACACTATTCATGGAATCAGCCTCAGCCTTTAGGAACATGCCAAACCTTAACAAATTTGGATGCATGAGACTGCCCCAAATTTGGGAAACATATATCAGAAGAACTTCAGCCCAAAGGCCAAGAACATCTAATATAGCCTGTCAGGAGGTACCATCAGGACTTTAGGAAAATGGTAGCTTCCTCGCTTCGTTTCTCATTTGCTGTTATGTAATACTTGTGTGCTACTAAAAAATACTAAAAATACCTTGTATTTATCTTAAGTTCCCATGAAGATGGCAACGTGACTTTGCCGAAATATCGGAAAGTATATATTAAAGTTGATTTAATTTATATTTCTAGTGTACACTGTCAATTCATTTCATATTTAGTTATCATGTTTAATCAGCGTATAAGCCTTTCTACAAGAATTAAAATAGTTATTATATATAGCAACTGTGTTTAGTGTCTCTTAAGTTTTATTACGTAAATATTTTAGCATTCATTTTAAATAAACTATGGACTCTACAACCATGTTAGAAATAATTATTTTAATTTCTCGACGGTTCGACCTTCATATTAAGATCATCATCTGGAGTACACACACACACACGCACACACACACACACATATATATATATACATAGAGAGAGAGACAAGCCATATTACATTTCACACAGTATGCTAAAGAGACAATGTTTCGATCGACGTTTATTCTACTGGCCTGATCTCTAGTGAAAATACAATTAAACTAAATATAAGACACAGGCCAGAAGAGTGACTAGTGTGGTAAGGAAAGCGAAACTGGAATATGAGAGGAGATTGGCCCTAAGATCCAAAGAAAATCCTAGGGAATTTTTTAGCTATGTGGCCAGTAAGAGGAGAAATGACTGTGGAAGAATGATACTGTGGGATAAAAATGGGAATAGAGTGACTGATGCAGAGGACATAGTGGAATTGTTCAATGAACACTTTATTGGTATTTCATCCTAGAGGAGTCAGTTTTAATGCTAGAGGGATAGGGCAGGTTCGAGGTTTAGAGGTACAGGAGGAGCGTGTGTTTCAGATACTGAGTACTCTGGATGTCAGTAGAGCTTTGCGATTGGATGGTATTTCACCACAAGTTTTGAGAGAATGTGCTAGGGAACTGACAGTGCCTTTAACCTGGCTTTTCAATGAAAGTCTGGCTGCAGGAAAGGTGCCCGGGGAATGGAAGGAAGGTAAGATAGCACCATTGCATAAGGGTGGTAACAGACTGGAAGTGTCTAATTATAGGCCAGTTTGTGTGTCATCAGTAGTTGCTAAGATCTTGGAGAAAGTAGTGAGGGACTGTATACAGCATTGGGCAGATGAGGTAATGTTATCTGTGAGAGTCAACATGGATTTGTGAAAGGGCGCTCTTGTTTTAGCAATATGCTAGCCTTTTATAATAAAGTTACAAGAACATTAGATGAGGGAAAAGCTAAGTCTAAGTCTTTTCTTAGACTTAGCAAAGTCATTTGACAGGGTGCCACATGATAAGCTGATGTTTAAGTTGCAGCACATGGGTCTGGATGTCAGATTGGTCAACTGGATTCAGGATTGGCTGTCTGATAGGTATCAGAGAGTTGTGTATGGCAGAGCAGTTTCAAGGAGGCAGAGGGTTACAAGTAAGGTCCAATAGGGCTCAGTACTAGGACCTATATTGTTTAACCTTTATATCAATGATATTGTCAGTGGATTGCAGGGGGATATTCAGTTGTTTGCAGATGATGCAAAGCTGGGAAGGATTATTAGTAATAGTGCAGATGTGGTAGCCCTGCAAGAGGATTTGAATAAGCTAAATAGATGGGAAAATGAATGGGGTATAGGTTTAATGCAGCAAATTGTAAGGTCTTGAGGTTTAGGAAACATCGATGGGATGCTGAATACTCTATGGGAAGAGTTATACTGGAGGAAGTAGGGGAGACAAGAGATCTGGGGTTGATGATTGATAGAAACCTGAAATTTAGGGGACATATTGCAAAGGTGGTGAAGGTAACACAGAGGATTGCTGCAATTATGAGAAGGACACTGACCTGCAGAGATAAAAAGGGTTTATCATTCCATTGTATAAGTCTCTGATCAGACCACACTTAGACTATTGTTCTCAGATTTGGTCCCCAGGATTTGAAGCGGATAAATTAATTGTAGAAAGGGTTCAGAGACGGATGACAAAGATGGTTTCAGGACTGTAAAATTTTGGTTATGAGGATCGGCTGAGGGAATGTGGACTGCAGAGTTTGGTGGATAGAAGAAGGAGAGGTGATATGATTGAGACTTTTAAACTGTTGACAGGTGGTTACAGGGTTGACACTGGGGAGTTCTTTCACTTGGTTGAACAATGGGAAGGAGTGATAACAAGAGGCCACCCCTGGAAGTTACGAAAGGAAACTGTTAGCAAGAGGGTGAGGAGTGGTTTCTTTGCATGGAGGGTGGTTGAACCGTGGAATGCATTGCCTGATGGAGTTGTGAGAGCGACAATGGTCAATGAGTTTAAGGAGTGGTATGATACACTTTGTGTTTGTTATGGGGGGGGGACCTCCCCTCAATGATCTTGACAGACTTTATGTTCTTAGGAAGGACCTCCCACGATGAGTCTTTTGACTCCATGGAGGCCTGAATAATAATAATAATAATTAAAATTAAAATAAATAAATGAAATAAAATTCTTCTTTAAATGTTTGAACAAGTATTCAAAGATGAATTAAAAGTTATCAGCAATACCTTCCTGAAAAATGGCTACAGCCAAAATACTATCAACAAAATTCTTCACAAGACCTCACTTAAAAGGTAAAATAAACTAGACTACAATAAAACTGTAGCCATTCCATACATTAAAGAGATATCAGATAAAATAAACAGAATACAGGTATCCTTCGATTAACGTGGTTAATTAATCCCTCGATGTTACCATGTATATCAAAATCGTGTTAATCCAATCTAATAATCAATGGTAAAAATTACAATTCGTTCATGATCGATTACTGTATTAATAATTTGTTTTATATGGTACTCTTTTAGGAAAGATCAAAAATGAATGCGAAGTAAATGCAATAAATACTTGTACTTACATTATTTACTGCAATTTTTTTTATCAAAAGAAGTAAGAGTTTTGAACAGTTTTAGTTTTTTTTTTTTTTTGTTGGAATAATTCTACAATAACAAGCAAAATGACTTCCAGAACTCGGCAAACAAGCAATAAAACTTAAAGAAAAAATACTGCAAATATAATACATGGTACAAATTAAGTGGACATTGAATCCAACATTATTTCATAGCCGAATATAGAAACTACAAGAGTTTCGTTCCAAATTATATAGAAACTAAAAGTTTTGGCAAATGCAAGCATAAGCAACCTTATGGGCAACTCCTAGTAAAGGTGGAGTAAGCTCCAGATCATTTTCGTTAGTATTTCCATAATGTAAAGCACATTGCCTAGAGGACATGTATGATAAATATTGAATCCAACATTATTTCATAGCTGAATATAGAAACTACAAGAGTTTCGTTCCGAATTATATAGAAACTAAAAGTTTCGGTGGATGCAAGCATAAGCAACCTTATGGGCAACTCGTAGTAAAGGTGGAGTAAACTCCAGATCACTTTCCTTAGTATTTTCCATAATGTAAAGCACATCCCCTAGAGCAGTGTTTCTCAAACTTCAGATATCCGCTTACCCCTTCTTAAATTTTCATTATTACCAAGTACCCTCTAATTAATTCATTAAAAAATAAATTCATTCATTAATTAAAAATAAATTCATTCATTAATTAAAAATAAATTCATTCATTAATTAAAAATAAATTCATTCATTAATTAAAAATAAATTAATTTACAATATTAATTAAAATTAAATATCTATTTTATCTGAATTTATATGTTCATGTAAACAAAAAATGATTTATTTTTAAATTTTGGTTCTCTAGAGATGTCAGACAACACACTCTTATCAATTTCATTTGATCCAGATGCAATATCAACATTTTCTTGTTGCTTACAGCTACTTGTATTTGCTATAGTGCTCTCTTTTGGGGGTTTTATAAATCCAATCTTTAACCAATGATCCATACGTAAGAATTTGAAAGCTAAAAAAAAAAAAAAAAAAAAAACTGTATTTACTCGAATATAACTCTAACTTTTTTCCCAAAATTAAAGCTAAAAAATTGCGTTGTGAGATACGTGTGGGAATTTTCGGAAACTAAAGTTTTCAGAAAAAAACTGAAAATGGTGCGACTTACCAAGAAGCTCCTACTCGCTATCACTACTTTTGGCATTGAGAGCAGTTTCTTTGTGTGCATCGTCAAAGTCATCAACC
The DNA here is from genome assembly GCF_054136105.1 of Typopeltis vanoorti. Lineage (NCBI taxonomy): Eukaryota > Metazoa > Arthropoda > Arachnida > Uropygi > Thelyphonidae > Typopeltis > Typopeltis vanoorti. Next base: position 127,582,599 of record NC_143561.1, read on the forward strand.
CAAATAGCGTCATCTTCTTTCCCATTATTTCAAGCAAAAATTACCAGTAATTTACGAGACTTGAGATATAGAGCAGCGAAGAACTGCATATGATTGGTGCGGTATTAACAAAAGATCGTGCGAACCAAAGACAAATTAGCATTTTAACAGTTGAGTTGAAATGCTAATTCCCTTCAACCGAATTCCATAATATCTGAAACACATTCACTATATGCTTCTTAGTTTTAACGCGTTAACGACAGGGGTGGTGTCAAGCAAAACCATATGTTCCACCGGCAATATATGGTTTTGCTTGGTCTATACAGCAGTTTCTGTTGGAGAGAGGATGTGATTCATTAGTTAGTGCGTTTTATCCCGGTTGTCTCTAATTACACTGTTTGTTGAAAAATATAATGACTCCTTTAATTATGCATAGTCGAAAATTGCCACGTACCCCTAACAACCCTTCATGTACCCCCCCCACCCCCGGGGGGTATGCATACCACACTTTGAGAAACACTGCCCTAGAGGACATGTATGATAAATAAGTCTTTGGCTCTCTATTTCAGTAATACATGATGGTTTAGTTATTTTCAGTTACAATCTAGAAAATTATTGAACAAAGAATAAAAAAAACACTAAACCATACTATACTGACATCGGAGGTCGCAGTATCTCTCAGATGCAATTTACTGTCAAATATCACAAACCTTTACATAACATGTGTTAAACCAAACTGGCAGCAAAAAATAGTGCAGAATATCACTCGTAACAGATGAAAACACAGCTACTCATGACCTCCAAGCTATACACTGAATTGTCTAAGAATATTTATGTTAAACATTTTGCATGTATCTGTCAGATCAGCTGCGAGCTCCCCAGGGTTAAAGGCGTGTTAATCAAAACTCTTGCCACATATATCAAGGGATTGCCGCAATTAATTTTGCAGCATTAATCAAATCCCGCGTTAAGCAAGGGATACCTGTACTACAGAAATACAACCTTAAAGCCACCTTTAAACCTCCTGCAAAAGTAAAGAACTTACTCAACTCATTGAAGGATCCACTCCCTCAGCTGGCCCACATTGGAGTATACCATATTCAATGCACCTGTAATTTGCCCATATAGGGGAAACAGAACACATAATTCTTATCTGAAAAAAAGGAACATAAATGGGACATTAAATTTAATAACTTAAATTTAATAACTGGTAAAGCTGGCCTTTCTGATCATGCCCTGAACACTTTTCCAGTTCATACCACACACCAAAATGTGGTATGAACATAAATTTAAGGAGGCCTGCGAAATTCTTATCAACCACCCTAATCTTAGCAATAATGATGGTCTACAAATACCAAGACTATGGAAGGCACATATTCTACCCATATAACCTTTCTCCCTAAGAGTTAATTATAAATAAGACTACATATAATCCAGGATCTTAAATTTAATATAACAATTGTCATTTTGAATTAGGACATCATTTGTGCTGTAATAAAACTATCTGTATGAAAAACGTTTTTCTCTAAGGTTGTCTTAAAATAGAATATAGCTTTGATGTAGTTATTTAATTTAATTAATTTATTTTAATTTTATTTTCACTAGAGGTCAGGCCAATACAATAACCATTGATTGAATCATTGTCTCTTTAGCATACTGTGTGAAATGTAATGTAGCTTGTTTTTGTATATGTTATGTGTATACTCCAGATGATGACCTTAATATGAAGGTCAAAACATTAGAAATTAAAATAATTATTTCTAACATGGATGTAGAGTCCATAATTTGTCAAATGAATGCTGATCACTGTGTAACACTAAAGGAAAGGAAATATTTTAGTAGATAGCATAGTATACATTAGCACAAAGGATAAATTGTTTTAACTGGAGAAAATAATAATATATATATTTTAGCTTTTTTTTTCATGTAACTTCATTAAACACGCAACATTTTGTATAACATACATAATGTGCACACATACGCATACAGACAATATTTAAAAAACACTTTTTCAAGTCTGCAGCATTGAGTAAATGCTTCTTAATTAAAATAAATTCATTTTACAAATTGCAAGCAAATAAGCAAATGCAAAACTTTTTTTTTTTTTCTATTCAGCATTTTTGAAATCAGACTTCTTACATGCAGCACTTAGAAGGAAAGAAAGCCAGAAAATAAGCAGCAACTACCTTCTTGATGCTTGCCTCTCTGATTTTCTCCAAAGCTATTCTGATCTTTTCAGCCTTGATGCGAGCTGCTTGTTCAGCCTACAGCAGAAAGATAGAAGAAAGTAAAGAAGCAGGATCCCACCACCACTGTAACCTTCCCTATGAGATCATTATAAGTGAAGTCGTTTGCCAAAAATGAATGGAATGAAGATGAATTAATTTGGAAAATGATAATAATGTAAATCATCGTTAATGATCACCTTGCAATAGAGGTGATTTAAATAATTAAATCATTAAGTAAACAGTAGATACAAAATGAGCAAAGCTGACAATTAACATAAAAAATATCTGAAGAATTTCAAATAATGGAAACTATACCAAAAAAGTGAATTATTTAGACATTATTAACTGCACTTTTTAAGCCTGCAAGAAATCCTTTCAGCCACTATGGCTACTCTAAAAGCAATTTGAAGATATTACATAAACTAATAAGCCTTCATTAAAAATCAGTATCAGATAACATTTTAAAACAGAAATCACATGCAACAACAATAAGGCAGAAATCAGAAGAATTAAAAGAAAAAAAAAAAAACAATAAAACTGAATGCCGTTTAAATGATTAAAAGGAATTAAAAACAAACTTTGAAAATAAAAATCAGACTGAATTACATGCAAAAACTTACACAAATGAGAACAAGTAATGCACAATGTGTAAACACTTCACCATATAATGTATTATTTAAAATATGAAAAAGAGGTAATGAAAGAACTGTGCTTTTTAACATCTCAGTTCTTTTATTCCCATCAATAAGTGCAGTTAATCTATATATAATGGCATTTTAATATAAAACACACTGTACAGTAAATTCTACTTTTATAATAGTTACCAGAAGAAATTCTGAATCATCCTATTCCAGTGATTTCAAAGCATGTCAGTATAATCATGTCCTGACCCCTTTTCTAGGAGAGGTGTAAAACACCAGTTTGAGAACAGTAACCTTAATGTTTGGCTAATCTCAACAATATCTCAAATTCTGATTTGTAGAAAAATGAAGTCAGTTTCAGTACAGCAATATAACCCAGGCATGCATTTAATTTGTTATACTCTTTTTGTGACTGCTGCTCTCTCTCTCTCTTTTTCTGGCAACCCTTTCATTGCTCAAAGTTCTCTGTTTAGACACACAGTTTATCTAGCACTCCGCTCATTTGTTAAATATCCACTGAATGTTTTAATTTGATAGTGGTAGCATATGGGAAATGACTAAGGGTTTGAAGGAAGCACTACTGGACTGCATTACCAGAGTTAGCAAGGATAAATCAAGCGTGAGTTAAGATTTTTTGCATCATAAAATATGAGCTGTGTAAAAAAAAATATTGTAGAAGAAATATAAGAAGAAATGCGATGAGCAAACTCAATTACATTTTGCTTTGTATGGACCAGGCTACAAGAGTGACCAGCATAATGAGCAAGGCAAAATCAGACTATGGGAAGAAGAGAGAATCTCCAAGTTCTTTTACTACTTGGCAAAATAAAAGAAAGTAGAATGATTATTATTAACACTAAACTGCCAAGGAGTTGGGAGACTCATCACAGAAGGTACATCGTGTTACACACAAAGCTTATCACTGTGTAAGGAGGGTGTGAGCAAGGGCATGAGGAGTGGGTTGTTTGCATGGAGACTGGTGACGAGTGGAACTCATTCAGTGTGTCCACACAATTTACATCCAAAAGGAAGTATGCTTTGCATTATGGGAAAGGCAGTTGATGTTAAGTCAGCAGCTTCTATGTACAAGTAACCTAGTTCTGAAAATATTTCACATGAAATTTGGGTAAAAGATTACACCAGAATATAATTTCTCAAGTATAAGTTTGGTCAGAGGGAGGTTTCAAGATTATTTCTCTCTTACACCACTCACATTATTTATGTGCTGTAGATTTACAAACCCTTGGATGGAAATGACATTAAAAATATGACCCAATTCTGCACTCTTATTGTGATAGCTCCTCTAAAAAGTCCAAGAAATCATCAAGGAAGGGTCCTTTTTTAGTCATTCATGAAAAAATTCTATTGTGTATCTCTCTCTCGCTCTGAATACATTAACTGCAAATGAACTTAATATGTAATAGTAGTCCCTTCCACATACTGTCATCACACCATGAGAAGAACCTGGGCTTCCCATGCTTCCTAACTCCACCTTACATTAGTTTCCAGGGATAACGCCAAGTTTTACTCTAATCCACCATAAGCTGCAAAATCTCACTTGCATCTGTAGTGTAATCTCTTGAATAAGTCTGATATTTCTATCTAATCTCCTCTGTATATTCTCTCAGGACCATATTTTCTCAATCCGTCTTCATATGCATAATTCCAAAGACTAGTAATCCTCTTGGTTACCTGTTGCTGGATCTTTTCAACACTCTGTCCATTTCCTTAGAACCTGGGTGACCATATCTGTGCACATTAGTCCATTTGAATATCTTATCAAAGCCTTATAAAACTGGGAAAATATTTTTTTTTCTTAGAAGCTAGTGTTCTCTTCAACATCACAGTTATCCAATGCCTTAACTACATTAGAAATGTGGCCTCCAAACTTTAATTCTTTGTCTACCATCATAGAACAACCTTCCCACATCTCATGAAAGTGATCTGTGGCACACAAACGAGCACACTAAAATTAATTTATTATTACTACAGGTATCTCCATGGAGTCAGTAGACTCATTGCGTGAGACCCAAACTATCAAAACAATATATATCATAGCTCTTCTTGAATTCATTTACAGACGAACTCACAACCAAGTCAGGCAATGCATTCCGCTCATTCACCACCCTCCAAGTAAAAAATCTAGTTCTCACACCCTTGTTAACCACACTTTTCCTTAATTTCCAGGGATGACCTCTTGTCCTTCCATCACTACCACACAGCTGAAATATTTCCCATGCATCAATCTTATAAAGATCTTTTATATCTTAAATGTTTCTATCATATCCCCTCTTCTCTGCCTATCAACCAACCTCTGCAATCCACAAGCTCTCAATCTATCCTGTCATTTTTTACATCACTCACCAACTTAGTCGCTCTCCTCTGAACCCTCTCCACAACCTCCTCATCTCCAAGGAATCCAGGTGACCAGACTTGAGCACAGTAATCCAAATGTGGAAGAATCAATGCCTTATAAAGGGGGAATAACCTTTATAAGGCACTGGATGTTAGTTTCTTCAATAACCAAGTAATCCTTTGTACAATCTTGGACACCTAGCACATCTGAACTTCATCTCCCTATCCACCAACACCCACCAAGTCTAGCCTTATTAATCTCTTGGAGTACTATTCCATCAATGTAGTACACAGCTGGTAATCTTTTAATCCCAAAATGAATAACTTTACACTTTTCCACATTGAACTGACTTCCATTACCTTTTGCCCATTTTGCCAGCTTATTTAAATCATCCTGCAAACTCTCCACATCAGCTTGATTTTTTATTGTGCTACCCAACTTTGCATCATCAGCAAACAACTGAATCTCTCTCTTCCAGCCATTTCCTATATCATTTATATACAAATTAAACAATAACAGCACAGAGCCCTAAGGCACACCACTGGTCACCTGCCTCATCCTGGACTCTGCTCCTCCATACACTACTTTCTAGTATCTCTCCATGAGCCATTCTGTTATCCATATCACCAGTTTAGTATCCATCCACCCATCTGCTCTAATTTGTGCAACAGTATTCCATGGGGTATCCTGTCAAAAGCCTTAGCAAAATCCAGAAGTATCACTGTGTAGCCATTCCCCTTGTCCAACTCAGATGTCATTCTATTATAAAAAGTTAATAAATTGCTAAGGCAGGATTGACCTTTAACAGGACATTTTATCATATTCTGATCCACTCACTCTTGAATTCTGTCCTTAACCAACTTTTCCAATATTTTTACCACTACTCCTGAGATGATGATTAGTCTGTAATTAACTACCGAAGTCTTAGAGCCACCTTAATGCAAAGGAACCACTTTGCCTTCCTTCCACCCAAGGACCATACCAGAGTTCAAACTTAAGTTAAATAACGAAGTAAGAGGCGTTGACAATTCCTTTGCACATTCACACAACACCCGAGCTGATATTCCAGTGTTTGTATTTAAATTATGCAATATACTAAGTACCTCTGATTTATTAACTTCAATTCTCACATTAGTTATTGCTACAGGTACAGAGATATCTTCACTTGGGTGAGAGACTTTTGAAAATTGATCGCTCAGTAACTCTATTATTACATCTAAATTGGTCACCTCAATACCATCAGCATTCACTAAGGTTATTTCCAAAGTCATTCTTCCTTTTACTTGCCACCACATAGCAGAAGAACTCTTTGGGATTATCCTTGATCTCTTTGGCTAAGGTTTTCTCATAATCTGATTTAGCTTTTCTTACTATGCTGTTAACCTTCCTAGCTTGAGCTTTGTACTTCTCATGGATGTACTGATCGCCTTTCTCCTTGTAAATTCTCCATAACATTTTCTTTTTTTGCAGATCAAGCCTGATACTACTACCTCCGTCTAATGCCTACCATGTTTGTCTTCCTGATCTTGCACATTATTCTGATATTGCCTTCCTCAGATACTGGATGATTATATCCCATGCACTGCTAACATCTTTCCCCTGCAATATGTTCTGCCATGGGAAGGCTGTAAGGTCACTCCAAAGTTTGTTATAATTACCTAACCTGTAGTTCCATATATACCCCCCTTCTTAAGAGAGAAATCCACAAATTTTGCAACCTCCCAAGTCAATACCACATGATCGCTCTCACCAACTGGAGGTAACGAGGACACCTTACTTATGCATATGTCCTCTGAACCAATGACCAGGTCCAACTCTCACACCACGAGTTCCTTCAGTTATGTGCTGTTTCAAGTAATTATCTCTTAGAAGATGTATGAATTCCATTTCCTTTTTGACACGTTATATTTCCTCCTTCCAACTGATATCACCATAATTAAAATACCCCATAATAATCACAAACCCTGCACTCATTGAACTAATTTGCTGATGCGTGAATTCAATATCACCCCCTGTACCCCTTGGTCTATAGCAGCAACCAACTGTATATTTGCGTTGGTCACTATTTCACACCACGCCTCAAATGAACTGTCATTCACATGTCTATCCTCTTGACATACTACTTTCTTTGGCTGCAACTCATCAGCTATCATCAACAGTACTTTTCCCCCATTCTATCTTCTCTATCCTCCCTGAAAATACTGTACCCATCACATTCAATTCCAGTAATCACATCTTCTGCTGACAGCCAAGTTTCACTAATGCCTACAACTTTTGGTGAGATTGCACTGACTAATGCCAAAAATTCTTCCCTCTTATTTCGAATGCTTCTTGCATTAGAAACATTATACTAATTTCAGTAGTCCCATGCCGATTTTTATCCACTCTATTCTTCAAATTATTCTGTGAAAAAGGATCAACAAATATACATTCACTGCATAAGTTTCTCTTTCTTACACTCAACCTTTTCAATTTAGTTTCACTGCCCAATTACTTTAACTTGTTCAGAAAACAGTAACTTCTTCAAATGCTTATGACCTTCCATGTGTTCAGATGCAACCCAGCTCTTGCATACAGCTGTCTTTTGCCTTCAAACACACTCCAGACATCAACAAATTCCAGACCTCTTTTTTGCACATTCTTGCAATCATATCATTCATTATCATTGCTCGTCTACTTAACTCATAATTGCCAAAACAAGCAGCACACTATCCTCCCTTTGACACTTTTAATTGACAATTTTAATAGCAGAGAAAACAAGTTCAAAAGCACTGTTCCAATTGAGTATATATACATGCTCAACCCAATTTAACTTTTGTTTAAAGATAACAAGGACATCAAGTATGAAAACAACTAGAAGAAAAATATCAGAATGGTGACAACAGTTGGATAACTGGTTATAAAAAATGAAGTTAGTGCAGAAATCAAGCCATGCTGTTATCCACTGTCCAGTATTCAAGCAAGGCATAAACATGCACAACCTAGGCAGTCAACAAAAAGTTCCATAGAGCATTCCAGATTCACTTCAAATATATGCGACTTCAACTCCTACCTCAGTGTTGCCGACCATCTCAAGTCTGCAAAAACTCGCTTACTTTTCTTGCCAGAAATTCAAATATCCCCCCCACACACACACCAAGCAAAACACTACTCATCTCAGCACTACTCTAATTACATATTGTGACTCCTTTTGTCACAAGGGTGGCATCATCATTTGTTCATTGGACATCCACAGATGCCATATGGTCACTCTGATGCATCCGACCATTTCTTGCCATGTAGTCTGTGTATGCTTTTCTGGAGGCTTGAACTCTCTGAAAATCAGTCATTCACACACACACACATCATCCATCTCATTGACAGTCTATCCCTCCTCTTTTTCCAGGAACTTTACCTTCTACTACTGTTCTGAGAGGTTCTCCTTCCAACTGTAAAGTTCTACTCATCTTTTCTAACACCCATTCATTTGTATGCCTTTCAGTATATGATGTCCTCAACAGCCTGTAATACTACATCTCAAAAGCAGCTATTCTTTTCTTATCTGATTTCTTTAGGTTCAAAGTTTCACATCCATAAGTTGCTGTTGTAAACACAACTGCATCCTTCCAGATTTCAGGCAAGTCTCTGACTATTGTTTTAGTCCTTCCTAATCTTCTTTTGATGTTTTCTGAACAGCAACTCTTTGCATTAATCATGGATAATGATAATTAATAATAATGGGTGGCATCTGCACATATATTTACTCTGACATATCATGCCAGAAAGCACCCAACCTAGAATCATCTGACTGACCTTCTTTGGCTGAAAATCTCCCCACCCAACTCAAATTCATTTGCTGTCTCTATCACTCTCCTAATGTGACCAACTACTCTGACATCCTCTCCTTAAATGTTGATTTTCTATAGTCCAACTTTCCTAGCAGCGAAATTGTCTTCCTGGAAGAACAATATTCACAATACAATCTGGCTCTGCTCCAAATGCACAGACAAATGGTCTGTGCATTTGGAAGAGAGATAGGGAATGGGGATAAATTGAGAGATTGGGAATGGGGATGAGAGTTCAATGTTGCAAAATGTAAGGTTTTAAAATTTGGAAAACAAAGATGGGATGCAGAATTTATTCTTGGCAAGAATATATTGTTGGAGGTGGAGGAAATAAGAGATTTGTGGAGTGATTAGTGAATAAGGATCTGAAATTTAGGGAACACATAGCCAAAATTGTGAAGACAACACAAAGGCTTCTGGGAATGATGCAGAGGACACTGACTTGTAAAAGTAGGGAGATTCTTGTTCCATTGTACAAGGCTTTGGTTAAGCCACACATGGACTATTGTGCCCAGATTTGGTCACCTGTTTTCAGAAGGATGAAGAGATGTTGGAAAGGGTCCAGAGGCGACTGACTAAGGTACTTTCTAACCTCTGAAATGTCGAGCATGAGGAAAGATTGAGGAAATGTAAATTGCAGTCTGGTGGACAGGAGGCAAAAGGGAGATATGATAGAGACCTACAAGTTGGTAAGGGGTTGTTATAGGATCAATGTTGAAGAAGTTCTACAGAAAATAGTCGGAAATCGGGGAAGAACCAGGGGTCATCTATGGAAACTGTATAAGGAGGGTGTGAGTAGGGGAGTAAGAAGCAGGTTTTTTCATGCAGAGTTGTGAATGATTGGAATGCCTTGCCTGAGAGTGTAGTGTCTGCAAGGAGTTTGAGTGTGTTGAAGAGACAGTATGATGAGCTGTGTGTGTGATAAAAGGATCTCTCAGATGAGTCTTTGACTCCATGAGGTCTTGGGGTAATAATAATAATAATGTCCTCAATCCAAAATGTATAACCCTGCATGTTAAATTGACATTCATTAACATTTGCACATAGAATTAGTCTGTTCAATCAGCCTGCTGAAATTCTTCATCAGATGTCTTGTATCGCTTGCCCCATCATCACAGATAACTAGATATCAACCTCTAAACAGAATTACTTAAGCTTTTTTGAGACTGCAAAACTCTACTTTTTTTTTTTTTTTGCAGAATCCCTTTGAAAAAATTTTATTGGAACTTTTAGTTTATGTGGAACACAGTTTAAGAAACACTGATCTAAACCATCTCATGTCATTAATATACTATTTAAACAACAAAGTGATACAAGCACATCATTTTTATAAAAAAATTATAATAATGAGTGGTTAAGTGCAAAATAATTTCACTTAAGAAAACATGTTATTTTGTAATATTATCCAACATAAGTGTTCTAGAAATAAGTCAATTTAATTTTAAAAAAATATTCACTCATTAAAGCACAAATAAGAAATATGAGCTTTCATGTTTAAATTATTATTATGTGACACCTGTGGGAAGGCACAGTACAACTCACCATCTCCCTTACTTAACCTCCAACAACAACAGCACCATTTACTGCCCACCACTAGTATACATTGTCTGTAAATTGTGTGTGTGTTCTCATGGCTGATTTGGCTATATGCAGGATTAAAAAAACCTGAGTTTCTGGGAGTAAAAACTCTGCTATCTCTCCATATGAGATCATGATGAGAATCGAACTCTGTTCTTTTCCAATTGAAAAGTGCAATGCACAATCGATCGTCCAGTTGCACTACACAGGCATTAGAAATTCTTCTAGACTTTCAACTGCTGAGTTATATTCATACTTAGATCATTTGTTGATGGTGTATGCTCTTTGGCAATCAGTAGTAGGTTCACTAACTTTTTTTTAAATTTAAAATTTACTCTGGTTACTCATATTGGTAAATAAATTTAATAATTACAATAATATCGTATCTTCGTTGCATCCCAATAACTGATGAGCCACATTCATGTCCTCTAGATATGATAGAGATAAAATGGATGTGGAAGATAGTATCATCCACATCCACTAAAAATTTTTTAAAGAAACTACATTTAATACAAGTTATGTCTATATGCTCTAGGGAATCCTCTAGAATTTCACCAGAACATTTAGGTTCTGTGGAACATAATTTAAGAAATACTGCTCTAGACCATTCCATATCATTAATACACAAGAAAAAGAACAATGACACAAGTAAAGAATCCTGTAGTATTATAGTCTAACCAAGTGAAAAATAAACTTCCAATATCTTTCTCTAAGAGTAATTCAATAATAAGGTGATACACCTGTTGATAACTCCTATAGGTAAATATGACCTCTCCTATTGCTTCTGCCTTAGTATTCTCCACATTTGGGTCTGCCTCCCACTGACGAGATCTCAATAAAGGTTGAAACCGGTCTGGGTAGTGGCCCTTCCCTTAATGCATAGCAGTATACATGTCTGCAAGCAGATGTGCTTTGCATTATGGGAGATACTGAGAAAAGGCGTGATGAGAGCTTGGTCCACCTGGCTCGGAGTTGCCTGGTGTTGCACTACCTTACCTCAGTCCTAAAGATATTTTCAGGCGCAAACTTTGTTTGCTTACACTTGGATAAAGGATTAAACTAAATTTATTATAATCCTGTAGTACTCTACTGGTCACTCTTCTTTTATACTCAGCACATCCATACATTGCTTTTTAATACTTCTCAGTCAGTCAATCTCCTGTCTAAGCAAGTCTATTTTGCAGGTTCATCCCTTTGGGACATAACAACCTTGCATGTGGAATGCTGTCAAATGCCTTGGAAAATTAAGAAGTATCATATTATATCCATTTCTTCTTATCTAGCTATGCTGTCACTATTATAAAACGTGAGCAGACTGCTATATATATAAAAGATACATTTTACATATGGTACAATAGGTTATGTAAACTAGAGCAAATGGGGATAGATATTAAACTAGTGACATGGATAAAATAAATGGCTCATAAACAAGAATCAGAGTAGTATATGGTGCAGTCTAGGAAGATGCACATGTGCTACAGGGCTCTGCTTACACTGCAGCTGTTTAATTTGTATATTGATGATATTGAGAATGATCGAAAGGGAAATATCTATTTGTTTGCTAATGATGCAAAGTTAGAAATGACAACAGTAAATAAAACTGATAGAGATCCTGGATGAGAATTTTAATAAACAGACATGTGAACAAAGAATAACATTTGTCGGATCTGTTGCAAAGTGGAAGGATTGTATTTTAGACCTTTCAGACTATGCATTCTAAAGATAAAAAGATTACCTGCTCTTTATTACACTGATGGGACTACAGTGCAAGAAATTGAGGAGACAAGATATTTATTCTGCTTTTTTCACACAAAAGATCACATGAATATTGAAAAATATGCTGAAAAATAAGAATAAGTTCTTAAAAATACATGACTCTGATAAGATCACATTGGCCATTGTGCACAGATTTGGTCAACTGAGTTTTTCTGGGAATGGGGAGGCAGTGAAGAGGGTTCAAAGCAATTAACCAGATGGAAACATCTGTGGAATGCTTACTATGAGGATAAATTAAATGTTAATGGGTTGCAAAATATAGTTAATAAGCAGAAACATCAGTTAATATATAAAAAGATTTATAGGATAGATACAGAAAAATTGTTTCTATACATGGGGGGGGGGGAGATAAAGCAGATAATCATCCCTGGAAATTAAGAAATGGTTATCAAGGATGAGAGGACTAGATTTTTTGCTAACACAGTGATGAACAAAGTGAAATTGATCCAGTGGGAGCTGATCGTACTGTTAACAATGAGTTTAAAAGGTATCACATAGTATGGGTGAGCATCCCAATGACTCCTAGGACTTCATGGTAGATACACAAAGAATTATATGCTATGAAAGTATAATTATTTGCTATTGTCCTAATCTGGGGATGAAACATGACAGAGTAGAACCCTTTCATGCAGTTTGGGACCAGCATGCAGTTTTGGTGATTGCATTGCTGGATATACTCATTACACCAGTATTATTTTCAATTAGGGAGACAGTTTCTGCTCCACTTGAGAGTTCAGCAAAAAAAATTTTTTTCGCAGGCTGGCTGCCAGATAGCGCACAGGACTGAACCCGATAGTAATGCATCCATTGAAGGCTTCCAGATCAACTGGCAAATAATCCTGCTGCCACTTACCCTGCCAGGTCGTACCTATAGGGAAACCAGTTCAATAGTATGGGGGGGGGGGGCTCCAGAGCCATACTTAGACTGGAGTCTGGACATTCCCTGAGTGTGAATTATGTACACAAGTCCCACCCCAGGCTGCATTCCCCATCTCTTTGTTTTCTGAATTAACCACCTCACATACTCAAGTTTTAATTGCAGATACAAAAATCAATCTATCTATCTATCTATATATATATATATATGTATGTTCACTGGACATCCACAGATGCCGTATGGTCACTCGGTGATGTGCCACACCAGGCCTCGCCATGTGGTCCTGTTGTTTGCTTTTCAGGGGGCCTCAACTCTCTGAAGATCAGTCATTCCACACACACCATCCATCCATCCATCTCATTGATGGTCTACCCTTTCCTCTTTTATCAGGAACTTTACCTTCTATTACTGTTCTGCGAGGTCACCCTCCCATCCTTTCAATGTGTCCAAAATATTTTAACTTTCTTCTGTCTGAAAAATATAACAAAAAAAAAATTGGAACAATAAAAATATGCCGCAATCCACCCAAAATAACACCAAAACTCTTTCCAATAAGAAATACTTCCATATTAATTCACCAACATTTGTGGCATTAATGCAAACATTAGTGACATATATCATCACTTACAGACATCAAAACCTGATCTATTTTTCCTAACAGAACTTCAGCTGGCATTCTCCACAACCACATCCACTTCAACTATCCCAGCTGCATCCTACATGATGCATTTCAAAAAAAAGGATGGAACATGCATTTGTGAAATCTGATATTCCCTGTCAAAGGCTATCTAACTTTGAATTCCCACTTTTCGATCTGCTCTGACTCAAGATTTCCTCACCTCGCTTTACAGCCTTCATTTTCTGGCTTTAACCGCTCTCCTAACTCTGACAAACCGCCTGCCTTTTTGACTACCTATCACTAAAAATTGATATCTTACAAACTAATCACCCAAACCGTGCAAATGTTTTTCTTGGGGACTTTAATGTCTATAACACAAGCAGAATTCCCTACTCCAACTTCACATATCAAGCTGGTAGAGAAGCTGAATCATTTGCCATCAGTCATGACCTAACACAAATAGTTACTCTACCAATCAGAATACCAGACAATCCTCATCATTCTATCAATGTTCTTGCCCATTTCTTAATGAACTCTCCCTTCAAATATACTGTAGATGTCTGCTCTCTGCCATGGCAACTCTGACCACAATGTTATTCAAGTCTTCTTCTCTACAGTTCATCCTCCACCCAGCCAATCTCAGCCTCATCCCTTATGGCACTATAATTATGCCAACTGGTGATTAGATTTTTTATGCTGCTTTTCTATGGTCAGAATACTGCTTTTGCTCTCATGATCCAAATACCTGCACTGAACTAGTAACTAAAATAATCCTCACTGGAATAAGAGCCTTCATTCCCCACTCCACCATCAACCCCTGACCTGTATTCAAGCCCGGTTCTCAAAAAAAAAATGTGACTCTGCTGTCCATGATAAAAATGCAGGTTAAGTTCAATGGCTTCAATTAAAAATTCCAGCTTCTCATTCAGTTTACACAACAGCTTGAAATGTGTAAAAGTTATCAATGGTTCCAAAGTAGACTTTGTAAGAATGAAATGCAAGAAACTAGCCTCCTGCTCAATTGGCAGTCAAGCCTCCTGGTCCCTTGTTAAGGCTGTTGGCGTAACTTCTGTCCTTCCATGTTGCCACCTCTCTTGCACCTCAATGGCACTATGGTAACACTCACCCAAGGAAAAGTCAGACCTCTTGGCATCAGTTTTTTCCACCAACTCCTGCCTGGACGACCAAAGCAAATCATCTCATGTACTTCCACAAACTGCCCACTGTATACCCAGGGGCACGGCAGTAGTGTCCAGCACCTGTGGCAAAACTTTAGTTGGCACCGCTATACCCCCCCCTCCCCCAATAAAAAAACACTTTATAAGAACGTTATTTTTAATATTTGATGCCAATAAAGTGAGTATTTCATTTTGAATTTTATCTCCTAAATAGGAGGACATATTTTTAAAGTCAGGATCATTAGCTACACGCCGCGTGTGTTCCGATATAAAAGGATCAAACTTTTCTAACATCTCAATCAGGGTGACCACCACTAGTACATTCGTACTAGACCTAGTACTTTTTATAAATTTTTAGTGTTCTAATACATTCACCAACAGATCTAGTACTTTCTTCCTTCCTTATTATCTGAATAATAACAACAATTATTATTCAGATAATAATAATTGTTATTATTATTATCTGAATAATAATAATAACAATAACATGAGAGTTAGATATATGAGTTTAATATTTTTGTCTTCTCCCACCTCCCCATATGTCATATTCAGTGACACAATAATAATTTCTCTTTTTCTTTACTCCCTCACTCTTACTGTTCGCTGACATTCCCCCCCCCCCCCTCGATCCCATATTCACACAACACACCTGACATCAACCAATAAAAATATTTTTTTTTCCTATTTAAACACTTCTCGCGCATTATAAGATCATTACAACACTGAAAACAAGTGGAAAAAATCAAATATTTTAATTATACAAATTAAGTGGATATTGAATCCAACATTATTTCAAAGCTGAATGTTGGATTCAATATCCACTTAATTTGTATAATTTTGCATCGCCGAAGTGAAGCCTCTTGGCTCTTTATTTCAGTTAAATATTTGAATATGAGTAACCACCTTTTATTGATGCAAAGCATAACTTGGACCCCATCGAGAAGATAAATCCAGCCGATAATGTTCAGTTTTTAGACATAGAAATTGTATATCTAGGGGCATTATGAACAGCTTGAGAGAATGGCAACTACTGAAAAAGAAGCATTAAAAAAGGGTCAAGAATTCATGTTTTTTTGGAATAAAGTTTTTGAAGTGAAAAATGTAGGAGAACAAAATGTTTCCTAATTTAACAACATTAGTTAAGCTGAACTGTGCCTCCCTCAATCATCAGCAGCAACTGAAAGAATATTTTCAGCAGTGACAACAAATAAGAATAAAATAAGAAGTCAAGTACAAACTCCCTTGGTGAATGGACTCCTTTTGACAAAAGAAAAATTGAAACATTCATCAGCTATAGATTTTACTATTTCTGAAGAGTTAATTAATTTAACAAAATCTGTTAAAATTAATCAATAAATACTTCCAGTGTTTTTCTTGTGAGTGGGAACCCCTGTATATATATGTAAATAGCATATTATATAACTGAAAATTTAATGTTACATTATTTTAAATACTAAAATGAGACTAAAAATTACAATTGGGACTTCTGTTATGATGATTGACAACTGCAGCTCTTGGACTCATAGATGACTACAGTGAGGTGAGTTTTGAGTTTTTTATTTTCACATTTTTTGTGCATGTGTTAATTTAGCGGTTTTACATTGAGTTCATCTACGATAATAAGTAGCAATATCGTAAAATGCCCTAAATAGAGTGAAATTAAAGCAAATAAAAATTTAGTACTTTTTTTTTCAGATTTAGTACCTTTTTTCTACATAAGCTGGTACGAAATATTTTTGCTGGGTGGTCACCCTGATCTCAATGCATTTTAAAAAATCGCCATTGTTGCGATTGTAAAGTTTATTACTTTTACCACAAAGAGCTAGATTTTATTTGCCTAAAAACTGTATTACAAAAATTATTATTTTTTAACTTCATACCAACGTTTCCTTTCATTATCTAAAACTGTTTGTTGCAAATGATCAATTTAAGTTTTATTTTTTAAGGATGTAATTAATTCTGTCCATTTTTTGTAATTGTTCAAATGATTTAAGTTTTTCACATGACGATTCAGGTACATTGCAAGATGTTGCCTATATTCTGCTGATAACAGCAGAATATAGGAAATTTTCTTGTATATGATGTTTAGAGCAAATGCAAGTGTGAACAAGATTAAACAAATTCAAATGCACGTCATCCTGTAAACATTAAACTCATGCAAGCTCAAGTTTTTACTTGTTTAAGCCCAAACTACTTGTTAGAACTAGGATCAGAATAAAATAAGATCTTAAGGAATAATAACAAATAAGTGATTATAAATAATTTGTTTAAGATAAATCTATAAAATATAATTAAAATTTAAACAAAAATGTAATTTATTTTGATATAATTAATGAATAATATATTTTTTAAGTATTTCCTCCTCGCCTGAAATCTTTGGCGCCTGTGTGCATAGCACACATTGCACATATTGCTGGTGCGCCCCTGTGTATACCTCTTCTGAACATTTACCAAAAGGACATCAGAAAAACTCTCATTAAAACTTGATGCTAACAAGGCTCCTGGTCCAGATGGTATTCCTCAAGTTGTGCTCAAGACTTGTGCTCCAGAATTTATGCCTATCCTGTATTGCCTATATAAACTTGAATATATTACTGGTATTTACCCAACGGCATGGGATTGATAACAGTTTCTCTCCCTTTTTAGTTATCAATGATAACCCAAAAAGCTTGAAGTGGCTTGAAAAATTTGGCCTGTAGAGCAGGATTTCCAGATTTTATAAAATAGAGTAAAAATACAAAAAAATATATAAAATAAATAAAAAATGGGGGGAAAAATCCTTAGATTGCTTAGGTATATGATTGTACTATAGGTTTACAATAAACCTTTTGTGGATGGGACCAACATAAAAAAATATTGGTATATGCACTGCTTGAAAAGAAGTTAATGGGCAAGATGCATTGTGCTATGTAATGAATCATGTGTATGTAACTGGTATAAATTGGAAGAATATGATGCTCCCAGGTAGTGGCGTACCTTGTCCCCCCTCTGGGCACCAAGCTGAATGGGGACCAAGAGCATGGAATATCATTACTATTCACCAGATATTTGTATCATTTTCAGTTCTTAAAAATTATTTAATATTATTGATATTCGTAAATAATTTATTTTTAAAATTCGGTGCTAAATACAACATACATATACAATATGTAGATAGTTAATTCGAATTCAAATTAAAATGCGCAAATTTTGTTTAGTTACTTTTGTATTATTGCAACGTCAAAGCTAGAGGACATATAACATTCTAATTTACAGTTAGTGGGAATGAATGGCATGGTGTTAAGACAGAAACACACGTGACCTTGATTGAAAACAACCAACAAACTTGACTATTTTAAAATTTTATTGTTTTAAAGCCAATCAAAGCAAGGCGAAGACCAGCGGAACAATTTCATAGTAAAATCACACATTATTTATCCAAACGTACAAGTGTACACATTCGTATTTTTGTATTTATAGTTGGTGATAGAATACTGTGTATTGAAAATAGGCCAATTATAAACAAACTTGGAAGAAGAAGTATTTTTGTGTTTGTACTACATAGCAGATACAGTCGTAAGTACAGTTTTTAAAAGTACAAATTTATAACTTTTTTCTATTATTATTTGTTGATTTGCTTCTGATCGATATAATCTATACTAGTCAAACACTAATCAAACTCTATTTAAAAAATTATAAGAACATGAAATGACAAAGACCAAGTGGGTATCAAAGAAGAAAAATAAAAAAAAATGAAAGAAGAAGCTGTTCCAAATATGTCGGGAGCTATTAGGACTCATCGAGGGAGGTAGGACCTCCCTCGATGAGTCTTTCGACTCCTTGGAGGCCTGAATAATAATAATAATAATAATAATATTATAAAATACATAATGCCAGCGACATCAGTTTCAACCATAGTAGGTGAAATAGAAGAAATAGTGGCAGAAGAACGGCAAGAAATGGAAGATACTTTGGAACAAATAGTCCAGCAGGATAAGAAAAATACTGATGAAAAGAATATTGAACTCAATACTACAGAACAATAGAACAACAAGTAAAGAACGTCAATAGTAAGGAAATGAAATGGACAAATACAAATGAAATATTCTGTGATGTTGCTGCTTGGTCAATCCTAGTACCAGATGAAATTAAAATTGATATTATTAAGCAAGGAAGTAAAGCATTTCAAAATAAAGATGGATCTTTTGATGCAACAGACAGATCTGGAATAGGAATTAAAGGAGATCATCGCCAAATTACAAAATCGTGATTTTATAAAGAACTACCAAATGGCAAAAATGTTCTTAGAATTTGGATGGTTTATTCTCAGACTGCAAAAAAATTATACTGTTTTTGTTGCCCTTTATTTGAAAACTTTATTAAAAAACTAGAGTATCCAGGTTTGTGAATGGTTTTAATAAATGGTGGAAATTAAATCCAAAGATTTCGCAACATGAAACTTGGGAACAACATCTTAATTGCTTAGAAATGTGGAAAACTTCAGCAACAAGATTAAAATTGAATAATACTATAGATCAAGTTACTCGAGATCAAATTATTAAGGAAAAGAAAAGAATGAAGGATGTTTTGAAGAGAGTTTGGATGGAATTCTCTTTTTAGCTCATCAAAATCTTCCTCTTCGAGGTCATAGAGAAGATTTGTCATAGAAACTGAATTAACTCCAACAATTTTTTGGAGTTAATTCAGTTTCTATCTCATTATGACCCTGTAAGAATATTTATTAAGAACTGAACATTCTGCTTTACATAATAGGAGATACAGCACATACTTATCCCCAGAATCCAAAATAAATTCATAAATTTACTAGGAAACCATGTAAAAGACAAAATATTGGCGGACATAAAAAAGGCTAAATATTACGGGATCCTTTTCGACAGTACTTCTGATGTATCTCACATGGATCAAAAGTGTGAAGTTATCAGATACATGCACATCGAAAATGGAAAAGTTGAAGTAAGGGAATCATTCTTAGGTTTTTTTCTATCTCAGGAAAAAATGAAAATGATATTACTTATGAAATTCTGAAGAAATTAGAAGAGGACACACTTGACATCAACCTATGTCGTAGCCAGGGATATGATAATACTGCAACTGTCTGGAATTCATGGTAGAGTTCAACGTAAAATAAAAAGTATCAATTCTAAAGCGTTATTTATGCCATGTACAAATCACTCGCTTAATCTTTGTGGAGTTCATGCTTTTGGAAGCATTTCTACTTGTGTAACATTTTTTGCAGTTTTGGAAAAATTATATTAATTTTTTTCAAGTTCAACTCACTGTTGGGAAGTATTGAAGGAAAATGAAGGACTAACATTCAAAAGACACAAGATGGAGTGCTCACTATGAAGTAGTTCATACAGAAAGATATAATATTGAAAAGTTAATTTAACTTTAGAAGCACTATGTGATATAAAAGAAAAAAAAAAAAATATATATATATATAATAATATTAACACATGAGGATCAGCTAAAAATTTACTTGGTGCAATTTGTGATTTTACTTTTTTATGTTATCTGTCTTTTTGGAATGAAGTTTTAGAAGAAGTAAATGGTACTCAAAAATACATGCAAACTAGCAGAATAAGTTTAGAAAAATGTAGTGCGAGACTTGAAAATCTGAAACTCTTTCTTGAACATGAATGAGAAGGAATGGTGAATAGAGCAATTGAATATGCAACAACAACAAAATGTGATAAATTGGGCATTCCTACAGAAAAAAGAGGAAGGCTAAAAAGAAAAATGTCGGTAGAATTGATGGCGATGTTGGTCTTGCACTTCAAGAGGTGAGAAGATCAATGCTTGTGTGCCTCAATCTCTTTTTTTCTAGAATTATGTAGCCATAATGGATGAAATAATGACAATTTTTAGGATTCTACAACCCATTATTTTAATACATGGCACAGAAAAAATTGCATCCGCAATTTAACAAATGTCTATGATGAATTTCAAAGTGAAGATATAATTCCTGAAATAAAAATAATTCAGCAACATCTAACAGCTGTTAATATCAGCAAACAAGAAGCAGAAAAATGGACAGCTCTTCAATTATTACAGTTCATTGTAGAGTGGGATTTTGTGGAAATCTCTTCCAAATATTTCACTGTGTTTAAAAAAAAAAATCAGCTAACACCTTTTTATTCCCGTATACAGGGAGTAGGCGAGGCCATTTAGCCCTATCTAACTTTTGGAGACTGAGTGGGCAGTTCAATCTCCACTGGTACCAATCAGAGATAGATGGCTCAAGGATATCACTAATTAAGCGGTACACAGTGAAGAGAGACGGCTCAAATGTGCCGCCATCTCGTGGTCCCTAGCCCTAACGCAATATATTTAACGTCTGAAATAATGTGGGTTCTACGGTCGATGTCACTGTGTTTAAGATTTTATTATTATTTTTTTAATTATTTGTGTATCATTGGCTTCTTGTAAAAGAAATTTTTCTAAATTAAAATTAATAAAAAGTTACCTGCAGTCCAATATGATAGAAGAGAGACTAAGTAATTTATCCAAACTTTCTATAGAAAATAATTATGCCAGCAAGATAAACTTTGACAAAGTTATTGAACATTACATAACTGTTAAGTGCCGTAGAATGTAAAATAAAATGTGTGGGGGGCTTATTTGAGGGGTTGAGGTCAAAAAATGCCGCCCCAGGTACCAAAGATTCTGGGTATGCCACTGCTCCCAAGTCTGTGTAACAGTGCTGGGTGAAATAGCTGCAAGAAGGTGCAAAGAGGATACACATATGTAGGACATGGAAGCTTGGAAAGCTGTGTTACGGTGTGAAACATCATGCTACACCCTCTACTGAGCAGATGGATGGGCGTGGTGGATGTCCAGTGAACATTTCTTACCAGAATGCATAACCCCAACTATGAAATTTGAAAGTGGTGGTGTGATGGTATGATTCTGTTTTTTCCTGGTTAGACATCAGATCTCCATTTGTGATGTCACGGACACTGAAGGTCAAGAGGATTCTGGACAATGCAATGCTTACTAAGTGGTATTTCTAAGGAAATGGCCATTGATTCTTTTAGCAAGACAATGCACTGTATTATGAGGCTGTTGCTGTAACCGTATGGTTTGTGGACATGAATGTCACCACATTTGACTGGCCTCCACAGAGTCCTGATCTGAACCCTACAGAACGTATGTGGGATGAACTGGAGCATTGTGTGAGGTCAAGGAACATCTGCCCAACAACAATGTAGGACCTCATTACATGATTAGAGGAAGAATGGCCTAAAATTCCCATTGATCACTATCACACGCTTGTGGACCGTATGCCCCATAGGATTGCTGCAGTCATCGCAACGATAGGAATTCCTACATCTTATTAAGATGGATGTCATGGCTGTTTGTTCCTCACGCTATGGTGTCCACTGACTTCATTCCAAGTTGTGTACACACACAGACACACACACACAAAAGTAGACCAGTCATGAAGATCCTCCAAGTGGAAACTTTTTGCTTTTACTTGAGGAAATGTTTAAAACAAGAATATATATATGAGGATTTTGACATCTGTCATAATTAGAATTAACAAGAATATAATTTCTTGTCTATTACAAAAGTTGTGCTCAATAACTTTTATAAAGAGTAAGGAGTCATGACTGCTATTTGAACAAGAAGCAACTTTTCTGAATTTGCCTCTTTCAAATTCAACTTTGGATGGCTGGTTTGTAATTGTACACCTCAGTGAAGGCTGAAAATGAAGTCACAAATCCAAAAATATATTCTTCTCATATTTTGTGTTATGCACCTCTAGAATGCATGCAAAAGGAGGCAATCCAACTAACAGAAAACCCCTCTCTCACACACTCCCTCAAGTCACTTTTTCTCAAGAGCTCAGTGTTTGGGCAGTATATATTTGTTTTATGAACACTTTCATGGGCATTGCTCTGATTTCAACAAATTATGTAAGGACACGTGTAGCCAGTGGTCAACATTCATACACAGCTTAACTCCAAACATAACGAACCAACCTCTCATCTTCTTTCTTCATTCCATCTATCTCTGTTCTTTGGAACAGCCTTTCCCCTATACTGTTCTGCCCAGTGAATATGACAAAATGTTAATAGATTCCTCATTTCTCCTTGAATACTTGACCACAACAACACTGTTATAAATACTTTTTTGAGAGCTTTTGTTTTGTGTGTGGAATTAATATAAATTTTGCAGAACTTTCAATCAACACCTACTCAAGTATTATTATTATTTTAATCATTTTTTTTTTGGGGGGGGGACATCTTCATTGACTCAAAGACTCATCAAGGGAGCCCACATTAACTATTATTCACATAATACCTATCAAGTAAAGATAGGGAAGTTATTCTGCTTTATAAGGCTATGATTCAGCCACATTTTGACTGCTCTGCACAGATTTGGTTATGTATATATATAATTATTAAGAGATATCTCCACTCATATCACATACTAGTCTATAAGAGAAAAATCTAGATCTCATTGACTTCTTAGCTGTATTCATTCTCAGCTTCCAAGGATGACTTCTTGTTCTTTCCCCACCCTCCATAAAATAAAAAATTCCATCAACTGAAATCCTGCATGATCCGTTCAGAAGGTTGTAAGTCTCAATGATATTGCCTCTCTTTCTCCTGTTCACTAGTGTCAATCTACAAATTCTCAATCTGCCTTCATAATCAATATTCCACACGACGGAAATGAGTAGACCAGACCTGCACACACTAGTCGAAGTGAGATCTAATAAAGGCTAAACAGGCAAAATGGCAAAATGTTCATGTCAACATTGAAATTATCTTTTGAGCTGTATTTGCAATCTTTGTTACCTGGCCCCTGAACTTCAACTTCCTATCTACTAACAGCTCCAAGATCCCTTGCCTGATTAGTTTCTTCTAGCATAATCCCACCAATATAATATGATATTGGATATCTAATCATACCAAAGTACATGACTTTACATCTACAGACGTTGAACTGACATCCATATTCCCAAGCCAACAATTCCAGCCTACTGAAATCATTTTATATATATATATAGATATATATATAAAAGGGAGATGGGAAATGCATGTATAGTGGTGTGCTTTGATTTTGCAAAGGCTTATGATAGATTGCCACATGAAAAGCTCTTAAATAAATTGAAAGAGATGAGAATGGATAACAGACTTCAGAGTTGGATCAGTCTGGCTGTCAGATAGGTATCAGAAAATTATATATGGGGATGCAGTATCCTGAAAGAGAAAGGTCACTAATGGTGTGCTGCAGAGGTCAGTTTTGGGACCATTGTTGTTCGATTTGTATGTTAATGATATTGGGATGTTTTAACTAGTGATATGCAGCTGTTTACAGATGATGCAGAATCAAGCAGATGTTATGGTCTTACAGGAGGACTTGAATATATTGCATGAATGGGCAGGCAAGTGGAACTATCAGTTCAATGCTGCAAAGTGTAAGGTTTCGAGATTTTGTAAGCAACGATGGGATGAAGTATAAACTTGGTGGGGAAACTTTAAAGGAAGTAGAGGAGATGAGCGATCTAGCAGTAATTGTGGACAGGGATCTGAAATGATGGGGCCACATTGCACAAATTGTGAAAATGTCACATTGTATAATGATGCAGAGGACCTTAACACGCAAAAATAGAGAGGTTATGAAGCCATTGTATAAGGCCTTAATTAGGCCTCGTATGGATTATTGTGCACAGATTTGGTTGCTGGGTTTTCATGGTAATGAGGATATGTAGGAAAGGGTTCAGAGAAGATTTGCAAATATGGTCAGTGGTCTTTGGAATGCGGAGTACAAGGACAGACTGAGAGAATGTAAGCTGCAGAGCCTCATGAATAGAAGGAAGGGAGGGATATGATTGAGACATATAAGCTATTCAAGGGTTGTTATCAGGTTGACATAGAAAAGATTTTTCATAGAATGGGAGAGGGAGAGTAGAAGAAGAGGCCATCACTGGAAACTGTATAAGAAGGTTGTGAGGAGCATTTTTACATGGAGAATGATTGGTGAGTGGAATGCATTGCATGAGTGTGTTGTGAATGCAGACACATTCAATCAGTTTAAAGCACAGTTGGATAAGCATTGTGTGCAGTAGTGTGTACCTCCCAGGATGAATCTCTGACTCCATGGAGTTCAGGTGTGAACTAATCCTATACATATGTGTATACATATATATATACATATATATATATATGTATGTATGTATGTATAGGATTAGTTCAAGGTTTGTGAGTGGCCATGTAGTTTGGTGCTCGTGTGAAATTGGCGATTTTTATCTGTCTTATCATGTTTTTCCCTGAGAAAATTAGTGTTTTATAGTGTATTAGTGTAGATCGTCATGTTAGTGTCTTTATAACATTTATATTGTGATATTTTATTATGATATTTATTGTGATATTGTCGGCATGGCACCAATGTGACGAACAGTGGCAGCAAAGAACTCTTAAGGCAATCTGAATTTGCAAGATTTTATTCAGTGCAGTGTGTGTGTGCGAAATGTATTCATCGAGAAAATTAAAGAATACATGGAGGGAAATTGAAACTGGAGAGAGAGAGAGAGAGAGAGAGTATGTATTAAGTGTTTCAAAAGTGAGTGTCTGTTAGGTGACAAGAATGCAGCAAAGACTGACAGTAAGATGGAAAATAGTGTTATCAATGTCAAACATGCAGTCATAGAAATAAAGGAGATTGAAATGGACAGTAATAAAGCAATAGCACACTTAAATGTTATACTTTATAGGACAAAGTGCAAAATTGAAAAATTGCAAAAGCAGCAAGAGATTCTGCAATTTTTCAATTTTCTCTTTGTTCTCTTTTCAGCCCTGCTGAAAAGAGAACAAAGCAGGTGTTCTGAAGGAATAATAAAGACCGACTGAACAAACAAGAAAAACAAGTAAAGGAGAAAATTATGTACAGAGACTCAATGATCAAGGAAGAACATAATTAAAGTGTGAAAAAATAGTGTTTCCAGGGTGCAAAAATTCACAATATTAGCCATACAATCTGGATGCAAAAAGGTAAGTCGAAGGAAATTATTGTCTAGGTTGGTACAAATGATTTGAGAGGCGAGAAATATTCTATGAGGGGGGGGGGGGAATGTGAAATAGTTGTTAGAGGAGGCAAACCCGAAGTGCAAAAAGGTGACGATAGAGGCGAACTGAGGAGGAGGAGGACATTGATAGCCAATGTGTTTATAGATAGATTGTGAAGAAGGAATGATGTAGGATTTGTTATCCTACATACTAGATGGCGAACTTATGGCACACATGCCAAAGGTGCATGTGTATTTCATCTGAGGGGTAACAGCAATAGCCGTGCCTCAGTTAATTTCATAGTTTCAATTCTAAATTAGTACTGGAACTAGTTTAGAATTGAGAGATGCATACATTTTTATTTATTAAATTACATACTTTGCATGTATAAATATTTGGCACGTCAATGTGATAATATGTATTTATTCGAATATAATTCTCACTTTTTTCCCCTAATTAAAGCCAAAAATTTGTACCGCGAGATATATGCGGGAAGTTTCGGAAACCCAAACAGCTTCACCTTCTTTCCCATTATTTCAAGCAAAAATTACCAGTAATTTACAAGACTTGAGATACATAATAGGAGGACAATGACTTACAGAAGTAGGGAGATTCGTGTTCCATTGTGTAAGGTTTTGGTTACGCCATACATGGGCTATTGTGCCCAGATTTGGTCACCTGGTTTTCAGAAGGATGAAGAGATGTTGGAAAGGATCCAGAGGCGACTGACTAAGGTAGTTTCTAATCTCTGGAATGTCGAGTATGAGGATTGAGAAGATGCAATTTGCAGAGTCTGGTGGACAGGAGGAAGAGGAGAGATATGACAGACACCTACAAGTTATTAAGGGGTTTCTATAGGATCAATGCTGGAGAGGTTCTACAGAAAATAATGGGAGATCAGGGGAGGGGAGAACCAGAGGTCATCCCTGGAAACTGTATGAAGAGGGTGTGAGAGGAGAGTGAGAAGGTTTTTTTTTCATGCAGCGTTGTTAATGACTGGAATGCTTTCACTGCTGTAAAGAATTTGTGTGTTTAAAGCACGGTATGATGAGCTGTGTGTTTGATAAAAGAACCTCCTAGATGAGTCTTTGACTCCATGGGGTCTTGGGTAATAATAATAATGAACAATCCTTTACAAATGACTAATGAGAAGTGAAAGCATAGCATGAAACAGATAGCAATGGTGGGCCAGTAGAGATAGAGCAGTTTAACATCATTAGCAACAACAACAAAAGGAATAGGAATTGCAACACAGTTGTAAATGTGCTTGCTGAAAGAGATATAGATCTCTCCAAAATTGTATCCGTAACTACTGATGGTGCTTGCAGTATGACTGGAGAGGAAAATGGTTTTGTCAATTTATTTACCGAACGTAATGGACATTCAGTTCTGGGTTTTCATTGAATTATACATCAGCAGGTTTTATGTGCAAAGGCTAGTTTCACCACAGGAAGATATCATGAGCTATGTAACAAAATTGGTCAATTTTATATCGGCACATGCTGTAAATAAAAGAAAATTTATAGCATTAATAAGTGAGGTAAACTCAGCGTACAAGTTTACTTATGTACAATAACATCTCAAAATACAAGGCTAATCTTCTTGAATGGCAGTCAGTCTCAAGTAGAGTAATGTGGGCAAATATGAGAATGGGGAACTGGACAATGAGACTTATTTGTGCCTATGGTCCCACAGAAGGTATTACTAAGGTAGAAGTGGAGGAATTTTTTGATGCTTTAGAAAAAGCAACTGACACAATGAAAAAGGAAGAGTTAATCCTTGTTGGGGATCTAAATAGCAGAGTAGGAAATGATTGTGAGACATACAAAAATATATTGGGAAAATTTGATGAAAAGAGCAAAGCTAATAATAATGGCAAATATCTGTTGGATTTCTGCTCAGGACATGGACTGGTTATTACTAACACCATGTTCCAACATAAAAATGTGCACAAATTCACATGGAGAGAAGAGGCTAGGAATAAGAAAAGTCTCACTGACTATGTTATTGTTGATAGTGATGTTTTCTCCCTGGTGCAGGACACCAGAGTGTACAGAGGATTTGAAATTGGAAGTGATCACTATTTAGTCTTGAGCAGGATAAAATTGAATTTCATATTGAAAAGAATAACATGTAAGAAAGTTTTAAAGCGAATAAAAGTTGAGCAGCTCTCAGATGTGAACTGTAGACTAAAATACAGAAAGATTATTGAAAAGAAAATGAAAGAGTTTGAGAACAGGAATCAAGCCTTGGAGATTCAGTGGCAAACTCTGAAGAAAACATTGATTGATTCTGCCAGAGAGGCATGTGGTGAGGTTGTGTGCAAGGATAAAAAAATCAGAACTCCCTGGTGGACACAGGAAGTTAAAGAGGCAGTGAAGGAAAAGAAGAAAGCATATCAAAAGTTCCTGGCAAATAAGTCAGCTTTTACTCTCACAGAATACAGAGACAAATGTAAGAAAGCTAAACAGTGTGTAAAACTAGCTAAACAAAAGTCATGGGAGGATTTTGGCAAGAATATTATTATTATTATTATTATTATTACAGGTATCTCCATGGAGTCAGTAGACTCATCGCGGGAGAACCAAACTAGCAAAACAATATCTGTCATATCTCTTCTTGAATTCATTTACAGACGAAGAGCTCACAACTAAGTCAGGCAATGAATTCCACTCATTCACCACCCTCCAGGCAAAAAACCTTGTTCTGACACCTTTGTTAACCACACTCTTCTTTAATTTCCAGAGATGACCTCTTGTTCTTCCATCACTATCACACAGCTGAAACATTTCCCCTGCATCAATCCTATAAAAACCTTTTAGTAATTTGAATGTTTCTATCATATCCCCTCTTCTTCGCCTATCAACCAATCTCTGCAATCCACAAGCTCTCAATCTATCAATGTAGGGAGCATTTTTTATATCACTCACCAACTTGGTCACTCTTCTCTGAACCCTCTCCACAGCCTCCTCATCTCCAAGGAATCCAGGTGACCAGACCTGAGCACAGTAATCCAAATGTGGAAGTATCAATGCTTTATAAAGGGGAATAATAACCTCTTTATCTCTGGATGTCAGTGTGTTCCTCAACAACCAAGTAATCCTATGTGCAATCTTGGACACCTTAGCAATGTGTCCTCTGAACTTCATCTCCCTATCTACCAATACCCCTAAGTCCCTAGCCTCATCAATCTCTTGGAGTACCTTTCCATCGATGTAGTACACAGCTGGTAATCTTTTAATCCCAAAATGCATGACTTTACACTTTTCCACATTGAACTGACATCCATTATCTTTTGCCCATTTTACCAGCTTATTTAAATCCTCCTGCAAACTTTCAACATCAGCTTGATTTTTTATTGCACTACACAACTTTGCATCATCAGCAAACAACTGAATATCTCCCTTTAAGCCGTTTCCTATATCATTTATATACAAATTAAACAACATTGGCCCAAGCACAGAGCCCTGAGGCACACCACTGGTCACCTGCCTCATTCTGGACTCGGCTCCTCCATACACCACCTTATGGTATCTCTCCCTGAGCCATTCTCCTATCCATATCACCAATTTAATATCCATTCCCATCTGCTCCAATTTGCGTAACAGTGTTCTATGGGGTATCCTGTCAAAAGCCTTAGCAAAATCCAGAAGTACCACTGTGTAGCCAGTTCCTTTGTCCAACTCGGATGTTATCCTATTATGAATAGTTAATAGATTGCTAAGGCAGGATCTACCTTTAACAAAACCATGTTGGCCTCTATAGAGTATCATATCCTGATCCACCCATTCTTGAATTTTGTCTTTAACCAACTTTTCCAATACTTTTACCACTACTCCTGAGATGGTGATTGGTCTGTAATTCAATACCGCAGTTTTAGAGCCACCCTTATGCAAAGGAACCACTTTGCCTAATTTCCACTCCCTAGGAACCATACCAGAGTTCAAACTTAAATTAAATATCCAGGTAAGAGGGGTTGACAATTCATTTGCACATTCACGCAACACCCGAGCTGATATTCCATCTAAGCCAACCGCAGTGTTTGCATTTAAGTTTTGCAATATATTTAATACCTCTGATTCTTTAGCTTCAATTCTCACATTAGGTATTGCTATAGGTATAGAGATATCCTCACTTGGGTGATAGACTTTTGAAAAGTGATCACTCAGTAACTCGACTATTACATCTGATTTTGTCACCTCAATACCATCAGCACCCACTAAGGTTATCCTTCCGAAGTCATTCTTCCTCTTACTTGCCACATAGCGGAAGAACTCTTTGGGATTACCCTTGATCTCTTAGGCTAAGGTCTTCTCATAATCTGATTTAGCTTTTCTTACTATGCTGGTAACCTTCCTAGCTTGAGCCTTGTACTGCTCATGGGTGTCCTGATCGCCTTTCTCCTTGTAAATTCTCCGTAACATTTTCTTTTTTTGCAGTTCAAGCTTGATACTACTGCTCATCCATCTAATGCCTGCCTTGTTTGACCTCCTGACCATGGGGACACAATCTGATATTGCTTTCCTCAGATACCCGCTGATTTTATCCCAAGCACTGCTAACATCTTTTCCTTGCAATATGTTCTGCCATGGGATGGCTGCAAGCTCACTCCGAAGCTTGTTATAATTGCCTAACCTGTAGTTCCATATATACCCCCCTTCTTAAGAGAGAAATCCACAAATTTTGCAACCTCCCAAGTCAATACCACATGATCGCTTTCACCAACTGGAGGTAACGAGGACACCTTGCTTATGCATATAACCTCTGAACCAATAACCAGGTCCAACACTCTCACACCACGTGTCCCTTCAGTTATGTGCTGTTTCAAGTAATTATCTCGTAGAAGATGTATGAACTCCATTTCCTTTTTGCTACGTGATAATTCCTCCTTCCAATTGATATCACCATAATTAAAATCCCCCATAATAATCACTAAGCCTTCACTCATTGCACTAAGTTGCTGATGCATGAATTCAATATCTCCCCCCGTACTCCCTGGCCTATAGCAGCATCCAACTGTATATTTGGTTGCGTTGGTCACTATTTCGCACCAGACTGCCTCAAATGAACTCTCATTCACATGTCTATCATCATGATATACTACTTTCTTTGGCTGCAACACATCAGCTATCATCAACAGTACTCCTCCTCCTGTTCTATCTTCTCTATCCTACCTGAAAATACTGTACCCATCACATTCAATTCCAGTGACCACATTTTCTGCTGACAGCCAAGTTTCACTAATGCCTACAACTTTTGGTGAGATTTCACTGACTAATGCCAAAAATTCTTCTCTCTTATTTCGAATGCTTCTAGCATTGGTATACAAAAATTGCAGATTCCCTCTAGATCTTGTACCGGCTTTAGAACTGATATATAAGTCACTAACTACCGTAGTCCTATGCCGATTTTTATCCCCTCTCTTCTGAAATTTATTCTGCCTATAAGGATCAATAAATACACAATCAGTGCTAAAGTTTCTCTCTCTTACACTCAACCTTTTCAATATTAGTTTCCTTGCCCGATAACTTCAACCTGTTCAGAAAACAATAACTTCTTCAATCGCTTATGTCCTTCCAAGTTAAGATGCAGTCCATCTCTAGCATACAACTGCCTTTTTCCTTCAAACACGCTCCAAACATCAACAAACTCCAGACCTCTTTTTCTGCACATTCTTGCAATCATATCATTCATTAATCTAGAAAATAAATAGAATATAGAAAATAAATATCAAGAAGGTGGCAAAATATTCTGGAGGTTGTTGAAGAAGCTTAGGAATGGAGGAAAGAGTGCTGTAAAAGGAGTTAGAGATGATAAAGGTGACATGAAAACAGGAGAAAAAGATATCCTTGAAGTATGGAGTAATTACTTTGAAAAACTGCTAAATGAAACAAGCAGTGATGACAGCACAGTGATAAAAAACACTGATCAGGCATGCAGTCAGGAATACATATCCATACTTGAAGTAGAAAAAGCCATCAAAGGCTTCAAATGTGGAAAGGCAGTAGACGATATTCGACCAGAAATGCTGAAGTATGGTGGTATAAAAGTCTTACAGTGGCTGCACTGCATAGTTCAGAAAGCCTGGACAGAGGGACGAATTCCCGATGATTGGAGTAGAGCTCTCATAGTACCCATATATAAAAAGGGAAATAAAACTGAATGTGAGAATTACAGAGGTATTTCCCTACTGAGTGTTCCTTGCAAGATCTATGCAAGTATACTTGAGTAACGATTGAGAAGAATTGTGGAAGAAAAGCTTGGTGAAGAACAAGCTGGATTCAGGCCAAATAGAGGCTGTCAGGATCAGATCTTCACTTTACGACAAATAGTCGAGAAAGCCTGGGAATATAACAAAGATCTGTATTTAATTTTTGTCGATTTGGAAAAGGCATATGACAAGAGAGAAGCTATTCAATACGCTGCAGTTATATGGTGTCAATGGGGCATTATATTAAGCAATACTTAGTCTTTATTTGAGTTGTTATTGTTCTGTTGGAATCGGCATTGCTGATAGTTTCCATTAAACGTATTCTGCTATTTCAATGAAGTCAGCAGTTAGAATTGAAGGAAGTACAGGAAGATGGTTTAATGTTAAATCTGGTGTGAGACAAGGATGTACATTATCCCCTCTGTTATTCATTATCTATATGGACCACATTATGAAGGAAAGTGGTATTAAACATGATATTAGAATTGGAGATGTTAATGTCAGCTCTTTGCTTTATGCGGATGATGTTATACTTCTAAATAAATCTGCTACAAGTCTGCAAGATTCTCTGACTAAATTGAATAGCTGTTGTAATAGATATGGTATGAAGGTCAGCAATAAAAAGACAAAGACAATGAAAATAGGCAGAATCATTGAAAATGTCAACTGTGTTGTGAATGGAGAACCTGTGGAACAAGTAAAACATTTCAGCTACTTAGGCACGATTTTTACTGAAGATGGTAAATTAAATATAGAAATAGACAACATAATCAGCAAAGCTGGTATGGTGGGAAGTCAATTGAATAAATTCATATGGAGTAAGAGAGAAATTAGTCGGAACACTAAATTAGCTGTATACAAGACAGTGTTCAAACCAGTTTTAACTTATGGATCTGAGTGCTGGGTCAGAAGTAAAACACTTGACCAAAGACTAGAGACCGCAGATATGAGAGTCCTGAGAAAGATTAGAGGTGTGAACAGATGGCATCAATGGCAATATCATATTAAAAACGAGGATATTAGGAAAGAACTTGACATTGTCAGCATCCAGGAATGCGTTAGCAGAGCTAATCTCAGGTGGTATGGTCATTTAAATAGAATGGGAGAGGAAAGATTAGCAAAACAAGTGTTGTCTGCCAGGTTGGCAGGAAAATGACCCAGAGGATGACCAAGATATATAGGTGGATTGATACGGTACAAAGTGCCTTAGACGATAGAAATATAAGATCTGATAATGTTGGAGTCTTGACAAGTAACAGACTGATTTGGAGGAAAATTGTAGATAGGAAGTTAGTAATGATGTAATTTTTTCATGTAGTACTGTCATATCCTGTACACCCCTTGAGGGTACATGGCAGGAATTTGATGATGATGATGACAATAACATCTGATGGTTAAGTTGTGGGCAAGTTCTTCAAAGATTTATTGTGTTTAGATTAAGTCAGACTTTTTTTTTACATAATGAGAAAATCATTGAAAAATACAATCAATTAATGAATGTGAATTAACAAAATCAATTAATAAAATACAATCAATTAATGGCTTTCGAAATGAATGTTTTTTTATGAATTTGTGTTTACATTTAACTGAATTAAATGTTAAACTGCAAGGTGTTAACAAGACAGTTATTCCCATGTTTGATTTAATCAAAGCATTCAAAGATAAATTACAAATTTTCAATCGTGACATTATTTCCAATACCTTCAAATATTTTCCAAATACAAAAAAATTCTTTGCAAATAAAGAATCTCATGAAAAATGATCTCAGATCAAGTTAAATTGACAAAAGAGTTTTCTACAGTTATTCAGTCGATAATCAACGAACTTTCTTCAACATGCAGTTCAGGCGATTTGCAGAGACATCAAAATTTATTTTGCATCCAGACACAACATCAGCAGAAAAACTCAATTTGGAGATTTTCGAGTGGCTGAATTTGGAAGATATAGAAATGCAATTAATCGATTTTCAATTCAGTTCTATATGGAAACACAAGTTTATCAATTTGAGAAATGACTTGGAAATAATTGGAAATGATCAATTATTCAGTGCAATTAAAAAGAATACATAAGAGGAAATAATGAGAACTTGGAATGCCATTCCTGAATCCTTTAGTTGTTTTAAAAAAAAAACTAGCGATGGCTATATTATCAATTTTCTCCTCTACATATGCTTGTGAGTCATTATTTTTCGAAATGAATTTTATAAAAGACAGTTTAAGAAATAGAATGACTAATGAATCTAGTTTGGTGTGTGTATATTACTAAAAGTGACAAAATATGAACCTAATATAAAGCATTTGGCATCTAATGTACAACAGCAAATATTTCATTAAAAATTGATAGATATTGATAATAGATTGATATTGATTTGTATACAATGATGTGTATGTCAAATTATGAGTTCATTTTTATGAAATTTTATGTTAATTTTTAACTTCTATCAATAAAATTTGGCAATTAATTTTTCTATTAATTTTTCCCCTATTAAAAAGTGCCCGGCACATCAGCAACTCGATAAATATTATTTATAAATTTTTGGCATGCACACATAAAAAGGTTCGCCACCACTGTCCTACATCATCCCTTGATTTGTTGATCTGTAGTCTGTGTTTGACAGAAAGAAGGATTTGTACAATACTGATGGATGGATTGCATCTAAATGCCAGCCTGGCTGACCGTGTGGTTAGCATATCTGCTCTCCAGCCAAAAGGCTGCAGATTCGAATCCCACCATGGGCATGAATGTTTGTGATTGTCTGTGGAAATATTAGTGCTGGTAGTCAGTGGTGGATAGCATTGGTGTAGTTGTGGTCAGTTGGTGGATTGAGTGGTGGAGACAGGTGTAGAGCAGGTATCCTCCCTCGATGAGTCTTTTGACTCCCTGGAGGTGTCAAATAATAATAATAATAATAGATGGTATTGGATTAGGTGTCTGGAGAGAACTTTGTTCACTAAGGATGCTGAAGGGCAAATTCAGAAAAACTTAACCAATTAGAGTGGAAGCAAGCAAGTTTATGTGAAGGCACCCATGAGGTGAGCGAGTGTGAGAATGACCAACTGTGGAATCTAGTCTTTCAAGCTAAAACATTGAATGGGGTAGTCAACTCAGGAAGTTAACATGGGTTGGGACCTCCAGTGTCTACATACTAATGCTAGAAGTATCAGGAACAAGAGGGAGGAGTTTTTGGCAGTGGTTACTGCAACCTCACTAAACATTATAGGTTAGTGAGACTTGGCTAACAGCAGATGATGTAGTTACAGGGATTGACTGTGAAGGGTTTAGTATTTTCAGGGAAGATAGAGAAGATAGGTTGGGGGGAAGGAGTACTGCTGATGATAGCAGATGAATTGCAGCCAAAAGGAATAGGAGATAGACAGCACATTGGCTGTTCATTTGAAGCAATCTGGTGTGAGATTAAGGTCAGTAAGACAAAATATACAGTCGGTTGTTGCTATAGGCCAGGGAGTTCCACAGATGATCTGGAAAATATGCATCACCAAATTAGTACAATGAGTATAGGTTGAGTGATTATTATGAGGGACTTCAACTATGAAGATATAGACTAGAAGGAAGAAAGATCACATGGCAAGAAGAAAATAGAATTTATACACCTACTAAGAGATCATTACTTATGGCAGCATGTGATGGAGAGGACTAGGGGTGGGAGAGTATTGGGCCTGGTCACAGGATAAGAAGAGCTAACAATAACCAAGGTGACCATATTACCTCCAATTGGTGAAAGTGACTATGCTGTCTTGACTTGGGAAATTGTAAAACATGAATATTCTGTCAAGAAGGAGTATATGTGGAACTACAAGACAGGTGATTATGACAAGCTTAGGAAGAAGCTTAAATCTGTGCAATGGCATAAAACACTGCAGTGTAAGGATATTAGTAATGCAAGGGATATAGTTAAGGGTCATCTAGAGAAAGCGATATTAAATTGCTTTCTCTAGAACTAGGGTAAGGAGGGTTAATCAGGAGTTAGATGGATGAGTAATATCATTAAGCATGAGCTGCAGAAGAAGAAGAAATTACTGTGGAGGATATAAAGAGAAAGGTGACCAGCGAACTCATGAACAGTACAAGGGTCAGGCAAGAAAGGTGTTAAGCATGGAAAGGAAGCAAAATCATATTATGATAAGAATCTAGCCAAGCAGGCCAAAGGAAATCCCAGAGTTCTTTCATTATGTAGCAAATAAGAGGAAGAATGACTATAGAAGATTAACCTTAAAGAGTGATGATGGTCAAGTGGAAACTGAAATGGATAAAATAGTTCAGTTGCTCAGTGACCCTTTGCAAGGCCATATCATCCTAGTGGGGTTACTGCTTTAACCAGAGCCTCTGTAGCTCAGTGGGTATAGACGAAGCACTTTGGTCGGAAAGACCTGGTTTGATCATGTCCATTTGTATCAAGAACCTTTACTGGTCTCTTTCAACTAAAGGTGAGTTAGCCGGTCTCATATGGAGGGTTTTTCACCAGGGAACTGGTTTTTCGTGCCTCAGAACAGGTAAATTGACCTGCGAACACACACACACACACACGCATGGATCTACAGTCATAAAATACATACTTAGTCCCTCACTAGGAGGGTTCAATCTGTCCTAAGGGTCGGTTGAGGAACGGCAAGGAGGAGGAGGGGGGACCCACACAATAATAAATAACTGCTTTAACCAATGTGAAAGACATTAATGTGGGAACAAGTATGAATTGGAGGTTCTTAGGATATTGCAGAATCTCAATCTAAATACAGCTGTGGGATTAGATGGGATATTAGCCAGCATTTTGCAAGAATGTAATGTGCAAGGACACTAGCAATGCCTTTGACTAGGCTCTTTAAGTCTCCACTCTGGTGGGAATGGAAAGAGGGCAAAATAATCCCCTTGCATAAGGGAGGTTCTAAGGCTACAGTAGCAAATTATAGACCAATCAGTATCTCAGGTGTAGTGATAAAAGTACTAGAAAAATTCGTCAAAAAGAGAACTCAAGAATGGGTAGATAAAAATTTGATACTGTATGAGGGTCAACATGGCTTTATGGAGGGTCTGTTATGCCTTAGTAATTTCCTAACATTTTATAATAGAGTAACAGCTGAGTTTGATAAAGAAAATGGCTACACGATGATTTTGGAAATAATTTGACAGAATACCACATGGAACTCTGTTACGCAAATTAGAACAAATGGAGATGGATATGACAATGGTTAAGTGTATAAGAGGGTGGCCGCTGGACAGATTAAAATGCAATATATGCAGGGACAGAATCGAGGCAAAAACAGGTAACTACTGGCATGCCACAAGGTTCAGTGCTGGGACCATTGCTGTTTAATTTGTACATAAATGATAGAAGTAACCTGAAAGGAAATTTTCAGTTATTTTCTGACGATGAGAAATTAAGTAGAGTAATAGTTAATCATGGTGATATGGAGAGCTTGCAGGACAATTTTAATAGACAGTCAGTATAGGCAAAAGTAATGGGTATCAGTTTAATGGCAAGAAATGTTAAGTTATGCATTTTGGGATTAACAGATTACAGGCCATGTCATTGATGGCACTGTACTCCAGGAAATACATGAAGTTAGAGATTTATGGATGGTGGTAGACAGAGTTAAAGTTTAGGGGTCATACTGCTAAGGTACCCCATAAGCTTACTTGGCTATCAAAGAACACATTAACAAGTAGAGATAAGGAAGTTGTTATTCTTCTTTATAAGGCCTTGATACACCCACATCAGTATTATTACTGTGCTCAAGGTTTTCTTGGTTTTTCTGGGTTTCTTGGTGATGAGGAAGTGGTGGAGAGGATTCAGAGGGAGAGTGACCAAGACGGTGAGTGGCCTGTGGAATTTTCTGTATGAGGATAGATTGAGGGTGTGTGGATTGCAGAAGTTGGTTGACAGGAGAAAAAGAGGAGATATAATAATATCATTTAAGTTGCTTAAAGGGTTTTATAGGTTAGATGCAAGGAAAATTTTTCAGCACTTGGCTAGAGGGACCAGAACAAGGGATCATTCCTGGAAGCTGAATAAAGGTGTGGTTAGTAGGATGTGAGGACTAGATTTTATGCTTGAAGAGTTGTGATTGAGTGGAATGGGTTGCTAGAGTCAGTTGTGAGGGCTTTGTCTGTTAATGGGTTAAAGGAGAGGCATGATAGATTGTGCTACAGCAGTAAGTCTTCAGACTTCATGGAGATGGAGGTACCATGTAATAATAATAATTGTAATTAATAATTGTAATATTATTACAATTGGCTCAAGGATAGCAAAGGTCACACTGCACCATGCATGTAGAGAATAACCATATATTTATTTATAGCAAAATCTATCAGTTTTTCTCCATTATCATTAGAGTTCATTATGCAGACCATGTTTTCCAGTTATTCCTTTATAAATATCCTCCTGTCCGAAATTGTAGAACCTCTCCATTTCAGAAGAAATCCCATTTTTCCATATTGTCCTATTCTTCTGTTCAGTGCATGAGCATTTATAATTCATAAATTAAAAAAAAATCGTTCTGATTCTTATTGTGCATAATCTTTCATTTACAGGTCTAAAATTGGAAACATTCTCCTAAATGTCTTATCTACTATAAACTACTCCAAATTCATGTTTCCGTTTCTTTACCACATGAAAAAAAATTGATAAATTTTCCAAAATTTTAAACTTCTGTTCCAATCCATTTTGTTTTTTTACTGCCACTAATTTTAATTTGTATCAATAAATTTCTGATATAAATGCTCTAAATGCTCCTGTCTTTAATAATGTTCTGGTATTCCTTGTTCAAAATAATAATCCAGTAGTCATTTGAGTCTAACTTGTTTGATCTGTCCAGTTTGATGTTTTTTACTTTTCTTAACAAATAGTAATTTTCCAGGAAAGGGTTGTTAACCTTATAGATATGTTTCTAATCAGGTCACTCACTTGAGCTGTCAACTTAATTCATTTCAATTTAATTCAATGTATGCCATTAGTAGACAAAAAATACTAAGTAGTAGGTGGTGAAGTTAGGGTGTACAGTGACTTGTGTAGTGGATCATTTAGTGTTATGTATTATAGAGTGGCCTTCTTCACTGAGTCCTCAGATTGACAACATGGCGTCATGTAATAATAATATTATTTTATGGTATTAATTTATAGTACCACAATAATAAAATGTGATAATTTATGAAGCTGTTGAAATTTTGCTGGTTTTCAAATCAGCATACTTAGAGCAAAAATACTTGCCATGGAAGGTTTTAGCTTGTTAAAAGCTAAACTAAAACTAAATATCCGGAACCTCAAATCCAGTAACTCCTCACATTTAGTAGTTAGTGTAGGTATAGTCTTAATTACTAACTTGCCAAATAGTTAGCAAAAAAAAAAAAAATTCCTACTTCAGTTTAATGTCTGCTCATTAATCACAGCTCATCAACCCAAGTTATTGATAATGATCAACTATCATGAATAACTTGGGTTTGGGGTTTATGAGCTGTGCAAAAAAGAAGTTGACAGAGTATGGGAATTGATTAGGCAGCATCAGACAAGAAATGCACATCTATACCAAGAAATAAGCAAATAAAGAGAGTAGGAATGAAATGGATGAACAGTGAAATTAGACAAACAGTATTTGAAAAGGTGTTATGGGGAAGGTACAAGTCAGATGGTGGTGATTACATACATGATGAATATAAAGTGCAAGCTAAGGTTACAAGCATGGTTAAGAAAGAAAAAGTGCAACATGAGAGGAAATTAGCTAATGAGGCCAAAGATAACTCAAGGGAATTCTTTCATTATATGGCAAGCAAGAAGAAGGAATAATTATGGAAGAGTAGCACTAGTTATTTGTAACACTAGTAGAAGAAACATATTTGGAATTAGAAAAATCAACATATGGGATGGAGATAAAAATTAATCAACAGAAAACTAAAATAATTATTATTCTTACAGGCTACTCCATGGAGTCCTTAGACTCATTGAGAGAGGCCCTAAACATCATGACAAGCACTCTCTAACATTTGCAGGGTATCTATCATACTTTGCTTTGAACTCATTCACGGTCATGGCACCCACAACCTGGTAATGATTAATACCAAACAGAATCAGTTAACCAATACAAGTATGAAAACTGGAAACACTGAAATGGGAAAAAAGTGGAACAATTCAAACATTTAAGAGTAATGATCGGAAGTCAACCAAAATGAGATTATAGAAGTGCAGAATCAAATGAGGAGGGATAATCAGGATTTTTATTCTTTCTCATGTATATTCAGCTCAGAAAGATATCTTCACTGGAAGACTAAAGTGCAAATATATAAATCAATAATTCATCCAATTGTTACCTATAGATGTGAAACCTGGATATTTATGGTGAGGGTAGAGAATTTGATTTCTACTTTTGAAAGGAAACTCCTTATTAAAATATTTATCCCAGTGAATAATAATGGTCTCTGGAGGATCAGATACTTGTACAACCATGAGTTTTACCAACTTTACAAAAAACTTACAAGATCTGGTATAATAAAGTTCAAAAAGTTGCAGTGGGCAGGACTTGTTTTTTGTATGGAAAATGGAAGTATTCTTAAGAGAATAAAAACAAAAATTCTTGGTAAAAGACCAAGAGGAAATCCAAGAACAAGATGAATAGATACCATTTAGTCAAGACAGCAACATCATACTGCAATGTCTAAACTGGAGAAGTAAGGTCCTGGACAGCAGAGTTGGAGGCAACAAATCCTCCGTAGCGCAATTGGAAGACCGACGGTACATTGCGCCCTTCGATTGGAATAGGCCAAGTTCAATTCTCGTCGTGACGGGACGAATCTTTATCTGGTCGATTTCAATTCGAAGGTGAGTTAGCCGATCTCATATGGAGGTAACAGGGTTTTTTCTCCCGGAAACTCGGGTTTTTCATCCCGCATACATACAAATCGGCCCTTCAGAACACACGCAATTTACAGACAAAAATTACTAGTTGTGGTGGTGTTGGAGGTGGGCAGTAGATGGCGTTGATGGAGTTGATTCGTAGTAGCGGTTAGGTGTAGAGACAGTTGTAGATGTCCTCCCGCGATGAGTCTTCGGACTCCTTGGAGGTATCAGGAATAATAATAATAATAAAATCCAGGAAACAGAAGCTCGATATGTAGAGCCATAGGAAGAAGAACACTGGTTGATAGTTATGAGAACCCAGTGACCATGGCAAGTGATGTAGTGGATGTAGTTATAATGAGCACTTTAAAAGCATATATGATGCTGTGTAAAATGTAGAAGGGAGGAAAATATTAGGGGAATTAGAGGTGAAAGAATTGAAGCCAATCAAGTGTTGA
Source organism: Typopeltis vanoorti (assembly GCF_054136105.1). NCBI lineage: Eukaryota > Metazoa > Arthropoda > Arachnida > Uropygi > Thelyphonidae > Typopeltis > Typopeltis vanoorti. The sequence continues at coordinate 127,624,184 of NC_143561.1, forward strand.
TTAGCTAAATGTTAATAACTTGATGTGATCTAGTGGTTAGGATATGGCTCTCAATCAGGAGGCCCGAGTTTGATTCCCATCATGCAAATTTATTTAGAGGGTACTAGCATGCGAAGACAAAATGGTCAGTCAATGTGAGGCAGTAAAAAAAATGATAACTATTAGTGTTAAGCAAAGACACTTTTTTGAAGGTAATAACCACATAAAGACCACATTACTAACAGTATAGTCTATGATTTATTATATAGCTTATTATTTATGATTTATTATATTATATTATAATATGGCATTGGTGCATCCTGTGAATTAAAAATGTGGCAGGTGAGGAATGGGAATGTGTGTGTAGGGGCACAAAATGTAGGCAGTCGGAAATGCTGTGTGGCATTTGTTTCAATCTCAGGATTCAGCAGCAGCAGCAGAGATAGTGCTTTAAGTGTAAGTGCCCCCCTTGCAGATACCAGTAGAGTGTTAGAGGATGAACACAGCATAGAAGATATGTCAATGAATTTGATCTTGGGCAACATAGCAGAGGAAGATATCTTGTATGATGGCCTGATTGTGTGAATGAATTAAGGTGAAAGCAGGATGTGTGGAGAGAGAAATATAACTGTTGAAAAAGGAGATGGAAGGTATGAAAACTAAGTTGAGAAGGGTAAATAAAGAGATCAGCAGAATGGAGAAGTTGGCTAGTGTTAAGAAAATGAGAGTTAATGTAAGAAAAGGATGTGAAAGATCAGGATAAAGAAAAAGTTGAGATATTAGGAGAGAAAGCACTGAGAGACTGGATGCTGAAAGGAGCAGGGATGCCATTAAAAAAAGAATAAATGAAACTGTACAGAGCATCATATATGAAGACTTGATGATTCTTGGTGTGCAGAGTAGAGTACAGTGCTAGAGAAGTGCTTGCCAGGAGAGATGACGAAGGTATGGTGATGGCAATTAAGTGAAGTGAAAATGAAGAGGTAATGGTTGGCATGAATGACTTGAGGGGAGTGTAAATTGTGTAGCAAAAGAATTGAGATTGGTGTTAGGGATAGCAGACCAGAAATGCATTCAAGGGAAGACAGTAAGCATGTTGCCTTGTATGATAATCTAGAGTGGAGAAATACAATGATAATGAACAAAATGATAACGAGAGCATGTGGGAAGAGAGGTCTGGAATATGTGGAGTACATCTGAATAAAATGGAGCTATATGCAATAGAGAGAGATTACATTTGAACACAGGACACAGACATTTGGAGAGACTTGATTTCTGGGCAGTTGAGTATGTTATAGCAGGGAAAATATAATTACAAAAGTGGAATGGAGCAGGGATGGCCTCATATGGGAATAGTAGCTTGAGAAATCAGAGGGTGTATACTATATTGCAAAGCAGATGGAGTATGTGGAAAATAATAGCTATAAGAATACTGGCAATGCACTAGTTTTTATGTAAACAAATGTTTACAGAAAAATGATGTGGCATCGATTGACTCATTCTCTCCAAAGACTGTTGATATCAGTGAAACCTGGTTAACTGAGGAGAATGTTCTGATGTGGATAGAAATCAAAGGGTATAGATGCATGTTGTGGCAGGAGAAGATAAATGTGGTGGTGGTATGTAACTCATGATAAGGATGAATTATGCTCTCTCTTTCAGGGTAGAGAATCAGAGCAGAAATGACACTATGTGGCTTTGAGAGTATATGGTGTGAAACAGAAGTTCATAGGTCAGGATATTCAGTGGGTTGTTGCTACAGACCAGGAAAAATAACAAAAAATGAGCAAGAAGTGTTTAGGCAAATTAGTTTCACAAACATAAAATGAGTCATAATTATGGTGAAACTCAACTGAATTATTCAACTTCTTGAGGGACAACTGTTTTAGGAAGCATGTGTTAGAGGGAACACAAGGATCAAAAGTTTTTGACTTGGTCATAGCATCAGAGGATCCAACTGTGACTGGGATGTTGCATTTGCTTCAAGTTAGTGAGAGTGACCATGCAGTCCTGACGTGGAGGATGACTAAGCATGTTGAAGTATGAAGACTGAAAGAATTTGTAGAATTTAAGGCAGGCAACTAACAAACTTAGAAACTAGCTTGCAGCAGTGGATGAAAGAATTTGAAGGAAGGGAGGGGCAGTAGTGTACAGGAGATAAGTAAGAAAAAATTGTCAGCAACTTGTATACCTTAAGTCAGGGGTCGCCAAACTTCTTTGACCGTCGACCCCTTCAAGAGTTTCTTGACTTTTTATCAATCCCCACTATTTTACTATTATGTAATTTTAATATTACCTAATATGTATGTTGATGAATTTTAGAACATTAACGCTCACCTCTATGTCTATATGCAAAAATGAGACTGGGTTCGAATACGTGTAAGTATAAGTAAATTAGCAACCACGCACGTGTTGCAATGTCGCTCCTGCCACGCCGGCCGGGCGGGAATCACCACATCCGTTTATTGGTAAATACGTCATTTTGGCCTACTTGATTGGCCTCCGTAACTATTTTCATGACCTTGCTCCATCTTACAGGTCCTATTCATGTCACTGTTCCCACGATTCACTCTTAATTGCATTGTCATTCAGGATGGAGGTAATCCAAGTTAACTGAATTAAATATTACCCGTACAATGATGTCTTATATTTTTCTATTGAGCCCAAATCGACCCCTAACAAAGTTATCGACCACTTTGGTGACCACTGCCTTAAGTGAAGAAGATTATTATTATTAACATCACACCTCCATGAAATCAAAGGCTCAATGCGGGAGGTAAACGCTGTTACACACAAAGTCCATCTAAACCATGCTTTAAATTCATTCACTCTACCATTCCTCCACAATGTCAGGCAATTGTGTTGGAAGGCCTATGTGTTCATTGTACATGTTGATTATTTTTAGCAGTATACATGAGAACACAGACTGATAAGAAAATAACACTTTATTAACTTATTGTTGATATTTCGCTGGTATTCTATCCAGCATCTTCAAAGCACAAAAACAGTTTTTCACAGTACGAGAGACAACCACAGTCCGGTATAACAATGGGACTAGTTTGAACAATTGTAACGTGCAACACAAAGACTAAAGTCCTAATCAGGCGGCATCTATGTTGTGGGAAAGAAAAAAAAAAAACAGAGAGAAAGCAGGTATTAGTTTGGTCTTAAGATGATTGTCTCCCAAATCTTTGGCAAATTTATACAGCCATATTTGTTGACGTTTGGAGTATGTTTCAAAGCTTCTGTTAATACTAGGAACAACCTCCCTGACTTGTAAAAGCTTCTGTGCAGCACTTTTTTTTTTCTTTTTTCAAATCGATCCTATGTGCAGGGGTAACTAAAGCATGGTCTGCTAGATCTGACTTGCCATAGTGATAGTGCAGGATATATATATTTTTTTTGTTCACTGAGATGGATGTCCACAGTTCTTCCTGTCTGTTCATAGTAGGCTCGATGACACAAACAGGGCACTTCATAGACTTCTCGATGTGATAAAGGAGAGATGCTGTCCTTGGGTGAATGGATGAGAGTTGCCAATTTCACGTACAGTTTAAATATGGTGCATAGTTGGTGTTAAGCACCCTAGATATCTTTTCAAATATGCCTTTAATGCATGGGATGGTGACAGTTTTTTGTAGTCTTCTGTGGTAGACAGTGGGGGGGGGATTTCTGGTCTATCTTATGGGGATTATAGCCATTAGCCAAGAGAGTGTGACGTGAGTGAGTTCAGCAGTGAGAGCAATGTCACTGGAACAAATCGCTCTAGTGCTGTGGGTTAGTGTTTTTAGAATACCATATTGTTGAAATGGGTGATGGTGTGATTGTTTGTCTAAATATCTCCTTGTAAGTGTGGGTTTTGTATAAACAGAGAATAATAAGTAACCATCTGGAAGACGTGATTAGTGTATCCAGGAAGGGCAGACAGTTGTTAGCTTCCAGTTCGATTGTAAAGTATTTTGGGTGCCGGCTATTTGAATGCACTAAGAATGTATCCAATGTGTCTGGGCCATGTGGCCAAATAGCAAAGACATCATCAACATAGCATAGCCAAAGCCTCGGTTTGAATGCGGCTGTATTGATAGCTAGCTTTTCCAAGTGTTCTATGTAGAAGTGGAATGGGGAAGAAAAAGGGGGAGCCCATAGTTGTCCCATCTAATTGTTTGTATATATTTCCCTTCCATGTAATATAGCCTGCCTGCACTGTGAATTTAAATAGTTGAAATATATCAAGGGGATATTGTGACTTTAGTAAATCAAGGGTTTCTATTAATGGTACATTTGTGAATAGTGAGGTGATATCAAAACTCACCATTATACCTGAACGTTTTAAGGTCCGATTTTCTAAAATATCTTTTAGGTGGGTAGAATTTTTAACAAAAGAAGGAGAATTGTTTGCAAGAGTGGCTAGTAGTTTAGCTAAATGTCTAGCAAGTTTAAATGTGTGACTGTTTATACTATCCACAATAGGGTGTACCTTGTTTGTGAATTTTTGGTGCTCCATATACTGGGTGTTTTAACATGAAAGGGCTTGAGTTCGTTAACTGTTTCTTTAGGCCAGGAAGTGACTTGTTCAATAATTTGCACACCTTATTCTTTTGCGAGTTGGTGGAATCCCAATCTATAATTTGGTATGTTAACTGATCTTGGAGAAGTGTGTGTAAAGAAACTGTTTCTTTACTAACTCTGCCTCTCTTATGAAGCAGAACAATCTTGCCTGCCTTCCATTCCTTTGGAACTTGACCCAATGTAAGACTTATATTAAACAAATATGTCAAGGCAGATGTCAACTTTCTGGCACATTCTTTCAAAATACATAGTGATATATTATCAAGTCCCACAGTCTTATTAACTTCAGGTTTGTTCAATTCCTCACATACCTATTGCTCACTTACCGTCAGTTTTCTCCTCATCATCCACTGCTCTCAAAGTCTCCGTGATGTCACATTCACAAGAATGAAAGACCTTTGTGAACTTCTCATTAAATATCTCAAGTATATCCTCTGAAGCATTTGTCCTTATATCATTTTCTTCAATCAGTCCATTCTACCATAATCATTCTTTTTTTTTTATTTTTTTTGCAGGTTACATATCGAAAGAACTCTCTACTTCACTTTTGTTACCCTTACCAATCTAGTCACCCCTTTGCCCCATGGAATTGATTATTACAACTCCTCTTACAAAGATGGTACGAAAAGTTCTGATAAACACCCAGAAAAAAAAATGATATTATGGCAAATGATATAACCACAAGAAAGAACACACAAAGATATAAGAATATATGTGAACTCTGCTACTAGTATGTTCTTTGTTATGTTTATATATGTTGCATTAATATCATTTTTGTCTATGTGTTTATCAGAATTTTCCAGACTCTACCCTTATATGTTGTCTCCATGATGCCTTTTTCCTCTATATTGCATGCTTAATCTCTTCATTCATCCATTTCATACCTACTACTGACCCTTGGAATACATTTAAGCATTGCTTCTACTTGATAGTTCTTGAATATCACTCAAGCAGTTTGATCTTTACACCCAACTCCTCATTCCATGCTACATCTGCAAGCTGTCTGCTGAGCTTCTCATAATCACCAGCCTTGTAGTTCCGCATATATACTCTTTCCTCACAGAAATTCTCATATGATTGGCAACCACCCAGGTAACAACTTCATGGTCACTCTCACCAACTGAAGGATGATTTGACACCTCATTTATAATAACATCCCCTGATGAGATGATCAAATCCAGGACCCTCAAATTTAGTGTGCTCTCTATTACATACTGCCTGAGGTAGTTGTCACTCAAAAACATTAGAAACTCATTTATTAAAATAAAGAGCCATTTTGGCGATGCAAAATTATATAAATTAAGTGGATATTAAATCCAGCATAATTTCAAAGCTGAATACAGAAATTATAAAAGTTTTGTGCAAAAATTAATCAGAGAGCTTGCGGGAATACAATGCTGCCATACTACAAGTTGCCCTAGCCAAACCTTATAGGAAGTGACAAAAGCTCAAAGTGGCCCTATATTCGCCTCCTATTGGTTCATTTTGATAAGGTTTCACTAGTTTGACAGCTGTTTTCAAACTCATTGGTTTTTGTCAGAGACACTGTTTAAGTAAAGGTCTCTCTAAAAATTAGGCAATTTCCCAGACCACTCCCTATGAGTGACCGAAAAGATCATCCAATGCAGCATTGGTTCCACTCAGTGACAGGCTCATCCCACTACTGAGCAGAACCACTCATATTCTAGGAAAAAGCATTCACAGACAAGTCCCCTCATGGGACATGCAGGAAAACACTCTCCCATGAGACTCAAAATGCTCTCTCAAGGCAAACCCCTTGAAATCTAATCCCCTAACCAGGAACTAGATTCAGAAGAAACCTAAGAGGGTAAAAATTCTCAGTACTAAGGAACTTGAAGCGTGAGAGGTGTATTTTCTGTAAGCAAACTCTAGGTCGGTGCATAAAGTATTTACTAAAATAAAGAGCCAAAAGGCTTCATTTTGGTGATGTGAAATTATATAAATTAAGTAGATATTAAATCCAACATAATTTCAAAGCCAAATACAGAAACTATGTTATGAAAATTGTTTGATGATCCCTGTTTGAAATTGTGGTTGTTATTTGCAAGAGATCAAGTGTCTACATTCCAAACATACATCAGCTTAATTGAAAAAGATAATATTTCAGCTACAGAAGTAGCCATAAACAATAAAAATCTTGTAAACAATTTAGAGCCCAGAACATAATCCCCATCATTTGCAAGAGATCAAGTGTCTATGTTCCAAATATACATCAACTTAATTGAAAAAAGATAATATTTCAGCTACAGAAGTAGCCATAAACAATAAAAATCTCGTAAACAATTTAGAGCCCAGAACATAACCTCCATCCCGTTTTTGCCATCCCAATGTCCCGTTTTAGTCTCAAGGAAATATGGTCAGCCTACCTTAAACTCATTGGCCATTCTCACTCTCACCACTCTAGCAGGCAATGCATTCCACAGTTCAACCACCCTCCATGCAAAGAAAGACTACAGTAGCAAATTAGAGACCAATTAGTATCTCAGGAGTGGTGTTAAAAGTACTGGAAAAATTGGTCAAAAAGAGAACTCAAGAATGGGTGAATAAAAATATGATACTGTATTAGGGGGCAACATGGCTTTGTGAAGGGTCAGTCATGCATTAGTAATTTACTATCTTTTCATAATAGAGTAACAGCAGAGTTGGATAAAGTAAATAGCTATATGGCAATTCTACTAAATTTTGCAAATGCATTTGATAGAATACCACATGGAACTCTGTCATGCAAATTAGAACAAATGGGGACGGATATGACACTGGTTAAGTGGATAAGACGGGAGCTGCTGAACAGATATCAAAAAGTGGTACATGGAGGGCAGAACTGAGGAAAAAGAGGTGACTAGTGTTGGGCCACAAGGTTCAGTGCTGGGACCATTATCATCATCATGAACCATGGGCTCACTGCCCGTTGGTGTCTGATGTCTCCTTCACTATCTTCTTCCAACTTTCTTTGTCCAGTGCACAGTGTCACAGTTTTCTGTACACCTATTCTACACCAGTCCTTTATGTTCTCTATCAATTCTCTGTATGGTCTACCTCTTCTGTTCACACCATCCATAATACCACACATGAATGTCTTTATCTTCCAGTCCTCGCATATTCTGCAGATGTGTGCAAATAATTGCAGCATCTGTTTTATAATATTCTGCATTAGATTCTCCTTTGGTTGTATCTTCTGATAGAGATCTTCATTTTTCTGTACCCATTCTATTCTTTGAATCTTCCTGTAACAAGTTCTTTCAAATGCCAAAATTCTTTTTCTTGATTCCTTATTTATTACCCATGTTTCAGATCCATACAGTACACCGCTAAAGATGCATGTTTCCAGCACTCTTGGCTTTGTTTCAGGCTGATCACTTTACTTTTATAGATGTTATCCATGGCCTTCAGATTGGTTCTTCCCTTTGCAATCCTGATTCTTTATTTCCTTTTTACAGTCCAAATCATATGTCATTTTACATCCCACATATGTGAATTGGTCTATATTTTCTATATCAATTCCATCCAATTGTATCTTTTCATGTTCTTCTCACCAAATATCATTGTCTTTGTTTTTTCCAAGTTCATCACAAGTCCAAATCTCTTTAATTCCTCATTTAACAGTTTCACTGTTTTTTGTACTTCTCTTTCGTCTTCTTCCGTAATAACAATGTCATCTGCAAATCTCAGATTGTTAATTCTCATCCCATGTACTGATATTCCTTTTGCACCTTCCTTTGTTTTATCCATTGCTCTTTCTAAATGTGTGATGAAAATGCTTGGTGATATTGGGTCCCCCTGTCTAGTACCTCTGTTTGTTCTAAACCATTTCCCCAAATCATCACCTATTCTAACTGCTGTAACTGCATTCTTGTAAACAAATCTTGAAATGGCTATCAGTTTTCTGTGAATTCCATAGAATTCTAGCACTGCTAATATCACTTTCTGGTCAATACTGAAAATGCCTTCTGAAAATCAACAAAGCAAGTATATATGGTTTTGTTTTTTCTCCTAGCTTTCTCTGCTATTCACCACATTGTCAAAATCTGTTGAATTGTAGTTCTGTCTTTCCTAAATCCTGCTTACTCTCAATCTTTCTGTCAATATCGTCATCATCATTTTACCAAGATGACTTGTCAAGACAACTGTTCTATAATTTTTACATTCTAGCTTATTTCCTTTCTTGTAAAATGTCACTAATATCAATTTCACCCAGTCCTCTGGCATTTTCCCTTCTTTCCATACCATATTACATAGTTGGTGCATTTCTGTAACCATACTTTCGCCACCATATTTAATCGTTTCTTCAGTGATGTTATCATTACCAGGACTCTTGTTGTGTTTTAGTTGTCCTATTGCTTTTTCTACCTCTCCTCCTAAAATGTCCATATCATACACATTACATGTTGGTGATATCTGCTTCAATTCTTCAGTCAGTTTCCCAATGCTATCTAAATCTATTTTTCTTCGTATAACTCACTACAGTATCTTGTCCACCGCTGTACAATTTTATCTTTACTAATCAATACTTTACCTTTTTCATTTTTAATTGTGGTCTGTTTGCGTTGCCACCTGCTATTAATGGTTCTAATCATTTTGTACACCTCCCTAGTTTTATGCTCTACATAGTACTATATTATTGCATTCGGCTTCTAACCATCTCATCTTATCCATTCTGACTGTTTTTTCACCTCATTACTTTCTTCTATATTGGTCCTCTATTTGTTCTGATGTATCCCTTCTTATTTTAGTAATATGCTAAAATAAGAAGGGAAACATCTTATTCTTGTTGTAAAACACCTTGTTTTAGTAATATGCTAGCCTTTTATAATAAAGTTACAAGAGCAGTAGATGAAGGAAAGGTATATACTGCCATTTTCTTGGATTTAGTGAAGGCATTTTACAGGGTGCCATGTGATAAGCTGATATTTAAGTAGCAGCACATGGGTCTGGATGTCAGGTTGGTCAACTGGATTCAGGATTTCTGTCCGATAAGTATCAGAGAGTTGTGTATGGTTGGGCAGTTTCAAGGAGGCAGAGGTTACAAGTGAGGTCCCACAAGGCTCAGCACTGGGGCGTATACTGTTTAACCTTTATATCAATGACATTGTCAGTGGATTGCAAAGGGATAGTCAGTTGTTTGCAGATGATGTGAAGCTGGAAAGGGTTATTAGCTATAGTGCAGGTGTGGTAGCCCTGCAAGAGGATTTGAATAAGCTAGACAGATGGACAAATAAACGGGAGTCGGTTTAATGCAGCAAAATGTAAGGTCTTGAGGTTTGGGACACATTGATGGGACACTGCATACTCTATTGGGGGAGCTATACTGGAGGAAGTAGAGGAGACAAGAGATCTGGGGTTGATGATTGATAGAAACATGAAATTTAGGTGACATATTGCAAAGGTGGTGAAGGTAACACAGAGGATTGCTGCAATAATGAGAAGGACACTGACTGGCAGAGATAAAAGAGTTATCATTCCGTTGTATAAGTCTCTGATCAGACCACACTTAGACTATTGTTCACAGATTTGGCCCACAGGATTTGAACGGGATAAATTAACTGTGGAAAGGGTACAAAGACAGTTTCAGGATATGAGGATCGGCTGAGGGAATGTGGACTGCAGAGTTTGGTGGATAGAAGAAGGAGAGGTGATATGATTGAGACCTTTAAGCTGTTGAGAAGTGGTCACAGGGTTGACACTGGGGAGTTCTTTCACTTGGTTGAACAGCAGGAAGCAGTCATGACAAGGGGCCATCCCTGGAAGTTATGAAAGGAAACTGTGAGCAAGAGGGTGAGGAGTGGTTTCTTTGCATGGAGGGTGGTTGAACCATGGAATGCATTCCCTGATAGAGTGGTGAGAGCGAGAACGGTCAACGAGTTTAAAGATTGGTATGATAGACTTTGTGCTTCCTAGGAACAATCTCCCCACGATGAGTCTTTTGATTCCATGGAGGCCTGAATAATAATAATAATCACTTCTTATCTTCAACATTCTTTTCTCCTGTACTAACTTCAGTGTTTCTTGTCTAATCCATTTCTTCTTGAAGAAACAGTACCAGAAGAAAGGATCAACTGCATCTTCTATCACCTTCATTACTCCTTTCACTCTCAGATTCAAATTTTTTTTCTTTGTCCACACTTTTAAGTTTCTCTTCTAACACTGTTATGTACTGTCTTCCTATTTCTGCTTCACTTATTCTTTTTGTATCTCTTTGTTTCTGATGATGGGGTTTATATTTTCTTTTTAATTTCAACTTTATGTTTGCAATCACTAAGCTATGATCCGAGTCTATATCTGCTCCTTGAAAATTTTGACACTTCTGATGTTATCCATCTTCTTTTAATCGTAATCATATCAATCTTGTTCTTTGTTTTCCCATCATTTGATCACCATGTCCATTTTCTACAGTCCTTTTGTTGGAATCTTGCATTACAGATCATCATCTTGTGGTCCACTGCAAATTTTAACATTATGTCACCTCGTTAATTTCTCTCTCTCTCTCTCTCCAAAACCATATTTTCTCATGACACTTTCCCAACCATCATTATCTATTCCAACTTTGGCATTCCAATCTCCTTCAATAATTAGCACATCTTGCTTTGTATTGTTTCTATTGCTCTGTCAGATCTTTGTAGAATAAGTCAATATCTTCATCTGTGCTGTCAGATATGGGAGCATATATCTGGACTATTGATAGATTAAATGGTTTTGCTTGAAATCTTGCTACTATGATTCGTTCATTGACTGATTGGTAACCTAACAGTGCCTTTCTAGCTTTTTTGTTAAGTAAACCAACTCCTGCTTCATGCTTGGTGTCATGCCCTGACTTCTCATCCATTTATATCTATCTCTTCATGATGTCCATCACATCTCTGGCAGTCCTAGTATATCACATCAATATTTATTCATTTCTTCGAGAAGTAATTCTAGTTTTCTGACAATCAAAGTGTCCATACATTCTATGTTCTACTGATAACAGTTCTGTTAGTTTCTGTTTCCTTTCGGTATCCCACTTTTTGATCTATCCCCGATCGCTCAATTGGTGTCGTGAACCTTGTTCATCCAAGCTAGCTTGTTTTACTTGTTGATCGTATAGGCATCAGATAACATGGAATGTAGGAATGAAAAGTAGGAACATGGAATGTACGGACGCTTTGGATGTCAGGAAAATTATAACTACTTTGTGAGGAAATGAAGAGATATCGGTGTGATACATTAGGACTGGCGGAGATGTGATGGACATCATCACGAGAAATAAATGCATGCGAAGTTATATGGTCAGGGCATAACACCAAGCACGAAGCAGGAGTTGGCTTTCTTCTTAACAAAAGAGCTAGAGGGGCACTGTTAGGATACAAACCAGTCAATGAATGAATCATAGTAGCAAAATTTCAAGCAAAACCATTTAATCTATCAATAGTCCAGATATATGCACCCACATCTAACAGCACAGATGAGGATATCCACTTATTTTACAAACGCCTGACAGAGACAATAGAAACAATACCAAAGCGAGATGTACTAATTCTTAAAGGAGATTGGAATGCCAAAGTCGAAATAGATAATGATGGTTGGGAAAGTGTCATTGGAAAATATGGTTTCAGAGAAAAAAAAATGAACAAGGTGTAAAAATGTTAAAATTTGCTGTGGACTACGAGATGATCTGTGATGCAAGATTTCAATAAAAGGACTGTAGAAAATGGACGTGGCGATCAAATGAACCAAGAACATGATCGATATGATTATGATTAAAAGAAGATGGATAACATCAGTACAGCAGTGTCAAACTTTTCAAGGAGCGGATATAGACTCGGATCATAGTTTAGTGATTGCAAACATCAAGCTGAAATTAAAAAGAAAATATAAATCCCATCATCAGAAACAAAGAGATACAACAAGAATAAGTGAAGCAGAAATAGGAAGAAGGTACAGAACAGTGTTAGAAGAGAAACTTAAAAGTGTGGACAAAGAAAAAAATTTGAATCTAAGAGTGAAAGGAGTAATGAAGGCGATAGAAGATGCAGTTTAAGAAACAGTACCTGAAGAAGAGAAGATCAAGAAGAAATAAATTAGACAAGAAACACTGAAGTTAGTACAGGAGAAAAGAATATTGAAGATAAGAAAGGATACATCAGAACAAATAGAGGAGCAATATAGAAGAAAGTGTAATGAGGTGAAAAAAAGCAGTCAGAATGGATAAGATGAAATGGTTAGAAGCCCACTGCAGTAATATAGAACAGCACTATGGAGAGCATAAAACTAGGGAGGTGTACAAAATGATTAGAACCATTAATAGCAGGTAGCAACCAAAACAGACCACAATTAAAAATGAAAAAAGGTAAAGTATTGATTAGTAAAGATAAAATTGTACAGTGGTGGATAGGATAATGTAGTGAGTTATATAAAGAAAAACTAGATTTAAATAGCATTGGGAAACTGACTGAAGAACTGAAGCAGATACAATGTAATGAGTATGATATGGACATTTTAAGAGGAGAGGTAAAAAAAGCAATAGGACAACTAAAACACAACAAGAGTTCTGGTAATGATAACATCACTGGAGAAATGATTAAATATGGTTACAGAAATGCACCATGTAATATGGTATGGAAAGAAGGGAAAATGCCAAAGGACTGGGTGAAATTGATATTAGTGACATTTTACAAGAAAGGAAATAAGCTAGAATGTAAAAATTATAGAACAGTTGTCTTGACAAGTCATCTTGGTAAAATGATGATGACGATATTGACAGAAAGATTGAGAACACAGTTGGAAGCATACCTTACAGACGAGTAAGCAGGATTTATTAAAGACAGAACTACAATTCAACAGATTTTGACAATGTGGTGAATAGCAGAGAAAGCTAGGAGAAAAAACAAAAACATATATACTTGCTTTGTTGATTTTCAGAAGGTATTTACAGTATTGACCAGAAAGTGATATTAGCAGTGCTAGAATTCTATGGAATTGACAGAAAACTGATAGCTATTTTAAGATTTGTTTAAAAGAATGCAGTTGCAGCAGTTAGAATAGGTGATGATTTGGGGAAATGGTTTAGAACAAACAGAGGTACTAGACAGGGGGACCCAATATCACCAAGCATTTTCATCACACATTTAGAAAGAGCAATGGATAAAACAAAGGCAGGTACAAAAGGAATATCAGTACATGGGATGAGAATTAACAATCTGAGATTTGCAGATGACATTGTTATTACGAAAGAAGATGAAAGAGAAGTACAAAAAAACAGTGAAACTGTTAAATGAGGAATTAAAGAGATTTGGACTTGTGATGAACTTAGAAAAAACAAAGACAATGATATTTGGTGAGAAGAACATGAAAAGATACAATTGGATGGAATTGATATAGAAAATATAGACCAATTCACATATGTGGGAAGTAAAATGACTTATGATTTGGACTATAAAAAAGAAATAAAGATCAGGATTGCAAAGGGAAAAACAAATCTGAAGGCCATGGATAACATCTATAAAGGTAAAGTGATCAGCCTGCAAACAATATTAAGAGTGCTGAAAACATGCATCTTTAGCAGTGTACTGTATGGATCTGAAACATGGATAATAAATAAAGAATCAAGAAAAAGAATTTTGGCATTTGAAAAAGCTGGTTACAGGAAGATTCTAAGAATAGGAATGGTACAGAAAAAAAATGAAGATCTCTATCAGAAGAATCACCCAAAGGAGAATCGAATGCAGAATATTATAAAACAGATGATGCAATTATTTGGACACATCTGCAGAATGAGTGAGGACTGGAAGATAAAGACATTCATGTTTAGGGAACTGCTAGGGAACTGACAGTGCCTTTAACCTGGCTTTTCAATGAAGTCTGGCTTCGGCAAAGGTGCCCAGGGAATGGATGGAAGGTAAGATAGTGCCATTGCATAAGGGTGGTAACAGACTGGAAGTGTCTAATTATAGACCAGTCTGTGTGTCATCAGTAGTTGTTAAGATCTCGGAGAAAGTAGTGAGGGACCGTATGCAGCACTGGGCAGATGAGGGTAATGTTATCTGTGAGAGTCAACATGGATTTGTGAAAGGGCGCCCTTGTTTTAGCAATATGCTAGCCTTTTGTGATAAAGTTACAAGAGCATTAGATGAGGGAAAGGCATATACTGCAATTTTCTTAGACTTAGCAAAGTCATTTGACAGGGTGCCACATGATAAGCTGATATTTAAGTTGCAGCACATGGGTCTGGATGTTAGATTGGTCAACTGGATTCAGGATTGGCTGTCTGATAGGTATCAGAGTTGTGTATGGTGGAGTAGTTTCAAGGAGACAGAAGGTTACAAGTGGGATCCCACAGGGCTCAGTACTAGGACCTATATCTCAATGACATTGCCGGTGGATTGCAAGGGGATATTCAGTTGTTTGCAGATGATGCGAAGCTGGGAAGGATTATTAGTAATAGTGCAGATATGGTAGCCCTGCAAGAGTATTTGAATAAGCTAGATAGGTGGGCGAATGAATGGGGCTGTCAGTTTAATGCAGCAAAATGTAAGGTCTTGAGGTTTGGGAAACATCGATGGGAGGCTGCATACTCTATGGGAGGAGTTATACTGGAGGAAGTTGGGGAGACAAGAGATCTGGGATTGATGATTGATAGAAACCTGACGTTTACGGGACATATTGCAAAGGTGGTGAAGGTAACACAGAGGATTGCTGCAATTATGATAAGGACACTGACCTGCAGAGATAAAAGGGTTATCATTCCATTGTATGTCTCTGATCAGACCACACTTGGATTATTGTTCTCAGATTTGGTCCTCAGGATTTGAAGGGGATAAATTAACTGTGGAAAAGATACAAAGACGGATGACAAAGATGGTCTCAGGACTGTACAAGGATAGTTATGAGAATCGGCTGAGGGAATGTGGACTGCAGAGTTTGGCGGATAGAAGGAGGAGAGGTGATATGAATGAGACTTTTAAACTGTTGAGAGGTGGTTACAGGGTTGACACTGGGGAGTTCTTTCACTTGGTTGAACAGCGGGACAGAGTGATGACAAGAGGCCATCCCTGAAAGTTACGAAAGGAAACTGTGAGCAAGAGGGTGAGGAGTGTTTTTTTTGCATGGAGGGTGGTTGAGCCGTGGAATGCATTGCCTGATAGAGTGGTGAGGGCGAGAACGGTCAGTGACTTTAAAGAGTGGTATGATAAACTTTGTGTTTCTCAGGGGGGGACCTCCCCTCGATGAGTCTTGACAGACTTTATGTTCTTAGGAAGGACCTTCCACGATGAGTCTTTTGACTCCATGGAGGCCTGAATAATAATAATAATGTTTGGTATTATGGATGGTGTAAACAGAAGAGGCAGCCCATACAGAGAATGGATAAATGGTACTGCGGTGGAATGGTTGTACAGAAACTGTGTCATTGTGCACTGGACAAAGAAAGTTGGATGAAGATAGTGAAGGAGACATCAGACACCAACAGGTAGTGAGCCCATGGTTCGTGATGATGATGATGAATAGTTAAATAAGGCAATGTGGAGAGCTCGCAGGACAATTTAATTAGGCTGTTGGTATGAGCAAAAGTTGATGGATGTAAAGTAAAGTTATGCATTTTGGGATAAACAGATTACAAGCCATGTCACATTGATAGTACTGTACTCCATGAAATAGAGGAAACTAGAGATTTAGAGGGTGGTGGTGGACAGAGATTACAGGACATATTGCTAATGTGTTCCATAAGATTATCTGGATATCAAAAAACATATTAATAAGTAGAGATAAGGAAGTTGTTATTATCCTTTATAAAGCCTTGATATGTCCATATTTAGATTACTGTACTCAAGTAGGGGAAAAGATTCAGAGGTGAGTGGTCTGTCTGATGTTCCCTACGAACATAGGATGAGAGTTATGTGGATTGCAGAAGTTGGTTGATAGGAGTAAAGGAGATATGATAATAAAATTTAAGATGCTTAAAGAGTTTTATAGGATTGATGTAAGGGAAGTCTTGTTCTGGCCCCTCAGCACTTGGCTAGAGGGGCCAAAACAAGGGAAGTTGAATAAAAGTGTGGCTAGTACGGGGTGTGAGGACTAGATTTTTTTGCTTGGAGAGTTGTGAATGAGTGGAATAGGTTGCCATAGTCAGTTAAGAGTGCTTTGTCTGTTAATAGGTTCAAGTGATAGATTGTGTGGATAGTTTGGGTCTCCTGTTATGAGCCTTCAGGCTCCATGGAAGCACCCATATAATAATAATAATAATAATTTTTATTCTGTGGTTCATCTCATCACTGTCATACCTGGGCAACACACTGACTCCCTTTCTTATCATTCTATTATCTTTTATCCTTCTCAACAACCTCATGATGTCCAATCTTACATTCTCCTTGTTCCCAGTGAAGTTATTTGTTCCTACTACCACTACTAACTCCTTTCCTCGCTTAGTCCTCATATCCAATGCTTCAATCACTATTAATTTTACCTCCAGGAAAACGAACCTTATTCATTTTCTTGTTTACCACACATCTACTAATCAAATTGCCATACAATGCCATCCGCAGGTCTTTTGTTTCCATTTTGATAAGAGCATCATTTGTTTTCCTCTTTTGCAGAGTCAGTCAGAGTCATACAATCTACAATTCTCTTCATTTCATTCTACACTTCTAATCCTTCGCTTCTCATCATCTCTCTCAAATGTTTACATGAATGATCTGTATGCATATATTTACGGTCAACATACAATGGAAGATACTCATGAACAGTTACGCCATCACCCACTGCCCAACAACATGGTATCCAAAACTCACACATAGGTTATCTGTTCCAATGACACTTGTCACCAAATTCAATTACTTTTACACCTTTTTTTTTTAGCCAATGGATACAGTGCCACCTTACCTGTAAAATGGATTAAATACGTACCCCCTTTCCTCCTTGCTATACAATAATTATTATATAATTATGGAGACAACTACCATGTTAGCGTAATAACTTCCATTTAATATAAACCAAAATAATTACCTTATGAGACCATCATATTAAGGTTGTCTATAGTATACACACACAAAAACAGAGACAAACTACATTATAATGCACTTAATGCTAAAGGAATGCTAATCTGGTCAACTGTGAACACTACACACTTGACCCCTGGTGGAAAACACCTACTACATCAAAGCTAGAGTCCTGATGCCACTTTGACTAGAGATTACTAACAGATAATTAAAACAAACCACAATATTAAAGGTTAGTCAAGTAATGCTAACAGCTAACAAAATAAATGTAGTATAATACAGCTTGTCTTTTGTTATATATATAAATATGTGTGCACGTACGTTTCAGATGACCTTCATATGAAAGTCAAAATCTGAGGTAATTATTCCAGTTTGTTAATTTAAAATCATTAATCTAACAGATCAATGTCTCCACAATTTTATTATAATGAATACTCATCATGCAACTATGAAAAGATCCTTGATATACAATATTACAGCAAAATTAGTCCCAACTCTTAAACCTTTCTGAAAAGATATTAAAAGGACTACATAATTACTCTTCACAACTTTTACACCACACAAAATAGCAACTATGGATGTTATGATTTCATGTAGAGGCAATATCTGAAGGTGTACATAAGTTGGGAGTTTAAATAGGTTAGGTGAGAAATGGGTGAACAGGTGAGCCATGCAGTGTAGAAGAAGGCAGCATTATGGCAGCAACACGCAATGAGTAGCAATAATCAGCTGCATGATAGCGTAAGGATTCATACGGAAGAGCAAAAATGCAGTATGAGCAACAGCTAGTTAATGAGGCAAAAAAAAAAATTCCAGGGCTTCTTTCAGTATGTGGCAAATACAGGAGATTTATTATGAAAGATTATTATTATTATTATACCCTCCATGGAGTCGACAGACTCATCGTGAGAGGTTCATTCAACTGACAACATATTTATCATATAGAATCTTAATGTCCTTAGCACTCCTTGCATTAACAACACATTCTGGTAATGCATTAAATTCAATGACAATTCTCCATGTAAAAAATCTACTCCTCACACCCTTCTTCACCACACTTTTACATAACTTCCAGGAATGACCTCTGGTTCTGTTCTTCCCCTCTCACCTTCTACTCTTTTTATAATCCCCCTCTGGATTAATCTGATAAAATCCTCTCACTATCTTAAATGTCTCTATCATATCACCTCTCTTCCTCCTATCCACCAAACTCTGCAATCCACATCTCTTCAACCTCTCTCCATAGCCAGCATTCCAAAGTCCTGATATTGTCTTAGTCACTCGCCTCAGGACCCTCTCCAATGTCTCTACATCACATTGAAAACCAGGTGACCAGATATGAGCAGAATAGTCCAAGTGTGGACCAACTTGGCACATGACAATCTCTAAGGCCTTTGCAAATCTAAATATACTGTGTATGCATCTCCCTTGTCCATTGTTGCACCTTGTTATGGTAAGTAAATTGCTAGAACATAATCTTCCTTTAGCAACCCTATGCCATCCATCAAAGAGCATGCTACTGCTGTCAACGATCTTGATTCTCACTAGCCTGACACTGGGATATCAGGCATAGATTGGCCTATAATTTGATGCCTTAGTCTTATCACTTCCTTTATGAAGTTAAACAATTTTGCCTTCTTTCCATTCTTTTGGATCTTAGCAAAGTGCAATCTCATTGTTAAAAAGTATATCAAAGTTGTCGTTAAACACCAGGAACATTTCCTCGTGTTTAACATAACTTTAATCCATTCCTCATATACTTTCTGTTCACTCACCATCAGTGCTGCCTTCTCATCCTCCTTTCCCACTACTCTGGATTCTAGTAGTAAGACTTATACGTTGGTTAGATATAACTGGTAATTAGTTTACGGAATTAACAACGCATATAAAGTATATTAATTAAAGGTAACTTTAATGAATAACTTCTATATTTCGGCAATGTCACATTGTTCATTGACATTTATGTTCCTGAAGATGGCAATGTGGCATTGCCGAAATATAGAAGTTATTCATTAAAGTTACCTTTAATTAATATACTTTATATGCGTTGTTAATTCCGTAAACTAATTACCATCATAGTGCTGCTATAATAAGAAGTACTCTAACATGCAAGGATAAAGAAGTGGTTGTGCCTAATACAGTGGCACAACCACTTCCTTTGCAACCCTAGCAATATGTCCTCTAAACTTCAGTCTAGGATAAGGAAGTGGTTGTGCCACTGTATCAGGCACAACCACTTCTTATCCTTGCATGTTAGAGTACTTCTTATTATAGCAGCAGTATGATGTGTAACCTTTGCAACCCTAGCAATATATCCTCTAAACTTCAGTCTACTATCAACCAATGTAGAGGATAGAGTCAAAGATATTAAATGAGCAATTCATAAAAGGTATTTCATTCTAGTAAATGCAACATTCAGAACTCCAGTGTAGTGGGAAAGGAGGATGAGAAGGCAGCACTGATGGTGAGTGAACAGAAAGTATATGAGGAATGGATTAAAGTTATGTTAAACATGAGGAAATGTTCCTGGTGTTTAACGACAACTTTGATATACTTTTTAACAATGAGATTGCACTTGGCTAAGATCCAAAAGAATGGAAAGAAGGCAAAATTGTTTAACTTCATAAAAGAAGTGATAAGACTAAGGCATCAAATTATAGGCCAATCTATGCCTGATATCCGAGTGTCAGGCTAGTGAGAATCAAGATCGTTGACAACAGTAGCATGCTCTTTGATGGATGGCATAGGGTTGCTAAAGGAAGATTATGTTCTAGCAATTTACTTACCATAACAAGGTGCAACAATGGACAAGGGAGATGCATACACAGTATATTTAGATTTGCAAAGGCCTTAGAGATTGTCATGTGCCAAGTTGGTAATTAAATTGGAATGGATGTACAGATTAGTGCACTGAATTGGTAATTGATTAGTATCAGCAAGTTGTATATCATAGAGTAATATCTCAGAAGATGAAAGTCTAGTGGTATGCCCCAAACATCTGTTTTTGGGCTGTTGCTATTTGACTTATATGTTAATGACACTGACACTGAGAAAGGTTTGAATGGCGATTTGCAGTTTTTTGCAGATCATGGATAGTTAGAAAGAACTATTATAAGTACAGAAGATGTGACTCTAAGTGAGGGCTCTTTAACAAACTTGGTGAATGAGAATGACAGTGGTGAAGAGGTTGCCAGTTGTTCTTATCAAGGATTAGGCATTTGCTTGTTATGACTTCACTGGCCTTTCCTCTCTTTCCCTTTGGTCTATTTTATCCACTTCTTTTGGTAGCCAATATCTTTCCATTCTATATAAATGCTGTTTCCACTTCTCTCTATATTCCTTAATCTTTTCATCTATGTTGTAAATTCCTAGCTCACTTCTAATGTCTTTATTTTTTTTAAAAGGTCTAATTTTGTGCATCTTTTAACTGTTCTTAAAACTCCCATTTCTGCTGTCTGTATTTTACTTTGATCTATCTTTTAAACAGTCCATATTTCTGAACCATATAATAGAGTGTGTGTGTGGGGGGGGGGGGGACAGTTGAATGTTGCAATGGGTAACATTTTAAAATTCAGGAAGCAAAGTATACAATTGGTGGGGGATATCTTAAAAGAAGTGGAGGAAATGAGAGTGGATAAGAACCTAAAATTTTGGGGACTCACTGCTAAAATTTTGAGTGCAGCATAGCAGATTATTGCAATGATTGGAGGACACTGATGATGTAGAAGTAAAGATGTTATGGTTCCATTGTACAAGACTTTGATCAGTCATATGTGGAATTGCTGGGCACAGATTGGTTATTCAGTTTTCAAAAGGATGAAGAGATATTCAGAAGGGACCAGAGATGATCAACTAAGGTGGTTCTGGTTTCTGGAATATGGATTATGAAAACAGATTGAAAAAATGTGATTCCCAGAATCTAGTGGATAGGAGAAGTAACAGCAGAAATTTGAAGGTTGGGGACATATTGTGAAGATGGTGATGGTAACCCAGTGGATTGCTGCAATACTTGAATTACTGTGCTCACATTTGTTCAAAGGGATTTGAAGCTGAAGAAGTGCATAACAAGATGAAGTAGTATATGATTGGTGCATTCCCAAGTTAAACTACCCTCCATGGAAAAAAAAAAAAAAAAAAGGAAAAAAACTCATCTTCATGCCTTCAAAAGATGGCCTCTGATCCTTGCTTCTTTCCTTTATGGCAGAATGTGTAGTGGAGAGAAGAAGAAGAGGATCAAGAGTTTTGGATTCATGGTGTCAGATGATCTGGTTGTGACTGAAATGTCATACTTGCCACAAGTTGGTGAGAGTAACCATGTACTCCTGACTCAGAAGATGAATAGGCATGTAGAGGTATGAAAGCAGAAGTAATCTATGTGGAATTATAAGGCAGGCCACTATTAGCCTTAAAAACTAGCTTGTAGCAGTACAAGATGAAAGATTAAAAGAAGAGAGGTGAGTAGTGCATAGGAGATACATAAGAAAAGATGTTGACAGCAATGGTATATTTTGATTGTATATTTTGTGTAAAGAAGATGAAGCAATTTGGAGTCAAATGGATAAAGGAGGAATTGTATAAGAAAAAGATTATGCAAGACATATACAGAGAGAGAGACAGACAGATGGAAAACAGTTGCATGAAGAGAATAGCACTCAGGATAGAAAAGTGACTGGTATTGTAAGGAGAGAAATAGTGCTGCTATTTTGGATCTTCAAGAGGATTTGAATAAATCCTCTGGCAAGGTGTGCAATTAATGAATGGAGATGTCACTTAATGGAATGAAATTTAAGGTTTTGAAATTTGGGATCCACAGATGAGATGCTTCAGATTCATACTGGAGGAAGCAAGGAATTGTTAGGTGACTGTAGATAGAAACTTGAAGTTCAGAGGACATATTAGAAAAGTTGTGAAAACATCCCTGAGAACTGCCGCAATATTGAGGAGGATGTTAACTATGAGAGATAAAAGGACCAAAAATGCATCCTTTGATCAGACCACAACTGCATTTCTGTGCTCAGATCTGGTCATCAGGATTTGAAGGAGATGAAGTAACCTTGGAGAGGATACAGAGACTGAAGAAAAATGATATCAGTACTGTATGCTGATTATGAGGATAGGCTAAGGGCATGCAGACTGCAGAGTTTGGTGGATAGAAGACAAAGGGGAAATATGACTGAGACATTTAAATTATTGAAGAGTTATTATCAGATTAACACTACGGAGATTTCTGATATGGTAGATATCAGAAATCAGATACTGAATATAAATACAATAAATATTATAATAATATATCTCTCTATTACGATTTTTTCCAAGGGGGGCCGTGAAATATTTTAATTTTTGCAAAGGGCGCCCTGACATCCAGAAGTTTGGGAAGCACTGCCCTAGAAGACAAACAACAAGATCTGACAATATTGGAGTGTAAATAAGTAATATATTAATTGGGAAGACGATTAATAACAAGACAAATAGTAATAATATACACTTAATATGTGGTAATATCATAGTATCCTGTATACTTCTTCAGGGTACATATGAAATACTGTTTCTCTAATGAACTACCAACTTTTCTCTAATCTTAACCAATGCTGAAAGGAATTTGCTGCACTATGTTCATGCTGCAATTTGTATCACTGGAGAATCTTTACCTGTTTTCCCATTTCCTTAGCATCTAGCCTATGTTGAGGTTCAAATTAAACAACCAGGTCAAATGCATTCATTACCTATTTGCCTGCAGATTTTTAATGTGTGCAGAAATTCCTTATACAAGTTAGTGGTTATTTACTGTAAAATGAGAGCATACTGTATTGACCAGCCTCCCTTAACTGTTTTCTATAGAATAGTAATTCCCTGTCCACCCATTTCTGAATTCAAATTTAACATTTCTTGGTTAATAACTGCCACTCTAGTAAAATTGAAGCAACAGTTATGATCACTGTTAATAATTCTATCCTCAATCAAACCACATGCTGATACTAATTTATTATCCATTCCTATCATCTTCGATACCAACTTGCATATTATTGTCATCCCTTTGAAATATCTAGAAATATATATGAATTATCCCCACCCACACACACTTTGCCCAACAATTTTCTGAGAGTGGAAGAATAAATGCATCCATGTTATTAATGCTGAAGTTCGCTAGTACCATTAATAAGAACTGAATCAGAATGCATATTCTTAGACACTACTCATATATTAGAATATACCTCTATGACAAATGTCAGAGACATCTTTATTAAGTTGTAGAATAAAAGTAATGCTACATAATTATACATTTATAAATTAAAAAAATAGCAGCAAGCACTTACAGGTGGAGAGTTTTCCTTCTCAACTTCTACCTGCAATGCATGGAGTCTACGAGTAATATTCTCCAGAAGCTATAAAAAGGGGATAGAAAGCAGTACATGCAAACCATCATGCAAAAATATACCTCTTAAAAGAAAAATAAGCAGAATTCTAAGAGGTTAAAGACTGTGAATAAAAGCTACTTATTTTTATTTAGATCACACACACACACACACACACACACACACACACACACACACACACACACACACACACACACACACACACGTGTGTTTGTGTATATGGCTATTACTATTAACTCGGAGGTTGGATTTGTTCATTTTAATATAAACTGACTAAAAATCCGAGACTTATAACAAAATGAGATTTATTTGAAAACGCAACATGTTTCGTCGGTATTGACTTAATCAGGTGTTAAGAACATAGAAAGCTATTAAAAGACACTGAAAAAAACATCGAGACATTCTAAAGCTATACAATTATAAAGCTATAATATTTGACTGTAAATTATAGTTATTATGAACTTGAGCTATAGTCCTTGTTAAAGTTCTATTGTTGTACACTTGTGCGTGTGTGGAACCATGCGATCTCCAGTATCTGATAGTAGAGCTGAAAGAGTCAGGCAAATTATAGCTGAGATGAAGAGGGTCCAAGATGATTTCTTTTGACTCGACAATGCGGCATTCTACCATCTCATCATTCTCATCGTGGCAAATGTGTAGGTTTGAAGTTGTTGTCCAATTTACTTCATGTTGGCGGTTTTCATTGTTCGTATTTATTGAAAACAGGACATGGCCTGATAGGGCAGTAGCTCTGGTTCTCTTGTAAGCAATGTCTCTCTGGTGTTCCTCGAGACGTAGGAGGATAGATTTCTCCGTTTGACCATAGTAAGGTTTTCCGCACTCACATGTGACATTGTATACACCTGGGAATTGTAGAAGGTTGTGAGATTGTTTGTAGTTGCTGAAACATCATCATCATCAAATTCCTGCCATGTACCCTCAAGGGGTGTACAGAATATGATAGTACTACATGCATGAAAAAAAATTACATCATTACTACCTTCCTATCTACAATTTTCCTCCAAATCAGTCTGTTACTTGTCAAAGCTTCAACATTATCAGATCTTATATTTCTATCATCTAAGGCACTTTGTACCGTATCAATCCACCTATATCTTGGTCTTCCTCTGGGTCGTTTTCCTGCCAACCTGCCAGAGAACACTTGTTTGGCTAATCTTTCCTCGTCCGTTCTGTTTAAGTGACCATACCATCTGAGATTAGCTCTGCTAACGCATTCCTGGATGCTGACAATGTCAAGTTCTTTCCTAATATCCTCATTTTTAATATGATATTGCCATTGATGCCATCTGTTCACACCTCTAATCTTTCTCAGGACTCTCATATCTGCAGTCTCTAGTCTTTGGTCAAGTGTTTTACTTCTGACCCAGCTCTCAGATCCATAAGTTAAAACTGGTTTAAACAGTCTTGTATACAGCTAATTTAGTGTTCCGACTAATTTCTCTCTTATTCCATATAAATTTATTCAATTGCTTCCTACCATACCAGCTTTGTTGATTCTGTTGTCTATTTCCATATTTAATTTACCATCTTCACTAAAAATCGTACCTAAGTAGTTGAAATGTTTTACTATAGGTTCTCCATTCAAAATGCAGTGGATATTTTCAATGTTTCTGCTTATTTTCATTATCTTTCTCTTTTTAAAGCTAAACTTCATACCTATCTATTACAACAGTTATTCAATTTAGTCATGGAATCTTGTAGACTTGTAGCAGTTTTATTTAGAAGTATGGCGCTAGCGTCGCCGTAGCACGTGGCGGTGAATTTGAGCTGTGCAGAAGAAAGTGATTTTTAATCGGTGAATAGTCCGCTTTTCCCCCTGTTTTTCTACGTTTTTGAGTGCTAAATTGTTTCTCTGAATACGAGTGTACTTCAGTGGTTGTTTTTTTGGAAGTTAGTTGCTGTCGCGATACAATATATGTTGGTACCGTCGGAATCGAACGCGTAACGGTGGAAGACAAAACGAAGCTAAGTTACTGTATTTAGTTATATTTCGTTTATTTAATTATATTTAGTACTTTAAATGTTCTGATGTTTGTACTTTTTTCCCCTCTTATTTATTAATTGAATAATTATTAAAGATTACGCTACTCGGCAGTAAGGAATGATGGTGGATTCAGCAGCAGTTGCAAGTGGCGTAACGCCAAGTCCTCCGCCATTTAAAAACTCAATTATTAGCAATATCATAAAGGACTTTGTGGCATGCAGTACTTGCGGCATGTATGCTTCTCGGGAATGACATATGTGGCTTGTTAAAGAGAGTGGAGAGCGTATGTGCGCCAAATGCAGGCAGTTGGAGGAAATAAATACATTAGATATATCGATATCCGACTTTGTTGCTCCAGGAACGGAGAATAGGAAGACAAGTAGTATGATAGGAGCGAATGAGAAAATAATAGTTGATAGTGTGGAAGGTGTGAGTGACTGTGGAAGTTTAGGAGATGGTTTTGTATAGAAGAGTGAATTTAGATTAAGAGTGACTGACCTGCAGAGGGAGATAGATGAGTTGAAAGAGGAGGTGGAATGTCTAGTGAATGAGAGCAGAAGTATGAAAGATAAGATTAGGAGAATGGAAGAGAAAAATGCAAGGCAAATCAGAGTAGGAGAGAGAGAGAATTTAAGGAGTATGAGTGAGAGGTATGGGGGTGCTAGAAGAGGAGAGAATGGAAACAGTAGAAGAGAGGGAATGAGAGAGGGGTATGGGAATGCTAGCAGACGAGAGGATGGAAACAGTAGGAGAGACGGAATGAGAGAGAGAGATATGGAAGTGCTAGAAGAGGAGAGAATGGAAATGGTAGGAGAGATGGAATGAGAGAGAGGTATGGGAATGCTAGAAGACGAGCGGATGGAAACAGTAGTAGGAGAGACAGAATGAGAGAGGGATATGGAAGTGTTAGAAGTGGAGAAAATGGAAACAGTAGGAGAGAGGGAATGAGAGAGATGTATGGGAGTGCTAGAAGAGGAGAGAATGGAAACAGTAGAAGAGAGAGGTATGGGAATGAAAGAAGAGGAGAGAATGGAAACAATAGGAGCGAGGGAATGGTAAGAGGTATAATGTATGGCGACTCAATGATCCGTGGTGTTCAAGATAGGATGCGTGAGGAGTGTTTGCCAGAAGGAACAATAGAAAGGGTGGCTATGGCAATTAAGAGAGGTGAAAGGGTGGATGAGATGATTGTAATGGTAGGAACGAATGACTTGAGTGGTAATGTAAGTCGGGCAGCGAGAGATATGAGATTTTTGCTTGAGACTGTACGGAAGAAGACAGAGAGAGGAAAAATAGTGTGCGTGTTGCCTAGGTATGATAATGATGAGCTGAGCAGAAGAGCGGTGATATTGAATGGCATAATAGCGAGAATGTGTGACAAGAGAGGACTGGTATATGTGGATGCTTGGAGTGCGTTTGAGGAAAGAGAGGAGTTGTATGCGAGAGACCGTTTACATTTGAATGAGGAAGGGCGTAGGCATCTGGAGAGATTGCTGTTCTGAACGAGTCAGTGTGTCCCAGGGAGGATGATAGCAGGGGTGGCCTCTTGTGGGAATGGATACTTGGGAGAAGGTAGACAATGTCAGGTAACACTGAGCCCAGTGCAGTCTAGAAGGGATAAGGCTGGGTATAGAAACAATGGCATTTATATGCTGTATACTAATGCCAGGAGTATCCGGAATAAGGGAGAGGAATTGGTGGCGCAGATAGCATCAGCCTGGCCAAAAATTATTGCGATCACTGAGACGTGGTTGACAGAAGAGGATATAAAAACAGGAATAGAAGTCGCTGGGTATAGCATTTTTCGTCAGGATAGGAGGGGAAAGCGTGGTGGTGGGGTGCTGCTTATGATAAGTGATGACCTATGTCCTCTAAGAGTGGAGAATTTGGAAGGAAGTGAGACAAATGATTTTGAGAGCGTATGGTGTGAGCTAGAGGTAGGCAAGACAGGATATTTAGTGGGGTGTTGCTACAGAGGCAGGAGCACAGAGGATGGGGACCAGGAGATGTTTAGACAGGTAAGTTTGGCAAGTGCAAGAAGAATGATTGTTATGGGAGATTTTAACTTCAGTAGTATAAATTGGAGAGAGGAACATGCATGTAACAATAGGGGAATGGAATTTCTAGAATTCTTGAGGGACAAATGTCTTAGGCAACATGTAACAGAGGGAACAAGAGGTTCAAAAATTTTGGATTTGGTTATAGCATCAGAAGAGTTGATAATAACTGAGTTGACGTCTCTCCCACCAGTTGGAGAGAGTGACCATATGGTGTTGACATGGAAAATGAATAGACATGCAGGAGTATCAAAGAGACGGGAACTTATGTGGAATTATAAGGCAGGTGATTATAATAGTCTTAGACGTCAACTTCGGGAAGTTTCATGGATGGAGGAATTGGACGGCCGGGATATCACCAGTGCGTGGGAAATTGTGAAAGAATATTTGTTATCAGCAATGGTAAGTTGTATACCACGAGTAGAGAAGAGGGCGCAATTTGGAGTAAAGTGGATGACAAACAACATTAAACAGGAACTGCATGCGAAAAAGAGGCTATGGAAGAGATATAAGGAGACAAGTGAAGAGAGGATGGGTGAAGAATATAAGACACAGGCCAGAAGAGTGACTCGTGTGGTAAGGAAAGCGAAACTGGAATATGAGAGGAGATTGGCCCTAAGATCCAAAGAAAATCCTAGGGAATTTTTTAGCTATGTGGCCAGTAGGAGGAGAAATGACTGTGGAAGAATGATATTGTGGGATAAAAATGGGAATAGAGTGACTGATGCAGAGGACATAGTGGAATTGTTCAATGAACACTTTATTGGAGTATTTCATCCTAGAGGAGTCAGTTTTAATGCTAGAGGGATAGGACTGGTACGAGGTCTGGAGGTACAGGAGGAGAGTGTGTTTCAGATACTGAGTACTCTGGATGTCAGTAAAGCTGTGGGACTGGATGGTATTTCGCCACGAGTTTTGAGAGAATGTGCTAGCGAATTGACAATACCTTTAACGTGGCTTTACAATGAAAGTCTGGCTTTGGCAAAGGTGCCCAGGGAATGGAAGGAAGGTAAGATAGTGCCATTGCATAAGGGTGGTAACAGACTGGAAGTGTCTAATTATAGGCCAGTCTGTGTGTCATCAGTAGTTGTTAAGATCTTGGAGAAAGTAGTGAGGGACCGTGTACAGCATTGGGCAGATGAGGGTAATGTTATCTGTGAGAATCAACATGGATTTGTGAAAGGACGCTCTTGTTTTAGCAATATGCTAGCCTTTTATAATAAAGTTACAAGAGCATTAGATGAGGGAAAGGCATATACTGCAATTTTCTTAGACTTGGCGAAGGCATTTGACAGGGTGCCACATGATAAGCTGATATTTAAGTTGCAGCACATGGGTCTGGATGTCAGATTGGTCAACTGGATTCAGGATTGGCTGTCTGATAGGTATCAGAGAGTTGTGTATGGTGGAGCAGTTTCCAGGAGGCAGAGGGTTACAAGTGGGGTCCCACAGGGCTCAGTACTAGGACCTATATTGTTTAACCTTTATATCAATGACATAGCCAGTGGATTGCAGGGGGATATTCAGTTGTTTGCAGATGATGCGAAGCTGGGAAGGATTATTAGTAATAGCGCAGATGTGGTAGCCCTGCAAGAGGATTTAAATAAGCTAGATAGATGGGCAAATGAATGGGGGTGTCAGTTTAATGCAGCAAAATGTAAGGTCTTGAGGTTTGGGAAACATCGATGGGATGCTGCATACTCTATGGGAGGAGTTATACTGGAGGAAGTAGGGGAGACAAGAGATCTGGGGTTGATGATTGATAGAAACCTGAAGTTTAGGGGACATATTGCAAAGGTGGTGAAGGTAACACAGAGGATTGCTGCTATTATGAGAAGGACACTGACCTGCAGAGATAAGAGGGTTATCATTCCGTTGTATAAGTCTCTGATCAGACCACACTTGGACTATTGTTCTCAGATTTGGTCCCCAGGATTTGAAGGGGATAAATTAACTGTGGAAAGGATACAAAGACGGATGACAAAGATGGTTTCAGGACTGTACAATGATAGTTATGAGGATCGGCTGAGAGAATGTGGACTGCAGAGTTTGGCGGATAGAAGAAGGAGAGGTGATATGATTGAGACTTTTAAACTATTGAGAGGTGGTTACAGGGTCGACACTGGGGAGTTCTTTCGCTTGGTTGATCAGCGGGAAGGAGTGATGACAAGAGGCCATCCCTGGAAGTTACGAAAGGAAACTGTGAGCAAGAGGGTAAGGAGTGGTTTCTTTGTGTGGAGGGTGGTTGAGCCGTGGAATGCATTGCCTGATGGAGTAGTGGGAGCGAGAACGGTCAGTGACTTTAAAGAGTGGTATGATAAACTTTGTGTTTCTCGGGGGGGGGACCTCCCCTCGATGAGTCTTGACAGACTTTATGTCTTAGGAAGGACCTCCCTCGATGAGTCTTTTGACTCCTTGGAGGCCTGAATAATAATAATAATAATAATAATAATAACAACATCATCTGCATAAAGCAAAGAGCTGACATTAACATCTCCAATTTTGATATCATGTTTAATACCACTTTCCTTCATAATGTGATCCATATAGATAATGAATAACAGAGGGGATAATGTACATCCTTGTCTCACACCAGATTTAACATTAAACCATCTTCCTGTACTTCCTTCAATTCTAACTGCTGACTTACAACTCAAATAAAGACTAAGTATTGCTTGATATAATGATCCACTGACACCATACAATTGTAGCGTTTTGAATAGCTTCTCTCTTGGCACCTTGTCATATGCCTTTTCCAAATCGACAAAACTTAAATACAGATTCTGTTATATTCCCATGCTTTCTCGACTATTTGTCGTAAAGTGAAGATCTGATCCTGACAGCCTCTATTTGGCCTGAATCCAGCTTGTTCTTCACCAAGCTTTTCTTCCACAATTCTTCTCAACCGTTTCTCAAGTATACTTGCATAGATCTTGCCAGGAACACTCAGTAGGGAAATACCTCTGTAATTCTCACATTCAGTTTTATTTCCCTTTTTATATATGGGTACTATGAGAGCTCTACTCCAAGCATCGGAATTCTTCCCTCTGTCCATGCTTTCTGAACTATGCAGTGTAGCCACTGTAAGACTTATTACAGTGGCTACCACCATATATCTTATATATCATATATCTTATACCACCATACTTCAGCATTTCTGGTCGAATATCATCTACTCCTGCTGCCTTTCCACATTTCAAGCCTTTGATGGCTGTTTGCACTTCGAGTATGGATATGTATTCCTGACTGCATGCTGGTCAGTATTTTTTACCACTGCGCTGTCATCACTGCTTGTTTCATTTAGCAGTTTTTCAAAGTAATTACTCCATACTTCAAGGATATCTTTTTCTCCCGTTTTCATGTCACCTTTATCATCTCTAACTCCTTTTAGAGCACTCTTTCCTCCATTCCTAAGCTTCTTCAACAACCTCCAGAATATTTTGCCACCTTCTTGATATTTATTTTCTATATTCTTGCCAAAGTCCTCCCATGACTTTTGTTTAGCTAGTTTTACACAGTGTTTAGCATTCTTGCATTTGTCTCTGTATTCTCTAAGAGAACAAGCTGACAGGAACTTTTGATATGCTTTCTTCTTTTCCTTCACTGCTTCTTTAACTTCCTGTGTCCACCATGGAGTTCTGATTTTTTTTATCCTTGCAGACAACATCACCACATGCCTCTCTGGCAGAATCAATCAATGTTTCCTTCAGAGTTTGCCACTGAATCTCCAAGGTTTGATTCCTGTTCTCAAACTCTTTCATTTTTTCTTCAATAATCTTTGTGTATTTCAGTCTACAATTCACATCTGAGTGCTGTTCAACTTTTATTCGCTTTAAAACTTTCTTACATGATATTCTTTTCAATATGAAATTCAATTTTATCCTGCTCAAGGAAATAGTGATCACTTCCAATTTCAATTCCTCTGTACACTCTAGTGTCCTGCACCAGGGAGAAAACATCACTATCAACAATAACATAGTCAATGAGACTTTTCCTATTCCTTGCCTCTTCTCTCCATGTGAATTTGCGCACATTTTTAGGTTGGAACATGGTGTTAGTAATAACCAGTCCATGTCCTGAGCAGAAATCCAACAGATATTTGCCATTATTATTAGCTTTGCTCTTTTCTCCAAATTTTCCCAAAATATTTTTGTATGTCTGACAATCATTTCCTACTCTGCTATTTAGATCCCCAACAAGGACCAACTTTTCATTTTTCATTGTGTCAGTTGCTTTTTCTAAAGCCTCAAAAAATTCCTCCACTTCTACCTTAGTAGAACCTTCTGTGGGACTATAGGCACAAATAAGTCTCATTGTCCAGTTCCCCATTCTCATATTTGTCCACATTACTCTACTTGAGACTGACTGCCATTTAAGAAGATTAGCCTCGTATTTTGTGTTGAAAACTATGGCTACTCCTTCTTTTCCTTGATTGTCATTGTCTGAATATAACATTTTGTATTTATTGCTCAGAAAGATCAAACCAGTTTTTGTCTTTCAGTCATCCCTATTATGTCGATCTGGTACTTAT
Organism: Typopeltis vanoorti; assembly: GCF_054136105.1. Lineage (NCBI taxonomy): Eukaryota > Metazoa > Arthropoda > Arachnida > Uropygi > Thelyphonidae > Typopeltis > Typopeltis vanoorti. The sequence continues at coordinate 127,656,682 of NC_143561.1, forward strand.
CTAATTCCTCATCTAGCTCCATTTCTTTGCCATTCAGGCTTCTTATGTTGATAGTACCGATCTTTAACTCTGATGATGCTGAGTTGAGGTTTGTTTTCAGATTTCAGGGGTGCTTAAGGGTCAAAGCTGTATAACTGAGAGGAGACCTCCACATAGCCTTTAAAGGAATGCAGAGAACCGACCAGGGCTTCTGACCTAATGTCCAATCCTCACCTTCTCATGGTGCACCCTGTTGGGTATCTAACTGGATACTGAATGAACGAGGAGGGGCTGGCAATTTAGGATTTAGCCGACCAAATTGTATTCTTATTGGTTAAACCAAAATAAAAAATGATGGTATGACATGACAAAATTTCATGCTGGCTGAGGCGTCGCCTGGTTAAACAAAGCCACTGTTGTTTTTGCCAGGGAACCAGGGCGAACAGCAAAAAGTCAGCTACTGGAACAAATCTGAAAACAATCTGAAGTTGCTGAAACTTGATCTTATTTTTGGAAGAGTCGAGAAGCACGTTTGTATGTTAAATTTTTTTAAGATTCTACTGAGTTTTTTGGATATTGTTCTATAGATATATTTAAAAGCAATGGCTACTCTTTAAAAAGTATCAACAAACAATTATCCCACCGTCAACATAGAGACACAGAACAGCTCCAAAGATTATATCTCCTTGCCATATATCAGCACACTATCCAAAAAACTGAGTAGAATCTTAAAGAAATTTAACATACAAACGTGCTTCTCAACTCTTCCAAAAATAAGATCAAGTTTCAGCAACTACAAACAATCTCACAACCTTCTACAATTCCCAGGTGTATACAACGTCACATGTGAGTGCGGAAAACCTTACTATGGTCAAACGGAAAAATCTATCCTCCTACATCTCGAGGAACACCAGAGAGACATTGGTTACAAGAGAACCAGAGCTACTGCCCTATCAGGCCATGTCCTGTTTTCAATAAACACGAACAACGAAAGCCGCCAACATGAAGTAAATTGGACAACAACTTCAAACCTACAAATTTGCAACGATGAGGTAGAACGCCGCATTGTCGAGTCAAAAGAAATCATCTTGGACCCTCTTCATATGAACAATAATCTCAGCTATAATTTGCCTGACTCTTTCAACTCTACTATCAGCTACTGGAGATCGCTTTGTTCCACACACACGCACGTGTACAACAATAGAATTTTAATACAGACTATAGCTCAAGTTCATAATAACTAATTTACAGTCGAATATTATAGCTTTATAATTGTATAGCTTTAGAGTGTCTCAATGTTTTTTCAGTGTCTTTTAATAGCTTTCTATGTTCTTAATGCTGATGAAGTCAATCCCGACGAAACATTTGCGTTTTCAAATAAATCTCATTTTGTTATAAGTCTCGGATTTTTAGTCAGTTTATATTAAAATGAATATATATATATATATATATATATATATATATATATATATATATATATATACATACACACACACACACACACACACACATATATATATATATACACATACACACACACACAAATAGTACTATAAAAAGTTTCATATCATGTGATAAAGCTATAATATTCCAAAGTATTTTAAAAAAAACACAAAAAAGTTGCTAAGTATAATTTCTAAAAATATTTTAAGAAATCTGAAAGTTATATTGAAACACTCCTAATATCCTCATAAGAAACTATGAAAAAAGCAAGTTATTTATCATCAGCTCATTTTTACCAACTAAAGCTTGCCTCAGCAGCTCTTGGTTAAAATATTGATTTCATGTCTATAAAAAACTACTCTAGATGTGCTTATATGGCACCTTCAGTTTATTTGGCTTGTTTTAAAAAAAATCATTGTTACATAATTCTCAAAATCATTTTCTTGTAAGTATGAACAATGTAATCATTCAGTTGAACAATATTAAATTGACTATGGAAATCTGTAACCTCATCTGCTTGGTAATATAAATTATATCTTCGTAAAGAGTTTTTCCTATTTGGTTACATAGTAAATTATACTAAACAAGAAATCATAGTCTTGTTTTAATCTTTTACCCTGGGGGGGGGGGGGATGGTATGCAATGGTATGGCATACCAGTACCTTCATTAACAGTGACATGTGACGTCCAGATGCAGTACATTTAGATTGTAATATTCAGTAATTTTTTACATATTTACCTGTTATGCAAATAAGATTAGTTATTTAATGAAAATTGCATTTTTCACTATGTCTACTGTTAAAATATTTGCTATATAAAACTTTATATATATATATATATATATATATATATATATATATATATATATATATATATATATATTTGTAGTTCTTCCTGTAAGCAAAGAATGAGTACTAAAACCTATTTACAAAAAGTGCTGCCCAAGCATAAGAAAATAAAATTGACATGTCAAGCATCTTCACAACTTAGCTACTTGTATAGAGAGGACGTTGACTTCACATCACTTTCTTTTCCGAGGGCAATATTGCAATGCATTAAAGGCAGACTCACTAACCAGAGTAGTTTCTACCTTTATGAGGTCTTATCAATGGAAACTAGACCCACAAAGATACTAAAGTTAAATCAATGCTGAATGTATAAACTTTGTTTGATTGTGCTTGGGTAAAGAATTAAAATTTTAATTTACAAAGTAAATTAAACTTTTAATTTACTTGTGGAGAAATGTGTTCTCCACAAGTAAATTAAAATGTGTTCTTTCTTGCGTATAGCGATTGTCAGTCCTGTTTCACCAATGTACGGTAAGTTACAGGTGCAGTGGATGCAATAGACTCCAGGATGTGCTAATGGGAGGAGAGGATCCTTAGAGGAGCTGAATATGGTTTTTAGTTTAGTGGGTGGTTTAAAGGTGGCATTGAGGTTATAATGTTGTAGGATTCTGTTGATTTTTTCTGATAACCCTTTAATGTATGGGATGGCTATGGTTTTACTGTAATCTAGATTCGTTTTTGTTGTGGTTTTATAGAGTATTTTATTGATGGTAATTTTGTTATAGCCATTATTTATGAATGTGTCACTAATGATTTTTAGTTCTTGTTCCAGGGCTTCCTGGTTAGAGCAAATAGTTGTGGCTCTATTTTTAAGGGTGTTAATGACTCCATATTTTTGTGCTGGGTGGTGGTATGAATTCGCATGTATGTATTGGCCCGTACGTGTCGGTTTTCGGTAGACAGTGAAGGATAGACTGCCTGAAGGAAGACGTAAGGAGCAGGTGCTTTTCCAATTGATTTGGTGTAAGGTGTTAAGTGTGTGGTCTAAGAGGCCTGCTTCACCATAATGGTTATATTTAATGTGTCTAATGTGTTCTTTCTTGTGTAACTAGTGTGTCTAGGAACGGGAGCGAATTTTGGTTTTCGATTTCGATGGTAAATTGTATGCGTTCGTGTTGTTTGTTTAGGTGGCTGAGGAATGTGTTTAGCGTTTGTCGCCCGTGCGGCCAGATCTGGGGTTCCGAAAATATATTCTGAAAAACCCCATATATTCTGGTGTATTCTGGAATAAAGGATAAAACAGAAAAACTACTAAAGTCCGTCACTTCTTGGCCACCAGACACGGTTAAAAAACTCAAACCCCACTACACCCGACCCCCCAGAATATATGGGGTTCCGAAAATACACAAACAAAATGTGCCCCTTCGACCAATCGTGGAAGGAATAGACAGTCCCAATTACCACCTAGCCAAGAAATTAGCGGCAACACTCAAGGAGTTGGTAGGTCATTCCCCTTCCTACATAAAAAACACACAACACTTTATAAACAAAATCAAAAACATAACACTTGACAAAGACGACTTATTAGTCAGTTTTGACGTTTCCACCCTTTTCACTAATGTCCCCATTAATGACACAATTCTCCTACTACGGAACAAATTTCCGCCCGACATTAAGGCCCTCTTTGCCCACGTACTAAAGTCTGGTTACTTCGTGTGGCAAAACAAATTCTACCTTACAAAAGGAAGGTACAGCCATGGGCTCACCATTATCCCCGCCAATCGCTAACTTCTACATGGAAACCTTTGAGCAAAGGGTTCTTGATTCCGCCACGCTACGATCTGGCCGCACGGGCGACAAACGCTAAACATATTCCTCAGCCACCTAAACAAACAACACGAACGCATACAATTTACCATCGAAATCGAAAACCAAAATTCGCTCCCGTTCCTAGACACACTAGTTACACATCTTCCTTCAGGCAGTCTATCCTTCACTGTCTACCGAAAACCGACACACACGGGCCAATACATACATACATGCGAATTCATACCACCACCCAGCACAAAAATATGGAATCATTAACATCCTTAAAAACAGAGCCACAACTATTTGCTCTAACCAGGAAGCCCTGAAACAAGAACTAAAAATCATTAGTGACACATTCATAAATAATGGCTATAACAAAATTACCATCAATAAAATACTCTATAAAATCACAACAAAAACGAATCTAGATTACAGTAAAACCATAGCCATCCCATACATTAAAGGGTTATCAGAAAAAATCAACAGAATCCTACAACATTATAACCTCAATGCCACCTTTAAACCACCCACTAAACTTAAAACCATATTCAGCTCCTCTAAGGATCCTCTCCTCCCATTAGCACATCCTGGAGTCTATTGCATCCGCTGCACCTGTAACTTACCGTACATTGGTGAAACAGGACGGACAATCGCTATACGCAAGAAAGAACACATTAGACACATTAAATATAACCATTATGGTGAAGCAGGCCTCTCAGACCACGCACTTAACACCTTACACCAAATCAATTGGAAAAGCACCTGCTCCTTACACCGCACAAAAACCTGGTACGAAAGAAAATTTAAGGAATCCTGCGAAATCCTGATAAACCACCCAAATATCAATAACAAAGATGGTATGAAAATTCCAAGGATCTGGATGGCACACATTCAGCCAACCTAATATGAAAGATTCAACGTAAGTCAGGACTCTAGCCAATCCGCTAGTATTAGAAACCATTCCACTCCAACTGGCTGGAATAATGTTAATATATGTATATAGTAGACAACACAAAGAATAGGACTCTAGCGTTGATGTATAATTTTTTTTTTTTTTTTTTTTTTCCACCAGAGGTCAGACCAACAATTGTGGTAGCGGTTGGTCAGTGTCTTTAACGAACCAGATTGATTGCAGTATAGCTTGTTTCTTGTGTATATTTGTATGCTCCAGAAGATGACCTTGACATAAAGGTCGAAACGTCGAATTGTAGATTTTAGTTATATTAAACTAAAGTTTTTATTCAAACACGGTATTTCTAATAATGACGGTAAATGCCTGTGAGGTTCAGGACATGGATTAGTTATTACTAATACCATGTTCCAACATAAAAATGTGCACAAATTCAGATGATACAAGAAATAAGAAAAGTCTCATTGACTTCATTATAGATGGTAGCAATATTTTCCCACTGTATCAGGACACAAGAGTATAACAGAGGATTTGAAATAGGAAGTGATCACTATTTAGTTTTGATCAACATGAAATTGAATTTCATATTGAAAAGAAAAGTGTGTAAGAAAGCTTTAAAACAAATCAAAGTTGAGTAGCTTTCAGAGGTGAATTACACACTGAAATATACAAACATCATTAAAGAAAAAATGAAAGAGTTTGAAAACAAGATCTAAACCTTAGATATTCAAATGGCAAATCAATAAGAAAACATTGATTGATTCAGCCAGAGAGGCATGTGGTGAGGTTGTTTGTAACGATAGAAAAATCCGAACTTCATGGTGACTCAGGAAGTTAAAGAGGTAGTCAAGGAAAGCAAGAAAGCATAATGAAAGTTCCTGGCAAGTAAGGCAGCTTGTGTTCTTAGAGAATACAGAGAAAAATGTAAGAAAGCAAAGCACTGTGTAAAACTAGCTAAAGAAAAGTCATGGGAAGACTGGTAAGAACATAAAAAATAAATATCAGGAAGGTGGCAAAATATCTGGAGGCTAGCTACTGAAAAAGCTTAGAAATGCAGGAAAAAGTACTGTAAAAGATTGCTAAATGAAATACCGTGTCAGCTGGGTGAAAGAAAACTCCCAACAGGAATGCAGTCAAGAATACATATCGATACTTGAAGTAGAAAAACATCATCAAAAATCTGAAATGTGGAATGACAACTGGAGTAGATGAAATTCTACCAAAAATCCTCAAATATGGAGGTATAAAAGTTTTCAAGTAGCAGCATTGCTTAATTCAGAAGGCCTGGTCATAGGGTCAAATTCCAGACAACTGGGGCAGAGCTGTCATAGTACCTATCTATAAAAAAGGGAAATAAAACTGAATGTGAGAATTACAGAAGTATTTCCCCCACTGAGTGTTCCCTGGCAAGATTTGTGCAAGTATAATTGAGAAATGGCTAAGAAAATTGTTGAAGGGTAGCTGGGGTTCAGGTCAAACAGAGGTTGTCAGAATCAGATTTTCACTTTAAGACAAATAATTGAGAAATCTTGGAAAATAACAAGGATTTGTATTTAAGTATTGTTGAATTGGATGAGGCACATAACAAGGTGTTAAGAGAAGTGCACTTCAAAACTACAGTTATATGGTATACCATATAACTGTAGTTTTTATAAATGGGACATTATATCAAGCAATACATAGTCTTTTAAGCTGTAAGTTAGCAGTTAGAATTGAAGGGGATACAGAAAGATGATTTAATGTAAAATCAGATGTGGAACAATGGTGAACATTATCTCCACTGTTATTCATTGCCTAAATGGATCATATTAAGAAGGAAAGTAGTATTAAATCTGATATCAAAATTGGCAATATTAATCTTACCTCTTTATGCAGATAATGTTGTACTTCTGAATAAATGCAGTATAAGTCTGCAAGATTCCCTGATTAAATTGAATAACTGTTGTAATAAATACAGTATGAAAATCAGCACTAAAAAGACAGAGATAATGAAAATAGGCAGAAACATCAAAAACATCAACTGTGTCCAATTTTCAGTAAAGATAGTAAATTAAAATAGACAACAGAATTAGTAAAGATGGTATGGTAGGAAGACAGGTGAATAAATTTATATGGAATAAGAAAGAAATTAGTCAAAACACTAAATTAGCTGTATTCAAGTGTTCAAACCAATTTTAACTTATGGATCTGAGATCTGGGTTAGAAATAAAATACAGGTATTCCTCGATTAACGTAGTTAATTAATCCCTGGATGTTACCATGTATATCAAAATCGTGTTAATCAAATCTAATAATCAATGGTAAAAATTACAATTCGTTCATGATCGATTACTGTATTAATAATTCGTTTTATATGGTACTCTTTTAGGAAAGATAAAAAATGAATGCAAAGTAAATACAATAAATACTTGTACTTACATTATTTACTGCAATTTTTTTATCAAAAGAAGTAATCAAGAGTTTTGAACAGTTTTAGTTTTTTTTTTTCTTATTGGCATAAATTCTACGATAACAAGCAAAATGACTCTCCTGACCTCGGCAAACAAGCAATAAAACAAAGAAAAAATACTGCCAATATATAATACATGATGGTACAAATTAAGTGGATATTGAATCCAACATTATTTCATAGCCTAATATAGAAATTACAAGAGTTTCGTGTCGAATATATAGAAACTAAAAGTTTCGGCAGATGCAAGCATAAGCAACCTTATGGGCAACTCGTAGTAAAGGTGGAGTAAGCTCGAGATAATTTTCTTTAGTATTTTCTGTAATGTAAAGCACGTCTCCTAGAGGAGATGTATGATAAATAAGCCTTTGGCTCTCTATTTCAGTAATACATGATGGTTTATTTATTTTTAGTTACAATCTATAAATTATTGAACAAAGAATAATAATAATATTAAAAAAAAAACTAAACCATACTATACTGACATCTGAGGTCGCAGTATCTCTCAGATACAATTTACTGTCAAATATCACAAACCTTTACATAACATGTGTTAAACCAAACTGACAGCAAAAAACAGTGTGGAATATCACTCCCAACATATGAATGCACAGCTACTCATGACATCCAAGCTATACACTGAATTGAGTAAAAATATTGAGAGAGGACTTGAAAGTATTGTTAAAGGTAGCGAAAGAAAAGAGTGACAGAGTTAGAATGGTGAGTCTGTTACCGTGGTATGACAGAGAGGAGTTTAGAAGGAGGGCCATAATCGCAAATGATATTATGCGCAGGTTATGCGGACGATGTGGTGTGGAATTTGTGGACGTGTGGAATGAGTTTGATGGGCGAAAGGACTTATACAAGATGGATGGCCTGCATTTGAATGGACTTGGTGTGCGGAGACTGGAAAAAGTGTTGCTGAATGAAGTGAAAATGGATGTGCAGAACCAGGGAACCTAGAACTACCAAGGAGGGGGGGAAGTGGATATCCAGACATCAGTGAGACAGTTGAGTGTAAAAATGTATATAATGTACCTGAGCCAGCAATAAGGACAAAAAATGGGAATGGGATATTTAGAATAACGCATCAAGATAGGGGTGGGACAAAGGGAACACTGCAATTCATATATACTAATGCCAGGAGTATTAGGAACAAGAAGGAAGAATTTTTGGCCTCGATTGGCTCTTCCTGGCCACAGGTTATTGGCATTAGTGAAACATGGCTGACGGAAGATGATATAGTTAGTGGGATAGAATGTGTAGGTTATAGTATGTTTAGGAGGGACAGAGAGAATAAAATTGGGGGAGGGGTGTTATTGATGATAGCTGATGAACTGCAGCCAAGGAGAATTGAAGTATTGCAGGATAGTGAAAGGAGCTCATTTGAGGCTATTTGGTGTGAGATTGATACTGGCAGAATAAAATATACAGTTGGGTGCTGCTATAGACCAGGTGATGGAATAGATGGTGGAGATGGTATGCATAAACAAATTGATGAAATGAGTGGAAGGAGGGTAATTATTATGGGGGATTTCAACTATGGTAACATTGATTGGAAGGAGGAGAGGACACATGTGAGGAAGGAAATGGATTTTATTCAATTATTAAGGGATAACTATCTGAAACAGCATGTAATTGAAAATACTAGGGGTGTGAGAGTGCTTGACCTGGTAATAGTATCTGAGAATTTGACTGTAATGAATATGACCATGTTGCCACCTATTGGTGAGAGTGATCATAAGGTCTTGACCTGGGAGGTGGCTAAAGGTGTGAAATTTGTGATTAAGACAGGGTATATGTGGAATTACCGTGCTGGCAAGTATGACAAGCTTAGGAGATTGCTTGGATCAGTGCATTGGCATGTACAACTGCAAGGGCTGGACGTCGATAGAGCATGGGAAGTGATCAAAGAGCATTTACAGGAGGTTATGGCTGATTGTATACCTAAGGTCCGAATAGTGAAACAAGGAGGGGTTAAATGGATGGATAACACCATTAAGCTTGAGCTGCAAAAAAAGAAACAACTATGGAGGGAATTTAAAGAAAGGGGTGACCTGCAGGCACACGAACGGTATAAAGTACAGGCCAGAAGGGTAACGAGTGTGGTAAAAACAGCAAAAGCCGATTATGAAAGGAAACTAGCTATGCAAGCAAAAGAGAATCCCAAACAGTTCTTTCAATATGCTGCAAGCAAGAAAAAAACTGTACATGGCAAAATGATTTTAAGGAATGACGATGGTAAAGAGTTCACTGAACCAGTCGATATAGTGGAGTTACTGAGCGCGCACTTTGCAAAAGTATATCATCCAGGTGGTGACGTTGAAAAAATGAAGGAACCATTAGTTTATATGGGAATTGTGATGAATGAAGTGGAGGTGAATAGTCTATTACAGAACCTTAATGTGAATACATCTGTGGGATTGGATGGTATACTGGCACGGGTCTTGCATGAAGCGGCTAATGAATTATCAGTGCCCTTGACCATGTTGTTTAATCTGAGTCTCAGGTCTGGCTTAGTCCCGAAGGCGTGGAAAGAGGGGAAAATAGTTTCACTGCATAAAGGAGGATCCAAGACTATGGTTGCAAATTACCGACCGATCAGCATATCAGGAGTCGTTGTCAAGGTCTTGGAGAAAGTAGTCAAGGGAAAAATACAGGAATGGATTGATGAAAATGAGATACTGTACAGAGGACAGCATGGCTTTGTGAAGGGTAGATCATGCCTCAGTAACTTGCTCAAGTTTTATAACAAGGTGACGGCTGAACTGGATAAGGGAAATGGGTTTACAGTGATACTGCTGGACCTGGCAAAGGCGTTTGACAGGATACCACATGGAATTCTAATCCGTAAACTACAACATATGGGAATGGATATAGGGTTGGTGAGATGGATAGCTGGGTGGTTGATGGAGAGATATCAAAGAGTAGTTTATTCAGGAGTAGAGTCCAAAAAACGGCCTGTGACTAGTGGTGTGCCACAGGGTTCTGTTCTTGGACCACTGCTGTTTAATCTGTTCATTAACGATATAGGGACAGGTCTAAGTGGGACAGTTCATTTGTTCGCTGATGATGCAAAGTTGGGTAGGGCGATAGTGAATGCAGAAGATGTCAAAGCCTTGCAAGATGACTTAGATAGATTGGAGTTCTGGACTAAGGAGAATGGATGTCAATTTAATGTGACAAAATGTAAGGTTATGCATTTCGGAGTGAAAAGATTAGCAGCAGTATACCACATTGGTGGAACTGTACTCCAAGAGATTGATGAGGCCAGGGACTTGGCAGTGTTGGTGGATAGGGAGATGAAGTTTAGGGGGCACATTGCGAAAGTAGCTAAATCAGCTCATCAACTCACTTGGTTGTTGAAAAATACCTTGACGAGCAGAGAAAAACAAGTTATTGTACCTCTGTACCGAGCCCTGATAAGACCTCATCTTGACTACTGTGCCCAGATTTCGTCACCTCGGTTCCTTCTTGATGGGGAGGAGGTTGAGAGGATCCAGAGGCGAGTGACTAAGATGATAGCAGGTCTATGGAATGAACCATATGAGAACAGGTTGAAGATTTGTGGGTTGCAGAAACTAGTTGATAGGCGGAAAAGGGGAGACATGATTGAGACATTCAAATTGCTAAAAGGATTCTATAGGATTAATTCAGATGATATTTTTGAGATCAGGACTGGTGGTGGGAGAACTAGGGGACACCCATGGAAGCTGGGCAAGAGCGTGGTTAGCAGGGGTGTTAGAGCTGGGTTCTTTACTTTTAGAGTGGTAAATGAGTGGAATAAGCTGCCAGAGTCTGTTGTGGGTGCTATGACAGTGAGCGAGTTCAAGGCAAGGTATGATAGATACTGTGAGAATGTTGAACAGCTGCATGAACATGATGTTTAGGGCCTCCCTCGATGAGTCTAAGGACTCCTGGAGTAGCCCGTGGTAATAATAATAATATTTATATTAAACATTTTGCATGTATCTGTCAGATCAGCTGCGAGCTCCACAGGGTTAAAGGCACGTTAATCAAAACTCGTCACATATATCAAGGGATTGCCACAATTAATTTCAGCATGTTAATCAAATCCCGTGTTAAGCAAGGGATACTTGCACTTAACCAAAGACTAGAAAACCACAGATATGAGAGTCCTGAGAAAGATTAGGAGTGTGAACAGATGGCACCAATTGCAACATCATATTAAAAGTAAGGATATTAGGAAAGAACTTGCCATTGTTAGCATTCAGGAACGTGTTAGTAGAGCTAATCTAAGGTAGTATATGGTCACTTAAACAGAATGGGAGAGGAAAGATTAGCAAAACAAGTTCATTTGCCAGGAAAATGACCCAGAGGAAGACCAAGATGTTGATGGATTGATACACTAAAAAGTGCTTTAAAAGACAGACACATAACATCTGATAATGTTGGAATCTTGACAGATAACAGATTTATTTGAAGGAAAATTGTTGATCGGGAGTTAGTAATGATGTAACTTTTTCAAGTAGTACTATCATAATTATCACTTACCCCCCACTCCAAGATTAATATCAGGAATTTGATGATGATAGCATATTTAAATTATATATATAAAAAAAAATCAGCTAATGCCTTTTATTCCCTTGTTGGAAGTAGGTGAAGCCTTTATACCCCATCTAGCTTTTGGAGACTGAGTGGGCAGTTCAATCTCCACTGGCAGCCAATCAGAGATAGCAGGCCCATGTCTATCACTAATTACAGCAGCCACTGATGAAGAGGCAGGCAAACAAGTGCTGCCATCTCTTGGTGCCTAACACAAACAAGATATGTTACTGTCTGAAATAATGTGGGTACTATGGTCAATTTTCTTGAGTTTACAGGATAAAAAAACCTGAGTTTCCAGGAGGAAAAACATGCTTGTCCGTGCCCATGGAGTCAAAGACTCATTTAGGAGGTCCTTTTGTCATACACACAGCTCAACATACTGCACCTCAAACACACTGAAATTCTCTGCAGACACCAAACTCTCAGACAAGGCATTCCAATCATTCACAACTCTGAATATAAAACACCTGCTTCTCACTCCCCCTCCTGCTCACACCCTCTTTATACAGCTTCCAGGGATCACCTCTAGTTCTCTCCTGATCTTGCACCGTTTTCTGTAAAACCTCTCCAATATTGATCCCATAACAACCCCTTACCAACTTGCAGATCTCTATCATATCACCCTTCCTCTTCCTATCCACTAAACCCTGTAAATTGCACCTTCTCTACTTTTCTTCATATTTGACATTCCAGTGATCAGAAAAATGGCAGTTGCCTCTGGATCATTTCCAGGTGACCAAATCATGGGCACAGTAGTCCATGTAAGCCTAATCAAAGCCTTATACAATGGAACAAGAATCTCCTTACTTCTACAAGTCAGTGTCCTCTGCATCATTCCAAGAATTTGTTGTGTTGTCCTCACAATTTTGGCAATGTGTTCCATAAATTTCAGATCCTTATCCACTATCATCGAAAGATCCATCATTTCCTCCACCTCCAACATTATATCCCCACCAAGCATAAATTCTACATCCCATCTTAGTTTCCAAAATTTTAAAATCTTACATTTTGCAACATGGAACTCGCATCTCCATTTCCGTGCCCATTCACTCAATTTATTTAAGTCATCTTGCAAGTCCAAAACATCTTCTCTATTCTTCATAGTTCATCCAAACTTTGCATCATCTGCAAACAACTGAATATCCCCATCCAAATCTTCGTCAATTCATTAACATACAAGTTAAACCGCAATTGCCCTAAAACAGACCCCTGAGGCACACCACTAGTGACTTTCCTCATCCTGGATATTGCTTCCCCCCATACACACTGATACCTATCACATAGCCAGTCTCCAATCCAATGCACTAATCTAATATCCAATCCCATCTGCTCAAGTTTGACTATCAACTTATCATGTGGTAAATCTATAATAAATTTAGTTTAATCCTTTATCCAAGTGTGAGCAAACAAAGTTTGTGCCTGAAAGTATCTTCAGGACTAGGATAAGGTGGTGCAACACCGGGTAACTCGTTGCAAAGGTGGAGCAAGCTAAAATCACTCCTATCTCAATATCTCCCATAATGCAAAACACATCTCCTTGCGGATATGTCTAATGCTATGCATTAAGGGAAGGGCCACTACCCAGACTAGTTTTGACCTTTATTGAGGTCTCTTCAGTGGGAGCCAGGCCCAAGTGGAGATACCAGGCAGCAGCATTAGTAAGGTCATCTCTACCTATAAGAGTTGCCAAACGGTGTGCCACCTTTTTAATAAATTACTCTGGATTTAAGAGAAAGATGTTGAAAGTTTATTTTTCACTTGGTTAGACTATAATAAATTTAGTTTAATCCTTTATCCAAGTGTGAGCAAACAAATCTATATCAAAAGCATTTGCAAAATCCAAGTATACTAATGTATCCCTCTCCTCTGTTCAAGGAAGCCATCACCTTATTGTAATAAATAAGTAGATTACTAAAACATGACCTCCCTTTAGCAAATCCATGCTGTCCATCAAAGATAATACCATTGTTGTCAACCCAATTCTGAATCCTAGTTCTTACCTGCTTCTCCAACAACTTAACCACAACACCTAACACACAGAGAGCCCTATAATTTGATGCCTGAGTTCTATTATCTCCCTTATGAAGCAGCACAATCTTGCCCTCTTTCCACTCCTTTGGAACTGAACCTAGTGCAAGACTCATATTAAAAACATATGTCAAGGCAGATGCCAACTCCCTGGTGCATTCCTTCTGAATACATGCCGATATATTATCAAGTTCGACAGTCTTATTTACATCTAGTTTACTCAACTCCCTAAACACCTCTTGCTCACTTACAGTCAGTCTCTCCTCCCCATCATCAACTGCTCTCAATCTCTCCATGATGTCACATTCACAAGAATGAAAGACTCTTATGAACTGTTCATTAAGTATCTCCACTATATCTTTCAGTAGTTGTCTTTATACCATTTTCTCCAATCAATATCATCTTTTCATAATCATTCTTTTTTTTGCTGCCTACATATTGAAAGAACTCCCTAGGATTCTTTTTGGCTTCATTAACTAACTGCTGCTCAGTGTACTTTTGATACCCTTACCAACCAAGTCACCCTCCATGCCTGGTCTTTGTAATCCTCATGGAATTGTTTATTACTGCTTGTCTTATGCCTCCACAATGCCTTTTTTTCTCTGTATCGCATGCTTAGCCTCTTCTTTTATCCATTTCACATCTTCTGTCCCCATGGAATACATTTAAACATTGCTTCTACTAGATAGTTCTTGAATATCCTCTAAGCTGCATTGACCTCTTTTCCAGCTAACTCCTCATTCCATGCTACACCTGCAAGCTGTCTACTAAGCTCTTCATAATCACCAGCCTTGTAGTTCGACATATACCCTTTTCTCACAGAGGTTCTCACACTGCTGGCAACCACCCAGGTAGTCACTTCATGGTCACTCTTACCAACTGGAGGATGATTTGACACCTTATTTATAATTACATCCTGTGATGAGATGATCAAATCCAAGACCCTCAATCCTCATGTGCCCTCTGTTACTTACTGTTTGGGATAGTTGTCCCTCAAAAACTCAAGAAACTCATTTTCTTAACTTCCAGTTGCTATCTCATCATCACAGTCTATATTGCCATAGTTAAAACATTAATTACAAGTTAATACATATTAATTTATACCATATATTAAAGGAATCTCTGAATGTTTGGCAAAAATTATGAAAAAATATCTACTCATTGTCACTTACAAACCCATCAACCAAATTCACAACTTGCTACCTTCTCCAAAAGTCAAACTCTCAGAAATGATGCTACCTGGCATATACAAAGTACCATGTTCATGTAACTTGTCTTACTTTGGACAAACAGGAAGATCTCTAAATAAATGTATCTCAGAACATCAAGACAAACATCTGCCTTATCAAACCTCAGAAATCTGGCCTTGCACAACATGAAACTGAAAAGACTAGCCACAGGACCTGATGGCATAACGCTAAACTACTACATGGATCCATATATAAACATGAATGTTTATATAAAAAAAAGTGTTGAAGCCTTACTTCATAGACCTAATCTTAATCAGAATGACTGTTTCACTATTTGAAAAGTTAGGGAAACTGTTATCCTGAAATGTATTAAATAATTATCTGCTAAATTTTAATTTAATTAATTTTAATTTCAGCCCAGTAGTTTTAATCCATGAATGCACAACTGTATACTTAGAGGAATTCCAATTTAAGCATGTGCACTACTGTTTTTTTTTTTTAATTCAATTCCTATTGTTGTTCAATAGCCATATTGATGATGTTTTATGATACATAAGATGAAATATTTACATAATAAAAAAAGTTAATTACTGTGGCATACATGTTATTCTGTTATTGTCTGTTTTATTCATCCACTATTTAGAAGAATAAAACAGACATTTCTCAGTAAACAAGAAAACTAGCATTGACAATTGTGAATGACAATTATAGCAATATAAACTGAAAGTAATAAGGGAACTGAATTTTTGGATTTCTTGAGGGAAAACTGTTAAGGCAGCATGTGGTGGAAGAAACATGTAGATCAAGAGTTTTGGATTTGGTCATAGCATCAGAGTATCTGATTGTGACAGATGTCATACTTGCCCCCCCCCCCCTAGTATAGTAGATAGTAATTCTGGAGAGCAGAATTACTATCCACTTGGCCACCCAAGTTATTCTAGTGTGAAAGTCTTATTATTAGGATATATGCTACTCCCTGCAGTCTAAAGGCTTGATACAAGAGATCCACACTAGCCATTATTCACACAATACCTGAAATACATCTCCTTAAACAAATTCACATACAAAATCTGATGACTGGCTGTAGCAATCCATTCCATTCATTCACTGTTCTCCAAATATAAAATCTAGTTCCATGCTTTTGCTAGCCACATCTGCATACAAATTCATTTGTTCTATCCCTTCTTCACTATAAGAAATTAATTGTCACCCATGCTGTATTTTCAGTTATTATATTTTGTCTATAACCATACACATTGAAAATGGTATGAAAACCAAACAGAAAATTCTGCTTATATTAAATAATTTATTTTTAATGTAAGTGAATCCCAGTATCTTAATTCTTTATAGTTAAATCCATTACCACAGTCTATAACAGTGCCTACTAATAGCACCTCCACAGCAATGACAGGACATTATGCCTCCAAATGGAAAAGATAAAGTTTAATGCTTGTCATTATAAAAGAAATTTTTATATAGGGATTTTTTGATTAAAGGTTACTTAACTGATCTCATACAGAGGTATCAGGGTTCCCCCCCCCCCTTCCTACTGAGAATGTAGAAGAAAAATATTTGCAAGAGAACATGTAATTTACAGACAAAATATACTATTTGTGGATTGCAGATGCATTGTGTGTGTGTAATAGTGGATAGTGCCACTGTGGAGGATTAAACTAGAGAACAGTGGAGTGGGCTTCTCATGACAAGTTCTTAAACTAGTCATATAATAATAACATAATAATAAATAAATCCGAAAATGCCTTTTATTTCCTGAAGAGAGTGCGAAAAGCCATTTCAGCCTTAACTTCTTTGAAGATCAGGAGGGGCCAGCGAATCACTTCTGAGCCATTACTAATAGCTGGCCCAAGGCTATCAATGATCTAGTTGGTAACCAAGGAAAGATTACAGCAGACAACTGCTGCCATCTTATTCCCAATACTATTATAATACAATCTGAAATAGTAAGAGTTCAATAGTCAACTTTGTTGAGATCATAGGTTAAAATCCTGAGTTTCTGAGAGGAAAAAACTTTACTTGTCTATACCAAAAATCAACTAACTTGGAAACCAGCTAAAAATGCTCAAGAAAAGCTCATCTGGTAGGCAACTAGAATTGAACTTTGAATGATCCATTATCTATATTCCTAAATATTTCTATTCTTCATGCAGAAATTTAAAAAAAATAATAAAAAATAAAATAAATGTTTTAGGTTTCTTTCCCTAATTAATAAAAACATTTTTTTTAATGGGTCACAAGATATAAATGTATAAAAAGGAGAACTTTTTAAAATGCTAAGGAGGAGCACAAGTAATTCCTACTTGTTGTCTGATTAAATGAGTTTTCCCAAGCACATTAGATCTGTATGCATGCAAGTCGATCTCTTATTCAGCAGCTATTTTTTATTATTACTCTAAGGAACACTTGTGTTGATGTTTAAAGAGAAAAACACCATCTGGAGATAGTTATCTGACTAAATTTATTTAGCTGTTAAATTATGCCAATATTTTGCTTGGTCACCAAAGCATCTTCATGGGTACAAAGAAATACATTAAGCACGTGTTCTGCTGATATGCCTGTAGGCACATCATCAGCAAGGCAAACACACTGATTGTAAGAGGCAGGTCTTTTGATCACTCACTGAATGATACTTTCTCAAGGCACCTACCTATGATATCATTCAAATCATCTGCTTTATATAAGCAGATATAAGCCTATCTGTGTGTCAGGTGTTGTGGTTAAGTTGTTGGAGAAGCTTATGAGAACTAAGATCCAGAATTCAGTTGACAACAATGGTATTATATTTGATGGAAAGCATGGATTTGCTAAAGGAAGGTCACGTTTTAATAATCTACTTACTTATTACAATAAGGTGACTGCTTCCTTGAACAGAGAAGGGATACACAGTAGTATACTTGGATTTTGCAAAGGTTTTTAGATTTACCACATGATAAGTTGATAGTCAAACTAGAGCAAATGGGATTGGATATTAGATTAGTGCATTGGATTGGAGACTGGCTATCTGGTAGGTATCAACAAGTTGTGTATGGGGGAGCGATATCTAGGAAAAGGAAAGTCACTAGTGGAGTACCTCAGGGGTCTGTTTTGGGGCCATTACTGTTTAACTTGTATATTAATGATATTGGTGAAGAATTGGATAGAGATATTCAGTTGTTTGCAGATGATGCAAAGTTGGGACGAGCTATGAAGAGCAGAGAAGATGTTGTGGCCTTACAAGAAGACTTGAATAAATTGAGTGATTTGGCACAGGAATGAGGATGCAAGTTCAATTTTTCAAAATGAAAGGTTTTAAAATTTGGAAAATAAATATGGGATGCAGAATTTATGCTTGGTGAGGATATACAGAGGTACAGGAAATAAGAGATCTGTGGGTGATAGTGGATAAGGATCTAAAATTTATGGACACATAGCCAAAATTGTGAAGACAACACTAATGCTTCTGGGAATGATGCAGAAGACACTGACTTGTAGAAGTAGGGAGATCCTTGATCCATTGTAAAAGGCTTTAATTAAGCCACACATGGACTATTGTGCCCAGATTTGGTCACCTGGTTTTTCAGAAGGACGAAGAGATGTTGGAAAGAGTCCAGAGGCAACTGACTAAGGTAGTTTCTAACCTCTGGAATGTCGACTATGAGGAAATATTGAGAAGATTCAATTTGCAGAGTCTGGTGGACAGGAGGAAGAGGGGGAGATATGATAGCAACCTACAAGTTAGTAAGGTGTTGTTATAGGATCAATGCTGGAGAGCTTCTACAGAAAATAATGGGAGATCAGGGGAAAACCAGAGGTCATCCCTGGAAACTGTATAAAGAGGGTGTGAGAAGCAGGTTTTTTTCATGCAGAGTTGTGAATGATTATTATTATTATTCAGGCCTCCATGGAGTCAAAAGACTCATCATGGGAGGTCCTTCCTAGGAAACACAAAGTCTATCAAGACTCATTGTGGAAGGTACCTTCGAGGAAACACAAAGTCTATTATACCAATCCTTAAACTCATTGACCATTCTCGCTGTCACCACTCTATCAGGCAATGCATTCCATGGTTCAACCGCCCTCCATGCAAAGAAACCACTCCTCATCCTCTTGCTCAGTTTCCTTCTGTAAATTCCAGGGATGGGCCCCTTGTCATCACTCCTTCCCGCTGTTCAACTAAGCAAAAGAACTTCCCAGTGTCAATCTTGTAACCACCTCTCAACAGTTTAAAAGTCTCAATCATATCACCTCTCCTTCTTCTATCCACCAAACTCTGCAGTCTACATTCCCTCAGCCGATCCTCGTAATTAACATTGTACAGTCCTGAAACCATCTTTGTTATCTGCCTTTTTACCCCTTTCCACAGTTAATTTATCCCCTTCAAATCCTGGGGACCAAATCTGAGAACAATAGTCTAAGTATTATCTGATCAGTTTCTTATACAACGGAATGATAACTCTTCTATTTCTGCAGGTCAGCGTCCTTTTCATTATTGCAGCAATCCTCTGTGTTACCTTCACCACCTTTGCAATATGTCACCTAAATTTCATGTTTCTATCAATCATCAACCCCAGATCTCTTGTCTCCCCTACTTCCTCCAGTATAGCTCCTCCAATAGAGTATGCAGCATCCCATCGATGTGTCCCAAACTTCAAGACCTTACATTTTGCTTCATTAAACTGATACTCCTAGACATTTGCCCATCTGTCTAGCTTATTCAAATCCTCTTGCAGGACTACCACATCTGCACTATCACTAATAACTCTTCCCAGCTTCACATCATCTGCAAACAACTGAATATCCCCCTGCAATCCACTGACAATATCATTGATATAAAGGTTAAACAATATAGGTCCCAGTACTGAGCCCTGTGGGACCCGACTTGTAACCCTCTACCTCCTTGAAACTGCCCCACCATACACAACTCTCTGATACCTATCGGACGGCCAATCCTGAATCCAGATGACCAACCTGACCAAACCCATGTGCTGCAACTTAAATATCGGCTTATCATGTGGTACCCTGTCAAATGTCTTTGCTAAGTCCAAGAAAATGGCAGTATATGCTTTTCCCTAATCTACTGCTCTTGTAACTTTATTATAAAAGGCTAGCATAGTACAAAAACAAGAGCACCCCTTAATAAATCCATGTTGACTTTCACAGATAACATGACCCTCATCTGTCCAATGCTGTATACAGTCCCTCGCTAATTTCTCCAAGATCTTAACAACTACTGATGACACACAAATTGGCCTATAATTAGATACTTCCAGTCTGCTACCACCCTTATGCAATGGCACTACCTTACCTTCCTTCCTTCCATTCCCTGGGCACCTTTTCTGTAGCCAGACTTTTATTGAAAAACCAGATCAAAGGAGTTGTCATTTTTTTTTAGCACATTCTCTCAAAACTCTTGAAATACCACCCAGTCCTACAGCTTTACTAACATCCAGCATACTCAGTATTTGGAACACACTCTCCTCCTGCACCCCTAAATCTCAAACCTGCCCTATCCCTCTAGTATTAAAATTTACTCTTCCAGGATGAAATACTCCAATAAAGTGTTCATTGAACAATTCCACTATGCATCAGTCATTCTATTCCCATTTTATCCCACAATGTCATTCTTCCACAATCATTTTTCCTCCTACTGGCATATAGCTAAAAATTTCCATAGGATTTTCTTTGGATCTTAGGTCCAATCTCTTCTCATATTCCAGTTTCACCTTATTTACCATATTAGTCACTCTTCTGGCTTGTGTCTTATATTCTTCATGCATCTGCTCTTCACCTGTCTCCTTATATCTCTTCCACAGCTACTTCTTCACATGCAGTTCCTGTTTAATATTGTTTGTCATCCACTTTACTCCAAATTGTGTCCTTTTCTTCATTTGTGAACACAGTTTACTATTGCTGCTAACAAATATTCCCTCACAATTTCCCAAGTGCTAATGATATCCCAGCCTTCCAATTCCTCCCTCCATGAAACTTCCCCAAGTTGATAATGTCTAAGACTATGATAATCACCTGCCTTATAATTCCACATATGTTCCCGTCTCTTTGATACACCTGCATATCTATTCATTTTCCAAGTCAAAACCACATGCTCACTCTCTCCAAATGGTGGGAGAGATGTCATCTCAGTTATTATCAACTCTTCTGATGCTATAACCAAATCTAAAATTCTTGACCCTCTCGTTCCCTCTATTACATGTTGCCTAAGACATTTGTCCCTCAAGAATTCTAGAAATTCCATTCCCTTATTCAGTGGCAGATTAAGGATAGTTGGGGCCCCTAGGCAAATTATATTTGGGGGCCCCAAAAAAATAATAATAATAAAAAAAAGACATTTTTAAAAAAAATAAAAATTAGGTGGCAAATAAATGAAATTTTGTACTTTTGAATTTTTTGAACTTCTGGATTTTTCTGCCTGTTAAAGGATGATAAATAATAAAACTTTTTATTATTTTATTTTTTTATCAGTTTTTTTTACAATTTTAGAAAGTTTTTTTTTACTTGCACTACACTCAAATAATGAAAAAACTAAAAGTCACACTAAAAACTCATTTTTGAAACAAACACCTCACTCGTACATGATTCAATAACAAATGAAATTAAGGAGCAACCAGGCAAAACTTCCTATCTCAGCAATGCAATCAGTTTTTGTGACCTTGAAGTTGTCAACAGCGCTGTGCGCTGACATTGATAATGCGGTTTAATTTAAAGTGTAGATAGTGTGCGCTGTTCAAAATACAAAATATGAAGCTTGTGAACTAGTACCGACATTGGTATTGCGGCATTATTTAAAGTGTAGATAGTGCTCGCTGTTAATAATACGTATTAAAACGTAATAATTGTTTTGAAAAAATTTTCACTTAAAATAATCAAGATTTTTATGATGTTTAGGAAAACATTAATCTATTTTAAAACACTACAGGAAAATGTCTTGGCTTGGGGGCCCCTAGGCATGTGCCTCATTGCCTTAATGGGTAATCAGCCACTGCCCTTATTGTTACATGCATCTTCCTCTCCCCATTTTATACTGCTGTAGTTAAAATCTCCCATAACAATCATTCTTCTTGCACTTGCCAAGCTCGACGGTCTAAACATCTCCTGGTCCCCACCCTCTGTGCTCCTTAGTTTGTAGCAACACCCTGCTAAATATCCTGTATTAACCGCCTCTACCTCACACCATATGCTTTCAAAATCATTATTCTCACTGCCTTCCAAAGCCTCCACTCTTAGAGGACATAAGTCATCACTTATCATAAGCAGTACTCCACCCCCACACTTTCCCTTCCTAACCTACCAAAAAATGCTGTACCCTGCTACTTCTATTCCTGTTATTATATCCTCTTCTGTCAACCACATCTCTGTGATCCCAAAAATCTTTGGCAAGGCTGATGCTATCAGTGCCACCAATTCCTCTTTTATTCTGGATACTCCTGGCATTAGTGTAAAGCATTAAAATGCCACTGTTTCTATATCCAACATTATCCCTTCTAGACTCCACTGGGCTCAGCGTTACCTCATGTCGTTCCCCTTCTCCCAAGAGGCCGCCCCTGCTACTATATACCCTGGGCATTCTAGCTTCTCTGCATTGACACACCGACTTGTTCAGAACAGCAATCTCTCCAGATGCCTATGTCTTTCCTCATTCAAATGCAAGTGGTCTCTCGCATACAATTCCTTTCTGTCGTCAAACACCCTCCAGGCATCTGCATATTCCAATCCTCTCTTCTGACACATTCTAGCTATTATATTATTTAATATTTCTGTTCTTCTGCTCAGCTCATCACAATCATATCTACGCAATATGCACAATATCTTTCCTTTCTGCATCTTCTTTCATACAATCTCAAGCAAGAATCTCATATCTCTCGCTGCCCAATTTACATTACCTCTAAATTCATTTGTACCTATGTTGAAAGTTTATTTTTCACTTGGTTAGAGTATAATAAATTTAGTTTAATCCTTTATCCAAGTGTGAGCAAACAAAGTTTGCGCCTGAAAGGACAACTCCTTGTCCTGGTGTTGTACCACCTTACTCCAGTCCTGAAGATACTTTCAGGCGCAAACTTTGTTTGCTCACACTTGGATAAAGGATTAAACTAAATTTATTATACTCTAACCAAGTGAAAAATAAACTTACAACATCTTTCTCTAAATCCAGAGTAATTTATTAAAAAAGGGTGGCACACCAATTGGCAACTCCTGTAGGTAGAGATGACCTGCTAATGCTTATGCCTGGTATCTCCACTTGGGCATGGCTCCCACTGAAGAGACCTCAATAAAGGTCGAAACTAGTCTGGGTAGTGGCCCTTCCCTTAATGCATAACATTAGACATATCTGCAAGGAGATGTGTTTTGCATTATAGGAGATACTGAGATAGGAGTGTTGGTAGCTTGCTCCACCTTTGCAAGGAGTTGCCCTGGTGTTGTACCACCTTACCCCAGTCCTGAAGATACTTTCAGGTGCAAACTTTGTTTGCTCACACTTGGATAAAGGATTAAACTATCATTTGTACCTACCTTTACAATCATCTCATTCACCCTTTCACTCCTCTTGCCACAGCCACACTTTATATCATTCCTCCAGGGAAACACTCTTCACGTATCCTATCTGGAACATCACAGATCATTAAGTCTTCATACATTACACCTCTTACCACCCTGTTCTTCGATTGCTCACGTGCATCCCTCACTCTCTCTCTCTTTTCTAACACTTTCTCTGTGTTTCCCTACTTACCTGCCTTCCTGACATCTCTCTATCTCTGGTTCCAGCGCTCTCTTGCATTCTTCTCATTCCCTCTCTACCATTGTTTCCATTCTCTCCTCTTCTATCATTCCCATAACTCTCTCTCATTCCTTGTCTTCTACCGTTCCTATTCTCTCCTCTTCTACCATTCCCATAACTCTCTCTCACTCCTACTCTGATTTGCCTTGCATTCATCTCTTCCATTCGACTAATCTCATCTTTCACACTTCTCATCTCATTCCCTAAACATTCCACCTGCTCTTTCAGCTCATCTATCTCTCTCTCTCTCTCTCTCTCTCTCTCTCTGCAAGTCAGTCACTCTTATTTGCTATTCATCCTCTCAATTGAGACCATCTCCGAAACTTTCACAATCTTTCAACCTTTCCATACTCCCCACTCTCATTATTTTAGTCATATTTCTCTCGCTATTCTCACCCTCTGTTATACCACTCATCTCTCTACTTTGAGAATCTCCCGTCTCTGACTCAACAAGGTCAGTTATAGTCATCTCTAACTCACCAAATTCCTCCCATTGCCTGCATTTTGCGCATATACGTATTTCCGCTTCTCTCACCAGCCACATAAACAACCGCTGGGATGCATACATTCCACAAGTCCAGCATGCTACAAAATCTCGTATTATATCACGCAAAACGAAGTTCTTAAATGGGGGAGAATATAACGACAACAACTAACTTCGAAAAAACAATCACTGAAGGATACTCGTATTCCAGAAAAACAACATAGCACAATGTTCGACAGAAGTCAGACTATTCTCCGATTAGATAGCACTTTAATCAGAAGAGCTCATTAGAATGCCTTGCCTGAGAGTGTGATGTCTGCAAAGAATTTGAGTGTTTAAAGCATGGTATGGTGAGCTGTGCATATGATAAAAGGACCTCCCAGGTGAGTCTTTGATTCTATGGGGTCTTGGGTAATAATAATAATAATAAGTCCTTCTGACCATCAAAACCCACTCTACACATCTGCAAACATCGTGCATACCAACTCTTTTGCAATCCTACCCTATCCCATTAGTGGCCCTAACAGGCACTTAAGCACCTACAACCTTTTCAAGTATTCTTGGACTTCGCAACTGCAACCGTAACTTGAGAATAAGGTGGTTAAGCCCTATGCCTCCTAGTGTGTCCTATATCTGTAGATGCATGTGCTCATGGGGCTGGTTTGCCTGTTCTGGGGGACAAAAAAATCCAAGTTTCCAGGTGAAAAAAAACCCCTACCTCCATAGGAGACCGGCTAACTCACCTTTCGTCAAAAGAGATCAGATAAAGGTTCCTCATGTCACTGATGGGAATCGAACCCAGGTCTTTCCGAACAAAGGGCTTCGTCTATACCGACTGAGCTATGTAGGCTCACTCTTTTGCAATCACAGCACTTATTCTCAGTTTGCCTTTATCTTAGTGTGGCAAAAGACTCTATTTTATTTTTTTTACTTGTTATTCATTTGTACCAGCAACTCTTTCATATCTTTTTGCATACCATACTTATCACCTGCTAGATCATTAGTATTTGCAAAAATAATGATCTTTCATATTCTCTCTCTGCATCCTAATATCATCATTAACATCCTTAATCTCTGCACCAGTGAAACAATTTCATCTTGCTATCCTCAAATCACTGTACAAAATTCAATCTTTATAATTCCCTTCTTTTGCTCTTTCATAATGTCACTTATTATTATTATTATTCAGAAAAGTTTAGAAAATTCACTGGATCTCCCAAAACAACAAAAAAACTGCATTCTGGTGATATTCTAGAAGAAACATATCAGCAACATTCAGAAAATCTAATTGAAGTACATATCATAGAGAAATTATAATGACCATCCCATAACACTCAACTGTTCTAGAAGAGCAAAATCAGAATATGATCTCCTTCATGTTTAGAGCTTAAAGATCAGGGAGCAAAAGCTGTGAGGTGAATCCTTAATAATTATAGATGGTGGCCTGCTTCCAACCATTAATATCAACCTTACTTTTGACCCACCTAAATCTCCAACCTTAACAGCAGTAAGTCTTCACTATCTCTAATCTACTAAGATGTTTTAAATATAAAAAATATAGGCATGCATGCCCAAACCACCTGTCATGCCTACATCATCTGTGACTAATGTGGTGGTAAAGACCACAATAATAAATTGTGATTTACAAAATTAATGCATCAACTGTGAGGGATACCGGTCCACTCCCAAGCATGCCAGACAGTAGAAGGATGAAAAACAGACAAAAAAAATAAAACTAAGCAGAACATTTGCATATTAGGATGCAAAGAAGTTTTCATACCACATAATCTGCCTTGAAATTTTATACAGAAAAGGTGTAAAATATCTGAACTTTATAATCATGAATGCTTCTCACTGGAGTGCTACATCACCTTAGCTGTTACATTCTCACTTCTGAAACAACCCAATAAAATGATCCCGCTAAATGAGAATACACTTGTCAAAAAAAAAAAAAGTTCATAGCAAGAGTACCACATAAAGAAATATCTCTAGACAGAATGGATGCTTCTGTTCACTAATTCTAAACATAAGAAATAACCCTGACATATCAAATGTCTTATTTTAGAGGAACAGACATATGGATTTACAGTGAACTGGCAATCCATACTTTCCAAAATCAAATAACAAACACAAGTCAGACAAAGGTAAGGTAAATCCCTCAACCTCTCAGAAATCTACAAAGCAAAAGGAACACATTTACAGTAGAACTGTCACAAATTCTGACAAAATATCAGTGAGAATGTCTGTAACAGGCATATTTAAAAACTCTGATGATCCCACCTTAAGGGGATCATCATGTCTCTATTATTTGTAAGGATAGAAATGGAGATGGACCTGCTCACAGAGAAGTCGGTATCGTATGAGCAACAATGCCCCTTTTCAACACATCCAATTTCATACTACTCTGGAAGCTGTGCTCATCCACCTATTGGTGGGATCTCTTATCCCAAAATGTTCAATTTACTGCAGGTTCTGACTTAACTCTAACTGTCCTAAGTAATTTTGTAGAGTACCAGCATGAATGGTCAAGGCTGGAGTTATAAAGCATATGTTTGCCATTCTTCTACTGTAGGATGTTGAAGACAACATATGGAAGTGATCACCTCCTTGTGCTTTGCACTATGTACTTTCCTTCCTGGATTCTTCTGTGGAAAATTGACCAAGCTGACTGGAATATCATTTTCCATCTTGTAAAATTTAATGCTGATAGAGTCAGCCATACACCTATCAACAGAGCAGTGATGTATGTAAATTATGTTATCCATGATGCAACAAATACAATCCCAAAAACATCTAAATTTCCACTATCCAATACCATGGTAGAACCTTGAATACCAAGCATCCAAAGCAGATCAAGACAGAGCATAGGGATATATTTTGAAAATATTCTATCTTACATCAAATCTCATAGCTTTTAAATGTGCATGTAACAAAGCACTTTACATTAGCTGTCAGAACCAAGAAGAATTGTGGATCCAATTTACAGTGTCTGTCAATCATATGACCAGTGCAACAGTAATATGGGATAAAATCCAGAAAACGAAAGGTAGATACAAAACATACAATTCATTTTGGAACATAATGGATGTCTAGTTGTTTGAATTCAAAGGAAATATAGATACTTGAGGAGAAAGCATTGCTGGAATCTCAGCAACAGCTTCTTATCCCCATGAATTTTTGATACTGAAAGAACAACAGAAACAGCAACTTTTCTAGAAATGGACAGCCATACAATCAATCAATCATCACTAAGAAGAACTGAAAATAGCATTTTTCTCTCCATACCATGCATGGAGAGAAAATGGGCCTGATGACTTCACAATTATGAGATAAAACATCTCCCATCATCATCTTCCAGGGATCTCCTCATAGCAGAATACTTACTGAGGAATAGTTTCTGGACTCATGACATAAGGCAATTTGCCACTGCCTTTCCAAAAACATTGTTCACTGGCTCTGACCAGCTGCATTTAAGATCTTGGAGAAAATGATTAGTGGCATTTAAAAAACAATGATCTCTTTTCTAACACATGTGGCTTTTGTAGATGCTGATATCAATGTTGGACCATTTGATTCATTTAGAAACTTCTTTCAGATACATTCCTGAGACATAAACATCTGGTTTATGTCTCTAAATGTCCCATTTTTTCCATGTAATTTTCTCTGACATAGAAAGTGATTATTACACAGCCTAGAGATGTGGCATATTTTAAAAGACCTCAATAATCTTGGTGTCAGCAAACATCTTCATGTTGTTATGAACTCTCTCTCTCGCCACATCTTTCAAGTCTGAGTGGGAATGTGCTTCTCACTCAAGACCTGTAATGGCAAGACCATGTAATAGTCTATTAGTTATGATTAACTAGCAACTGGTATTGCTCTTAGAATTAGAGTCTGCTTCATTCTTTAGATCTGCCATCACTGCAAGATAATGAAGTATCAGATGAAAGAATGCATAAGGGTATTCTGCTAGAATTGTTTGGAATTCTGTTAGAAATGTTAGAACAGAAGAAATTAAGATTTTTGACTAAATAAACACACATAAAACCACAGTAATAGGTTTTTTAATATGTAAATATTTCGACCTAAGTGTCTTAGGACATCGTCAGTACAGTTGGGAACAATACTAGGAATAACATACAGATAGGGCACTTGAATACAATAGAATCCAAATGCGTGTAGCAGTGCTTTCTAGCGTTAAAAAAATAATTAATTAAAAAAATTTAATTATTTTACACAATTTTGTATGACAATTTCCCATACTTTAGGAATGGCAAGGACATCATTGCGGTTTAAATTGGGTCTGTGAAGTAGGACTTCAGCACTTTTTTTTATATAAATGTTCATGTTTGTATGAAGATCTGTGTAGAAGTTTGGTCTTTTCCCGGTGGATCTCCTATGGTTTGGGTTTTCAACTCTGTGTTGGGAGAGGCCGGATTTCTGCGGCTTGATGAGACAGATGTGGTCTTGATGTTCAGAGATGCGTTTAAGAACAGATCTGCCTGTCTGCCCATAGTACGACAGTTTACAGGAGCATGGTACCTCGTACATGCCAGGTAGTAACAGAGGTGGGAGTTTGTCTCTATGGGCAGACAGGCAGATCTGTTCTTAAACGCATCTCTGAACATCAAGACTACATCCGTCTCATCAAGATGCAGAAATCCGACCTCTCCCAACATGGAGTTGAAAAGCCAAACCATAAGATCCACTGGGAAAAGATCAAATTTCTACACAGATCTTCATACAAACATGTACATTTATATAAAGAAAGTGCGGAAGCCCTACTTCACAGACCCAATCTAAACCGCAGTGTTGTCCTTGCCATTCCTAAAGTATGGGAAATTGTCATACAAAATTGTGTAAAATAATTAAATTTTAATGTAATCTAAATAATCTAATGTATTTTTTATTTATTCATTTATTATTATTTTTTTTTAATGCTAGAAAGCGCTGCTGCATGCATTTGGATTCCATTGTATTCATGCGCCCTATCTGTATGTTATTCCTAGTATTGTTCCCAACTGTACTGATGATGTCCTAAGACACTTAGGTCAAAATATTTACGTATTAAAAACCCTATTACTATGGTTTTACATGTGTTTATTTAGTCATGAATTCTCCACAGGTTTCTTTATATAATTAAGTGATTTTGTTAAAGATGTGAATCTATCTAAAGAATTTGAAATGTTGTATTTTGTCTTCAACAATGGAATTTATGAGTTCCAGGAACAGAAATTCTGTTTTTTAAAAAAAAATGCAATTTGTTAATGGCAAAACTCCAATGTTCTTTTTGAAAAAAAATTAATAAGTTCACAGGCTAAAAGCTGAAAACTTGTTTTGGACTATTCCAAAACAAGCTTGAAAGCAACTAAGATGAAAACCCAAATGGCTATTTTTCTGGGGACCGTAATTAAAATTAAGTGGATAAAAATCCCTTGTTGTTTTACAGCCAATAAGTGAAACTCTAAGATAGAGAACTACAATCTATGAGTTTCATGCCAAAGAACTATCGGCGAATCCAAGCGTAAGTGACCACTTGGTAGTACAACACCAAGGCAACTCGAAGCAAAGGTGGAGAAGCTCCCTCACTATCCTTGATTCTTTCTCATAATGTAAAAACACAGCTACTAGGAGATGTAATACTGTCATTACATTATGAGGAGAGGTTACTACCCAGACCGGTTTCAACCTTTTTTGAATAAATATCAATATAAAAACCAATATCAAGGATAGTGAAGGAGCTTACTCCACCTTTGCTTCGATTTGCCTTGGTGTTGTACTACCAAGTGGTCACTTGCGCTTGGATTCACAGAGAGTTCTTCGGCATGAAACTCATAGATCATAGTTCTCGATCTTGGTGTTTTGCTTACTGGCTGTAAAACAACAAGGGATTTGTATCTCCTTAATTTTAATTAAGGTCGCCAGAAAAATAGTCGTTTGGCTTTTCATCTTAGTTATAATATATAGGCACACCTTTATGGCATTCGTATAGTGAAGATATGTAAGTTCTTTTCACTTAAACTTTGATATCATCCAGGTCTACCTACTCAGACTGGTTTCAACCTTTATTGAGGTCTCATCAGTCTGGGTAGTGACCTCTCCTCATAATGTAATGATAGTATTACATCTCCTAGTAGCTGTGTTTTTACATTACGAGAAAATATCAAGGATAGTGAGGGAACTTGCTCCACCTTTGCTTCGAGTTGCCTTGGTGTTGTACTACCAAGTGGTCACTTACACTTGGATTCACCGATAGTTCTTCGGCATGAAACTCATAGGTTGTAGTTCTTGATCTTAGAGTTTCGCTTACTGGCTGTAAAACAACAAAGGATTTTTATCCCCTTAATTTTAAGCTTGAAAGCAGTTTCGTTGCATAACAGTAACAATAGGTCTCAAGTATTGATAAATGCAAATAAGCATGAAGGAAACTTTCTGAAAATATATCCTGGACTAGATATAATAAGGTGTGAGGATAAGCTACTGGAATACCTGTGGCAATTTAAAAATAATTTCATTATTGCTGAATATGAGTAGAGGATTTCTAACGCATCACTACTTCTTGTGCATATAGGACAGCAAGACAATGACATAAATGTAAAGAAATAAATAAATAAAAAGGATTTTTCTGTTATTAACACAAATCGCCATAGAGTTGCTCATTCAACCAACAATATGTATATCATGTTGAATCTTCAACTTGTTTATGTGCCTAGCATTCACAACACATTCTGCCAATGCATTACACTCACTCACCACTCTTCTTATAAGAAATCACTTCAACACATCTTTAGAAAACATCATAGAATTAAAACTTTCAATTGTGGCAGTTTATGATTCTTTGGATAACTATCTATTTTATATATATTTTTATCTCTTTGTGTCCCGCGAAAAACTTAAAATAATGGACTTAATTCTACACCTCCGAATCAAAAAATTAGAATCAAAGAAAAGGATCGAATCTAGTTGCCAAATAGAGGAACATTTTCTCGACTGGTTCCAGAGTTAGTCAATCTCTGGCATGGACAAGCAGGTTTTTTTCTCCTGGAAACTCTAGTTTTTCGTCCTGTAAACTCAAGAAAATCGGCTGTTGAACCCACACAATTTTCAGACATTAAAAATATTATATTACGAACCACGAGATGGCAGCACTTGTTAGCTGTCTTCTTCACTGTGTACCGATTAATTAGTGATAGCCATAAGCCACCTATCTCTGATTGGCTACCAGTGGAGACTGAACTGCCTACCCAGTCTCCAAAAGTTAGAAAGGGCTAAAACGGCCTCGCCTACTCCCTATATGGGAACAAAAAGGTGTTAGATGATTTTTTTTTTTAAATAAATGATAAGAAAACTGTTATTTGAAAACATTCACAAAATCAGAATAATTTTTAAAGTGGTTCCAAATTTTTCTGATTGGGTTTGAGGAGAGCATAGAAATGGCATATATTTCAGTAGCTGTGGGACTGACTCGTGTGAGGAATCATTTGCGCATGGATTTCAGTTAATCATTTGCTAAACATGGGTCAAATGAGTGACATATCAGAAGCTAAGAAGTTTCGTATGGTGTCTCTACACAAAGGCCACACTCAACAATTTATAGCTAAGGAACTGAAATGTGTATCTCTTCAGTATCTCTTTTTATGCGTATCTTTTTTATGCAGTTTTGAAGTTATGCAGTGCATATTTCATGTAAATTCAGGGTTTCCCTGTTGTATATAATGAGCAACATGTTGCAGCACATTCTGGCGTAACGCGAGTAACACGTAAGCAGTGAGTGTCCGTGAAGTTTAATTTTGCATGTGAGTAAGTGTTTGTCTTTTAATTATCATAAGTCTAAATTTTGCTAATTTTTATTGAGGCGGGGGGTTACAAGTGGAGTCCCACAGGGCTCAACCTTTATATCAATGACATTGTCAGTGGATTGCAAGGGGATAGTCAGTTGTTTGTGGACGATGTGAAGCTGGGAAGGGTTGTTGGTGGTGGTGCGGATGTGGTGGCCCTGCGGGAGGATTTGAATAGGCTGGATGGATGGGCGGATGAGTGGGGATATCGGTTTGGTGCAGCAGGATGTGGGGTTTTGGGGTTTGGGGGACACTGATTGGATGCTGCATACTCTATTGGAGGAGCTATACTGGAGGAAGTTGTGGAGAGAGGGGATCTGGGGTTGATGGTTGGTGGAAACCTGGGGTTTGGGGGACGTATTGCAGGGTTGGTGAAGGTAACACAGAGGATTGTTGCAATAATGAGAAGGACACTGACCAGCAAAGATAAAAAAAAGAGTTATCATTCAGTTGTATAAGACTCTCATCGGACCGCGCTTGGACTGTTGTTCGGGGATTTGGTCCCCAGGATTTGAAGGGGATAAATTAACTGTGGAAAGGGTACAAAGGCAGATAACAAAGATGGTTTCAGGACTGTGCAATGTTAGTTGTGGGGATCGGCTGGGGGGGTGTGGACTGCAGAGTTTGGTGGATGGAAGGAGAGGTGATATGATTGAGACTTTTAGGCTGTTGAGGGGTGGTTGCAGAGTTGACACTGGGGGGCTCTTTTGCTTGGTTGAACAGCGTGAGGGGGGCCATCCCTGGGGGTTGGTGGGGGGGGGAGCGGGAGGGTGAGGAGTGGTTTCGTTGCATGGAGGGTGGTCGAGCCGTGGAATGCGTTGCCTGATGGAGTGGTGAGAGCGAGAATGGTCAATGGGTTTAAGGAATGGTGTGATAGACTTTGCGTTTCCTGGGAGGGACCTCCCATGATGGGTCTTTTGACTTCATGGAGGCCTGAATAATAATAATAATAATTTTTGCTTGAAATAATGGAAAAGATGACACTATTTAGGTAGATGACTTTGATGATGCACACAAGGAAATGGCTCTTGAGTTTGGAAGTAGTGATAGCGAATAGGGGATTCTTGGTAAGTCATACCCATTTTCAGTTTTTTCCTGAAAACTTTAGTTTCCAAAAATCCCTGCATATATCTTGCACCTCGATTTTTTAGCTTTAATTTTGGGAAAAATAGTGAGTTATATTTGAGTAAATGCGGTAAATTCATATTTCTACAGAAGATTTTTAGTTCTGATACCAATGTTTCCTATATAGGGACTTTCTCTGTTCTTATTAAACTGAGACTATAGTTTCAGTCTCCTGCCATATTTAAAGCATCATACAGATAAGGATCTGTAGATGAGACGAAGGTTATTCAGTCTTTTGGTTATTGGGTGAGTAAACAACCACAAATCTAATAGTTTTCTATTTACATCTCCAATCATTGGCAATAATAGAGATTGATGAGGCTAGGGACTTAGGGGTATTGGTAGATAGGGAGATGAAGTTCAGAGGACACATTGCTAAGGTGTCCAAGATTGCACATAGGATTACTTGGTCGTTGAGGAACACACTGACATCCAGAGATAAAGAGGTTATCATTCCCCTTTATAAAGCATTGATACTCCCACATTTGGATTACTGTGCTCAGGTCTGGTCACCTGGATTCCTTGGAGATGAGGAGGCTGTGGAGAGGGTTCAGAGAAGAGTGACCAAGTTGGTGAGTGATATAAAAAATGCTCCCTACATTGATAGATTGAGAGCTTGTGGATTGCAGAGATTGGTTGATAGGCGAAGAAGAGGGGATATGATAGAAACATTCAAATTACTAAAAGATTTTTATAGGATTGATGCAGGGGAAATGTTTCAGCTGTGTGATAGTGATGGAAGAACAAGAGGTCATCTCTGGAAATTAAAGAAGAGTGTGGTTAACAAAGGTGTCAGTTTTTTGCCTGGAGGGTGGTGAATGAGTGGAATTCATTGCCTGACTTAGTTGTGAGCTCTTCGTCTGTAAATAAATTCAAGAAGAGATATGACAGATATTGTTTTGCTAGTTTGGGTCTCCCGCGATGAGTCTACTGACTCCATGGAGATACCCGTAATAATAATAATAATAATAAAATGTAAGGTTATGCATTTTGGGGTGAAAAGATTAGCAGCAGTATATCGCATTGGTGGAACTGTACTCCAGGAGATTGATGAGGCCAGGGATTTGGGAGTGTTGGTGGATATGGAGTTGAAGTTTAGGGGACACATTGCAAAAGTGGCTAAATCAGCTTATGAAATTACTTGGTTGCTGAAAAATACTTTAACAAGCAGAGACAAACAGATTATTGTTCCTCTGTATCGAGCCTTGATAAGACCCCCATCTAGACTACTGTGCCCAGATATGGGTGCCAGGGTTTCTTATGGATGGGGAGGAGGTGGAGAGGATCCAGAGACGAGTGACCAAGATGATAACAGGTCTATGGAATGAACCTTATGAGAACAGGTTGAAGGTTTGTGGGTTGCAGAAATTGGTGGATAGACGGAAAATGGGTGATATGATTGAGACATTCAAATTACTGAAAGTTTTCTATAAGATTAATTCATAAGATATTTTTCGGAATAGGACTGGTGGTGGGAGGACTAGGGGCCATATGGAAGCTGGGCAAGAGTGTGGTTAGCAAGGGTTTTAGAGCTAGGTTTTTACTTAGAGTCGTGAATGAGTGGAATAAGCTGGCAGAGTCTGTTGTGGGTGCCATGACTGTAAATGAGTTCAAGGCAAAGTATGATGATACTGTATGAATGTTGATTAGTTGTTCTTGATATGATGTTAGGGCCTCCCTTGATGAGTCTATGGACTCCTTGGAGTTGCCCGTAATAATAATAATAATAATCTACATTATCAGCTGAAATCATTACTTTGGCACATAAAATTGGTGGAGGAGGTTTTGGTACATTTAGCCACAATGATGTGGACAAGTTGCTTGTGGATAATGCCTTAAGTGACCATGATATTATTGGATATCGTTTAACTTTAGATATCATTGAAGATTCAGAAAACAATAGTGAAGCAGAAGAAAAACAAAAACCTGTCCCTTTAACTGCAAATATAATTCGAGGTCTTGAACGGTGCAATAAATTGGAAAATCATTTTCTTGTTAATGACAATTTCTGAACGAGCCTTTAAATTCCGATGTGAGCTGAAGAACTGTATGTCTGGCTATTGCGAGTTGTATAAAAAATTAGTAAAATCATCATCGCAAAGTTTAATCACTAATTACATTGTCAGAAGAAAAAATCAGCCATTGCCTTTACCATACAGATCTGATGTGCTGACTATCTCTTCTGGTGATGAAAGTGATTTCGCATCAGTTTGCAAACGTTGCCGAATATTGTGTATTCAAGATACCAAGTAAATTTATATGAACTTGGTTTTTAATCCTATTTCCCAAGAAATAAACAGACAAGAAAGTGAAGTTTGCGCCTGCAAGTACTGCAAGTCTAAGGCAACTGATCCCTAAGGTAGTGCCAGTCGAGGCAACTCGTGGTAAAGATGGATAAAGCTGTGATCACTATTCTTAGTATTTTTCCTCTAATGTAAAGCACATCCCCTTGCGGAGATGTATGATGCTAAACATTAAAGCAATGGTCACTACCTATACCGGTTTCGACCTTTGTTGTGGTCTCATCAGTGGGGGCCAGACCTGAAAATACTAAGAGTGAAGTAATGCAGAGCTCATTATGTATTTTACCAAAACAAGTTGCCAAAAGGTGTTTTAACCTTATAAATAAAATCTCAGGATGAGAGATTGATGTAGAAAATTTTTATCTTGGGTATATATTATGTATTCAAGATACCAAGTAATTTTATATGAACTTGGTTTTTAATCCTATTTCCCAAGAAACAAACAGACAAGAAAGTCAAGTATGCACCTGCTAGTACTGCAAGTCTAAGGCAACTGATCCCTAAGGTAGTGCCAGTCGAGGTAACTCCAGTTGCCGTAGACTTGCAGTACTTGCAGGCGCAAACTTGACTTTCTTGTCTGTTTGTTTCTTGGGAAATAGGATTAAAAACCAAGTTCATATAAATTTACTTGGTATCTTGAATACATAATATATACTCAAGTTAAAAATTTTCTACATCTATCTCTCATCCTGAGATTTTATTTATAAGGTTTTATTTAAAACACCTTTTGGCAACTTGTTTTGGAAAAATGCATAATGAGCTCAGCATTACTTCACTCTTAGTATTTTCAGGTCTGGCTCCTGCTGACGAGACCTCAAAGGTCGAAACCGGTATGGGTAGTGACCATTGCCTTTAATGTTTAGCATCATACATCTCCGCAAGGGAATGTGCTTTACATGAGAAGAAAAATACTAAAAATAGTGATCCACCTTTACCACGAGTTGCCGAATATTGTCTAATAGTGACGATAGTACTGATGAAAAAATATAAAAAAAATTGTCACTTTTCAATAAAATTAAAAGAATAAAGCTTTAAAACAAATTTAGGCATTCTTATTTTCCTGAATTTTTATATACTCTTTTTATGCGATTTTAGCAAATTATGGAACATATCCTTAATTTTTCAACATAAGTTAGGTCTTTTTTGCGTGATTTTTTATATGTAGTTTTTTGTGGAATGTATCTACCGCATAAAAAAGAGATCCGACTGTATTCTAATAACAGAGTTTTCAAAATAATCACTGCAATAGTGGTCAAAAAGTAATAACCACATCAAGGTATGAGAGGAGATTGAAAAATATTGTGAAGGAAAACCGCTGCAATATTGGTCAAATCAACTTCACAAATTTGGCTTTAAATCATGTGTGCCTAAGACAAAGCCACTTATTTCTAAGCAAAAGGCAGCTAGAGTGCAATGGTGTAAGCAAAGAGACTGTTGCAGGGTCAGGAAGACTGGAAAAAGGTACTTTTTGGCGATTTAAGTATGTTTTGTGTGTCATCAAAGAATACATGTTTGCCGTCTTAAGCAAGAAGCATTTGATAAAGAATGCATGAAACATTTGGTGAAATTTGCAACCTTTGTCATGGTACGGGCTTGTAAGATTGCAGAGGGTCCAGGTATGCTGTGCATTGTGTGCAAAAGAGTCAATTCCAAAGTGTACCAAGAAATCCTTGAGCACTTTATATTACCAGCATTGGAAGATTTATGTGATGGCGATTTCCTTTTTCAGCAAGATTCAGCTTCTTATCACACTTCCAAGACCACTACTAGATAACTCAACGAAAGGCAAATCAATCTAATTCTTTGGCCAGCTAACTCACCAGATTTAAATCCCATTAAGAATTTGTGGGGAATTATGAAGAAGCATCTTCAATAAGTTGCACCAAGAGACAAAAATGAATTTGTTTCTAGTCTGCAGACCATATAGACATGTTTTGATAAAAAAGACCGAACCACTAGTAAATAATATCCCCAACCATTTACTAACGGTCATAAAAGCTAGCAAAGTACTAATTATCATGTTGTCGCTTAGACTATAATTTTTGTGCATTTATTTTCACATGATTCTAATATTTTGAACCATGTTAAAAATTATTCTAATTTTGTGAATGTTTTCAAATAACAGTTTTCTTATTATTTTTCTTTTTCTAATTTATTATTCTAATTTTTTGATTCGAAGGTATAATCTATAAGATTTCTAAAAGTTCAGAACCCAACTTAAGATCTCTGTTAGACCACAAACTAAGAAGTACAGTAAACCCTCAATTTAACGGACTAATAGGGGCTAACGTGTGGACGTTAAATCACGAATTTTTTAAAATAAAAATACCTGTAACATTATACTGCGATTTTATCAATGTCAGCACTGTAATAACAAAAAAATTGTTTTACACACACTTTTAGATAAGTTAATGTGAAGTTAATGTTCAATGTTAAGGCACTTGGTTTAGGTAATCCTGCTTTGAAACTCAAGTTTTTTTTTTAACTTTTGAATTCTACTGTTTTTTTTATAATTAACTCCCTAAAATTACGAAAATGTGTGTAATAAAACTGCTGCAGAAAGTCACACCACGCGACAAAAGAACCAATTACAGTACAATTGGAGTGATATCATATCCTAATCATTCGCTGAACATGTTTTATGAGCGGTGACTCATTTATGTCAGCTAAATTACTACAGCGTTTTTCCAACATATGATGGCCTATTTGCCAAAATTTGTTAAAAATAATAGAAAATTAATAACAAAAATAACCTGTTAATTTAATTATAAGCAAATCTTGGTTAAAAGCATTTTAAAATTAACAGGGTGTTAATTTTCACATGTGACATACAGACCGGAAATTTTGTCCCGTTAAATCGTGGGTTTACTGTATTAAAAGATGAAGAATTTGAAAAGATTTAGCTAAAATAGAACTAGTAAATTCTATTTTTTCTACTTTTCCAGAAATAGTAGAACAGGAAATATTGCTTAGGGAGGGGGGACAACAAAAAAAGCTGATAATTATGAAATATCACAAGGACCAGGAAGATCAGCTTTCTTCTTGTCTAAACTACTTTCTAAAAATCTTGGTGCAATGTGTGATGAGAAGGCAGTTCTGCAAGGTATTATGGTGTTAAATTGTGAATGAAACTATGTTGTGTAATTTATTTTTTTTCATTCACATTTAACATTGCTTATTATGTATTAATCATGATTTGTATAAAAATTATTTATTATTCCTTAATTTAGGATTACTATTTAAATAATTATTCTAAACTTAACCTACTATTAATTTATTAAACAATAATATCTGTAGAATTTATGATAACTAAAATATATATATGATGTAACGAAAAGTATTATTATAATTAATTCTATACGTAATGAAAAAGCTGATTAAGTAGCTCAAATATTCTGTTTATTCTTATTTGTGAAAATTTAACGTTATGTAATCACTCATGTAGTAGTAGAGCATTGTATTATATTAGCGAAATGTTTGCGTTCATTTGTTGTCATGGAGACGCATGAAATAAACAAGCACGAGTCGAAGAGAGCGTGACCTTCGGACTGAAAGGAGAGGAAAAGGAATCGAAGATTTTTAATTAGAGAGAAGAGAGAAAGTTTTGCGGAGCGGGAAGGAAGGTAGGATACAAGCAAAGGAAGTGGAAGAAAATTATAAGTTCTCTAGGGCAGAAATTCAT
Organism: Typopeltis vanoorti; assembly: GCF_054136105.1. Lineage (NCBI taxonomy): Eukaryota > Metazoa > Arthropoda > Arachnida > Uropygi > Thelyphonidae > Typopeltis > Typopeltis vanoorti. The sequence continues at coordinate 127,696,070 of NC_143561.1, forward strand.
GAGAATAGTGTTTAGAAGTGAGCCAAAACATAGTGAATCATATACTTAGCTGCAAGTGAAGTCAGCTGTGTTGTATAGGAAAATTAATGCTGTATCCGGATAAATAAAGAACTGGACATTCAATGGAAAATTCTGATTAGTTCCAGTTAGGCTAGGATTACGTCTTAACTCTATGTTGCCCTGAGAAGAATTATATTGAAATTAACTAGTTTGAGAAAAGTAAACAAGGAAAGATATCAGTGCCTTATTGATGTGTTTTTTTTGAGTAGTGAAGTGCAATTAACAGTAGTTCAGTTAAATCGTTGGAGAATATTTATTAATGTGTTCCGCTAACGTAAATAAGTTAATTCATAAGTGTGCTCACAATTAATTGATGTATTGAAGATTGTATCTGGTAAGAGTAGTCATATTTGTTTGTTTATTCTAACATTAACATATCTTCGAAGTTCAAAGTCCGAAATAAGATTGCTTGGAATATTGTCTACCTTGATTAGTGCTTCCTGTGAATTTAAACATTAAGTACAGCTGATGGATATGTGGAGACTGATTAAATAAGAAGTTTCGTTTTATTAACTTGAGTTAAGAAGGCTTGTGATTTTGAAGCTGTGAATTGTATGTGAAAGTTTAGAACATTGAATTGGAATGAGTGACTTAGCAAGATGTATTAAGTTAATTGTATTGTTTCATTTTAAAGCAGAATTCTTGTATTTGTTATATATATCATATATTAAATGTTTTATTTTGTTAATCTAAATATTGTGTTTGCCTGAATTCCTTTTTATTGCACTGTTCATAAATATTCGAGTCTTGCAGGAACCCCAAGTGGAATAGTAAATAATTCGCCCTAAATAAATGAGGAGACTGCTAACTTAATTAAGAATTGATCCTACTATTTTATATAGACTAATCTAAAAATAGGGTGGCGCAGTATAATTATAAATTTCCCTACTTTTGGATCGGTGATCAATTTGCAATTAGTTGTTATATTGATAAGAGTGACTTGAACCAAGATGGCGGATTTAGAACATAACATAAAAATAGAACGTCACGACAATGGTAACGATACAAAAAAAAAAAAAAAAAAAAAACTGGAATGCTATCATGATGGGAGACAAAAGAAAAAACAATGCTGTTTGTTTTTTCAAAGATACATAAAAAATTGATTATAGAGGAAATGAAATACATGAACATTTAAATTTGTGCATATTTTATTGGTTTTAATATAAGTAATACATACAAGTACTTAAATTTCGTCTGTTTCCAAGTATGGTCTCTTCTATACTCTCCAACACTGTACTATGAAATACCTTTTCTGTAATTGTTCTACAGAATCTCTAACTAACTTAAATCTGAAGGAACGTCCAATGCATGGCTCATATGAAATCTACAAGGACTGGTTTACAATAATTCTGCTTTTCACAAAGCATTATTAATATGATGGTAAGATTGACACAAAGCTGAAATTAATCTAATATAATGAAGCGATTAGTAAAAATTTTATTACCTGAGTAGGTGATGACACCATTGCTATACTGTTTGTTTTGGATGAATTTTGACTAGATATATCTGTCCTGGCAGCTCCTCCACCAGATGAAGCAGATGACTCTGAAGATAACATAGATACACTATCTGAAAATGCAGAGTCATTGTCTGGGCTGTCAGTCCTAATACCATATTCCATTTTGTGCACTCTCACATGATCATCACAATCCACATCACCACTAATTTCAAACTTTGATCTTGTACCTCCTGAACTAGAACGGCTGTGGCTGAAAAATCTTTTAGGTCCTTGAGAAGTGTCATGATGGCCACTACAGGAACTGACACCAGATGCTAGACTTGGTGCAGGCCCTCCAACACTAAACCTAAGACTTTCTCCTGTGATGTTACTCTGAATAACAGAACTAACACTGCGGGCATGTCCGTGATGCATCATCTCTTGATCAAACTGGCTTTCAAGGGCACATAATTCACCTAGAATGGCATCCAATTCTACATCCTGGCTATCTAAAGAGTAAAATTTAAAAAAAGCATGAATTTTTATGGTAATATCAATAATTAAAATTGCTAAATGTTTTTATATGATATTTAAAATAACAAGCTTATTGAATACAAAAAATATTACTTTTGAAATATGAGGGGGAGGGTCTGAAAAGTTCTGATAAACATCGAAAACAAAAATGATATTAAAGCAACTGATATAACCACAAGAAAAAACGTATTGTTTTCTTTCTTGTTTCATCAAATTGTGATAATTTGTTCTTTTCCTTTTAGGATATATAAGATATATATTATTATTATTCAGGTCTTCATGGAGTAAAGAGACTCATCGTGGGAGGTCCTTCCTAGGAAACACAAAGTCTATCATACCACTCCTTGAATGTTCTTGCTCTCACCACTGTCAGGCAATGCATTCCACAGTTCAACCACTCTCCACGCAAAGAATCCACTCCTCATCCTCTTGTACCGCCCTTATGCAATGGCACTATCTTACCTTCCTTCCATTCCTTGGGTACCTTTCCCATAGCTAGACTTTCATTGAAAAGCCAGGTCAATGGAGCTGTCAGTTATTTAGCACGTTCTCTCAAAACCCATGGTGAAATACCATCCAGTCCCACATCTTTACTAACATCCAGAGTACTCAGCATTTGGAACACACTCTCCTCTTGCACCTCTAAACCTCGAACCTGTCCTATCCCTCTAGTATTAAAATCTACTTCTCCAGGATGAAATACTCCAATAAAGTGTTCATTGAACAACTCCACTATGTCCTCTGATGTTCTCTGCATCAGTCTCTCTATTCCCATTTTTATCCCAAAATGTCATTCTTCGACAATAATTTCTCCTCCTACTGCCCACATATATGATTCTACCTCAATTCCTTCATTGTGATTATCACAACTTTTAAGCCCACCCTCATACTAGCATTAATAAACAAAAACCATATATAATAGATTAATTTATTTTTATTTGTTATTATTTTTGGTAACCCCCACAGAGTCAGATTCATCGTGAGAGGCCCACCCAACCAGCAACATGTCTCTATCATAATTAGTTTTGAAATTATTTACACTACCTGCATTCACAATCTACTCTGACAATGCATTCCACTCACCAACAATTTGCCATGCAAAAAAATCTTCTCCTCACTCTCTCTCTCCTTCACCATATTTTTATACAACTTCCATGGATGGCTTCTCATTCTTCACAACTTAAACATCCACTCTTTTTATAATACCTTCTGTATTAATCTGATAGAATCCCTTAACTAACTTGAAGGCTTCTATCATTTCTCCTCTTTTCCTCCTATTTCACCAACTTCTGTAATCCACATTCCCTCAAATTCTCTTCATAACCAACACTCCAGAGTTCTGAATCATTTTGTTAATTCGTCTTTGGACCCTTTCTAGTGTTGCCACATCACAATGAAAACCAGGTGACCAAATCTGAGCACAACAGTCCATATATGCCTTACCAATGCCTTATATAGAGGCACCACCACCTCCTTATCTCTACATGTCAATGTACTTTTTATCATAGCAGCAATATGATGTGCAGTCTTTGCAACACTTGCAATCTCTCAGAACTTCAGTCCACTGACTACCATCACTCTAAGATCCCAAATCTCATCTACTTCCTGAAGTACAGCTCAGTCAATACAGTACATAGCCTTATATCTCCGTATCCCAAAGTGTAACACCTTGCATTTATTAATATTAAAACTGCAATCCCACTCATTTGTCCAAGCTAAAAGCTTAGATAGAATTATCAAACTTTGTATCATCGGCAAACATTTGAAGATATCCAGTCAATACACATAAAATATCATGAATAAATAAGTTAACAATAGGGGCCCAAGAACAGAACTCTGAGGCACACCACTGATCATCTTCCTTTTCTGAGACAATGCTCCATCATACACTGGCTAGTATTGTTCAGAAAGCCAATCTCTAAACGATCTAACCAATATAATATCTACTCCTATTCTTTGCAACTTACATACCAACTTATCATGTGGCAATCTATCAAACATTTATGCAAAGTCCATAAATATCATGGTATATGTCCCTTATCCAACACATTCGTCACCTTATAACTTGAAGCAGATTGCTAAAACAAGACCTGTATTTCACAAACCTATGCTGACCATCACAGAGAATCTGATATCCATCAATCCAATCCTGTATTCTATTTCTAACCAATTTTTTCCACCACTTTGATTACAACTGCAGATATACAGACCAGTCTATAATTGGAAACATCTGTCAAAACATGCTCATGGAGAGGTATTATTTTGCCTTCTTTCCACTCCTTAGAACCTTTCCTATTGCAAGACTTTCCTTAAATAACCAGGTCAAAGGCATGGCTAACTCTTTTGCACATTCTTCAAAAATATGTGGCGATACGTCATCCATTCCCATAGCCTTATTAACATCTAACCCAAGCAACACTTGATACCCCCTCTGATTCTTTTACTTGAATTCTCCTAATCCTTGTCTCCCTTCTACATGTTGCACAGCATCATTCACAACAGTATGATATATACTGATAAGGTGTTCATTAAATAATTTTACTATATCATTTCCTATGGTCACTCTGCTACCATAACTATCTACCAGTGTCACCTTCCAGAAAGGAATATGTTATGGTTTAATTCCAGAATCAGTCCTAATAATAATAATATAAACTTTATTAACAGCTTTGTCCTATTTAGGACTTGACATAACACCATGAGCCTTAAAGGGAATGTTTCAAGTTTTAATAGCAGCCTTGAACCTGTTTAATGAGAGTCTTGAAGAGCAAGTTTCAAAGAGTGGGAAGAGGATTTGAATTACATTACATACCAGTCTGTATGTCTTGAGTTGTGATTAAGGTGTTGGGGGAGAAGTTGGTGTGAGAGACAAGATACAGAATTTGGTTAATAGCCATGTTCCTTATGATGGATAACATGGATTTGTGAAAGGGAAGCCATGTTTCTACCAATTTACTTAGGCACTATAACAAGGTGATGAATACAATGAACAAGGATGATTGCATATATAATCGTATACTTAGATTTGCAAAAGCCTTGACAGTCACTAGTTGTGTGCCACAAAGGTCAGTTTTGAAGCCCATTATTGTTTTAACTTGTATATTAATAATATAGGATTAACTGGAGATGTGGATGTTTACAAATGGTGCATAATTGGGAAGAACAATGAGGTCATAATTAGATATGGTCTCTGTTTATTCAGATCCTCTTATCTCGTCTATTAACATTGAATAAGATATGAAACAGAGAATCTGACTAGGCTATTGGCAGGCACATGAGTGGAGATTACAGTTCAATTTGGTAGGCAAGGATGAAAGGCAAAGCATAAAAACTGGTGGAGAAATTTTGAAGGGGGGAAGAAAAGATGAAAGATTTAGAAGTAGTGGTGGGCAGGAACCTGAAGTTTAGGGATCACATTACTTGAGTTGTGAATCATCACATCAGATTATGGCTATAATAAAGAAGACTCTGAAGTTATGGTTCCATTTTACAAGTTCTTAATCTCGTCTCATGGATTGTTGTGCACAGATTTGGTCACCTTGGTTTTCATGGGGATGAGGATATACTGGAAAGAGTCCACAAAGGATTGACTAAGGTGGTCTCTAGTCTCCATAATGTGGAATATGAGGACAGATTACAGCAGAGCCTTGTAAAAAGAAGGGGGGGGGGATATTATTGGGACATAAGTTGGTAAGGGGATTGTTAAGGGGAAAAAATCTCCACACTACCCTTTAATTTGGAAGAGATATTTCATAAAATGATAGGAGAAACGGAAAGAAGGGGATCTCTGGAAACTGTATAAGAAGGATGTGAGCAAGGAGTAGGGATAAGGAGCAGGTTCTTTGCATGGAAAGTGTTTGGTGGATGGAATGCATGGCCTGAGAGTGTGGTGAGTGCAATAACACCGAATGAGTTTAAGGCACAGTCTGATGAACTTTGTGACAGTGGTACCTCCTGTGATGGGTTTTGACTTCAGAAGATCTCATGCTAATAATAATAGCATTACTACATGGAACCCCTTTCAATACTTTTTTCCTCAACTTCAAAGTTGCTTTGATATATAACTACTACTGACTCCCATTTACTGCTTCCATACAAAATGTTAGTTACTTATTTCATTAAGTAACCTCTAACTTATTAATTTTCAATATCTACACAATTGTCTTTTGACATTTACTTCATCTAACTAAATTCTTCATTCACAGTCAATCACTTCTTCAAATGTTCAGTTTCATCCTCCACAGGCTTCATTTCACTCTTTATTTTCACCGAGTCTCGCCTAAGTTCTACTACCCTACTTTTTCACTACTGCTTCTACCCACCTGTTTTTTTTAAATTTATTTATTCTCCATCTCTCTGCTCTACTTCAAATGTTCAGGTCTTTCACTCAATTTCTCTTGAATCTGATTTTTATACATCAACCCCCCATATACAAGAGATTCAAGACTTATAAAAGGACACTGTCATGTGTAGGAAAGGATCAGAGAGAAGAAAGGAATATTTAATATATTTCTTGAAGGGTTGGAGGTTGTACTGAGGAAAAATGGTACAGGATACACTATTCCAAAGGACAGAGTACATGTAATGAAAGAAGAGAATGAGAAGTTGGTTCATCGAGTCTGCAACCGAATGGTATATTGATGTTGACCAGCAACTACTCATGTTCGTATGACTAAAGGGAAGTAGAGGAATAGTGTCAGAGTAGTGTCTGTGGAAATACCTATAGAAAAGAAAGGGGCAGAAAGAGCGTTTTTGGGAAAGTGAGTGGAGGAAGTCAGTCAGTAAGAGGAGCATCATCTATTAAACAAATAGTTCTCTTTTGGATAAAATCTAGCAATCTGAGGAAAGTGTACTTTTTTTTGGGAGGGGGGGGTGAAAAGAATATTAAACTTCTTGGAAGCTGAAAAGGCTATGGATGTGATGTGTGTATATGCCCAGATAGACTAGTTCTGAAAGTCAATCCAAGGAGACAAACTGATCTTGGTTGAAGAAAAGAGGTATCAAAAGTGAATGGGGGGAGGACATGGTCATTCTTCTGGGAAATAAAGCAGGATTGTGTTTTGGTACTAAATTTTAATACTATCAAGAAAAGAACTCTTCATTTATCTTCCCAGCCCGTAGCTCTTTACACTTTTCAACATAAAATAATTTCCGCAGCATATTCACTGAGCCTGAGACAAAATGCAATCTTTGAGCTAAAACTTTCCCTAACACTGACCTTCAGGTACCATTTGTAAGAATTTTCAGCAGCAATAGTCAACCACGTGTCAACAACCCAAAATGACTTCTGCATAAACAAAAAATTAAAAAAGTCTATAAAATTAAGTAAACAACATATCAAAATGCTATTTCTGAGCACCATTCATGCTACATGGATTATCTTAACTTCCTCCATGTTATGCATATGCATAAACCAACACAATACCATGTAAAGCAAATCTGACAGAACCAGATCATTAATCCTTATTCCCATGTGTCCTATGTCTATATATATTGCATGGGTTCTTTTGGCCAGTTTGTTTGTTTTATGGGATAAAAATCCCTGCCACATATGAATTAAACCAGCTAACTCACCTTCAGATGAAAAGGCCTGATAAAAGTTCTTCTAATTCTAGATGGTATTCAAACCTAAGTCTTTCCAACCAAAGGGCACCATCAAAACCAAATGAGCTACAGAGGCCTTCACATGAATTATAACATAAATAATTCAGATTCATTATAGAAATGAATACAATATACCAACATAAAAACAAAACAGACATTTTTTTTATAATTTTTTGTACTTTTAATATTAAGGAGATTTATTTGTTTATTTTAAAATACATATCACTCTCAAATAAAAAGATGGCAGAAAGAATGGCAAATTGATGCTGTATGTAGGCAGGGATTAGGAGAGAAGAAATCTGTTGCTGTTCTTTTTGAAGAACAGAAAGTCTATAGAATACTTCATGGGGAGGGCAGTTCCCAAATTCAGAGACAGGGAATTAAAAATGAGCTTGAATAGTAGGTTCAATGGATTAGCAGTTAAACTGTAAATGGATTGCTGAGCAGGTGCTGATTGTTATTGTAGATTTTGCAGAAATGGCAGCAGAGGGAAATGATGGATGCCCATTATGCTAAACAATGTCAATGAAAATATCACACACATATTGGCTATAGATAGTTTGCATAAGAGAGAGAGAGAGAAAGGGGTCAGTAAACTACCCTCATTTTGTCCAGTATTAAGAACTTTTGGGAGATTATTGATACACTAGCTCAAAGGTGAGCAGCACTCTAAGCTTGGACAGACTTGAAATTTCTACAGAGTTAGTACAAATCACTACATTCTTTAAATGAAATTGTTATTACAATTATCACCCACAAATGGCTTGTGAGTTCTTATCCTTGTTACTACAAAGGATGCACACCTACAGAGGTAACTTCCATAATGGCAGAAGAAACATCATTATAATTTTGATTCTAACTGATGACTAGAATTGCTAGAGGAGTTCTGCTAACTCCCTTTTGAGAATAAAAAGGCATTACAAATAAAATTAAGTTTATTGTCATCTGCATCATCCTTCAACAGGATGGAGCTCTGTGGCACTCTACTTGCTCCCTTCATTCTTTTGGACTTGTAATTACAGAAGAATGCTAAAGATATCATGGACAGAAAAAATTACCAATGAAGATGTCTTAAAATCCATTGGCAAAGCTAAACATCTTGTACAAATAATCAAGAAACGAAAAACATCATATCTTGGCCACATCATAAGAAACAGCAAATACCAACTTCTACAAACTATTTTGGTAGGAAGAATTGATGGCAAAGGAACTAGAGGAAGAAAAAGAATATCATGGTTTGACAACATCAAGACGTGGACAGGAAAGAGCAGTGCACAACTGCTCAGATTGGCACAAGAGTGCAGTTTGTTCGCCAAGATGGTCGCTGACCTTCGATAGAAGATAGCACAATAAGAAGAAGAAGTTCCTGGCCTGGCTGGCCAAGTGGTTAGCACACCTACTCCCTAACCAATAGGCTGCAGGTTTGAATCCCAGAGTGGGTATGGATGTCTTCAGGTGGCAAATGAATTTCATCTAGTGCAAGACCACTCTGTTTAGTGGAGGCCCAAAGTGCTTTAAATGTTTCATGTTTGGTCTCTAGAACAGGATTTCCAGATTATGTAAAAATAAATAAAAATTATAAAAGATATACAAAATAAAATAAAAAATCCTTAGCTCAGCCATGGTACTAACACAGTATAAGTTTACAACCTTTCATGGCACTGATGACACTGGCAGACTGGCAACTGATATAGAATAAATACGTGAAGTATTCAATGTGCAGTTTTATCAGTGTATTTCATCCTCATGAAAGCAACATCATGAGGAGCTGAAGTGTAAAAAGGTATAGTGGATGAGTGAGTGATGATGAATCAGCAGGAAGTATATGAGGAATTGAATAAACATGTTAATAAAGCAGTGCGACTTGACAATATATCACTGATTGCCACCTTCATTCTCCTAGACTGCACTCCACCATCTCTGGTGTATGTCGGTCTATCAGCCACCCCTATCCATATTACTAATTCATATCCATTCCCATTTGCTCCAGCTTTTGTAATAGCTTTCCATGTGGTATTCTGAATGCCTTTGCAAAGTCCAACAGTATCATGGTGTAGCCATTTCCTTTAGACCAGGGGTCGGCACCACTGGGTTCGTGGGCATCCAAGTGTCCAAAAAGGCAATTTTAAAGTGCACACCACTGTGCCAGATATTGAAGTGTCGAACAACCTTCAAATTTTTTAGTGCACCTGTGAATTGCACATCACCAGTTAAGGGTTACGCACTTCTGTTGCATTTTACTTGATAAAAATAGCTATCCCTTATTAAGAAAACATGCTCTTAAAGTATATTCATGTGAATCTCTTTTTTTTTTTTCAAATATGAAGGATTTGAAATCCAAGTATTGATTACGGCACAATGATTCTGATTTAGACAATGCCTAAGAACCGGAAATTCCAATAATAAGTTAGTTGAATATCTGCAATGCAAAATATCAGATTAATGATTTTTTGAAGTACATATTTACGTTGTAAGTAGAATTTTGCATTAATAAATTCATTTAAAATAAATATGTATTGAATGTACTTAAAACTTACAACTTCCCCTCAAGCAAAATTAAGGTAAAGTGTCCTTTGTCATAAGCTAGCCATTTGGGATGCCCTTATTAGTAAAAAGGTTGTCGGCCTCTGCTTTAGACAATTCTGTTGTCACTTTATTATAAAATGTGAATAAATTATTTAGACAGGACCTATCCTTTACAATACCGTGCTGCTCACCATAGAATATAGTATCCTTATCCACCCACTGTTGGATTTTACCTTTACCAACTTTTACAATACATCAGCAACCTCTATAAGATATTAATTGGTCTACAGTTTGCTACTTTTGTCTTGCAGGCACCGTTATGTAATAAAACTATCTCACTCTCTTTCCACTGCCTTGGACCGTTGCCAGAGCTGACACTAAGATCAAACACCTTCAGAGGCAATGCCAGTTCTCTTGCACGTTCACACAGCTGACATGCTATACTGCTCTATTCACATTGATATTTTTCAGTATGCAAAACATCTCCTGTTCATCTACCTCAGGTTTGACATGTGTCTCTATCACATCAGCAAAAGTAAAATCTCCACCTGGATGATACGCCTTTGCAAAATGGTCACTTAACAACTCAACTATTTTGTGGCCTCTGTCACCTTCCTACCATCAGTACTGATTACAGTCATCCTTCTATAGTCATTTTCCTCTTACTTGCTATATAATGAAAACATTCTTTGGGATTTATTTTGGCCTACTTGACTAATTTTCTCTCAATCTCATTTGGCCTTTCTTACCATATTAGTCACCCTTCTCGCTTTCATGTTGTACTGTTCATGAGTATGCTGATCACCTTCTTTATTTTTATATTCACTTGACAGTGTTTTCTTTTTTTACACTTCTTGTTTTATATCTCTACCCATTCCACTTAATCCCCACTTGGTTTATCCTCCTGACCTTGGATATGCAGTCCGATGCTACTGCTCTCAAACAATCCCTGACTACTTCCCATGCACTACTGACATTCTTTCCTTGTAGCTTCTCAAATCATGGCACTGCTCCAATATGTCTCCTAAATCTGTCATAATTACCAGCTTTATATTTCAGCATAAGTTCTCTTGACAGAGAATTCCAAATGTCCCAGACCAAGACTGGGAAGATTAACATTTGGTCACTCTCCTGGATTAAAGGCAGAGTAAATATCTGGGTTATGGATATATCTTCTGATGCTATTACCAGATCCAGTACTCTCAAACTCCTTGTCCATGTTTCAGATAATTATGCCTTAGTATCTGTATATATTCTACTTCCATCTTGCCATGCCTTGTTTCTTCTCACCAATTTATGCACCCATAGTTGAAGTCTCCATAATAACTGCTCAGCCTGAACTCACTGTGTTAATCTGCCAATGCAAGGAATCTGCATTTTCCTGTGGACCCTTTGGTTTATAGTAGCAACCAACAATATATTTCGTCTTACTGGCCTCTATCTTGTATCAGACAGTCTCAAATGAAGCATCTACCCGAGTTCTGAAATCCTCTATCTTCTAATTTTGGTTGCAGTTCTTCAGCTATCATCAGCAAAACCCCACCTCCTGTTCTATTCCCCCTATCCTCCCTGAAAATATACTACCCTTTACATTCTCTCCCTGTAACTATATCGTTTTCTGTCAAACAGCTCTCACTGATTCCTATAATTTTTGGCCAAGCTGAACTGACCAATGCCCAATATTTTATCCATATAACCTTTTTGTTTTAAGAGGTCATTGTAAATTATAATTAGGACTGTAGTAATCCAGAATCTTAGCCTTACTATAACAAACACTTATGTCAAATTATTGATTAGGCCATCACTCTTACTGTATTAAAAGTATTAAATAATATAAATTTTTCTAGCCATGTAAAATCAGGATATCGCTTTGATGTAGTTTTTTTCTCCCTCCGCTCAATAGACATTAGACTAGTAGAATAACTAGTGAATCAAATTAGTGTCACTTTGGTATACTGTTTGAATTGTAGTGTGGCTTGTCTGTTATATATATGCATAATCTTAATATGAAAGTCTAAACAAAAAATTAAAACAATTATTCTTAACATTTTAATAGTCTCCATAATTTATCAAAATGAATGCTGATCACCATGTAACATTTAAAGAAAGGATCATTATTATCAGTGTTCACTCAAGTTATCCTTCCATAATCTTTCTTTCTTTCGTTTGTCATGTAGAAGAAATAACTGAGATTTCTCTTGGCCTGCACAGCTAATTCTCTCTCATAATCTGATTTTTCCTTCCTCACCATGCTGTTCACCCTTCTTGCCTGTACTTTGTATTGTTCATGAGTCTGCTAATCACCTTTTTACTCATACACTCTCCATAACAAGGGGACATTGCTGGAAGCTGTATAAGAAGAGTGCAAGCATAAGGAGCAGGTTCTTTGCATGGAGAATGGTTGGTAAGTGGAATGCCTTGTGGTGAATGCAGATATATTGAATAAGTTTAAAGCATGGTGTGATGGGCTTTGTGTTTCTAAAAGTGTGTACGATAAGTCTGACTCTATGGAGGTCTCGTGTTAATAATCGTCACATTTTATTCTTTTTATTGAAAATTTTTTTCACTTGGTTATAAATGAAATCAAAGATGCCAAGAAGTTATATTCTTGTTTAATCCTTTATCGAAGCATAAGCAAACCTATTTGCACATGAAGTATCGTCATGACCAGGCTGCTTGTATATAGAGACCGACTATACATTATTTGCCTTAGTATCCCATAATGCATAGCACACTTCCTTTCAGGTGTGTAAAATGCTATGCATTATTGGAAGGGTCGCTACCCAGATCAGTTTCGCCTTACGGAGGTCTCATCAGCGAGACCAGACCCAGAAGAGATACTGAGGTTGAATTTTTTTTTATGTTGAGCCCATACAAGAGAGGTTGATTAATCAATCTCTCATGTATGGGCTCATCATAAAGGAAAAGAAATTTGTTCAGTGGGTTTCGAGTTGTGCTGTGACAGGGTGACAGCCTACTTGTCATGGAAATATTTATAGAACACACATATTGCAGAAATGGGTTATTAATCATTTAGTTTAATTGTCCTCCACTGTAAGTGTTTTGAGGAAGCTCTTAGGGGCCCCTCCTGAGATGTGAGGGCAGTATTAAATAGCTGGATGGATTTGTATACAAAATAAACTGTTCAGAAATGAAATAACATCTTGAGCAAATGAGAAATCCTAGTTTTTTTGAAGCTGAGGAGGCAATGGGTGTGAGGTGTTTATGCCATGAGAGATTTGATGTCAGAGTGATTCCAAGAAGAGAAATTTCATCTTGTTTAGAAATTTGAGTGTTGTTGTCAATGGTAATAATGAAGAAATGGTTATTTTGTGGGAAAAAAGATAGAATTGAGTTTTGCTAGTATTGAAACTGACAAGGTTATCTGAACTTCAACCTTAGTATCACCTCTAAGTCTGGCTCCCACTGAAGAGACCTCAATAAAGATCAAAACCTGTCTGGGGAGTGGCTCTTCCCATAATGCATAGCATTATACATGTCTGCAAAGACATGTGCTTTGCATTATGGGATGCTAAGGCAAGTGATGTGAAGTCTTAGCTTCCTTATACGAGTGCTTATACGATATGCCCCAGTTCTGAAAATACTTTAGGTGCAAACTTTATTTGCTTACACTTGGATAAACGATTAACCACTTTACCGGCCATTATGGATCAAATACGCATCCGCATACGCTTCATATCCATCATATATTTCAATGTAATATCAATGGCCTCACACTTTTAATATGCACTTCGCATCCATGATAACTTGGACGTATATATATATATATATGTCTTGGCCAGTAGCATGGTTAAACCAAGTGTATATAATTCCTTGGTTTCTTTAATTTATGGTGTAACCAAGTGAAAAAACTTCTAACATCTAACTCTTAGGCAGAAAGAGTATGTGGGTAGAATATGTGCCTTCATTATTCTTGGGATTTTTAGATCATCATTATTGCTAAAACTAGGGTGGTTGATAAGAATTTCACAGGCCTCCTTAAATTTACATTCATGCCACATTTTGGTGCAATGCAAACAACAGGTGCCTTTCCAGTCAATTCTATATAGAGTATTCAGGGCATGATCAGAAAGGCTGGCTTGACCATAGTTATTAATTTAATGTCCCGTTTATGTTCCTTTTTGTCAGATAGGAATTGTGTGTCCTGTTTGACCTATAGAGGGTAAATTACAGGTGCAATGAATACAGTATACTGCAGGGTGGGCCAGTAGAGAAAATGGATCCTTGGATGAGTTGAGTAAGTTCTTCAATTTTGCAGGAGGTTTAAAGATGGCTTTAAGGTTGTTCTGTAAGATTGTGTTTATTTTATCTGATATCCCTTTAATGTATGGAATGCTTACAGTTTTATTGTAATCTAGTTTATTTTTGTTTTTAAGTGAGGTCATGTGAAGAATTTTGTTGATAGCATTTTGGATGTAGCCATCTTTCAGGAAGGTATTGCTGATAGCTTTTAATTCATCTTTGAGTGCTTGTTCAATGGTGCAAATCAAAGCCCTGTTTTTTAGTGTGCTAATGACATCTAGTTTTTGTGTTGGGTGGTAAGAGTTTGTGTGTATATATTGGTGTGTATGTGTATATATATATTGAAGGAAAAACTGCCAGAAGGAAGACATGTGACAAATATATCTAGCCTTTCAATCTTAATTGTGAATTGTATGTGTTGTTTGTTTAGGTGGCTGAGGAAAGTGTCTAATGTCTGGCAGCCACAGTACCCAATAGCAAAAACATCATCAACGTATCTAAGCCAGACTTTGGGTTTTAAAGTAGAGGAATCTAGAGCACATTGCTCAAAAGCTTCCACATGAAAGTTAGAAATTAGGGAAGAGGGATAACAGTGAGCCCATGGCTGTGCCTTCTTTTTATAGATAGAAAGTGTTTTGCCACACAAAATAACCAGAACGTAGTACATGCGCAAAAAGCACTGTGATATCAGGAGGGACTTTGTCCTGTAAAAGAAGAATTGCTTCTTTGATTGGGACATTTGTGAAGAGGGCAGAGATGTCAAAAGTGATTGTCAAAAACAAGTCGGATAAAAAAGAAAATGGAAAAATTACTTAAAATCAGTCACTTCTTAGCACGAAGATACAGTTAAAGAAATACTTTGACGCTACACTCATTCCAAGAATTTATGGTTTACCCAAGATTCACAAACAGAACATATCACTCAGGCTGATAGTTGAAGGTACAAACAGCCCCAATTATCATCTAGCCAAGAAACTAGAATCAACACTCAAGGAGTTGATAGGTCATTCCTACCAACACTTTGTAGGCAAAATCAAGACATCACACTGAAAAAAAAAGCAATTTATCAGTCAGTTTTGAGAACTTAGTATTTAAATTAGAGCAGATGGAGTTGGATAACAGATTAGAGAGTTGATAGGAAGTTGTTGACACTTATAAAACCGTCAATTTGTGCATTATTATTATTATCAGGACTTGAAAAATTATGCTCAACCTCACACATGTAAGTAGATTTTGTTAGCAGGTAAGCAGCTGATGACCTGGCAAAACAGAGTTTTATTTTTTTTGTGGGAAGTTTATAATATAAATAATAATATTATAATTATTTTAAAAAACTACACTATAATATAAATAAAAAGTTTAATAAAAATAAGCAATTAAAACCCAACAAGTTTCATAAGTCATAAGACTTACATCATTAGGTGTATTGATACATAAAAGTTTTACACAACAAAAGCCTATTCACAAATAATTACACATATTAGATGTTTTTGATAACTTCACCTGTTAAATATAATTGATAAACCAAAATACAAATGGTAAATTTGCTACTGTATACATGTTGGAACATTGCTAGTTGTTGCTATCACGTGTGTTATATCCTAGGTCTGTGGCAGTTACATTTTTTGATGAAAAGAGACCATACTTGATGTAAAAGCCTTGCTCTTTTACATCAAGTATGGTCTCTTTTCAAGTCAAAGTCAAAAGTCAAGCCTTGCTTTTTATTGCAAGCATGCTTAAGTATTTGCGAGGCTTCTTTAAATTTCATTGTAAGTAGCTACGATCAATATACAACATTTTTGTTCGTTGCCAAAGTACTTAATGGCCAGTAGTGGTTGAGTGGAATGCCAGGTCTAAATTCACGTTCTCTTAATTTTTCAATGTCTTATGTTTAGACATGCAAATCTCTCTCCCAACCTTCTTGTCTGGCCTACATAACAAATGATTATTCTCATTTCAGTAAGTTTATTTTGGGATAGTCTGAAATATAATGGAATAGAAAGAAAACAATTTGAGTATCACCATCATTTATCATGATGGTGATAAAAACAATTTATCACCATCATGATAAATCCTCCCAGAGAGAGAGAACTTGCAAGTGCCAAGCAATTCAACTACTTATTTTCGAAAAACTAAGTTGACATCCTATCAAAAAGATTCGCTGCTTTTATTACTAGAAGATCCTCCATGAAGTCAGCAGTCTCATCATGGGAGGTTTATTCAACTGACAACATATTTATCATACTGAATCTTAAAATCCTTAATACTCCCTACATTAACAACATATCTGAATAATGCATTCCATTCACTAACAATTCTCCATGTGAGAAATCTAGTCCTCACACCCCTCTTCGCCACGCTCTTACATAACTTCCAGAGATGGCTTCTGGTTCTTCCCCCTTCAGCTTCTACTCTTTTTATAATTCCCCTCTGAATTAATACACTAAAATCCCCTCACTAACTTAAACATCTCTATCACATTATCTCTTTTCTTCCTATCCACCAAACTCTGCAATCCAAATTCCTTCCGCATCTCTCCATAGCCAACATACCAGAGTCCTGATATTATGTTAGTCACTCTTCTCTGGACCCTTTCCGGCGTTTCCACATCAGAATGAAACCTTATCCACCATCATAGCACAGCATTATCAACATTGAAGGCAGCATTATATTTCTGCACTTCAAAATGCAACACCTTCCACTTATTAATATTTAAACTACAACCCCACTCCTTTATCCAAGTCAAAAGTCTATGAAGAGGCAGAATTATATGGAACAGTGTCCAATACAATACAAAAGGATCCTCTAGTCTACAACAGAGTAATAATGATAAAAATAATAACAAAGAGAAAGAGGAAATATGATGTTAAACTTTATGATTAAGGAATCTTAGAACACATTGTATAAGAAAAGACCAATCCAAAAAATGTACAAAGATAAGTCCAAATGGCCAAACAAAAAGTGAAATAGATTATATTTTGAAATAATATTTAAAAATATGTTTCAGCCATCAATCAAATGGATGCAGGAAATGATTGTAGAATAGCTAGAAGGAAAATAACAACAAGAAATAAGTTTATTATTATTAGCAACTCCAAGGCGTCCTTAGACTCATCGAGGGAGGCCCTAAACATCATATTAAGAACAACTATTTGGCATTCACACAGTATCCATCATACTTTGCTTTGAACTCATTCACAGTCATGGCAACCACAACGAACTCTGGCAGCTTATTCCACTCATTCACCGCTCTCCAAGTAAAATACCTTGCTAACATTGCTCAGTTTCCATGGATGGTCCCTAGTTCTCCCATCACCAGACCTGGTCTGAAAAATTTCCTCTGAATTAATCTTGTAAAAACCCTTCAGTAATTTGAATGTCTCAATCTCACCCCTTTTCTGCCTATTAACAAACTTCTGTAACCTGCAGATCTTCAACCTGTTTTCATAAGGTTCATTCCATAGACCAGCTATTATCTTGGTCACCTGCCCCTGGATCCTCTCTACCTCCTCCCCATCAAGAAGAAATCCAGGGGCCCAGATCTGAGCACAGGAGTCAAGATGGGGTCTTATTAAGGCTCAATAAAGAGGAACAATAACTTGCTTATCTCTGCTCATCAAAGTATTCTTCATCTTCATCTTTGAGTGATCTGATTTAGCCACTTTTGCTATGTGCCCCTTACACTTCAACACCCTATCCACCAACACACCCAAATCTCTGGCTTCATCAACCTCCTGGAGTACAGTTCCACCAATGTGATATACTGCTGCTAATTTTTTTCACCCCAAAATACATAACCTTACACTTTGCTACATTAAACTGACATCCATTCTCATTAGCCCAGACTGCCAATCTATCCAAATCATCCTGCAAAATTTTGACATCATGTGCATTCACTATTGCTCTACCCAACTTTGCATCATCAGCAAATAAATGAACAGTTCCTCTCAGATCCTTTCCTATATCATTAATGAACAAATTAAACAGCAGTGGTCCAAGAACAGAACTCTGCAGCACACCACTAGTAACAAGCCTTCTTTTGGACTCCACTCCTGAATAAACTACTCTCTGATATCTCTCCATTAACCACCCTCCTATCCATCTCACCAACCCTATATCCATCCCCATCTGCTGCAGTTTACTGATTAGAATTCCATGTGGTATCCTGTCAAAGGGCGTTGCAAAGTCCAGCAGTATCACTGTAAATCCATTACCCTAATCCAGTTCAGCTGTCACTGTATTATAAAACATGAGCAAGTTACTGAGGCATGATCTACCCTTCACAAAACCATTCTGTCCTCCATACAGTATCTTATTTTCATCTATCCATTCCTGTATTTTGCTCTTGACTAATATCTCCAAAACCTTGTCAACAATTCCTGATATGCTGATCAATCGGTAATTTGCAACAGCAGTCTTGGAATCTCCTTTATGCAATGGAACTATTTCCCCTCTTTCCACCCCATCAGGACTAATCCAGAGCTGAGACTTAAATTAAACAATATAGTCAAGGGAACTGATAATTCCTTTGCCGCTTCACGTAAGACTCGAGTTGGTATACCATGCAATCCCACAGATGTATTTACATTAATGTTCTGTGATATACTATTCACCTCAATTTCATTCACCTGTATCAGCCATTTGTTCTCTCATTCCTGCAATACCACAGCCTGGATGATATATGTTTGCCAAGTGTTCACTTAGTAATTCTACTATTTCAGCTGATTCAGTTACCTCCCTGCCATCAGCATTCCTTAAAATCATTTTGTCGCATACATTTTTCCTTTTACTTGCAGCATATTGAAAGAACTGTCTGGGATTCATTTTAGCTTGCATTGCTAATTTTCTTTCATAATCTGCTTTTGCTTTTCTTACCACACTAGTTATCCTTCTGGGCTGTGCTTTGAACTGTTTGTGTGCCTGCAGGTCACTTTTCTCCATAAATTTCATCCACAATTGTTTCTTTTTTTGCAGCTCATGCTTAATGGTGTTATTCATCCATTTAACTCCCACTTGATTTACTCTCCAGACTCTAGGTATGCAGTCAGCCATTACCTCCCTCAAATGCACCTTAACCACTTCCCATGCACTATCAACATCCAGCCCTTGCAGTTTAACATGCCATTGATCCAAACAATCTCCTAATCTTGTCATACTTACCAGCCCAGTAATTCCACATGTATCTGTCTTAATTGAAATTTCCACACATTTAGCGACTTCCCAGGTCAAGACCTTATGCTCTCTTACTGATTGGTGGTAATAATGGTCATATTCATAATAGTCAATTTCTCAGATGCAATTAGCACTCTTGAACCCCTAGTATATTCCATTACATGCTGTCTCAGGTAGTTATCCCTTAGTAACTGCATAAAATTCAATTCCTTCCTCCCATTTGTCCTCTCCTCCCCTCCAATCAATGTTACCATAGTTGAAATCCCCCATAATAATTATCTATCCTCCACTCATTGAGTCTATTTGCCTATGCATACTATCTCGATCATCTATTCCATTGCCTGGTCTATAGTAGCACCAAACTGTAAATTTTGTCTGCTGACCTCGATCTCACACCATATAGCCTCAACTGGTGATTAGTTTACGGAATTAACAACGCATATAAAGTATATTAATTAAAGGTAACTTTAATGAATAACTTCTATATTTCGGCAACGTCACATTGCCATCTTCAGGAACATAAAGATATGTTATGTGCACGCAGGCACTAACACAAAGCAAATGAGGAAGAAAGCAAGAAACTCATATTGTTCCTAAAGTCCTAATGGTGCCCTCTGGTGGGCTAATTTGGTAGTCTTGGCAGTTGGGCTGAAGTTCTCATAATGAAAGTCTCCCAAATTTGGGGTAGTTTCATGCACCCAAATTTGTTGAGGTTAGGAACGTTTTTTAGAGCTGCTGAAGATTCTCTGAATAATCTTTCATATTTAAACTTGCTGCGATGAATTATTTTTGTTTTCTTCCAACGAATTTTATGGTGGGTATCTAAGGCATGGTCTGCCAGCCCAGAGCGGCTGTACTGGTGGAACCGGATGTAGTCTTTGTGTTCTGAAATCCTGATATTTGTTGTTCTGCCTGTTTGGCCAAAGTAGGTCAATTGTTATTGTCAATTGTTATAGGACAATGTGTTAGTGCCTGCGTGCACATGCCATATCTTTATGTTCCTGAAGATGGCAATGTGACGTTGCCGAAATATAGAAGTTATTCATTAAAGTTACCTTTAATTAATATACTTTATATGCATTGTTAATTCCGTAAACTAATCACCAGTTATGTCTGACCAACGTATAAGCCTTGCTACTAGAACCATATAGCCTCAAATGTGTTGTTTTCATTATCCTGAAGTTGATAAGTTGAACTTCTATTCTTTTTGGCTTTTCTCTCTGTCTTTCCTGAACACACTATACCCCCTCACATTCTACCCCACTAACTATATCATCTTCTGTGAGCCATGTCTCACTAATGCCAATAACCTGTGACCAGGAAGAACTGACCAAGACCAAAAATTCCTTCTCCTTATTCCAAATATTCCTGGCATTAATGTATGTAAAGTGCAGAATTCCCCTATCCCCACCCTTATTTTGATGCCTTATACTAACTATCCCATTTTGGTTTGTTATCCTTCGTCCTAACTCAGGCATATTATACACATTCTTAGACTCAACTGCCTCACTGATGTCTGCAGGTTCACCCTCCCTAAAAGCTCTATTTTCCCTGATTCTGCACATCCACTTTCACTTCATTCAGCAATAATTTTTCTAGTCTCCAAACACCAAATCCATTCAGATGCAAATCATCCATCTTATATAAGTCCTTTCACCCATCAAACTCAATCCACACATCCACAAACTCCACAGCACTCCTCCTGCATAACCTACGCATAGTCATTCGCAATTATGGCCCTCCTCAACTCTACTCTGTCATACCATGGAAACAGACTAACTATCCTAACTCTCTTACTCTTTGCTGCTGCTAGTAATTCTTTCAAGTCCTCTCTCATAGCAAATTTTTCACCTTTTAAATCATTCGTTCTGGCCACTACTATCATTTCTTTCACCCTATGCTTCTGTGCTCTAACAGCCTCACTTATATTAATTTTTGCACCCGGAAAGCACGATTTTGTCAAACTCATCTATTATACCTTTTACTACTGAATCACCATATAACACTAGCTCCTTAATTTTTCTTTCACTCACAATCATGTTCTCATTTATCTTATCATGCACTTGTTTCTTTTTGTTAGGTGATCCACTCATTAGACATTTTTGTAATTGCTCCAGCTTCCGCTTCGCCCTATGTATCACTGCATGCAACCGAGCTATCTCCCTCATTGCAGCTAACTCTTCATTTTTTTTTTTTTATCAGTCAAACCATTCTCTCGCTCTGTACTCTTACTTTCACCGTCAGCTGTATCACTTTAAAGTCACTCTCTATGACAGTGTTTCCCAAACTGTGGTCCGCGAGTAATTCAAATGGGGTCCGCGGGATAGTTTATTTTCATTAAACTTTATCTTATCATGTTACTCACACCTGCTGTTCACACTGGGCCTAATTGATATGTTCATATTCCTCCAAATATCTCCATTTATAACAGAACTGCATTGTCATAAATGACACATTTAGTGTTGTAAAACTGTAATTTATTACTTCGTCTTTATGACATGTAAAATATAAAAAATTTCCATTTTGGATTTTATGGGGCTGCGGTGAATTAACATTCACTACAGGGAGTCCGCAACATACTAACATTCGCTACAGGGGATCCGTGACATCAAAAAATTTGGGAAACACTGCTGTATGATATCTGGTGTTACATTACAATTTTCTATCGCATTCTGTCATGCATGTTGATATTTAATGGAGAAAACCCACATCTGAAGATGATATTTAGCCAAATAGGTTATTAAACCAACATCTTTGGAATGTGGAGTACGAGGACAGATTAAGAGAATGTAAATTATGAAGCCTCGTGAATAGGAGGAGGAGGAGGAGGAGGAGGAGTGGATATGAATGAGACATAAGCTAGTCAGGGATAGTTGTTGGAGGTTTTTTCACTTGGTTCTACTATAAATTAAAGATAACAAGAAATTATATTCTTGGTTTAACCCTTTATCAAGTATAAGCAAACAAAGTTTGCACCTGAAGTATTTTCAGAACTGGGCAACTCATATATAGAGGCTAATGGCTTCACATCACTTGCCTTAGTATTCCATAATGCAAAGCACATATCCTTAAGGACATGTATAATGCTATGCATTATGGGAAGGGTCACTACCCAGACCAGTTTCAACCTTTATTGAGGTCTCATCAGTGGGAGCCAGACCCAGAGGTGATACCAAGGTTGAAGTAATACAAGAGTCATATTTCCATATGGAAATATTACCTCTGCATTACTTCAACCTTGGTATCATCTCTGGGTCTGTCTCCCACTGATGAGACCTAAAGACTTAAAGGTCAAAACCAATCTGGCTAGTGACCTTTCCCATAATGCATAGCATCATACATATCCATAAAGATGTGCTCTGCATTATGGGATACTGATGCAAGTGATGTGAAGTCATTAGTTTCTATATACAAGATGCCCAGTGCTGAAAATACTTCATGAGCAAACTTTGTTTGCTTACACTTGGATAAAGGATTAAACCATGAATATAATTTCTTGGTATCTTTAGTTTGAAGCTAGTCAGGGGTTGAAATCAGGTTGACATGGAAGAGATTTTTCATAGAAAGAGAGAGAGGGAGGGGTGGAGCAAGGGGGCATTCCTGGAAACTGTATGAGGAGGGTATGAGGAAACATAAAAAGAACCTCTGACATCTGACCTGGAGGTCAGATGTCAGAGGTTCTTTACATGGAGAGTGGTTGGTGAGTTTAATGTACTGCTTGAGTGTGTTGTGAGTGTAGACACATTGAATCAGTTAAGGCATAACTGATTGGATGAGCTTTGCATGCTATAGTGTGCATCTCCCATGATGAGTCTGACTTCCTGGAGGTCAGATGTTAATAATAATCTTACCTTGTCACCAAGGCATCTTCATGGTTCCCTACAGTCCTAACTAGTATCCTCTCTGGGTGCAGTGATGGAATCTTGCTGAAGGTATCACATTGATGTAATACAGATGAATTTATTTAGGTTTGGAGAATGTTATAATGCTGTGGCAGATTCCAGAAACAGCATTACAACATTCTCCAAAAATTCATTATATTGCAAAAGAAAAGCTCCTAGGGTGCAGTAATGATGATGGAATTTCAGCAAAATTCCATCACTGCATCCTAAAGGAGCCTTCCTTTTGAAATCTGTCTCCCTTCCTGGTGATGTGCACTGTCTAGGGGCTTAGTATATTTCTTTTGCCCATGAAGATGCCTTGGGAAAATATTGGCTTAATAATTTGATTAGCTAAATAAATTTAGCTAGTTAATTATCATCAGACATGTGCTTTCTCTATTAAACAGCAACATGAATGATAATGTTTAAGTATCCAGACTAGAAAATAGATAAAGAGAAATAACAACACATCAGTAGCTAACAAAAATTTATATGAAGAAGAAATTGCACACACACACACACACACACACACACACACACACACACACACACACACACACACACACACACACACACACACACACACACACACACACACACACACACACACACACACACACACACACAATTTCTTGGTATCTTTAGTTTAAAGCTAGTCAGGGATTGAAATCAGGTTGACATGGAAGAGATTTTTCATAGAAAGGAAGAGGGAGGGGTGGAACAAGAGGTCATTCCTGGAAACACACAATAAGCATTAATTAAAAACAGAAATCTATAAATGGATAATATACAGGAAAATTTTAATCTAAATCATTATAAAAAGGGCACACTTGAAGGGGTAAAAAACTAATGGCATAACTTACTGAAAGAAAATTAACATAAAATATCAAAAAAGGAAGATAAAATGTACAAGAAACAATATATAATAAAAATATGAAATTATTATAAAATAATCTCAAAACAGGAAAAAAAGAAGAAGTAATACTAGAAGATGAAAATGAACAAAATATCAAACATAAAAAGACATAGTAGAAATGGCTAGACAGTAATTTTGCAGAATTACATAACACCACAAGCCCTGTTAAAAAACACTATTACATGGAAGTCAGAAGCACAAGGAGCAAGTATCCCAGAAATACAAATTTTGAAATAGAACAAGCAATGAATGCATGTAAAATAATAAAATGCCAAGAAATAATGGAATTCAACAGAAATGATGAGAGTAGAAGGAGAAATATTAACAGACCTAAAAAAACTATTTAATAAATGCCTACAACAGCTGAGACAATGCTATCATGTGATGCTCTTGTTCAAAAGAGTACTAAGAAAAAAAACAGAAAATTAAAAATTACAGCTCTATAAATCTTGTTGTCACAAGTATAATAACTATTTATAAAAATAATGACAAGCAATCACCAGATTATTATATGAAACTCAGACTAATGGACAAGTTAGATTCAGAAGGGGGGGGGGTAAATTAAATAGATGACAGACATCAAATGAACTAAGAGAAAATGCAACTTACCAGTGTACATGGGTTTTACATATTAAAAAAAAAAAAAGCCTTTGATTCATTTGAAAAACAATCCCAATAGCAATGAAGTTGCAAAAGGGAGCAGTGAATAAAGGCTAAGAAGTTTTTTTTTGCATGGAGAGTGGTAGGAACATGGAATGCATTGCCTGAGAGGGTGGTGAACATGCAGAGAGTGGATGAGTTTAAGGAGTGGTATCATAGACGTTGTGTTGACCTCCCATGATGAGTTGTTCCTCATCTCCTGATCTCCATGGAGATCAGGAAAATAATAATGAGAAGAAGAAAAAACATGGAATAAGACAAAATTATATACAGCTAAACAAAATATATGAAAAGTAATTGTCCAGGAGTTACTATTTCACTCAAATTATTCAATGCAGTATTAGAATATGCCCTAAGTGAACAAGATTGAAGTGACAAAAGAGATTAATATCAATGGTAAATGCTAGTGGAGATGGATGGAGAATGTTGGCATTGGGAAGACTTTGACAGAGAAAGATGAAGACAAATGAGGAGGCAACATTTGGTTATAGAAAGGACTTAGAAGATGATGAAAGATGAAAAAAATGAAAAAAAAAGGGGGGGGGAAGAGACTAAACAAATGAGAAAAGAGCACAGTTGCTGGCATAGTACTATATAGTGTGAAAGAGGGAATAACTAACATAACATTTCAATACTACCAATTCTTATTTATCAGCAAGATGTGCGAGACCTGAATAGGAGCCATGAACTTTATACAAGTAATTCATGCACATCTGATACACGTTGAAAAAGCCACACTGATCATCAATTACACTGAAACAGGTATCCTATTAAAACATTTATTAACTTTTCCAACGATAATATTTTTTGCAAACAAAAATTAATATTCGTATTACATCTATTAATTTAAGCAATATTGAAATTTTTATCAAACTATAACATTATTGCTTACATTTAAGATAGCATATCTTAATTTAGAGTAAAACAACCTGTCAAAGAGCAACTAAGAATCAGCATTTTCGCATTTGGCAAAACGTAGTTGGTTTTTTATTGTTTCAAAAATTTAGAAAATAATCCTCAGCATTTTGCTGACCTTAAATTATATTTTTTCTTATCAAAAATGTCAATAGTGCTTCAAAAGAAACTGAATGTTTTTTTTTTTTTTTTGCTGAGTAGCAATAAGAAACCAAAAGAACTTGCATGGTTTTCTTCAGTTGAAATGGTCAACATCTGATAAAATTTGGCATATTATATATGGAATTTCTACCAAAATGTATCGAGAGAATTCAATTTTTGTAGGGATGACGAGTTTATTTCCTTCTTGATATAGAGCAGAACTCAAGATAAGATAATTGTACTCCACTACCTTTCATTGTATAGTTTCCTTCTTGGCAAAATGCCAAGAGTGTAATATGTTGTACCTAATGGACACAGAATTGAGTAAATTTTGTGCACTCATTTTGGGATTTATATAATTAATAGGATATTGCAATTTGTCAGATCTATAATTACCAAAATGGACAATTTTCCCAAATACATTTTATTAATTGTGAGGGAACCTTTAACAAGCTAGCTTCGGTAGCCGAATAAACGAGATCTATACTTTGCAGCACCATACTATGCATTGAAATTCCACTCTGGCGTGTTTATGAATGTTTTCAGACGGGTAAATTTTCGCCACCTAGTGTGCCGAATTATTAGATGTACACTCAAAATTTGAAGCTGAAGCCATGCCAATTTTCATGTAGTTTATGAAAACACTTCGTTTGACAATTCCTTAAATATTTGACAAGACGGTGGTATTTATTCTGACTACTCTGCTCACCAACAATTTCAGAAATAAAAATGATTCCAGTGAGTACTCATATTTTTCTCCGTTTTATTCCAACTGGACGTAAATAAAGAGCTTCAAATGATTCACGCTTCAAAATATTAAAATTTTTCTGGTGCTGAAATTAGGATATTAAATGAAATCTTAGTGATGATGTTGATAATAATAAAGTAGATAATTATCAGAGATGTAAAATATAAAAGGAATATTAACTTGTCAATAATAAAAGGAATACTAAAAACTAGCTTCATTGCTCACCTTCCAGATTGGCCATAGAGAAGCGATAGCTATCCATCCTAGGGGTGGGGATGGAAAGTTTCTCTCCCCTATGAGGTTCCTTTGTACCTGGCGTAACATTGTCTAAACCCTACAAAAACAATAAATACATTAGTGGGTTAATTTTTTGAGTAGGTATTAATCAAATTATTTAGCATTATTTTCTTAATGAGATGATTTTTAAGATCGTTTTTTTTTTTTTTTTGTCAAACAACCACTTGGAAAGAATGCTTCACTATAGAAAGACTAGTGTTCCAAACGATATTATATGAGGGAGGAATTAAAGAAAGCATTATTTGAATTAGATGAACGTGTCGAGCGACAGGATGCCACCACGAATTAATGAGTCTTACGGATGAGAGAATGCTTTCTCATCATCATCCATTGATGTATTGGCTCAATGGATTATAATGACTCAAGTAAATTAGAATTCGTAAACAGAATGTCAATGATAAAGTGGGGAAAATATTCCTTTTGTATGCCTATCAAATGTATTTATTTATTCGTGAGAGTTTTTTCTTTGCCGTCACATACGGGAGTTGAATAAGCTTTCTTCTCCAGGCCAGCAACATGGCAAAGTATTCAGTCACTGGAAGTCTTGCTGGATTCATGTGTCTGAGAAATGCTGCTCTGTATTTCTTGTTATGTATTTCAAGTTAATTATTTATTTGGTGTATGATGATATAACGCACTTTAGAGGAGATTCGAACCTGGGTCTTTCCATCCAAAGGATATCGCCGTTACCTGAGTTAGGAGACTCGAAATTAAGTAGAAAATGAGCAGCTAAATCAAATTCAATTATTCTCATTATGGACTGCCTGGTGGACAAAATGTTTGGGTAAAGTAAAGGTAGATTTTGCTTTTTTAATTATCTCGTATTTTATGAAATGGTTACTAAGATACTGGAAGATTGGATTTAGAACTCATTTATAGCACGCTCTATCTCGATTTGGCACAACCATTTTATAAGTCTCGTTAACTGGTGTGATTATGTATAGGCAACTAAGGTTATAAGGCAACGAATGTCTTGCGTGTGTAAACTGCTTGCTTCCCGAAGAGCAACCCTGTCACCTTTATACAGACTAACTAACTCACTTTCAGATGAAAAAGTCCTTTTAAAGATTCCTTGTCTTAGATGAGATTTCCAGGCCCACGTCTTTTTCAACCAAAAGGCATCACCACGGAACCATATTTGATAAGGTGGCATGATAAATGCCATCTTAGACTTACGAAGTTGGAGTTCGCAAAGTGCCTGGTGCAATCTCGAGTAGACTAAGTAGCGACTCAAGGATCAGTATTGGGCCGCTTCCTAAGTTTAACTGGAATGCTGGGAACACGGTGGGTACAATGCTGAGCGATCAGTAGAGGTTTCCAGATGATGAAAAGGCTGAAAGAGGTACTAAACCAAAGGAGAAGGCTTCATTATAATCCGAATATATTAGAATTGTGGACCAATAGATAATGATGTAGCTTTGATGAATGTGAGTACAAGTGCAACGTTATGCAGTTGGATCTAAACGAGGTCTGAACAGATGATTACATTAGCAGATGGCGAGTCGAAGTGGTGAATGAGGTTTGCAGGAAGGAAAGTGGGTTGAAATATAGGAGTGGTATGGAAGTAGTTATCCCACAGTCCCGTCGACAGGATACGGCTGTGCAAATGAAGTCACAACTAGTAAGGATAAGCATATGGTGTGGAAAATGAAGAGGATACAGAAGCTTGTCGAAAAACGAATGAAGATTGTAGGAGACCTCTTGTATACAGAAGTGGAGAGAGAGAGAGAGCGTTAGTGGATTGTAGCATACAAAAAACACTGGCGTTTTTGCTTTGGTAGAAAGTAGAGCACACAATAGGATAAAAGTAAAACCTTAACAGTTTTCTGATATGAAGGACAAAGGACGTCAGAATGGAATGTTTGATTTAATGCTTGAGGACTGTCTAAATATTTTCAAGGAGAGGACAAGTGATAACTACATATAACAACTAGTTCCAGCGATGAGTTTACAAGGAAATCATATTGTAATCATAATTTAATAGATTAGATTAAAGTTAGAGAGAAAGAACCACACATGTAATTCTATTTGTCATTGATATAAAATAAGAATATAACATATATAATAGAATGTATAATGAAAACTTTTCGCGATTTAAAAATGCAGATCATCTTGAATTAACATGGATTTTCTATAGTACAGAGCAAACAAAAGGAGAGGAGGCAGTAATTTGATTTATTCACCGAGCTAGCACATTCATGTCAAATTATTGCATTTGATCATGGAGTTTGATGCCATTCCTACGGCAAACAGTTAATATGAACTCATTTAAAAACTGCATTATACTTATTATTTTTCTAAGGTAAATAAAAGTGGTGATCAATTTATACTAAAGATCATCTGTGTATTAACATTTTTTGTAACAGATTTTGAAAAGTAACACGCAAATCGTTTCATAATTTCAATTTGAAGAAATGAGGCCGATCAGATTTCAAACTCCAGTTCACAAAAGAGCTGATTTTCAGTAAAGAAAATTTACGTTTTCATTTTGTACAAAAACACTTCAGAAATGATCAAAACAACGCTTAATAGAATTCTGCCCACACAAGTCACTAATCTGTCATGGATTCGGAACCGCCCTTCGATTGATGGAAAAAAGCACACTTGGATCATTGCACGAATGGCTATGCCACGTTTAACTTCTTATAAGATCTTAATATCTTGAAAATGCGCGCGGGATTAAAATCCAAGTGATCCCAAACAAGAAAAGGGATTAGATCACTGAGATATGAAAAAGAGGATAACTAATTGGAACAATATGAAAAATAGGGAAAAAAAACAAAAACCATTCAAGCCTAAGGAAGAAATTTTTTCTGTTCTAAGTGCTTCATGTCAACGCTTATAACAGCATATCAGAAAATAAACTCACACATCGAATATTCGCTTTCAACTCAACTAGGAGAATAGTCGCTGATTGGTTACATTTCAATATACTAAACATTTGCTAACTGATCAGAAAAATTACAAAATACACATGGCATATTTTATGAGAGCATCAAAACTTTTGCAAGAATATAGCTAGTTTTTTTTTGTGTTTTAATTTCCATTCTATGTGTGGATCTTTTAAGGAAATTGAAAAGAATAATCTCGTTTACAGTCTTAATTATGCATCCATGTCCGGTCTTACGCCGATTGAGTCACGAGCTATGTGATGAAACAAGAAATTAAAAATTGTATTAAATTTTGAAGTATTTGCTGAACAAAAAGTAAGAAATATTTCTTTGTAAAAGTATACGCAATACATATTGAACTTTTAATAGCATATATTCACGATACCTTCTTATCTTAAATTAAGGATCCATACCAAAGCGATCCAAGTTGAGCCCGCCTTTGCTACGGCTGGTTATTTTGTCCATCACCAACTACTACAAAATAACTCTTGAGAATAAATTTCGCTCCATTTAAGACCCTACTGAAAGGACTTTCTGTAGAAATAAAGTGAAAAGCACTCAAAATAAAGCATGCGGCCAATAAATTTTTGGGTCGAATCGTTAAACATGATATATTTCGCAACAAATACAGCTTCATATTAGGGGTAAAGAACGACTAAAATTCACTGAAATTGCTTTTTAACCCCTCTCTAATCAGTCAAGCCCCTATCGCACTGTAGAATTCTATTATAAAGGTGTAGGATATTTTCTATAATAGTAAGTTGCATACATTTAGTCATTCAACGCTTGACTAGGTAACTGTATATTAACTAATTGGCAATATAATCAATTATTTAGCAGTGTTATTTGCTAATAATATATTATGCTTGATTCACTAATGTAATTCCACTTACAAATGCGCTTCGTACGATGAACTGATAAAAATCGAGCATTGCCATCTCGTTGTACACTGATCGGTAATCCACTAAAATTGATCTGCTCGAATTTTTATGACCAGCAGGGCTTGTTTTAAAATGTGCTTATTAATAATATCTGGACTATAATAAGCACCATTCAAAAGGCAAGTAAATCAAAATGAATCTCGCTGTTAGCAGGAGTCTAGCACGCGTCATCACAAGAAAACAGGCAAATATTTTCTTATCATCACTTATTAAGTACATGAAACCTGTCCTTGTAACGATAATAATACACCTTCGTCACGCTCATTAAACATTCACAAAAGACAGGATTCAAATCATCACTAGCACACATGAAATCAAGTGAATTAATAGTTTTCCCTGTACGCAGAATACGGAATCAGATTCCAACAGATGGCGCCACAATTAAACAATCGATTACAACTAGCCATATCCGCAATACAGCTAAAGAGAAATAATGATCAATGTTTCAAAGCATTCCAATAAATAAGTAATAAAACTATAAGTCTGAAATCTAACCTTGAATGCTGAAAGCAACTCACTTAAAAAGCGACGTCTCATGTTGGTGGGAAATTTCTCAGAGCTTTTATAACTCCATTCTGTTCTCCTCGCACGCGCTCTCAGTGGTATCGTACATGGCAGCGGATGACGCATGCGTGTTTTTACTGTACATTGTTACTAGAAGAATAACCGGGAGTAAATCAATATAGAATGCCGGTTGTAGTAAAAGAAGCATTTCTTAAATTTTCTTCCATTTTGATTATGTCTATTCATTACTTCGATGTTCTGCTTTGATTTTCTTGCCGTAAATTAAATAGAAGGTGAATGTGAAACGAACCTAAGTCCAGATGGGAACGCGATAGGCAAAAAACGAAGTGGCCTCTCAAGCATGCAACCGCCAGTTAATCTAATGTTAAAGAACTTTGCTCGGAATTATTTGACGGGATGTTGATTCGAAATGGATGCGCGAAGAAATCGGTTTGTTGTCCTGCATATGTCGCTTCACTGCTTAGCCGAGAGGGCAAGTGGCAGAGTTCAAATGCGTTACTGTTTGGCTGGCCAAGGACAGCAACGCTCGCTACCGAAGGAACCTATTGCAATGCCCAGTACGTTGCTTTCGAAATAAACGAGTCAATATTTCCGAGATGCTAGAATAAACTGCGGTCATCTAAAAATTTCCAACCGGAAATCTTTTAGATGTGAGTGCCGATTTAACCCGATTTTGAAGTCGAGCCTTTTGGCGATCAAAAACTCTAAAATGCAGCACTCTGTTCAGAGGCGAGCAACCGGGCTAATCAATGAATCCTTCCTAACTGATTCAGGGCGCTCCTTATTACACACACATGGCAGTAGTGTATTCAGTGTTCTTCAGGAATGAGGAGCGATGCTAATTCTCCACTACACTTCTAAACGTAGCCTCCCTTAAGAAAAGGTTAAAAACGCACATACAAATTTATGAAAATGTTAACCACATTTTTGGATGAATGTAAACTTAATTATTTGATTTTTTTCATCAACCTGGAAGAGCTTTTTCCAAGATAATAAAAGAGACCAAGGTCCAGACACAACAAACAGGCTCCGTCAGTATTCCATTCCCATTTGTTCCCACTTCGTTCGTCTCGTTTGATGCTGTTTTCTTTTTAACTAAAAATCAAACATTTTCCCGGAACCTAAACAGTAACAGTCGTTTAGGTTCCCGGAAAAATCGTTAGATCATCTAATTTACAAAAATATTTCGAATATACAGTTAATACTCAAAAAGTACTCAAATATTTTAATGAAAAGTATCAATTCTCTTTGGACAACGTTACAAATGCATTCAATACTTTCAGGATAACGCTTGCAGTGTTGCAATTGGGTGGCTGACTTCTGTCACGTTGAGCTGACTTTTTTCCATTCGCCACTATGTGACATCAGTTTTAGACAAATCGGAAATTCAGAATTTGAATGCGAGGCAAAACAAGCATTACAGAAATATAAATAATAACAGAGGATTGTATTATACTATTAATATTACCTTTACTATTACTGTAAAAGTGACAATATACACATTGACAGGTTAAGGAAATAGAGAAAGAACAGATGAGTGAAATATAGTACAAGGAATGGCAGAATGTTGTAACCAGGGACCACTGCTACACGGGTTAGAGAAAAATATTAACGTAGGAAATACAATAGTCATTTGATTTTGTAGTGACTGAACGTACCTATTTTACATGAGAGCACACATAACATACATCATATAATGTTGACACATAATTCTAGTAATATTATAGCATATACTTGAAGTCAGCATTATTTAGTCCAGTGAGGGAGTCTCTGCGTCTTCTTTTCTAAAAGCATATTCTGAGATAACAGTGTATTTCGTTGCAGTTGCTTGTTGCTAAGTGTTTAAAAGATTTATGAAAATATCTTTGCCTTAGGAACTGCCAGTACAATCTGCATTATATAGATAAAAATTGCAATGTGTTTCTTACAACAGTAATTATATAAATAGTTTCGGTATTGGCAAACTATCAAGAATGACAAACAAGGCACTATTGGAATATGCGAATAAATCAGTGATGGTGAATTAGAACTTCGTGTAACATTTGCATAAAATGGTATTTCTCATTACCCGAAGTTCTATTCTGTTTGGAATTCTTATCAAAAGGCAGCAGCAGATTGTTTTTAATAATATCCATCCACAGAGGTGATGCCATATTGCAGTGAAGAATAACTCATCCTATTCGTGTGTCATCTCCAATAAAGGAGGTTGGCTGCCATGATGTGACTCATGGTTGAAGAATTTACCCATGAATAATATCAGCATTTGGAAAATGCTGATTTGACATATTTTTTTTTAACATAACATGATATTCTGTTAATTACAAACTTCAATATCCTTGTTAAAAAATTAGATATGAGAGTTCAATTTCAGGTTAGTGACGATGAGGAGTCCCAAATACTTTACATTTTTTTTTTGACTAAAATGCAGCTACATTCTGAATACCAGTATAATTTGATCCAGATTATCTGTTAAGTTGAAGTACATCTATACTGAGTTTTATTGGGGTTAATTTTAAGGCTATTATTGCGAATCCACTATGTAGTTTGAACATATTCCAATTATTTATTTATCGTATGGGTATTACATCGCATGGAAAAGAAACATATACAGTGTAGATCAGTGCTTCCCAAAC
Organism: Typopeltis vanoorti; assembly: GCF_054136105.1. Taxonomy (NCBI): domain Eukaryota; kingdom Metazoa; phylum Arthropoda; class Arachnida; order Uropygi; family Thelyphonidae; genus Typopeltis; species Typopeltis vanoorti. The sequence continues at coordinate 127,730,215 of NC_143561.1, forward strand.
TTCTAGATGTCAGGGGCCCCCCTTTGCAAAAATTAAACTATTTCACGGCCTCCCCCCTCGAAAAAAAAATCGTAATAGAGAGATATATTATTATAATATTTATTGTATTTATATATTCAATACAAAACATACACAGCGAATATCGCAAAAATCAAATGCATATATTACATTTTTGGCCTCTTACCGTTTGGTTCTGAGGACGATGCGGGCTGTTCTGGCAAAATATGAAATACTGTCTTTTTCTTTTTCTTTTTTTTTTTTTTTGAGTCTGTTTCTGCTTCTTCTGATTGTTCGCGGGAATTTTTTTTTATTTTTTATCAGCCACTTATCCATCTCAGGGTTAAATTTTTTAACGTAGAATAGATCAAATAATATCACCACTTAGCGATAACGGCACACCACAGACTGATAACATGAAATTAGTGAATATTACCTGAATAAGGGAACCCCCAAACCAGGAACATTTTTCTCTTTTGTGACTTTTCTCCCTTTACGGTAATTAAGCCTAACTCGAAACAGACAGCAAAGGCAGGTTATTAAAACGTGCGTATGATTGGTGCGGTATTAACAAAAGATCGCGCAACCGAAAGATAAAAGCATAGCTGACAGTTGAGTTGAAATGCCAACTTTCTTCAACCGAATTCCATATGTGAAACTGCCATAACATTTTATATATATATTACTTAGTTTTAACACTTTTACGAATTTTAACACGTTCGGTTGAATTTTATTACTGCCTTGGGAAATCGAACTCTCACACACACATCTAATTAATAACAGAAGTTTTTAGTTAGATACTGTGTTTGCCCATGCAACATATGGTTTTGTTTCAGTCTATATATACAGCATAGTTTCTGTATGAGGGGGACATGTGATTCATTAATTGGTGTGTTTTTATCCCACTTGTCTCTAACTGCACTATTTGTTGAGAAATATATTACACAGACTCCTCATACCTTATTCACTGGCATAATAAAAGTACTTGTTTTCATTGCCTCTGCGGGAGGGCGTGTTGTTTACCACTGCAAGCAAGTTACTATCTCCCCACATGAACTTGTTTAAGCTTTTTTTCATGTGTGAAGTATATGAGAAACTTTTATTGGTAACAGAAAACTAGCTCGGATGACAGTGATAATATAAAACGAGTTTTGATATGTATATAAAGTCAATATCAACAGTCCCTGATTACGAACGCGTTATGAAAGGGACAGGAAGATTTGGAGCTTCCCTGGAGAGCATTCGAAGTAAATACAATTAACCAATGCTTTGAAATTAAACATATGAATAAGCAATATTTACTAATATTCATTAAGTGCCGAAATACACTGGAAGCAAAGTTTGTAAACCAACACCAATGTGTGAATTTTTCCATTAAAATATAAAAAATAAAAAAAAAGAAATAATAAAAGTTAAATACGTTTGTTTTAAAATAAAAAAATCTACTTAGTCTTAAAACATTTTAAATTTGTTTTCATTATTTCACGGCCCCCCTCAACAAAACCTACGGCCCCCAAGGGGGCCGCGGCTCACCGTTTGGGAAGCGCTGGTGTAGATAACAAATATAAAAATATGTATAAAATTAGAATGTAAAATAGCATGTATAAAAACTCTAAACTCGACATCTCTAAATATATGTATGTAACACATTAAATATACAAACAGCACCAGTAAAAATTACAAATACGAAAATGAAGATGCTTCTGTCAGTCAGATGTTACAAGTTTATATCCAAGTTATTAATCCAGTCGATGGTCGCGGATGTTGGAACTAGGAAATCTTGTTCCTCTCCTTCGCATGCTCTCAGTGGGCAATCTTAGCGAATGGTCTGCTTCTCACTTCCGCAGTCACATTGTGGGGAACGAATATTCTGACACTTGTATAAAAAAAAAAAAAGAAAGAAATAAAAAAAATAAAAAAATAAAATAAAAAAGTCTGCACATCGACCGTGGTTAGTCCTTAGCCGGTTTAGGGTAACCCAAGTTTTGCGTGGAAGGTCATATTCAGGTGGGGTTCTTCTATGCATGGAAGGTTCTGCAAGTCTGGACCTGCAAACGAATCCCATTGGCGTCTCCACTCTTGATTGATGTCAAAATTATCCTCCACCAACCTTATAGCAGTACTAACAGGAGAATATCTCAATTTCAAATCTATTTATTAGATTTGAAACATCTCTATGCACTGGAAGATAGGGGTTTTCCTGGATCTTTCTATACTCCCTGCATAAGGCGTTGGTTCTTCCCAACGGTGGGGAAGGAATATGGCTTAAAATAGGGAGCCATTCTGTGTGTGTGTGGGGGTGCTCTTAATTGTCCCTCCCTCCCTAATGCTCCCACCCTCTGTGTGAGTGAATTACGTTTCTCTCTCATCCAGATGGTGCCACTGTTACACAATTCAAATATAACGCTGACCTACGAGCATCACTCTTTTCCTCTCGCTACTGCAAAGATGACCAAGGTAAATCACCTGCTACCATACCAGAATCTGAATAACGTATGCTTTCTGTGATTTTTTAGCAAAAAGACATCAGAAGAATAGAAAACAACTTGGATCGTCTTCTAGTCTTGATGACATCTCTCCGCTTGTGCTCCAGAGCAAGCTAATACCAGTCCCGCATCATCCCTACAACCCTCTACATTTAGCTGACACTTATCCCAATGCGTGGAAACAATCACATATGCAATGTATCCCCTCCCCAAAAGGAGATAAATTTACCATCAAACCACCTGTCAATTATCATCACTTCACTCCTCTCCAAATGATGGAGAAAGTCAACTTCTCTACCAGCTACCACCAGTATGGATTTCGCGATTCAAGATCCACGGCTGATCTCTTCGCTCAATTACTGGACACTAGCTATGGAAATGTTAGGAGAAACATGCGCTGCTGCTCTTGGCATTTCTAGAGTTTTTGATCGGGTCTGACATCGAGGTCTACTAAGCAAATTACTATCCATTGGTCTATCTGTCACTCTCTGTAACTGAGTAGCCAGATTTTCCTCTGGTCGGTCGGTCGCTACGTGTCATGGTGAAAGGCTTTGAGCTTCATCACCAATGTAGGAATGCCTCAGTTCTGTCATTTACTCTCTCTTTCTCACAATCAACCTACTCTCGATTGCCACTAATCCTATACAAAACTTTACTGACGATATGACACTTCATTCGACAAACCATGCATTGCTTAGACACCAAAAGCTTCGAAATCACATGTAACCATCGCCTTAAACACTGATCAATACCTTCAGTGATGTGAGGTCAAGTAAACTGCCCATCTCCAATACCATCAACATCTAAAAGGAACTCGGTTCACCTAACGTTACTCTCAATGATACTAAAATGTGGCTCAATTCTCTCTCTCTCACTCTCGTGGTATAAACACAACAACATTGATAGCTTCCCTCGTCAGTGCACATCGAACCCGCTTCTCCCTATTTTATTCTATCTACCTCTGTCCTGTGGAACCGCATTCCTAATGGAGAATTAGCAAACAACTACAATGTGCAATTCAAAAAATGTCAATTTCTTTAATCCTCATCTTCAGCTTACATACAGCAGATGCTATATGTAAGCTGAAGTAACAGAACCTATGCTAATAGGTTCTATTACTTCTCGTGCATGGAATCAGCGTACATGGAATATATAAATAAATGGCCGCGAATCTACTGAATCTTTTATAATGGGCAACTGGATTCCAAATTAAATACAAAATAATGTCAATACTATTTTCTGTTTTATTTTGAATTCAGTTATCCATTCTGTCATCAAAAGATTCTGTAGATAGTCCAGGTACATTCTGTTCTATCTCTGGCAGTCTGGTAGATGAAGGAGGCTGCAGACATTATGAAATTTGTCCAAAGTGAATATTATTATACACATGCTTTGTGAAAAATTATTACTTGCAGTGGGGGCTCGTGGCTTGAAATCGTGGGGGTGCTGCAACTTTCGAAATATATATACACGATGTAAGTACAGTGTATACGTGTTTGGATAAAATATCAAAATTATGGTAAAAATTAAACATGAAAAAATATTGTTTATCTACCCTATATATATAAAATGATAAGTCTTTTTGTGTCACGTTTTTATGTCACGTGTTTTTCAAGTTATTTGAAACTGAGGGGAGAACCGGCCTACCAGTCCGGAACTTGGGGGGGGATGGGCGCCGTAGGTGCCAGGGGGGGGGCGTAATCCGCTTTCGAGTCTTCGAAATTCGAGTCATCAGAATTCAAGGCGAACTGGCCTACCAGTCCGGAACACGGGGGGTTGGGAGCCATGGGGCGGAGCACCCTAGTTATCAATAAAATTATTCAGTTTAGTATAATTGAAAATTACTTTAAAATAAAATCCCTTATCATAACCCCAATAATGTTCTAAAATAAAAACTATAACAAATGTTATGTCTTTAATTGTAATGTCCAAATATGTACAGAGACGGAGTAAACACGATAAGCACTACTACGAACACTCTACTATTGGCGCAAACTGCATATAAACAACGGTGGAACTGCGCGACGGACAGTGCCGCATTACGCTAATAGCTCGCCTCTCACTATGACGTGCATATGCTTGCGCGCGTAACAATATGACACTGCAGTAAACATAGTGCTGCTAGCGCCCTCCTAAGTGCTACAAGATGGATTTTTTATTATTTTTTATACAAAATAAGAGATTTGTATAGGATTATTGATGATAAAATTAAATATTACAAGAAAATATAAATAAATTAATTAATATATTTATATATCGAGAAAAATTGGGGGTGCTGCAGTTTCGCAGTGCCTATGCACGAGCTGCCCCATTTACTTGGTCAAAAAAAGACAGCACATAATTAAAATGAGATTAGAAAACTAAAGCGAGTTATTTGAATGCAAACTTCATTCGACAAGTTTTGATTTATGCAATCGAAATGCTTTTTGGAAAAAACAGAAAAGCGTCCATCGTGTAGTTGGTGTTCGATTAAAAATACCTTTGTTTTACCATCGACAGGCTGGGTCCACAGCTAACATTAGCAGTATGTGTAGTATTCTCAGATATGCCCTGCAGCTCTTTTTATTATTACCAATATACGCGGAGATGGTTTTTTTTTTTTTTTTTGAAAAGGAAATAAAATTAATAATAAAGGTGTATAATCACCACTAACTAAGCTTTGAGCTTATATCTTTATTTCACTGTTAAATGAATATTTGCTAAAAAAAAAAAACGTCAATTTCCTTTTTAATTACACTTTGCACATGCGGTCCTTATTGGTTGTGACAATGATTCAAGTCGATTTACGCATATGAAAAAATAAAAAAATCCGGTAAATTACGAAATGTTCTAAAATGATTAAACAGGTAGGGCTAATATCGCTCTGGAAACCATGTCTCAATTGGAGACAGGTCCTAGGATAATATTATGCCAATATTGTCATTGTTCCACCATTATTACTTCGTCGAAATCCCATTGGATTGCAGAGAAGCAATGCGAAATCGGTGACAGGCTATGCATCTGTTATCATAACCGACTGAACACGGTGTTCCAATGCTCCCATTACTCTGTTTTTTCACATTTTGTTGAGTCTTCTCAGAAATGATCTCGACTCAAGGACAGACGATCCACATCAAATGTAAGGTTTGGGTGGCATCTCCAAATCTTTCATGAAACATTATAAAAACAGAATTGTAGCCAGCAATAGCAACTTCCATCCAACGAATGAATAATTGAGATAATCCGATGGAACGCTGGGCAAACTGTATTAACTCAAAGTGTAAACGTGAATGAAAGCGAAAAAAGTTTAATAGACAAATTGTATTGTTTGGTTTTCTATTAAAAAGAGAATCACGCAGTGCTGAAACAGTTGCAGAGCCATACGCTTCCATCCCCCTCTCCGTCCTTAAAAATCGGCAGACGACTATGACGTTGGTTGTGGGGTGTTCTCATTACGTATTTTAAAGGGCACTTGAACTACTCCTTAAGCACAAATGATGGAGCATACCAACCTTGCTGCTGTTAGCAACTTAAATTATTTCCACTTTATTCAGAATTTGTTTGGCGCGGCGTGCAAGGTTCAACAGATTACAAGAAAAAGCAGAGCACTAAGCAGTAATTCGAATCCAGCGTGGAAATATTCAAATCTTTAGTCATGGGAGCGATGCAGCAGCTTCAAATAGTACCTCATTGGAAATCATGCTCTACAGATGTGTGCAGCCCGGAGGTCACGAGATTGAGCCAGAACACTCCCATTTCAGTATAAACTTGAACCACTCCTTAAATAAATGCGATTAAACACATCAATTCTTGCTGTTGAGTTACTTGGCGATTAACAAATTCACTTGCAGTCAAGGCTAATAGAAATAATTTTGCATTTCTTCCTGTTAATCAAATTGAAACATTCGGTTTCCAGCTCTGAGTTTGACTTCACTTAAATTTCTGTACCAACCATGAAATATGTTGCAGATGCGAAATAAATTCTCACCGATTTAAAAGGCTGGAATAGTGCGATAATATTGCGGTATGTGGAGACTACTGCATTTCAGTGATCTCTTCTTGAATTTCAAAAACAGACCAATTTCAAAAATATTGCACCAGTCTTGATAATAAAACAAGTTGTTTGCTCTCTCTCTCTCTTTCACACACACACACTGAAGAATTTGCAGAAAAAAATAGCGTTCGGTTTTTTTTTCAATTTTCATCTGGAGAAAGAATAACAGTTCATGCCTAGAAGAATAATTTTTCATAAACATTGTGGTAGACTTAACGATACGTTGTCTCATAGGATGGACATGATCATTATTGCATTTTCATTGAATGCGGAATCTACATTTAAAGGGATTCTGTTAAGAAGATAGCGAGTTTTATTTTCTCAAAAGAAGTGGGAGGAAAGAATAAATATCTAAAAAAGGAACTTTTAATTAAAAGGATCCAAGTATAATATTCCCGTTTGTTGCTTTTATTCGCATAAGTTTTATGTGCATGCAGTGTTGATCACGACCTTCGTAGCTCAGATGACACCATTAAGTTGGAAAGACCTGGCTGCAGAAACATTTATAGTTTCTGCAGAAAAAAGTTTGGTGCAAAGATTGACCAGAGAGCTTGCGGGAATGCACCATCGCCATACTACGAGTTGCCCTAGCAGAACCTTATAGGAAGTGACGAACGCTCAAAGCACCCGTATATTCGTCTTCTATTGGTTCGTTTTGATAAGGTTTCACTAGTCTGACAGTTGCTTCAAACTCATTGGTTGTCAGAGACTAGGTAGAAACCTAAGAGAGCAAAAACTCTCGTTCAGTACTAAGGAACTCGAAGCGTCGGAGAGGTGCATTTTCGGTAGGCGAACTCTCGGTCGGTGCGTCAGGTATTTACTAAAATAATGAGCCGAAAGGCTTCATTCCCGCAAGCTCTCTTGTCAATTTTCGCACGAAACTTTTATAGTTTCTGTATTCGGCTTTGAAATGATGTTGGATGTAATATCCACTCAATTTATATAAGTTTGCATCGTCGAAATGAAGCCTTTTGGCTCTTTATTTTAGTAAGCAACATTATGTTTATGAAGAAGAATATACACAAACAAACACGAAACTTTCCTGATGAAAACACATTTAATCAAATAGGCCATATCATAATCAGTAAAAGACACAGGAGTTGCATTCAGAATATTCGTAGCATCAGAGGCGCTGAGTGTGATAGTGACCATTTTCTAACTGATGCCTTACTTAAGATTAAATAAATGGCAAATATTTTTCCTCACATGCAAATGAACTGAGATACAATATTAACAAAAGAGGTATAACAGACGAGAGAAGAAAATATGAGTGTGAATTTGAAGAGAAATTGGGAAAATATACAACCGGAGGAGAATGAAAACATCTGGAATCATATTAAGGATAGCATAGAAGTAGCAACAGAAAACTCAATTGGAATTCAAAGTAACATGCAGCGTAAAAATGGTTCAATGAAGATTTTGAACAGACAAAGATGAAGCGCTTGACTTAATAACCGAGCTGATATTCATGTCCCTCTGAGATACAAAGAGAGCAGCAAGGAAGACAATAAAATAATAAGACAACAGAAAAGAAAATTCTTTCGTGAACAGATTGAAGAAATCCAGAAATACTTTAAAGCAAATAATTCCAAAAAATTTTTCCGTGAAATTAAAAACCAAAGAAAAGGCCCACATCTTAAAACAACAGTAATCAACAATAGCAATGGACAAGCACCAGAGATGAAATAGCAATCAGGTGGAGAGAGAGAGAGAGCACTTTAACACACTTTAACAAACTCCTAAAATGTGGTGAACCTACTTTGTCTTTCAAAACAGAATACTTATCGTACTTGTCAATCAGAAATAATTACATCTTTCCTAGCTGAAGAAGAGGAAAGTGTAAACTGCTCAAAAACAACAAGGCACCAGGTCCTGATGGAATAACAGCTGAACTCATTAAATTGGGGATAATGAATTAACCACTCCTGTACATAAGCTGATAAATTTAATATGGAAAAAAGAAGAGTCGCCCTCAGAACGGAAAGAATCGCTAATCATTCCAGGTTACAAAAAGGGAAAATTATGAATGTGAAAATTGCAGTGGAACATCGCTACTGTCAGCAGGCTACAAACTTTTATCTAATATTATGGTAAAAAGAACCTTACTTTCTATAGGTGAATATATTATAGAAAATATAGGTGAATATCAAGCAGGATACCAAGAAACAGTTCGACAATTGACCAAATTTTTATACTTAGGCAGATACTGGGGGAAATGGGAATACAATCTACAGGCTTATTTGTAGACTTGAGAAAAGCATATGATAGCATTCGTAGAGAAGGCCTCTGGGGTGTATTAGATGAACTAGGAATACCTCATAAAAAATACGTCTAATTAAAATTTGCATCCCTGCAGCCCAAGCATGGTATTAGCTAATGGAATTAGATCTGAACCTTTTGATATTAAGACAGGATTGAAACAAGGAGATACCCTTTCACCTATCCTTTTAAATTTAGCATTAGAAAAATGAATTCGAGAAATTGTGAAAGATGACATGAACAGAACAGTAATATTAGGATATGCAGATGATATGCGCTTTGTTGGAGAAAATGCTGAAGACGTTAGAACAACGTTTAGAAAACTCAAAATTGCTGCTGAAAAACTAGGATTGCAAATCAACCAGGATAAAATTGAATATTTAAATGTATGTAGAAATCACAATGAAGGGGGAAATTACCATTTTCCCATTGATAACCAGAAATTTAAAAGTTCTACTTCCTTCAAATATCTTGGAACATTGATTACTCGAGATAATAAAATAAGTACAGAAATAAAAGCTAGAATACGTGTCTCCAATAGACCTTATCATTCCTTACATCATGCATTATCTTCGAAAATTCTATCAAGCAGGGTTAAAACAGAAATTACAAGACAATCATACGAAACCCATTGTTTGGGTTTCGTATGATTATAGACCATAACAGACCAAGATGGAAAAGCGTTGTAGACCATTGAAAATAAAATCCTTAGAAAAGTCTCCGGACCTGTAAGAAATAACACAACAGGTGAATGGAGAAGACATAAACAAGAACTATATGAACTCTATAGATCCCCACTTCGAGCTGATGAAATTCGAGCAAGCAGATTGAGATGGCTTGGACATGTGGAAAGAATGGGTGAAGAGAGAATGGCTCAACAAACATTCAAAATGATGCCTGATGGAAAGCGACCAAGAGGTAGACCGCGGATGTGTTGGGAGAATATCCAAAAAGACTTAGATGCGATGGAAATTCAGAACTGGAATGGAAAAACTCAAGTCAGAAAGGAATGAAAGAAGCTGGTGCGTGCAGCTAAGAACTTTACAGGTTCAACTACCTACAGAAGAATATATATTAAATTTGTGGAATAAAACTTTCGAGGAGTACGCAGTTATGCTACACTGCTAGACGGGTTAAATATGAGGCAACGAAAAAGTGGAAAGCAAGCCGAGTCTCATTTCAGTAATTTAGTATGAAAGATTTTTATTAATATTCAGCTTCAAAACGACACTTGAGCATTGGCTACTGCTGTTAACGCCTGTACACTCCTTAACTGATCACAACTGACTTAAAAAGAAAAAAAACTCTGTCACGCTAGAGTTTTGCTGTCTGAGAATTTGTGAACAACGAGTTTTGAGACACGTTGCTAGAGTTAAGTCTATCATCACAGTCTCCAACGTTTTTTGAAACGTCGCTCGTTTCCCTCTGAAAGGGACCGAGTTCGAATTCCTATCTGAGAGCAGAGTATCGTTTCTCGCTGGTGGGAAGCGCAAGTCGGTGAACATCGCACTTTTAGAGACGCTAATAACTTTATCCCGCTGAAAATTCCTGAATTAACAGGATCTCGACTATCAAGAGGATTTTCTTATGGGATTTAGAAAGGTAAGGTGTATTTGACAACGGTGTACGAAGTGGACAAAAGTAGAGGATGACGAAGCAGAGAATAACTGATGTAATAAGAATGTAAATATGCTCAAAACATTGACCAACATCTAATGCGAGGAAACAATCTCTTAGAACCATCTTCTAAATATTGTTCTAGAAAGCAAACCATTGAAAGGAAAAAAAATATTTGAATGCATGAAATCTTTCTTCGCCGGGTTTAGAGTATTCGTCCTGTTTCCGTCCTCTTCACCTGCTTTATATTGAAACTTGAACTGTAAATCCCACTTCAATGGATGCGGACGATGAACTATCAACTGACACTGGAAAGAAACGGCACCTCACTGTGCAATTTCGAAATTAGAAGCTCTAACTTGCCGAACTGGGTTTATGGCTTATAGCATAATACTACTGAGAGATAGCTAAGACCATTAACTACGTGCATTATGTCTGTTACTTGAGTTCTCTAGTAGTTTGTTTTGCCAGAGAAAACGCCTTGTGTTTCTAATGAGAAATGCTGCCACCTCCGTAAGAGATTGACTGACTCACCTTCAGTTGAAAAACTCCTATATGGGTCCTTTGGTCTTGGACAAGATTTAAGACCATCTTTTCATACCAAAGGATATACTTTCTTCCAATTGAGTTAGAGGTGCCCACAGCAGATCCGTATATTCGTGATGATTTTGGCTTTCGGTGCTATCGTAACTATTCGTAGGTCACGTGATTAAGAACGCATCCTCCACAATTTTTAAATAATTTTGGTAGGATTGTAAATCAAGTAATGATTGCAGGAAAATACGTCCTGCGCCTTCTGAAACGTGGCGGAGAATTTTCACAACTCTGCCTTGCGTTCAACTGAGAGGAGCTTTTCATTTTTGAGCGATTATGAACATTTCACCTCACGTTCCAGAATGCGGGATCTCCATCACGTGCGTGCTCTATTTGCTTTTAATTCAATTCAAATGCCCTCTTGTCTAAATCTTGTCAATACCTAAAGAGCCAAGGTCGTCAAGCATAAATTCTCCGCCTGTTTTAGCGTCTGAGAAAATGAGTGCTGCCCCTCTTTCGTGACCTGTTTTAGAGAAAGACTCCGCCGTGAGACGTGACAAAACACTCTCCATTTCTTCATCGAGACTCAAAGCTCTTAAAAACACCAATCACGTGTTCACTTAACCTTCTGGTCTTCCGCGAAGCAGTTAAAACACCTTCCGGGATCAACGATTAAGTTTTCGATCAATGGCCAAATGCTGAAGGAGATTCAAGACACAGCGAAAGAAATTGGAAAGCCGATTGTATTAACACACACACACAGCAGCAGCAGTTTATTAGAATGCGGATCAAGATGCAACGTAATATGAATCGAATAAATACACAAAAAATATTAAAAGTCGGTTTTATTAAAGTCAGCGTAAACAAGTTCTATTTTTCATCATTGCTGAACAGCGAGGCGACTGATTATTGCATCTTAGAGAGAGAATATTCTAGAAAATGCAACTACGAATTCTGAAAGACATTTTCATTACTTCTGGCACCAACTTATATCCCTGCTATCAATCATTTTCGCACTCTGTGGCACACACACACACACACACACACACACACACACACACACACACAGAATACCGGCAGCCATCTTTTCCAGCTACCCGTGTCATTTGCAACGAATTCTCCTTTTTTTCCAGGTCTCTTTTTCTGTCATTCTTTCATTAGCAACTTAGTTTAGGTCTCTTCCTTTTTTTTACTTCCGGGATCCGTGTGAAAGTCATCCCCTGGAAATTTCCTCTATCCGCTGTCAGTACATTCCAATCGAGTCTTAATTTCTATGGCGATGCGTTTTCTGCTCTGTTTGTCTGTTTACAATCATTTGTTATACGTTGTGGACAGAAATTTACGCAGACATGTTATTTGTAAACTATTTTAATTTTATAAAATAAAAAACTCGGTTTCCCGTTTTTTTTTTTTTTTTGGTAAATTTCAATGTCTGTGATCCATATGATAATACGGCTCCTAACACTGTCATTAAAGATCTTTATTTTGGCTTTATAATAATATTTGAATTATATTATTTTCTAATCTTCTGAAAGCAATATTTGCTTTTTGTCAATTCTTGGCGTTATATCCCTGTCTCCACCTATATATACACACACACATACCTTTTCTGTTTCATTTTTAACCCTATTTTAGAACGCATTTTGTTCTTACTGACAGTACATCAATTCTCACGTTTAGTGAGGACGCGTTTCTTGGCGATTGCGGTTATCATTGCCCGCTTCTTTCCACTGTGTGAGCGTCTTTTCAGCACGTTATTAAAGATCGCTTGCAGATTATCAGCAGCGATTTCTTTAGATCAGCGTTTCTCAACCTTTCTAAGCCCAAGGACCAGTAAAATGCCTTAACAATTCTACGGACCACTAAATTATTTAATTTTTTTTTTTTAATGTATCTGGGGCTTACCAACATTTTGGAAAAACTGTGGCTTTTATAACATAATAAATCTAACAGCATGTTTTGAATACATATATGAAAACATAATTAATTTGGAAGTAAAGGATTAAAAGTGTATCATCACTGAACAAAGTTTTAATTTTTATTAAACAAATAAAGGTATCAGTTTCCGAATTGCTGTGGGTAAATGAATGGGTATATCAGCGCCGTCCCGCCACAACCCATTCATCTACCCACAGCAACTTTTATATTTTCTATGTTATCCCCATTCATCTGCTCATACTCATGAAGCTAGCCCCACAACAACTTTTATCTTCACGCACTCTCTGATTAGACCTGCGACATGTAAACTGTTCCATTCTTGTGAGACGAGGGAAAAATGTTGTTCTTATCATACTCCATTCATCATAATACTGAATACGAACTTGACATCCATGGATTATTCCATGAATGACATCCCTTGTCCTGTCCAAGCCGATACGAATCGCCTTATTTCCCTAACGAGTTTTCCATAACCAGCAAAAAAATGTAAGACATCCTGTTATCTGAGGTCCTTCCCGATATCTATAAACAGTCCAACCCAAGATGTCAGTCGCAAAGTGCCATTTATGTGGTCGACCGTATATACATGTGATTTGATTAATAGTGTTATGATGGTGGTTTTAATTATATCCGTCCTGTTTTATCCGCAGGCACAACATTGGTCATCGTACTTCTGGCAGATTCATTAATCGTGTGGTGGTTTTTTTATATCCGTCCTGTGTGCTGCAGTAGTATGGGTGACGGTTCTGACAAAATGCTTCCGGTGTGGGTGGCTTCATGAGTCATGAAATTCACTGAGGGTATATGTGTGAATGGCTTCAGTTCGTGTGTTTTGGTTCGCGTATGGAATTATGGGTGATTTTTTTTGTTCGCGTATGGAATTATGGGCGATGGTTGAGATAAGGATTCGTGTTGTGATTGGCGGGACACTTTGAACAAAATGCTTCTGGTGTGCGTGGCTTCATGGGTTTGGAATTTCCCTGTGGGCATATGTGTCACTGGGTTCAGTTCTTGTGTTTTGGTTCGCGTATGGCGTGATGATAGAGATAAGGATTCGTGTTGTGGGTGTGTGTTGTTTTCAGATGTAGATAAGTGACGTCATTTGTTATTTGTAAATAAATGTCGTCATTTGTTATTTGTAAATAAGTGACGTTGTTGTTTTGAATGGAAAGGATGATATTAGTGGATAAGAAATCGTGTCGTGATTGGTGGTCACTTCTGACAAGATCAAGATAAGATAAGGAATCGTGATGCGAATGTTTGTTATGAGATGTAGATAAGTGACGTCATTTGTTAGTTGTAAATAAGTGACGTTATTGTTTTGAATGGAAAGGGAAATATATTAGTGTATAAGTAATCGTGTTGTCATTGGTGGACACTTCTGACAATATCAAGATCAAGATAAGATAAGAATCGTGACGTTTGAAAGTGAAAAGGTAGTCAAGAGGGTGACTGAGGTCTTCCCTGCAATGCTCCCCCACCTAACCCCATCACCCTAGTCTCTCACCATCCCCTCTCCTCCAGAAAATGTCTGCTCAGCCTAGTGGAGATGAGTGAGCTCATCGTTTGCGGATATCTTTTAGTGATGTCACCTCCAATTGATACTGATAACTTTTTTGGGAAAAAAAAATTAAAAAACTGGTTTTTTATGATAACTTTTTAGGAAAAAAACGCATTTTTTATGAAAACCTTTTTGGAAAAAAAATAAAAAAAACGCGTTTTTTTATTTTTTTCAGTCAAGAGGGTGACTGAGGAAGACCTCAGTCACCCTCTTGACTACCTTTTCACTTTCACAACCTGATGCTATTTTTTTTCCTCCAAAGTTATCAGTATCAGTTGGAGGTAACATCACTAAAAGATATCCGCGAATGATAAGCTCGCTAATCTCCGCTAGCCTGAGCAGACATCTGCTGGAGGAGAGAGGGATGATGGGTTAGAGTATGGGATGGGGGAGCATTTAGCATCAGTTGGAAGTGACATGACTAAAAGAAATCCGACAACGGCAAAATAGCTCATCTCCCTTAGATGAGCAGACATCTTCTGGAGGATAGGGAGGGTGGGGGAGCCTTGCAGGGAAGACCACTGTCAACCTCTTGACTACCCTTTCACACCCAACACATAATGCTATTTTTTTTTTTTCCATCCAAACAATTTCGGACATCCGCAATGGCGAGATCGTTCATCTCATTGGTTATCAGTTTGAGGTGACATCACTAAAAGATATCTACAAATGGGTAGCTCGCTCATCTTCCTTTGGATGAATTCGAGCCACAGAGATAAAGTTTGTGCCATAATGTCACACAGTAAGATAAACGCACATCAACATCAATCCACCAGCATGCGAAAACATGTCTGTGAGTCACCTGCGCGAAAGTTTCATTTGGAAGGAACAGTCAGGGTAAAGGGTCAGGTAAACAGTACTATAAAGAAAAACAATCGAGTCGAGTGTCTTTTCAGTTACTGCAATTCGTTCATCCAGTGCAGCTATCGTATTGTGTTGTGGTGTTTAGGTCCAGTAAAGTAAAATAATGAGTGAACCACAAAAGTCTTTGAAATTTTCTTTCTTCAGGAAAATAGTGTAAACTAAATATTGTGAAATATTTTTAGGTAATTACAAGTTTCGATTTTTTTTTTCGTTGTAAGTAATATTTCAGCAAAATAAAATAAGCATTTGTAAAACTTAAATGAACAAAGATGTGTGTTGTTGTTGTGTTTTCCACAGTGAAATTTTTACTCAGTTATTCAGTTTAGAATTTGATAATTAAATCCATAACTTTATACCTTAATGCAATTCTGTTTAATTATTGTAAAAAAAATCACTAATGTGAAATTAATGCAAGGACCATGGGAAACCTGATATCCTGTAATTAAGTATTTAGAAATTTGTCTAATGCTACCTATTGACTTTTTTTTTTTTTTTGAGTTATCTGTAAACATTTCGTTCGCATACTCGAAAATCCTACCTGTTAGAATTTGGTGATTTTACAGAGAGAAAGCAGATAATTTTACCCAAAACATAACTTAAACTCTTAAAGTTTAGTATAGAAAAAAGGTTTATACTCTCCAGATAACACAAATACAAATTTTACCTTTCCCAACACAAAGTAAGATAAAAATTTGGTTATTTTACAGAGTGCAGATATTTTAACTCATCACGTTACCAAACTCTTAAAAAAGCTTGATGTAAAAAAGAAAAGAAGGTACATTTTTCTTTTCTTTTAAGATATTTGTACATGATAAAAGTTTAAAAACATATCACTGCCAGTCGAAACTTTTTTTTTCTTTTCTTTTTTTTTTTTTTTTTCAAAACTTGACAACACATATTTGTAGTTTGGTGAATAAAGTACAAATGAACTGAAAAGTGACAATTTTGTTACTACATCTGTAGATACCTTCACCAGACTAGAAAAACAATCGTACCAAATTCAAACAATACGACTGTTAGAATTTGGTTATTTACAGAGAGACAACTGATATTTTAGTCTATCACGTTACTTAAACTCTAAAAAAGTTTATTGTAGAAAATAAAAATGATATCGTAGCATGCAGATAACAAATGAATCAACATGTATATATCAAATAATAATCGCCTTTGGAAGAGAAAAATCAAAATCATTAACAAACTTAATACCCGTCCTTCATTTAAATGATACCAAATGATGAAAACAAAATGGGTATGAATTTCCAAACTTTGAAAAGCTGATGAATTTCTTGCTTGCTGTGATCATAAATAGTTATTTGAATGTAAACATTTTATTTTTCTTGCGAGTCGAAACTTATTTCAAAACTTTACCACCCGTACATTCTAGTAATGGGGGAATTAAAAACAGAGACCATACCAAATAACGGATTTGTAGTTTTGTGAATAAAGTAAAAATGAAGTGATAAGTGACAATTTGTTACTACATCTGAAGTAGATACATTCACCAGACTAGATAAAACAGTCGTACCAAATTCTAACAATACGACTGTTAGAATTTGATTATTTTACAGAGACAACAGCTGATATTTTAGCCAATCACGTTACTTGAACTCTAAAAACGTTTGTTGTAGAAAATAAAAAGGTATCGTAGCGTGCAGATAACAAGGAATCAGCATGAATGTATCAAAAAAAAAAAAAAATTACAGCCATTGGAAGAGAAAAATCAATAACATTAACAAACTTTATAGCCAGAACCGTTCTTCATTTAAATGATATCATATGATGAAAACAATATGGGTAGGAATTTAAAAACTTTGAAAAGGTGATGAATTTCTTGTTTGCTGTGATTCCAAAATAGTTATTTGAAGGTAAAAATTTTTTTTTTCTTTACAATTTTCTTTCTTTCTTTCTGAGCTAATATTCATTTGAAATAAGAATACATAATTATTTATTTGTGTTGGAAAGAATATCTAATATAATAATTGTGTTAAAATATATAAATATCCCTACTGTGAAAAAAAAAAAAAAAAGAGTCGGGCTGAGAGGACAACAGTCAAAATACAAATTTAAGTAAGACCACAACATTTTTTTTTCTCCTTGTAAAATTTAATGTCACAAACTAACTAGATTTTTGTTATTTTATTTTATTTTTTTTTTTTTTTTGACTCAGTGAGTTAAAAGTCTTATTTGTTCATGCAAGTCCTCAAATATATCAAGAAACTGTCAACTCTTGGAAGCAAAAAAAAAAAAAAAAATCGAGTATTAAATTAATAACCAGAATTTTAGTGCAGAAGATTTCACCTGAAATTACAATACTGCTAGAATTTGGTTATTTTACAGAGCCATTAGATATTTTAAACCAACACGTTACTACACACACACACACACTATTTTTCACCTAGGTACAACAAGTTGGCGACCGGATAAGAGAGATATCTTTAAGATAAGACTTAGTGAGAAATCTACAGTGTTGGAAAATAAATTCACATTTTATTTATTCGTTAATTTTGCTCAGTTATTCTGTTAGAATATGTAATTAAACTGATTTTTAAAAGTAAAATACAGAAAATAGCCATTCGATTTGAAAAAAAAAAAATAATTTCACTTGTCAGAATTCCATACCTTAACAGCACTCGGAATTCGAAACAGGAAATTACACTTACCCTAAACAAAAAGGCGCATAGACTTTCCCACCAAGCTTAGGAAACATAGCATGAGCAACTGTGGGAAGGAATTAAACAGAAAACGAACCAATCGGATAGTAATCTAAATTAAATATTCAACTATAGAAAAACAGTCGTACTTCCCCGAACTGATAATACCGCGCAAAACATCAAAGGAAGAATATGAGTCATTTAAAAGGTGAATACTGCGATTTGACTTTACCGCTCAGTTCCGGATTATTACTCATGAAACACACACGACTTAGGATATGTGTGTCACAAGGAACGAATCATGTGAATACTAAAAACATATAGTCACATCACAAACATCGTATGACTCTATGCTAAGGAATTAACAGTGGAACCAGAAATCTAAGGAAGGAAAGTCAAATAGCTTTTCAGATTATTACAGAAATTTCGTTCTTTCAAGATTGTGTTTTTGTGTGTTGTGGTGTGGATAAAAATTCAACTATTTTGGAATATCTATTTGCATTAAGAAGAATCATTCTGGAAAACTGTAAGTAAATTTAAATTATCATTAGAATTTCTAGACTACATACAAAAAAGTTATTGCAACTTTTAAAATCTCCGTTTATTTTAAAAATACCGTTTGGTTTTTTCTCTTCATGTAAACTAAAAAAAAACACCATTTCCCAAACATTTGTAAACAAGATAACGTTAATTCGAAAAAGATGTTGTCATTTGCCAATAATCTTTTAGTAATATCACCTCCAACTGATAATGAAAACTTCGGAGCAAAAAAAAGAAAAGAAAAAAGTGTATGTTTGAAGGACACCACCATATAATAAAATTATTCAGAAAAGCTTGAAACACAACCGCCACTAGCCTCTACTCTAAGAATTCCCACCCTTTAACAGGAAAGAAATACCCCAAAATGTATTGGAAATTAGTACGCCCATCTATAGAAGAAAAAAAAATGTATGTTTGAGTGACATAGCATAGAATTAATTATTCAGAAAATCTAATCACACCCGCTATCACGACATACTCTAGAATTCCCACAGACGACAATGACGGATGTGTCACCCTGGGAAAATTCAAAGATATCTTATCTCAAAACATAGCCCACAATTCCATAGCCAAACCAAAATACCACACAAAGACATAACGTCACGATTCTTATTTCTAAATATCACCCATCACACCACGTGATGTCCCGACAGACGAAGGCCCCAGCGAAATTCCAAACTCTATAACAACAAACTTTCACGTCACGATTCTTATCTTATCTTGATCTTGTCAGAAGTGTCCACCAATGACAACACGATTACTTATACACTAATATATTTCCCTTTCCATTCAAAACAATAACGTCACTTATTTACAACTAACAAATGACGTCACTTATCTACATCTCATAACAAACATTCGCATCACGATTCCTTATCTTATCTTGATCTTGTCAGAAGTGACCACCAATCACGACACGATTTCTTATCCACTAATATCATCCTTTCCATTCAAAACAACAACGTCACTTATTTACAAATAACAAATGACGACATTTATTTACAAATAACAAATGACGTCACTTATCTACATCTGAAAACAACACACACCCACAACACGAATCCTTATCTCTATCATCACGCCATACGCGAACCAAAACACAAGAACTGAACCCAGTGACACATATGCCCACAGGGAAATTCCAAACCCATGAAGCCACGCACACCAGAAGCATTTTGTTCAAAGTGTCCCACCAATCACAACACGAATCCTTATCTCAACCATCTCCCATAATTCCATACGCGAACAAAAAAAATCACCCATAATTCCATACGCGAACCAAAACACACGAACTGAAGCCATTCACACATATACCCTCAGCGAATTTCATGACTCATGAAGCCACACACACACCGGAAGCATTTTGTCAGAACCGTCACCCATACTATGAGCTGAAGCCATTGACACATATACCCTCAGGGAAAAGCCACACCCACCGGAAGCATTTTGTCAGAACCGTCACCCATACTACTTGCTGCTTGCATTCATTACATTGTGATGCGTGTTTCTGTATAACCCATGACCATAGGGATGTTGTTGTCTGCATGCGATGGATTCAGTGTGCTCGGCAGCATATTCCTGCAAGCGACTGTACGAGATACGGAACTTCGCTAAACGGGACGCGAGCAGTATCAGCCAGCAAAGCTGAGCCACACCGTGACGTCACTTTGCGTAAGTTTCGTTTCATCCCCGATTTTGTCCGATTTTGGAAATGGATTAATTCAAAAACCAGTAACAAGAATAATCGGAAACTGCAGTCCAAATAAATAATACGATATAATTATGTTACTACTTACTTTTAATGAGATGGAATTAACTGTTAGATGGATTTAGCTGTTCTTTTTTTCGATAATGAAAGGTCGTTCTCGTGATTATAAGCCTGAAATAGATCTCGAACCCACAAAAATTTCTTATAAAAGTTATTCGGAAAATACGTTTCAAAATTCTGTTTCAGAGTTTTTGAGGTGGTCAACAAACCCTTTCCAGAAACTGAAAATCAACAGAAAGATCATTTTCCACTAAAAATGATTCCAATGTTGGAAAAGATGCAAATTATGTCTTTTACATAACTAATGCACAACACTAGTTTTTTTGTTTAATCGAATGCCTTTATTTTGTCGTAGGCATCAAGCACAGTTAAAGAATTTCCCTGAAGGGAGAGATTTAGTTCATTTAATTTTGAAAAAAATGTCTGAAAGATAGAATAGTGTTGATAACCATGCTTCGTTAACAAGGAGTGATGCAAAATTAGAATGACGTTCATTTACAAACAATAAAACTTCGTATCTTAATTGAAATAAGCTTATTAGTACTTTGCCCCTGAAAAATTAGCGCCTCCATAGCGCAATTGGAAGAACAACGGTACATTGCGCCCTTCGATTGGAATAGGCCTAAGTTCGATTCTCGTCGCGACGGGAAGAATCGTTTCAATCGAAGGTGAGTTAGCCGATCTCATACGGAGGTAGCAGGGTTTTTCCTTCCGGAAACTCGGGTTTTTCATCCCGCATACAGACAAATCGGCCCTTCAGAACACACGCAATTTACAAACAAAAAATACTAGTTGTGGTAGTGGTGGAGGTGGGCGGTAGATGGCGTTGATGGAGATGATTCGTGGTAGAGGTTCGGTGTAGTGGTCGAGACAGTTGTAGGTGTCCTCCCGCGATGAGTCTTTGGACTCCTTGGAGGTTTGACGAATAATAATAATAATAAAACCAGCGGATTTCAGAATGAAGCAAAAGTTGTATATATTCACTGCCTATTTCATCGCAGAGTACTGAAAATAACCTGTTATTTAACGTTCGAGATTTAATAAAATTAACTAGCTTTACAGCGTTGTATAGCACAGTTTTACCGCGTGGTTAGCCTAGTAGCTTTGCACTTTGCAACCATATGCCTGGGGAAGGAGTGTCGATTCCCGTCGACGACGTGAGAAACTTAAGGATCTTCCTCAGCCATAGCCAAGTTAGCCGGTCTTGGGCGTGGACAGCAGAGTTTTTCCGCCAGTTTATTTGGGGTTTTTCATCCTGCAAGCTGGCAAACCGATCTTCTGAACACATGGATTAGAGCCAAGAATACTGACCCAGCCATAGGCCTGACTCGTCAGCCTATGCTGGTTCTGGAGCCCGGATAAAATTTGGTGTGTGTGTGGGGGGGAACTCAGATGGTGCTGTACACTCTCGCAAAAATGGGGGGGGGGTACTGTACCATCACACAGAAAGGAAGAACGCACAATTTTAAATTCTGGTGGCATTCCTTTGAAGGCCAACCTTTCCCTATGTTATACATTGTTTCATTAACAACATACCTGATTCGTATCCGGAGCCACTTCCTTGACCATAGAAACAACCCCCGACTATGCCTGCCGGTAAGGACGCAAGCTCAATCCGAACAAAAGCCTATGCATTTTTCCCACTGGATCCCTTTGTGTATTATGTAATTATTAAGAGTGTTAAATATTTCTTCTCCAGTTGTTCGAGGTGACAAAGTTCTACAAAACAGAATATCATCATGAATGTTGTTATCACGCGCATATCTTACGTAGCATATTAACTGCGCATCACTTGTAACATCAGTAGTCTCGTCTATTTGTAACGCATAATAAGAGCTCTTCTTACCTCCTTCGATTAACTGAGATTCTCTGTAACCTGCCATATCATTAATTCTGCGACCGACAGTGTCATTCGAAAGAGGAATCAAATCAACATCTTTTAGTAACCTGTTGTCAAACATAGTTTTTGGCACATCTTTTATAGCTGGAAGAAGTAAATTTTCCCCGATTGAATAAGTTTTTCATGTTTTCACTATGCACAAACTCAAGAGATTGATTAATAGCAAGGACTGGAAGCATCTAACTCATGGCCGAAACTACATCTTTTCATTGATTTATTGTCGCTAAGGGTCGCAGAAATGGGACTTTTTTTTCTTCTTTCAATTTGCTTATTTTTCACATCACAGTGTTTAGTTTCTAAATGTTGGAGTTTCGCAGGTTTCATGGGTTCGACAACACTTTAGAATAACACAAAACACATTGAGGTTTTGTTCATTTTCATCTCCACACCAAGTAAACCCGAATTCCAAATATGAACTGCTATGTTTCCGACTTTATTTTTTCTTTGAACTGCTTGTTTCTTCTTCTTTAATAGTATCAGATTAACTCGCCTTTACAACACGTGTATCGCAATTAGAGTTAGCATCACCTGTTTCATTTGCTCTTCTTTTCAAAGTCCTAGTTCTAAGCCACTTTTCCATTATTAAAAAACGTTTCCGAATACACAAATATATACATACTGGCACACTTTGTCCAAATATTACTTAGCACTTCTGAAGGTATACTGAGACTTGGTTGAATGAGGAAAACCTTCAGTAATAAAAATCAATAAACAACACCCACTTGGTTGACATGAGGATAACACATGTTCACTTCAAATCAGACATAATAGCATGGGAAGGCGGAAGCAATAAAACTATATTGTCGTTCACTTCACCCCTCTTATTATTGGTCATTCTGCAGCTACAAATTATTGTAGTGCCAGAATGAGGAGTAATAAAAGAGGGGTGAAGTGAACAACAATAGTTTTATTGCTTCTGCTGTAAAAATATTTATGTAGCTATAAGAAGTCTAAATATTTTTACATAAAGTTTACCAAGGTCAAGCCCAGTAAGAATTGTGACTTGTACATAGATGCTTGTTTAAATGTAAATAATCCCAATGGGAATTTGTATATTGCTCTATGCCAAATAAGGGAATATTCTAGAAGGTGTAGTATTAAGCCAATACCTTGCCATCAGTAAACAGTATAATTTTAGAGCTTTATAAAGACGTCAAACTTTGTGCATGTTCTACATGGGAAGCTCAAGGTCAGTGCTAGGTGAACCGACAAAAGCTTCAAACGAATAGGATTTACGAAGTGTAGGAGAAAAACAAAGGAAGGGTCAGTCAAAGAAAAGGATCAAGG
Source organism: Typopeltis vanoorti (assembly GCF_054136105.1). Classification (NCBI taxonomy): domain Eukaryota; kingdom Metazoa; phylum Arthropoda; class Arachnida; order Uropygi; family Thelyphonidae; genus Typopeltis; species Typopeltis vanoorti. Next base: position 127,753,650 of record NC_143561.1, read on the forward strand.
TTTTTTCGCCGACATGTTCGGGGTTCACATATCTCCGCACAAGGATTCGGAAGTGACCGAATAAAAGGCGTGGGCAAAAAGATCGCATCATCGGTTCCAGAAATTTTCGTCAGTGATCCAGAGGTCGTGATCGAGAAGTGAAGTCTTCAACGGTTGTCCGGCAGATGTAAGCCATCGAGTACGCGACTTCAGGAGAAATCATGCCCGTGATCTAAAAGAAAGATGACGAGGAGCCGATCCGCCAGGCAAAGCTGATAGTTGACCAATTGACAAGTCTTCGCCGGGAGCTGTTGTCAGAGGGAAGAAATTGCTCCGTTAATCCAACGCGCATGCAAGCATTCCACAAGCCGATAATCTTCGTCCGAAGTGCGGCAGGACAGAGTATCCTAGAAACATCAGTAGACCCATTGCTGGCGTAAAGAGGGGATTGAAAAAGACCTGATATGGAGCGGAAGTTCAGTTCAAAGCCAAGTGCACAGTGGGTAGCAGCTATAAAGTGAGTTGACCCCTTTGTTAAATTTCCTTGAGCTTTTAAGAGAACACTTATTAATGGACTGTGAGTAGAGGCTGATCTAAATGCATATTTAGCTATAAAGTAATTAAGTGTCAGGAATTTGTAGGTTGAAATAAGTCACAGTGTAACTATTTGCTGAATTGGTGAAATTTGCCTATAGAATATTCCCAGCATAGAAAGGAAAGAGCAATTGAGTGCAAAAGATATTGTCTGTGTGTTCGATGAGTAAGAGTTAACATTTAAGTAATAAACACCATTGCTCAGTATAAATGATTTATGTTATGTTAAGAAAATTAGTTAAATATGTGATATGATTTGTGTGAGAAAATGCAGGAACTTAACTAGTCTAATATTAGTTGAAAATGCAGTATAAAATTTGTCTTATGTGAATTAAAATTTTGTTGTTTAAATATTAATAGAGTGCTGCCTGATATTTTAGTTCTTTGATTCGCTGTTCTAAAAAAACAACCGAGCTTGTGAACGGGGAAGATAGATAATTAATACGAGAATTAGATAAAGGGATAGCCACGACTGTACATAAGAGTAAGGAATGATATCTACCGAAAGTAGTAATATTTAATGCCATAAAAGGATTTCCTGAGGCGCAGTCACTAATTCAAATAAAATCTAGAGATTCTTGGTATAATAAAAATAGGAATACTGGAGGTAGAAATAAGGAACAGGAGGATAGAAGTTTAAAGTTAATAGAGTTGTATAAGGGAAAGAGAGAAGTTAAAGATTTGGGTATTGACGATAAGATATAAGATATAGGAGAGAGATATAGAAATAAATAAGAGAGATATAAATAAAGATATAGATAAATAAAATAAAAATAAAGGATATCAAAATAGATTAAAAACACCTCACATTTACACTGCCTTTGAACATTCTGAGGATATTTGTTGTTGTTGTTTTTTTGTCTCCATTTGATTTCAATAATTTTTACTTACTTATTCAATTTTAATTTGTTTGAATAACTAAATATATATTTATTTATTTAATTAATTAATTTAAGTCTGCTGACCACCTCTCCCATCGTCTCGGACCACAGATTGAGAAACACTGCTTTAGATGAATCTTAAGCATTTTAGCATTTAGTTATTTCTATTGCTACGCCATTTCTTCGCTATTGCTTTCATTATTCGTTACTTTATTTGCATTTTTTAATGGTTCCAATGAATATGATGGGGGGGATGTTTTCTGATTAAGCAATTACGTTGGCGTCAATTTCTTTTCCTCCTAAATTTCATTTCCAACGTGGCATCGATCACATTTGCTAGTGGTGTTAAGTCCACATGGAATTAATAATTGGAGGTAAATCGTGTTGTGTCACGATGGGTGCAGTTAAATCCCCTGGTGGAAGACCACTAATAATAAATGATTACGTTACACACTGAAAAAAAAAAAAAATTGTACTGTAGGCCACTGCAACGAGAGTTGTAATTTCTATTTATTTGTTGTATTTTCTATTAAACTGCGGATCTCACTCTTTGATAGCATTTTACAGCACTCCTTATCATACAATTGCCTAGCATTAAAAAAATTAAAAAAAAAAACTATTCCAGTCTATTTTAAGTTTTTTTCTTCTTTTCAATGAACGCTATTATATTATAAAACGCAGTTCCCTTAGCGCCTCGCAAACAAACAGACGACACGATATTTCTCAATATTACGATAATCCAAATTGATGACATCAACATACCGCTGAGAATTTACCCTAAACCCAGCAATGTTGGCCAATACAAGATCCCACTACCAATCCAATCCACGAAAACTGGGCGGAGTCTTAATTTTACGCGAGTAAACTGCAGAGCATTAGGACAATTCTATCTCTCTGTGTGTGTGTGTGTGTGTGTGTGTGTGTGTGTGTGTGTGTGTGTGTGTGTGTCAGTCATACACACTAAATATAATTAAGCCGAAAATGCAGCAGAAGCCTAAAAATATTGTGCCTTCCTTAATTAGCAAATAACACGAAACAAACAATGTCTTTATTTCAACTGCGAGACTAAATTTATGTGGCAGAAAAAATAAAATAAAATAAGTATTTATGAAAGAGGGAATCCTCGTCTTACTCCATTCACACGGAGCCTGGGCAATCGATGTGCTCGTTTTATGTCAAAATGATGCATTCCTGTCCAATCACTGCAGAAGCCCATTCCCGACTTTCTGCAAAACTTGTCCAATGCAAAACAGGTTTCTAAGCACAAATCTGCTTTTGCAGAAACCGCTCAGCATTCCGAGTGCGCAAACGGCGGTTGGTTAGATTGTGAACTGCTGCAGCATCCCGGCATGCGAACGAAGATGACAGAACATAATGGAGTTGGACGTGGAAAATCGAGTATCGATTGGGAAAGATTGAAATTCAGTCGAATTCGCCTTACCAGGAGAAGCCACGCGCATCCGTGACTAACATTCGCACGAGTTTCAATAACAGGAAGTGAATCGACTACAAATGAAAGTTCGTCTGATTAGTTTCTGCTCAGATCTCGCCGATATTTTCAGTTTTGCTTGTCCAATGAATTTTCTTTCGTCATCCGTCAAACACCGCTTCATCTTCAGCGTGGCACTAATTTGTATCTCGTACCATTCGGGAAGAGATGTTTGAAAGCCTCAAATATAGAGACGAAAATAACTAAAGTTGGAGGAAATGAACGCTCACTGAATCGGTTAGACATAACGCCGAACGAACACTTTCTAATAATCCTACCATTCTTTTCTGGAACTTAAGTATCCCCCGCCCCCCAGAATGCTATAAATACTCAGCTAAAATGGGGTAAAGAAATATCCACGTAAGTCTAGTTTTCGGTTGCAGGGTTGCCAAAAGATCAGGCAGCTGCTTTATGCGAAAAACAGCTTAAATATATACTAAGCACATAACTACATGCGTCTAGCGACACAGAAGACAAGTTTTCCGTAGTGAGGGAATCCCTCACCTCCGGCTCTCACTTTGCGTTGAAAATCCCTTCAAAGTCCGTCTTTCAATTAAACAGCATCTTCGATATCGACTGAGCTATTGAGGCTCTCAAAAGCAAATCTAAACATCGTGATTTGTTGATTTTTAAAATCTATTTCTAAAAAAACGGATGAGAACAAAAAACAGCGGTAAGATGTTTCGCCCCTTAAGCTTCCAACCATAAATTCTACTATTCATGAAGTTATGTTTGAGATGGCTCATTATTTGCTTTCATATTTCTTCAATCGAAATATTCAAGTAGAAACAACTTGTGGCCTCAATAACATCGCAAACGGAGTTTTTCACACCGAATCCCTTCTTTGAAAACGCAAATGGGATCACGATCTTCGTTTTAAAATCCCCCCTCCCTTTTTTTTTTTTTTTTTTTTTTTTTTTTTTTTACAAAGCGACATCACTTATGTAGTATTCAGAAACCGAAAAAAATTTTTTTTTTCTTTCGAAATTTTTAGCAAGGAAGTATATGACTATTATTGGCACACCGCGAGGGACCTCTAAATAAGAAACCGCTGATCTAAGTTAATTTAACAGACATAATTTTTCCATCTCGTCACGAGATGGCAGTACCGAGAAATTCAGTCAAGTGGTAGTGTTTGTAACGCGATGCAAACGTGTGAAATTGGACACTTGAGTCGTAGCCAAGTCTGTTGAATAACCAGAATGTGGGTGATTATTCGGAATGCGCGAATTTATGGGGATGTCGTATTGCAGCAGGAGGGAGAGGGAAGGAACATTTGTTTTCATCGAGTCTCAAATAAAATAATATCTGAAGTTCTGGAACTCGCAGCGTAGATTCAAAGAAAAAACAAATTATTTATTTGGCTTCTACATTTCTTTTGTCTTTCCAGATTTAAGAAAACATTTTAAAATATTAATTCGCATTCTAATGAACTGCAGCAGACGCGTGCAATTGTAGAAATGCGAAGGAATCGTGTTCTGGCTTCATTCAGATTAACGCTAAGCAAGCATTTGGCCAAATGAGTTTCGAATGACAAAACCAACTTCTATTTTAATGTTCGCTAATTGCAGTCGAGGGTTCCCATCACATGACATGCCTTGAAGTTTTTGGATGTTTCTCTTCGTTGGCGCGCCCCATAACGCTGCCCGCAGTTTTGTGTTCTTTCAACGCATCGCTGCTACTCGGATCTCATTCGATTTGTTTAACCGGACAGAATTCATTCCGTACACCCCTTTAATTCTCTCCCATTCAAAAACAAAACCGCCGTTAGTAACTCGGGTCAATGCTCCTCACTACCGAACAAAGCATTCATTCAAAGGGGCCCGTCAAGTGTAGGTCAAGTAGTCCGTTCAGAGCCAATGGAAAGGTCACGAGTATCACAAACCGATGATAGCAGGGAAGACTCTAATAAGCAAAAGAAATACGCGTGAGGTGATTGATCTTCCCTTAGAAGCACAAGAGCATACCAGCGGTGATGACTTCCATTCGTATCGACACTCGCATGTGAGGGGGGGGGGGGGAATTACTCACATTCGATTCTCTTTATTCCATCTAATGTCGATAGACGAGGGGAATGCTTACAAGAAAAAAAAAGGGGAGGAAGGATATGGTTTCCCATCACTGTTCATCTCTTCTTTTGACGACGTTTGTACAGAACAAATAATACAAAACTACAAAAAAAATATTAAAAATAAATAAAACCTTCAGCCAACCACGGTAAGAATGTACTATAGGTTTGTAAAAGCCTTTCGTGAGTGAAAGCTACAAAAAAAAAAAAAAAAAAAAAAAAAGGAAAGAAAGAAAATATCATGTAACGTGTTCAAGCAAAGAAAGGACAATGGAATATCAGTCTTCTAAAACGCATCTTGAAATTTCAAGATGTGTCAGTAATTTAGAAATATCAAATTCCTAAATGTACCCTCGGGGATGTGGGATGTATAGGATATCATAACAGTACAACATGAAAAAAAGTTACATCATTACTAACTTCCTGTCTACAATTTTTCTCCAAACCAATCTGTTACCTGTCAAGAGATTCCAATATTATCAGATCGTTTGTTTCTATCTTCTAAGACACTTTTTACAGAATCAATCCATCTACATCTTGTTTTTCCTCTGGGTCTTTTTCCTACCATCCTGGCAAAGCAAAGAATACTTCTTTAGCTACCTTTCCTCTCTGGTTCTCTTTAAGCGACCTTTTATACCATCTTGAATTAACACTTAAGTGGCATGGAGTAACACTATTGAAATCAAAATTCACTCTCCTTCCAAAGGAGGCGATCTTTCATAATTCCAATGGACAAACTTAAACCACCTTGAATTAAACATTTGCCATTGCTCCTATAAGGGACATTATCCACAAATAACGTTGCACTTCCCTCGGAGGTACAGCATTTTTAAAAAGAAAAAAAATACATGTTTGAAACCCACAGTACCCATCGAGATAATTAAACAAATGCTCCTGTTTTCTTATTCACGCAGGAGAAATAAATTATAAACATTGTCAGCTAAATCTTCACAAAGAAGACAAAACGTCACTCCAGCTAATCAATGTGAAACAGGAAAAAAAAAAAATTAAAAACCCTCCGAATCAAAGAACAGCGTGGAAAACGCGTTGAGAAGCACTTCTCTTCTTGGCTTTTCTTCTCCTCGAGAGCCACGTGTGACATTCGCTGACAGAAGATGTAAGTGACATCGCTCTCGGTTTGTTTTTATCAGCGCGTCCCTCATCTCCTCGCCGTCCGAAAATAGAACTAGTAGCAGGGTCGTGGCCTCGAACTCAATATACAGACGCAACGAAATACATCTTCCTAGTATGTCGTACACTTCTCAGTCTTTGATGTAAGCCAGTGTGAAAGATTATCACCCAACAAACTAACACCACTAAACTTGACAACACTGCGTCGCTTTATCTCTGTTCCTGGAGAAGTGTGTAACTCTCTTCTTTCTCAAATGTTGCAATATTACTACAACATATCCTGTGTGTTTCGCTGAACACGAGTGAAAAGATATTTTTCGTCTTGACAACATATTTCGATCCGCTCTTCGTTCTGTCTCGGCTCCCACCAGGAGTTTCTTCTACCTGTTGTATATTCGTTGCACTGTGACCTCAGAACAACACCCTGTGGAAATTGATTGTGGCAAAAACACACGTAAGAAAGTAAATGTTTCAATTCAAGTGCATTCATTGCGTCTGCATTCCTTCAGATTGGATTGACTGAGGTGAATTGTTTAATTAGAATTTCGGCCAGAGCAACAAAAGTTATTGGGTCAGTGTGGAACTGTTGACTGCGTGTGTTCTTCAGGCTGATCTGCCTGTATTGCAGATTGAAAACTCCTTCCACATATATGATAGGCTAACTCGCTTTCGATTGAAAAGCCACTTATCCCTAAGCCTGCAAACAGATCGGCGAAACGCTCACCTCTAGAGAACTCTTGGAGAAGAATGCCTCGAGAGTGAACAGTTGGAGCATTCACTTTAAATATTTCTAAAGAGTAATGATTTACTTCACGTGCTTACAGAACACATTTTTAATGATTATAGGAAAGTATGCCTAATTAAATTTTAGATTTAATATAAATACGATATAAATTGCAATTATGAACATAGCTACTATAAAAGTCACACAAAAAGTAAGTAAAAACGAAAACTGAGGCAACGAATTCTTAAAAATGTCAAGACAACCTTAGGAAAAAAAAAAAGAAGAAGTTTGTGAATAAATTAATCTGCAAATCTGCAAATATCAGCTAACTCCTCCTACAACAAAGACATTAGTGGGAATGGAGAAAACGAAGATAGAAGATTAGCTGACGAATTCAATAACCATTTTGCATTTTTGGAAATTATGGAGACAACTACCGTGTTTGAATAAAAACTTTAGTTTACTATTACTAAAATTTTACAATTCGACGTTTCGACCTTTATGTTAAGGTCATCTTCTGGAGCGTACAAATATACACAGGAAACAAGCTATACCACAATCATACTGAGTATGATTGTGGTATAGCTTGTTTCCTGTGTATATTTGTACGCTCCAGAAGATGACCTTAACATAAAGGTCGAAACGTCGAATTGTAAAATTTTAGTAATAGTAAACTAAAGTTTTTATTCAAACACGGTAGTTGTCTCCATAATTTCCAAAAATGCATTCGGATCACCGTGCAAGCCTAAAAGAAAGGATCAATAACCATTTTGTTATGGTCAGCAAAAACCGAAGGAACGTTAATCCCACATCAGTCAATTACACCGCTAAAAGAATTGATAACGCCTTTTCCCGGTTATGAAAATGAAATTAAGTTTGACAGGTAGCCTAAAACCAGCGAATATACTTCGGGATGCGATGGCATGAACACCAACACTGTCCAGGAATGCCAAATGTACATAATGAATCCCTTACTGAACATTTTTATCTTGTCTCTGATGGCTGGGATGTTTTCATCGGATTTTAAGAAGGCTGTAGTAATAGGAATCATAAAAAGAAAAGATTATATATTAGCGACTTCTGTAAACTAAGATTAATGGCAAAATAAATGCTTTCGTGGATGACATTGTCTTCATTTTCTCCTCTGACATACTTGAAGAAATGCGAACCAGGATCTTTTTTAAGAGTACCAAACTGGTCTCGTGCAATAAACAGTTAATGTCAAAAAAATGTCAAAAAGAAGCAACATCGCCAGTAAACATTAAATCAACCCAAACAAATACTGGAGTCTGATCAAACAATCTTTTACTTCTACCGAAATGAGGCGAATTGTTCAAATTGCAGAAATGAATCAGTGGACAGTATATAAGCGTGCACTTGTGCATATAAAATATAAAAAATAATCAAAATCCTTGTCATCTTCACGCATTTTGTACACTTGTTGCTATCTTGTCCCCATCACTTTAAACTGCATGCCATCTCGGCTCCAATCAAGTTTTCAGTCAGTTTTTCACCATCTTTACCTACCAGACACAGGTATGTTCATTAATATCTTTCATTGTAAACCTTATTAAATTTAACTGTTAAGCCTACACGTTAAAAAAAAGGTCTGCTCCATTCCCAAAAATAGCTTAGCTTTTTCTTTCATATTGTAAACATTTAGGAGCACCATGAGTTTCAGTAATATAAATAGTGCTACTCTGTTTATTTTGGTCCGAAGTACTTTGGTGTACTACACTTATACCTGTTGGAGTAATTTAATGACGACGTATTTAGTTGCCCACGGCTTGATGGGCAACTAAATTTATAACCTCGATGAATTTTGCTTTTAGTTTACCCGTATGACCTTAGCAAAATTACAATGAAGGGATCAAAAAACAATGAAAATTAAAGTGGTTCGGATAAACTCATCAATAGCCTGCATTTTACGATGCTTTGATAAATTCAGTGTTGCGTTATCCTCTTATTAATGAACATTCATTTAATTTTTGCAGCATCAAATGATCATTTTCCTTAAGATACACCATCTGTCACGATGTTCTAACTTAACATCAGGCCATAAAATCAGTTTGAGGCAGATGAACACAAGTAACGGACTTGATGCGAAAGATAAAGTTCAGTTGCATCTCTCTCTCTCTCTCATAGATTATTACGCTCGTGCAATGTAATGAGAGAAAGACCATCACTAGTTCGATAGACATCTAAATGACTGAAAAAAAAGTGATTATTCCCGCTGATTATTAGAGGTGAGATTTATCAGTGGTGCACGTGATTCACCGATAGCTAACTCTTTTGCTGTACACAGTTTCGTTACTGTTGTCAACGGATCCACTGATAAACGATCGCATCCCATTCCTAACCAAATGATCTCCTTATGACAGCAAGTACTGTTTCTCGGTGAAACTCCGATCATCTTGTAACTACTCAGCTCAATGTCGTTAACCCGCTGATTTCGTCGTATAAAAAATCGAAGCATCAATGCATTGAAATGCACCGATTGCTCGAAAGAAATTTGTTTTCGTTTGCCCCACCCATAACATATGTTGCCGATATCAAGACGAAAAAATTTCAACTGAATTTAACAAATAAACAAAAAAAAAAAGTTCGATTCAACTGGGAGTTGTTTTAAACTCCATTTGAAAATTAATTTTCCATCTCTCTTCTGGTGTGAAAACTAATCGTTCATTTTGGTTAAGGATCTTCTCATCCTCTCAAATAAAGGAATCCGTTGTGTGTGCAACCAAACTACATCAAGATTCTTCGTTACCTATGCTGGACGATTGCTCGATTTGTGCCCTATTTAATATTACTAATTAAAGTGGATTGAAAATCCCCGCTTTGATTTACGGAGCGGTATTTCTGGATTGTCTAATCCTAAGCCAACCATCCATCTGTTCATTGGCCACCAAAAGATGCCGTATGGTCACTCCGATGCTCGGTGATGTGCCACACCGGTCCTCACCATGTAGTCCTGTTGTATGCTTTCTGACTGATCTCAGTGACGGTCTACCTCTTCCTCTTTTTCCAGGAACTTTATCTTCTATTACTGTTTTAATCCTTCCATCCTTCCAATATGTCCAAAGTATTTCAAATTTCTTCTGTCAATATCCTTAAGGAGCATTCAAGTTCTACCGATCCATCCTAGCATCTATCCATTTGTCCGCCTTTCAGTACATGATATCCTCAACCGTCTGTAACACCACATCTCAAAAGCATCTACCCTTTTCTTATCTGACTTCTTTAGGTTCCAAGTCTCACATCTAAAAGTCGCTGTTGGAAAAACAGCTGCATCCAAAATCCTCAACTTTGTTTCCATGGTGATGGATCTATCCTTCCAGATTTTAGACAAGTCTCTGACTGTTGGTTTAGCCATTCCTAATCTTCTTCTGATGTCTTCTGAATAGCAATTCTTCACATTAATAATGGATTCCTGGTACTCAAAACTTGCTGACTTCAATTCTTTCTCTATTAAGGTACATTTGTTTCTCAGAAGCTTTCCTGTCTGTATTTCCTTTGAAAACCTTAATCTCTGGCTTGTTAAAATTGAGCTGAAGTCCTCTGTTCTTACTGACCGCATTGACTTTGTGAAGATTTCTCCTAGTTCTTCCTTGTAGTACAAACGAGTACTGCATTATCAGCATACCTGAGATTACTGATCAAGCTACCACCTATCATAATTCCTGTCTTAAGCTCATCCAATGCTACACAAATGATGTCCTCAGCGTAGCTACTAAACCAGTGAGGAGAAAGCAGACATCCTCCCTTAACTCCTTTTCTTGAAGCTAATCAGTCAATCTAACACCTGTTCTTACCGTGGTTTCTTGCTCCTTGTACAAGTTGGCTATCAACCTGATAGTGTGTTGAGGAAAACCCATTCTTTTCATTACTTCCCACAGTTTCACATGCTCAATACAGTCAAAAGCTTTAGAGTAGTCTAAGAAACACCATTACCAGAGGCAGTCTGAGTTCTTTATACTTTTCTATGATTTGTCTAAGGTAAAGGATCTGATCTCTGGTGCCTTACCGTTCCTAAAACCTGCTTGTTCCTTGGGCATCTCTGCCTCAGCTTTGGCCTTAATCCTATTTAGAATGATCTTTAAGAAAATCTTACTTGCACGAGATATTCAACTAGTAGTTCTTGCAATCCATCATATCTCCCTTCTTATATAATGGTATGAAAATTAACTTCTTCCAGTCTCCAGGCCATGATCCTGTCTCTCATATCCTTGTAATCAGTCTATGAAACACCCTTATCCTCCATCCCCTGTGGCCTTAACTCTGCTGGGATTGCATCTGCTCCTGGGGCCTTATTACTATTAAGCTGTTTAACTGCTCTTTGATGCCTAAGTGGAGGAGGTTCGAAATCGAAAATTTTCCTGATGAGTGGACTCCTCCAAATTTTCCTTATCCTCTCTCTGTTGTACAGTGCTCTTTCCATCTGTTTTTGATTTCCATTCTTCTGTTAGTACTGTTCCATTCCTCTCTTTGAAGGCATTCACTTTGAGCTTAAACTTGTACTTCAGGTCAACATTCTTTTTAAATTGTGCATCTTCATCTGGAACTCTCTTCACATTTATTAGTATAAACTTTTTCTTGTCCTGCCTGATGGCTCTTCTGACTTCTCTATGTAATCTCTTTTATTCTTCAGTCCTTGTGTCTCTTTGTTTCTCCAACCGCCTTCTTTCGATTAATTCCCACGTTGAATCCGATCCATGGATCTCTTGGTCTTCTTATTGGACCGAGATACGTTTTGGCTGTGTCCTGTATTATCACAGTGACTTCTTCCGAAAGCATTTCTAGTGAGTTCTCCTCACTAGTCTTCAAAAATCATCCAACCGAGTTGATGTTTCTTCTGCAAATCCACTAGGAATTACTCTAGCATTCAGTCTAGTGGGTTGTACTCGACTCGGAAGGTTTGGGACTCTTAGTCTTATTCTGGCTCTTTCAATCTAATGGTCTGTAGTACCACAGTCTGATCCAGTACAAGATTTTATATAATTCCTCACTCTCTTCATTAGGTCTATCTGTGTGGGTACATAAACTCCTACGATTGACACACATTGGTAAAATAAGCCTTAAGTCTAAGTATCCTATCATTAACAAGATTATAACCAAGAAGGGTTCTTGCTTGAACTGTCTTCACTATCACAGCTACCCCCTGATGTTTTGAGTCTCCTCCTGAATAAACAATTGGCATACCATCCTGTCTTTTGAAATAACTTTCTCCATTTCATCTGTAATTCCCATAATGCCAATTTTATACTACTTTATTTTAGAGTTACACTGCGATCAGCATTCATTTTAAAAAATTAGGGAATTTACAACCGTGTTAAAAAAAAAAAACTTTATTATCCCGACGTTTCGATCTTCACATCAAGATCATCATCTTTTTTTTTTTCGCTAAAGGTCATGCCAGTAGAATAACATGTGATCAAATTATTGTTTCTTTAGCTTACAGTTAATGATGTAACTCAGCTTGTCTTGTATATTGATGTATGCTCCAGATGATGATCTTGATATGAAGATCGATACGTCGAGATAATAAAAAAGTTTTTTTTTTTTTAAACACGGTTGTAAATTCCATAAATTTTTAAAATGAATGCATATTTTATACCTTTCCATCTCTTTGCTGAAAATATCAAGAGTACAAATTTGTATACTTCGTATATTCCATGTGGCTTTGTAAAGTTCTCCTCTAAGATTGATCCCAAACCTTTTGTATTTCTCGTTTACAATACCATTGACTTTGGTAAGAGACTGTAATACACTTCTCGAACAGGACCCTCTGCCTTATCCCTGAACGCGGCTCTCATTATGCTCATTATTCTGAGTGACAACTGTATTATATTATATGAGATGTATTATAAGGCACAGCCATGTTAACATTTTGGAGTGAGGGATTTGGTCTTTGGTGTACAGAGCGGAGTTTTTGGATCGTCTACTCGCAGTGCTAATTACTTTTCGTGAATGGGATTTACATAAAAACCTAATAAAGTGAAAGAACAGCATACAGAAATGTATACTTACAAAAAAAAAAAACAAATCTGTGCCCACTTAATAAACATCAGAATCATTTTATCAATCTATTTTATTATGGATTCATCACTACCTCGTTCTGTTTTTCTTCTGTCTGTATGCAAATTACAAGCCGTGAATGAGTCCAGATTGCCAGCAAGCTGTGAGCACACCGTGCAATGCTCAGCAACAGTTCAAAGCTGGCTGGGAAACAGGGGATTGTTATTGGAACTATTTCCGCTGAAAACAATACAAATCCCAGTGTCTCGCGAATATGATGCCTAAACTTATCTCGAACTGTTTCAGTGGTGCGTTCTCCTGTTTGGAAGAACAGCTTAAATAAAAATAAAAACGTAAACAGATTTGGGAGTCATTTGACTACTTTTTAAGATACACCAGCTCTCATAACATCTTAGAACGACTCGAACTTCGTGGAGCTGAGTTGCTGCTATTCTGAAAAAGCGTGCTTAAAGTTTATGACCTCAAACCATCACCATCGACAATATTCACTTCTCCAAGTATCATAATTGCCAAAAATACGCAAAGGCATTAACACCTGTATATCACCATTTCATTAAAGTTTAATTTAAAAGAGTTGCAGCGAAAAAACATTCTAATCTAAGGGCCTCAAGTGAAAATAGAAGCTTCTCTTTTCTCTTTCTATCAAAGACTACAAAAGGAGCAACGTGAACCACAAGTTCAGAGTTCATATTAAATGAGTTTTCACTTTTCGACAGCGTTTCTTCGAGTTATTTCCTGTACAATGAGTGCAGCCATTAGCAACGATGCCGTTTTCGTTAGAGGGAAATATTTACGATTTTGAACTAAAAGTGAGTAAACAGACTCCAGAGGAAAGAAAGTTTTTTCCCCCTTTTTTTCTTTTCGCTCTATCCCACTCAGCAGAAAAATATTGGGTGTACAAACTGGCCAAAAAGAACGCCCAATTTACAGCCATAGCACGCTGGCCTCAGAAGCCTTCGTTGTTTTGGGAGAATCTAAACGGCATGCACATCAGCTCCAGCTCATTTCTCTCCCCCCCCCCCCACTTTCCCTCATGAAAAGCGCGCTGCGTTGCTAGTGGCGGAATGAAATGCATCGACGGTTCTACAGCTGCCAGCATCTGGTTTCCCTGTGCGAACCCACCCTAGCACAGAAGGGAGTCTACGCTCAGCATTTCGTGTGAACTCTAGATCTTATTACTTATTAAAAAAACTGTTAGAATTAAAATGGCAAACAAATGAGATTTGTCCTTATCATTTCACATGAATATACGACTACAGTGATTTAGCGAATTTCCCCGAGAAATCAAAGCTTAAAAAGCCAAGTACGAAAAGATGGCAGAAGATTAAAACAGAATAAGTGGCCGACAGACAAAAAACGAAAATTATGAAAGACAAAACTAATAATTATGAAACTTAAGTGATAAGACGGCTCGTTTAAAGACGGATAATACAATCCTAAATCAGCACTGTTTATTCTTATCGAAAATAGCAGAATATTTAGTATCATTCGTATTACTTGTTCTTGTTTTTATTTGGTAAGCGAGCACTTCGTTGCGAAATGGCTTTTCATCAGCATTCGCTACCGTGCTGCCACCTGGCATTTCAATTTAATTCCGGATCACATTCTGAAAATAATATTGCATCCGTATTTTCTTCAGACTTATTTTTCCCATTAAATTTGCAGAACACTATCTCGTTAGGTTGGGGGGGGGGGAGTACGTGCTATTAATGATAATTGCATTCAGTAGCTGATCATATTTATTCAGGGGGAAAAAGAAAGAAAAATAAAGGAATGACAACGCAGAAGTCTTAGTCGAAACATTATCTTCATTCTGTTTTAACCCAAAGTTTTTAATGAAAGGCGACTTTGCAGTGAACTTCTATTTACTCACTCCGAAGACTTAAAAGCTGAATTAAAAAAAAAAAAAGACGAAAAGTTAATCAGAGAAGAAAATGGATTTCCTTCTTGTATTCAGCAACGGAAACGATCCACTAATTTAAAAAAAAAAAAAAAAAATGCAGACGTTTCCAAGTGGGAAGCCTTTCGGGTGTTGGCTTGAGATCTTCTCTTAATAGAAATCTGCGTTGAGGAGCTCTGCGACCAACCGAAATGGCAGCATTCGCGTTAATTTGTGCCGCGTACGAGTTTATTCGAATGCTGACACATTCGCAACTGCGAATTCATTTTTCACTTAAATCACTCGCAGATGTTCAAAAATTTTTAGTCGATGATCGCCTACGAAACGCCGAAAAGAATTTGCGAATTGCTATGCAAAAAAAAAAAAAAAAAAAAAAACTCGAAAATGCAGCCTTGGTCTTATAAAACCAGAAACGAAATGTAGCTCAACGCAGGAACATAAACTCCAAGTTTTCTTATTGTTTCGAAAGGGTGGAAAAATTAGATTTTGATGTTTTTCGTTTCTCCACCGTTCTCAAAGTAGGTCACACACGCACGTTTCCTACTGGAATCGGCTGCACTGCGAGAACTGCGTGCGTGCACACACTCGAGGCAAGGGATGGCAGTCACGCAAGGGCTTCGAGCGGCTACGAACTATGCACGAGCAGATCTGTAATGAGGTCGTTTCATTGGCGACTCTCCTCCCCCCCCCCGTCCAGTGGCATACGTAATGAGATAACAAACGACTTCCGGTGGTGACTTCAACAGATGTGCCGTTGTTAGTCGGGGCGAAGAATGCGGCCCACGATAACGGAAAACAGACTCGTAAAAAGGGATAAATCTCTTTTATAAGCAGGTTTGCAGCGGCACGGTGTTGAGCTGGTTGTGCACAAGAAGACCCCGCTGACCATTCGCAACTTCAATTTCAATTATTTCCGTGATATTCGAACTTCCTTCGAGGCGACCTTTCGTTTGACCCACGAGGACTTACCGTCTTCCCCCTCGGGATTTCTCCTTGTCTGCACAGTGGGGGTTTCGCTCGGTACGGTGGTTCCAAAGCAAGTGTCGAAATATTACGAGATTCCCCGCAGTATACTATTTAGTATGGTAGTATTCTTATTTCTTCCGAATAATGCTGACACGCATCTCCTGACTGTTTTTACACCCTCCTAAAAAAACTTGCTATAACCGGCCAAACAAGAACCTCAAAAAATGTGCTCGATACTTCATGTCTTACTTGACAGAAGCTTTCACATCACTAATTTGGAATCGTTGCTAAGGACTGCACTCATAAAATCAGACGAAGGGAAAACCTTCGACAAGGGTTGCATTTTGAATAAAGAATCTTTTTTTGGACGGCAAACACGAATCGAGTTCCATCGACCACCTCAAGTCGCGGCTGACCCGCATTACTAATGCATGATAGGTTTACAGTCTATGGTAAGCGGGATTGTTATGTAACCAAGAAAGCTGTCAAGGCTTTATTTATTTATTCTTACATTAAAAGACGAGATACGAGGGTTAAGTGCTTAACCCAAATATATGAAAGCCTTCTTTATATTCGGATGTAAGTTGTTTGAGGTCACAAAACTTCTAAGATTTTGTTGAATGAAAAGCTTCGAATTTCTTGGCGATGAAACAGCGCTGAATGGATCCGATTAGCTTTTCCAAAGAACAGAAGGGGGGGGGGAGGTTCAAAATAAAACACTTATTCAAGTGACAGGAAGTCATGTTCGGCACATTCTGCACCTTCCGCGTCTGAAACAGAACAAGCATCCCACTGTCACATGCGATCGAGTTCTCTCCGTTCAACGAAGACCGAACATGGCGAGGAAGAAAGTAGTGCTGACCTTTATATGCGTAGCGATTTCAAAGAGTGAAATCGTTACAAGTGAGGCAGAGGGGCCGGGATGGAAATCGTGTAAGTCACAAAAACTAGTGCAGAGAGAGAGAAAAAAATGAGTGAATGTGCAAAACTGACAGTTTCATCATCCCACTCCTGCAGAGTTATAATTCCGTGAAAATCAGATAATGGGTAACGCACACACACACTACCCAGTTATCAGGTCGTATTATCTGATGCAACACGAGCGCAGTGAATTCCTGATGACGACCTTGGCCTCATTTAGAAGACATTCGTTACACTTTAACAGCACAGTTCAAACGAATCGAAATTCTTAAAATGAAAACACTTTTATTTGAGGAAAGAAGTGATCACACACACACACACACACACACACACACAAAGATTATTTGTGTGTGTGATTCTGCATCCCAATAACATAAGATTCAGAGACAAGACCATCTAAGAAAATCTATTTCCTCTATAACATTCGCGAACATACCAGACCTCCTTATCTTCAGAACAATTTTAAAAAAGTTCGTGAAATAAACAAATCCTTGGTACTGAAATGCGTTCCTTCTTCATCCCCCCCCCTTCAAGGTAATAATGAAGAAAAATCTTCCTTTTAAGGTTACAACC
Source organism: Typopeltis vanoorti (assembly GCF_054136105.1). Lineage (NCBI taxonomy): Eukaryota > Metazoa > Arthropoda > Arachnida > Uropygi > Thelyphonidae > Typopeltis > Typopeltis vanoorti. The sequence goes on from NC_143561.1 coordinate 127,770,912, forward strand.
AGACTCGTCACAGAAACACTGCAAAATGCAAGAGATAAACCTCTTCCTTATTTTCACTTAACATACTTTCGTATTTCTTCATCACGGAGTGAATGACAGTAAAAGTGCAGAACTTCAAAATATCATCCACTTTGGAGAAGATTGCAGTTATAGGAAAATTTAATGGAAACCACCAAAGGTTTCCCACTAATGACAGAATTTGCTGTTTTCTTCCCCTCCCTCTTTGAGTGGAAAAAAATCCCAAAATGCGAGGAGATTTCTAAGGCGAGCTAATTGTCTCGTACGAAGGTTATTCACTTCCCGGAGGCACCATTCTCAGAGAACACTCCCTTTTATTGTCCTTATCTCAGGATTGATTCTAACCTCTCCCTTCGGTGCGATTCTGGAAAAACGGTTTTTCGTTAAGGGAAAAGAGGAATGTTCTTAGGGAATTGCTGAACTCCAATAAAGTTGGAGATAATAAAGTTGGTTTCATGATTTTAACTTCCAAGTTCCTTGGATGTTGAAATCATGAAAGCCGTTACCTACTTGTTTATTTACTGCAAAATCCTGATGATGTACTCCAGACAAGTCATTTTGTCGAATTCACCGTGGTCCTCCCACCCCAGAAGAAATGTATGCTGGTGGAAGGTTGGAATAACAATAACTTCTTGAATTGAAAAGGCTTTCCAAAAAAAATGTCAAAGCAAACCATAATCTATTTCATTTAGTGATTCTGCATCCCAAGAAACACGGCTGTGAATCATTTCGAGGAAATTTCCGTCTCTTTATTTATCCTTTCCAGCAATTAAGATGGTGAAAAGAATATCTATAAAAACAGGCATTCCCTCTAAATCGAACATAGCTGGCAGCGATGCATTGATGGAAGCGTGCAATGTATGGATTTATCGACATCATTTTGGTCGATTTATTTATCGAAACCACTCGAAAGCTTTCTAAGCTCATCTTCAATCTCAAAATCGTTCCAGAGGAAGAGTTATTTAGTCGCTTCCCCCCCCCCCCCCCTATGCCAACCAATACTTGTGATAAAATATTTTTCCAACGCAAGCCATTCTTCCTTGATTTTTTCGCTGTAAATCAAGAAATCCCCAATAAGATAAATCCACTACTTCACAGCGAAAACATTCCAATTTCGTTTCGGAACAGCAATCAACAGTCGAAGAAGCGATGCTAAGATCAGTCGCTGGCAATCCTATTGATCGATCGATGAAGGATTTCGGTAGAGTGCACCGAGTTCCCACATGGTGTGTGTGTGTGTGTGTGTGTGTGTGTGTGTGTGTGTGTGTGTGTGTGTGTGCGCGCGCGCGCGCACACATACACAAGCAGGGTTTAACATCTAGAAAAATAGTTTATATGATATGAGTGTTTTTCGATAAATGCGAAAATAACTTCGACTTATTCTGGAACCTTATCTTCAACTTTTGCAGTGGGCAGGGGGGGGGGGAGTTATTGATAACATACTACCCGCAGTGTCCTTACTTTGTCCATTTTCCTGGATAAAGATGTCATTGAGAAAACCAACTGCTTGTATAGCGTACATTTATACAGATCAGGAGTGTCGGAACTTTGTTGTACGCCACAAAGTGGTCGGCAGGCACATCACCATGAAAATTCGGTAAATAAGATAAAGAGATTTACAACCCTTCAGATGAAGTGTTGAGGACCTCTGAGATACACACAAGGAATACCTCCGTGCAAAGAGCATACTCTGGGTACAACGTACAAACGGGAATATAGTTTTTAATCAACTAATTACCATCGTTAAAAGAAAGTGTTTGATTTGACAGCGGCAATAAAATAAAGATGTAACACAAAAATTTTTATTTAAAAAAAAGAGCATGGAATTTTCCTTAAACTCACACGAGCAAGATTTAAGCCACGATTTCACATTGGGTTTAATTGTATATTAAGGGCAAATTTGGAAAGGGAAATTTGCGAATATTAAAATAAATGACTGAGAAGTCTCTTCCTGAAAGGACACGTTTTAGATTGTTTCATTGAAGTGCGGATGGATGCAACATCAGCCTGGACAACCACGCTAGAAATTATCCAAAGGTTCATTCATGAAAACCAGCAGTAACTTCATGTTAGAATCGTATTACAATTCTCTGTGTGGGCAAGGGTTTCTTCTTGAGACTATTTTTGGTGTGATTTTCTTGAGTAATAATCGCTGGAAATAAAATCCTTTTGAAGATAGAAAAAAGAATGTCGTCTCTGGAGAAGAAAGCTTTCATTTTGCTACAGTAAATGCTGGCCTGTGGGTGGGAGGATCAGCAAGAAACAATCGCAGTTCCTCCCTCTGTACAGCAGACGGAAATTAGTTGTCCAATTCAAAACTAAATTCATTAACATCAAATCGAACAGCAAGATGTGCTACTAAAGGGGCCCATCGGACATCTTAGATCGTCATAAATAAGGCAAAAAAAATGATGTAGGAAAAAATACGCCTTATTCCCGAAATATTTTATATTACGTGTGTGTGTGTCCTATTAACACTTTCTGAACAACAAACGCTATTCGCTCTTACTCATAACCACTTATGTTTACTCAGCATAACATGCGCGAACTCATGAAATTTCTACCAGAGCTCAAGCCAAGGAAAACTTAAGGCCTGAATGATATTTATTGCGTCAAGAATGCCATCGAGACAGGCGCCATCTGTTTCTCATCTCATCACACCGCAAAAAACACGCGGCTGGCGCGTAACAATCCATGCACTGAATTAATACAAAATTGAAATTATTGCGATGATACAGCAACGCGGAAACGCGTTTGTCGGGATGCGAATTTTAGGATAAGGACACAAAGTCGAATATAATTAGCCACGAATTGAAGCGCTGATGATGACATTTAGGAAGTCATTCAATTTTCATTATCGAACTAGATAACGCATTTCGTTTCTTTTTTCGGCCTCGAAACTCAGTTTAGACGCCGGAAATAATAGAAAGATATTCCACTGTTAAGACTGAATTTAAGAAAATGAATTGCTGTGACTTACTCTAGCACGACAACAGCGTAGGCGAAATAATCCAACTTCCGAGGGCCCGCCAAGACGAACACACCATTCCCAAGTCATGTATGAATAAGTGTACACTCCCTGTCACGTGTCGAGGCTCTGCATGTGAACAGCCTCGAGGCAAACAACGCCTGACATCGCCATTAACTTCTCGCTACACTTCCAAGGTCAACGAAAACCACGAAATGAAGGCTCTGCCGAACACGGGTCTTCTAATGAACGATCCATTCGCCACCAAAATCCTCGAACGATTTCCTCAACTCGGCTCACAGCTCTGTTTGCTTGCAGCCATCATGACGGCGAGGAGGTCACACAGGACGCGACGCCAAGGGAGTGAATGTCAGTGCGAGGGGTTGCCTGCTTGCGCGTCGCTCCAGCTGCGAACTGTTAACGGAATCGAGACAACCGATGGTCTTTCCAACCCCTCTTCCACCCCGTTTGGTTCCTTCCCCCCCCCCTCTCTCGCTGCTTCCCTAACATCTCCCGGTGAAGCCATTGGACGACCGATGAAAAAGGCGGTAGTCATGGTAACGGAGGGAGGGGGGGGCGTCGCAGACCAACTGCGAGGGATCTAAAAATGGCTACGAAGGGAAAGTCAAAAGATGGGAAATTAGAGTCGAATGGCACGTACACGCCGCACGAGGATACAATTTCCTCATTTACGCAGCTGAACGGAGAAAGACAGATTGACATTAAGGACGGGCCGAGCGGATCATAATTTTATGAGCCATTCTTTCCAGGAACTCTGCACGCCGAAAAAGAAATGCAAGGTTAAACATTCGTGACGCTTTAGGTCATGTGCTACAAATGCACACCCACAGCTAGTACGGTACTGGAAGGATCTTTATAAACACAAACACACACGCGGTTCTTTGTTAGAAACGCTGAAATATTTCGGCGATGCTTGCCAATCACGAATTCGGGTGACGACACTCAAGCAGATTCCTTGGAAGTTACTCCTAGATTTATTCGACAAGCAGTGAGGCTTGGTCTTGGCGACGATTACTGACATTCACACACTTTGTGAAGCGATTTTCATTTCCCCCTCGCTTTAAAAAAAAAAAAAAAAAAAAGCCTCAAAAATGAGGGAAACTCGAAATCTTCAACAAAATAATTTTGGACAAACTACCGACTTGACCTCGCCGTTGGAGTGCTTTAATTAGAAAAGGTACACCGCACGATATACGAAAATAATTGCTATTTTTGCTATTTCCAAATACGAAATTCGATCGCATGAAAGGCCTTCTCGAAATGGAGCCTTCACCCTGGTGAAAGAGCGCAGACTCGTAACGGCGCTTCGTGCCCTCGCAGTTTCTCGAATCGCTTCCAGGTGCCCGAAGACGCGCAAATGGTTCCCAACAAATCACGAGAAGAATACGACCGCTTAACTGCCCACAACTCGGCAGCTGTTCGAGCACTGGATTCTGTTCGCAGACCACATGCGATCTCCATTTCGGAACATGCGTATCCGGGACAGGCGCTCGTTCAAGGCTGACACTGAGCAGATTTTTAATAATTAAGCATCCCCAAGGTGACCTCGCTGTGCATTTGACGAAATGGATGAAAGGCGCACGCATACACTGCACGCAAAACTTTTCAAAATGCGTTTCGTAGACGAAGTGCAAGAAATGAACTTCGCAGTTAATACAAAAACACTCGAGACTGCACCGCAGTTTCAATCGCAGCCATCCACGCTTCGATGAATACTTTGCCAACAGGAATCCTGTTGCTGTAATACTCTGAAACGCCACAAGGCCTCGAATGCGAAGACATAACGTACACCACGAATGAAACTAAGCAAAGTACGTCGAGAAGGCCGAGATACTTCGCAGCAGAAAAAACGAAAACAGAAATTAGAAGGCTGCTTCACTTTTTCAATTCGTACTCTTCGCTCCAAAAGGAGTCTTAATTTTCTCATTCCCTCCTTTTAAAAATTATTTCATAAAAATTTGATTTCATTATTAAAATAAAATAATTAAAATTCTTTTTAATAATTTATTTTATTATTAAATTATATTTAAACTAACTACACTGTATGATGCTAGAGGAATTTTCCAGCGATCGAAAGTACATTTTGGAAAGAAAAAATCTCGTTGAGCACACAAATGCAGTTCGAGATTTAAAAAAAAAAAAAAAAAATGGTCAAAAGGCGCACTTTTCACTTTTTTCGTTCATATTAGTGAGAAACAGCATTAACACACTCCACTGTTATTCTCCTTCGCCCACTGGCGAAATCGAGCTGTAATTCGTCTTTCTGGATTTGGAATTATTCGCTTCGTTACTTCTGCTTTCAATGTTTCTCTTCCATTCATGCGATCAAAATCTCTCAATCGCAGAGAAAACCAAAGCGTAAAAGTTTCACTTAACCCTCCAAAATCGAAAACGGAGCCACACCCGCACAATGGAAGATTGACATTTAGGGTGGTGGGGGGGGGGGGGAATCCTGTGGCTGTAACACATCGGATTCGCTTGTCGAATGAAGGTGCAAATAAAAAGCGGGTGAGTTACAAGGAACTTTCAGAAAGAAATATTAATCTTAAACAGCTGATTCAGTTCTGCACTCAGCAATATTTACTGAAACTTAACGCAGTTTCTCGGGAAAAGAAAATATATGAAAAGTATGTCTCGATGTTGCATTCGCCTAATACTCACGATTCTTGTAAGGAGTAGCACCGCCCCCAACTTGAGGACTTCTTTGCTCAACGTTGTTTGGAGAATTTGCAGGCCTAATGGCTAAAGGATCCGCTTCAACAGGCAGTGGATCGAATCCCACTGTGAACATCGATGTTTGTGATTTACTTTAGTGGGAGGTGACTTTCATCATCGGCTCTGAGAGCACCTCCGTACTGCTTGCTGGAGGCCTGAAGTGCTTTAGGGAAAAAAAATTGGTCTTATTGACCATGGCTCTACTTTTTTTGGAGTGTGACACAAAGAGCTACTTTTGTTTATCGCGACCGAAATATACATCTTATAAAGAATTGTACATCGAAAAATAAAAAAGACCACAGAAACGATAATTAAAATGACATCAAAGTATAACACGTAATTTATATATTTATGATATAATGATGATCAGCCTTCCTTTTCATCCACTACAGGGTGAAGGCCTCTCCCATTGCGGGAGGGTTGGGTAGACTTCTTCCATGGTGACCCACTCCATCTCTGGGAGAGCGTTTATTCACTTGTTTGAATGAATGTGGAAGAAATCACAAACATCCATGCCCACGGCGGGATTCGAATCCGCAGATTCTTGGCTGGAGAGCGGATACCTAAGCACTCGATCAACCAAGTCGGCTTATATTTCTAAAAATAAAATTATAAAATAAAGGCGACGGGAGATTTAATTATAACATTTAAATAAATGAAACATTAATTAATAACTTGATATTCATTTTATGTGTAAAATTATATTTCATATTCATGGTGAACATTCTGAGTTTTAGCATAAATTAGTAGGCTAGTTTGCAAATGTCCGTGAGCTAAACATCTTTTGCCCGCAGCCCATAGATTGGCCATCTCTCTTATACAGGAGGGTTCCGGGTTTAGCCAACTCACACGTCTGCTTACAAATCGTACGATGCAATTTTTCGTGTTTCACACGAGCGGCCGCGCTTAGACTCAAACACATTTTATCCAAAACAAAGTATGTATTTATAACTTAATCCAATCTTCTGAAGGATACCGTTGGATATCCTTCAGAAAGCTTCCTTCATTTGCAGGTCAACAACTTATTTACGAGTTCCAATACTACTGCGTCCTTCAACTCAAACGGCTTGCAGGACTAAGGCCCAAAGACCTTGTGGACAGGAAAGTGACTGCTGTAATCCGAGTTCTACTTCGAATATGAAAAAAAAAAAAAAAAAAAAAAATTAAGTTATTTATTTTATTCCCGTGGAGTGTGTGTGTGTGTGTGTGTGTGTTCTATGCGCAGACTGTGTAGAAAGAAGAGTTGCGAGATTTCAGGAAGAACATAAGAGAGAGACAGCTTTCACGTGAATGCGTTTGATATCAGGAGTATGGAAAATTATTTATTGGTATGAGACCTGATATGGAGAGTCAGGAAACTATTACGGTAGGAAGAATGATGAGAATCCGCGTGAGAGCAAGGAAGCTATACAAGCCTGTTAAATGATACGCGTTTGCGTTATCACGAAGGTGACCATGATGAAAGGACGCAGATATCTGCGTAAGCGAGTCCTCAAACACGAATAGAGAGCTACAAGATGTCCAACTGGGTCATTCAGACTACAGAGGCGAGTATACAAAAAGCGCCGCGGTAACTTACTGACTGTACGCAAATGTCAGCGGTTGAGTTCGTTTCCTTGGCGAATATTTTCTGGCCTCATATTGCAGAAATTAGTGGAACCAGAGGTATTTATACAAACTGGTGTCGAGGTTTTGGGGTACAGTATTTTGAGGGAGAATGGACAAGCTAGCAGAGGAATGATGAGAGTTCAGTTACGGTAGAAAACTAATGGCTAGACGGAAAAGTAGAACTAATATTGCAGAGTATTTGATGTTATATGGTGCGAGGTGGAGTCCAGGATCAAATGCAGAGCGTTGTAACAGACCTGGTTGATCACTTGCTGGTGATGATGAAATGTGTATCCAAACCAACCTAATGGGTGTCACGCCAGTAATCATCATGAGCTGTTGCGAGAAAACTTCAAGCATCGTGTGACAGAAAGAACTCAGCGTCAAATATCGTCTATTTCAGTGACAGAGAGTGTTTCAGTTAAACGCATGACTATTCTAACTCCGGTTTGTGACAGTAACCATGACACGCTAACCCGGGAAGTGAGGAACTATATGGATGCACTATTCAGAAAAGGTTACATCAACTACAAAGAAGCAGAAAATTATGACCAAATGAAGATGATACTGGATTCGGTTCCATGGCATCAGCCTACAGGAGGAGGGATATTAGCAGTGCATGGCAAGCATTAATAAAAGAATGCATAGTGGTGAAATATCGGGGTCTCTAGTTTTCGAAGAATAAATAAGGCAGGAATGAAACAGATGTGCCCGCATAAACATGTGACGTTGGTTATAGATTGCAACAAAACCCGAGTATGAAAAGAAACATTAGCTCCATACGAGCAAAAGACAACCCAAAAGAATTCTATGTCACACATAAAATCATGTTTGAAGATGAAAATGACGGCCTACTCGTCTGATTTGAGACATGACCAAGGTCCAGAAGCAAAAGTTACTTGAATTCGTACCGAATTGGATGTTTGTTACCTTTTTTTTCCAACATTAAAAAGGATATTTCAAAAATAAAAATATTTTTAATAAAACACCTTTTCATTCTATTCCATTAAATAAAACTCCCTTTCCTACCCCCTCCCGAACTTGAACTTCGGATTTTTTTTAAAATTAGATCAAAAATGGCTCTTCATTAAAAAAAGGTTGCCGACTACCCCTTTTGGTGCACATTAATACTGAGACTGGGTTACTTCCTATATACCTTGCAAGAACTATATACACTGCTTGGAAAGAAGATAACGGACACTATAGTGTCCGTTATCTTCTTTCCAGGAACAACCAGACATGGCACCCACGTTAATAAGATGTGGATCTCCTTTCGCTGTGCTGACTGTAGCAGTCTTACGGGGAAGACTTTCCACAAGCGTACGATAGTGGTCAATTGTTGCACCATTCTTCCTGTGAGCATGTAATGAGGTCCTGGACTGTTGTGGAGCGGACGACCCTTGATATCACCCGGCGCTCCAGTTCATCTCACAGATGTTCAAAAGGGCTGCGATCAGGGCTCTGTGGAGGACAGTCAACTGTAGTGACATTTATGTCCATAAACCACGCAGTTAGAGTTGCTACTCCAACTGCGTGGTTTATGACACGACGCATTGTCTTGCTGAAAGAGACAATGGTCAGTTCTGTAGAAATGCCACAAAGTAGGAAGCATTACATTGTCCAGAATCTTCAGACATCTCTGAGAGCTGAATGTTCGTGACACCACAAACAGAGGTCCGACGTCAAACCAGGAAAAATAGAACCATACCATCACACCGCCACCTCCGAATTTCAAAGTTGGAGTTAAGCACTTCGGTACGAGGGCTTCACCGACATCCGCCACACCCGTACATCTGCTAGGTAGAGGGTACAGCGTGATTCGCCCATCTATTACCCAGCTTTCCAAGCTTCCATGTTCCACTGTAGCGCACACTCTTTGTACCAGTGAAGACGACGCTACATGTTGGTTCGGGTAATGCGGAGCTTGCATATTGCTGATGGGCTTCACACCATATGTTTCCTACTATGGAAATCCATGTTGTGAGTCTCGTTTCCGAATGTTTTTGTAGATTCGTGTTCCAGTCATGCCTGGAATTCGCATTCAACGTGTAGGCTTTTACATATTCTTCTTCTTAGTATCTTCTGATCATGCTCGGTGACCGCAGTGGGACGTCCACTGCGGGTAGCACTTGCAGTTGACTCCGTGCGCTTCCGTCTCAGTATGGTATCACGGATTATTGACGTGAGATGGCCCAATTTGTTAACAATTTGCCGAATAGATAGGTCTGCAACTTAACATCCTATCACAACGCCTCCTTCAAACTCCGTCAGTTCCCTTTTCGCAGCCATTTCAACAGAACACAGTTGCACCGACCTGGGAGCATGATATTCCTCTAATTGATACCGCCACAAACACGTGACTCGTTACATGCACGATGCATCTTGCCTATGGAGGATATCCGTTAACTTCTTTCCAAAAAGTGCAATTTGAAATGAGTGAAAAAATACTCGAGGAACGATCTGAGAAAGGGCCGAATACCAAGTTGCATACTGCGCTAAAGAAAGGCAATCTGAATACAGTTTGCACATGAGTCTTGCGATGACAGATCTCGCTAAATACTTTGGAGACCTACAAGAGCCTGGTCAAGCTTTGCCCTTATACAGTGTGCTGTCAGAAGCAAACAAAATGGCATTGTCGCTACACTAAATTTTATTCGTGGAAGCAGTGTGTGTTTGTTCCATTGTACGGAACGATGAAATATGCCTCCCTGCGTTGAATGAAGACGAACTTATGGATTTCTATGGTCAGGGACACTATTTTTTCCAGCAAGGCGATGTCTCCAGCTACTATATCTTGATTTGAGAATAACTCCAGTCAAAAACGTGTGGTACGACTTAATATCGAAATCGGCGATTTTAATCTTAGCTCTTTACTTTATGCAGATGATGTTTTGCTTCTAAATAAATTCAGCAAGCCTACTGGATTTTTTTGACTAAATTGAACAACTCTTGTAATAGATTTGGTATGAAGGTCAGGTATAAAAAGACAAAGACAATGAAAATAGGCAGAATCGTTGAAAATATCAACTGTGTTGTGAACGGAGAACCTGTGGAACAAGTAAAACATTTCAGCTAATTAGGCATGATTTTTAGTGAAGATGGTAAATTAAATATGGAAATAGACAACAAAATCAACAAAGCTGGTATGGTAGGAAGTCAATTGAATAAATTCATATGGAATAAGAGAGAAATTAGTCAAACCACTCTGCACTGGCTATTCAAACCCATTTTAAGTACGTGTTGAGAGATGTAGGTCAGATATATAAAACAATTGCTCGAAAGACCGCAAAGTTGAGAAATAGTACAGACAACATCAATGGCAGATCATATTAAAAACGTTATCATAGAGGAATGTGTGAGCTGTGCTAAGATGGTCAAATTACTTTTAAAAAATGGGAAATGAAAGATTAGAAAAGCCAAGTGGTAGTGAAAGGGCCCCGGATGAAGACCAAGATCCAGGTAGACAGATGCAATTAGAAGAGTTTATAAGCCGAAATATAAGATCTGACAGTATCGGAGTCCTGACAAATAACAGGCTAATTTGGAAGGAAATGTCGACAGGAAGTTAGTAATGATGTAACCTTTTCCTGTTGATGATGAAAATATTATGGAAAGAGATCGATTTTTTTTTTTTCGCATAATTCCTGAAATTCAGGAAAATATTAAATTGTAATTAAAACGGTTACACAAAACTTTGTAAAGATCAGATGGACGCTAAAAGTAACTGCGTAAAAAGAGGAGTGGCACTCGCCAACACATCAGGCCCTTTAATCTGAAATAACAAACATTCGCGAATAAAATCACACAAAAGAATCAAAGCATTCAAACAAAAAAATATGCGTTTTTATTGCCGTTAGGTTACAATTGTTTCAAGTGAATTTCTGGGTAGCAGAATGAAGAGATTACTCAAGTTTGACGAACTGACGGTAGTTTTAGCAAAGTTCGCTTCGGTGCTTTTTTGAGTGATGGGCGAGTTCGTGACGTGCGGGTCAGGGAAAACGTTGCCCTTCTGGTTTTCCCTATTCGGGAGTTCCGTGGAAACATCTGCATGCATTCACAGCACGAAGGAGGCAGCGAATGACCAAATTACACCGAAGACATCGCAATAAAGTGCACACTTGAAGAACAATTTCGGAAACGAGAGAGAGCGATGCCCTCGCATGACAAAATCACAGTTCGGTCGACAACGCACCATCGCTACGTTTCCCAGCCCTACGCTGCAGTACGTAGGACTACAACTTGGCACGTTAATGCAATCAACTTGGCATTTGCGCAGTTGGCATAAATCGCAGAGCAAAGTGGTGTAGTGGCGGCGACTTAAAGGAGTCGCTGTGGGTGGGAGATTGGACCAAACATGCAGCAGCCAAGGATCGAGCATTCAAGGTGGGTGACGGAAGGTGGAAGTTTTATGTATCTTGAAGGAAACCAGCAGTAATGAAAACCCACCTGGAAAATGAGGCCTCCGCCTTCTTACAGAATCGTGTAAGCGATAGGCACCATACTTCCAAAAATTACTGGGACAGAGCAATTCCAGTTTTTTTTTTTTTTTGATACGCACAAACACACATTTCCATGCAGTACAGCAGACTGTGCGCTTGTTGTGCTTCCAAAGTAGCGTAACGTCCCAGCACAAGCGCTCCACCATACCCACTCACATACTTGGATTTCCGAGATAAAAAGTGGGCCTAAACATGGCCATCAGCAGCCCTTTCAGAGCTTGTCTTCAATCGCAGACCAAATGGAAGAAGAAATTCGGTGGGATGATGGGAAGGCGGTTTTTGCTTTATCAGAACATGATTACCACATTCTCTCACCCTTGTAGACCACAGAAACTGGAATTATTGCGATGGACGGAAGAGCCACAAAGTTCTTAGTAGAGAATAAAATGTACAGCAAGAACGCAAATTCTTAGCTTACGTTTTTTCAGTCCGTAAAAAAGCGGCATCACACAGTAAACAACAAAAGACGAAACCCGCCTCTTCCTTCAGTAAATATCCACTGTTTAAACTGAGCAGTTTCAAAATGCAAACCACTTAAGGCTTAACAATCTTTCTCATCTGACACCGACCGAAGAGCATTTCTCATCTTTTATCCGAAGAGAGCAAACAGAAACAGTTCGATTCATCATACGCCTGCCTCCACCCGTCGTACTGCAAATAGGGAAAATTAAAGAACGAATACGACCAATCCTTTTCCAATTCCATAGCAACGCTTTATCTTTCCATCCCCTTTACAATCCTTTAATCTTTCCAGAATTCATTCTCGAAAATCGCGTGTGCGAGATGTTCGATCTCTGAATAATCCCTTTGGGGGCGAACAGAACTTAACACGCTCAGGAAAGAAGATTAACGGGGGCCGAGAGTTCGCTCGTGGTGTGTAAAAGGTAAAGTCCAAATGAGTTAGTGGGTGCTGACTCCGCTCTCCCACCAACAGGCTGCGGGTTCGAATCCCGCCTTGGACACGGGTCCGTGTTTAGTCTCCAGAGAGAGGTTTCTGGATTATGTAGAAATGAATTAATGCTATAAAATTTTTAAAAAAAATAAAAGCCTTCCCACCCACTGTGTGGCGCAGGTTTTATGAGAGTCGCATAAAAAATAGAATTCAATGCGACGCATTTTCATTTGAATCAAACTTCAGATTCAAATTCACAAGACTTGAACTTTTTACTGTGAATAATAATCGTCATAATAAAGCAATCCTACTTCTCTCTTTGCAATATGAATGCAAAGCTGCAGTTTGAGTTAACTCTTTGGCTCGAAATCGAGAGCAATAAGTTTGTTTCAAGATATGGAAACGCACAAGTTTCCATATCTTGAAACACAAGAAACCACCTCAAGTGGATAAACAGGTTCGAGTGGGGTAGCTTAACTCGTTAGGCGACCTCCTTGGTGAGGTGTTGGCAGCTCGAGTCTTCGTAACAGCGAAATGCAACTTGAATAGCCTCTTCCCAGGTGGCTCTCAAACGAAAAAATAAAGTTGAAAATGATTTTCGCTGCCAACTAAGCCACGTTATTCGCACATTCGTTTTCCCAGTCAGTTTGCTTTTCACGGACTACAAACTACTTTTCAAAGAGAAAAGCCACCGAATAATTCAATTCGTTTGAAGTTCTCGTAAACGTTTTTGTAGTAGTATGATGAGACTCTTATCCACGTGGTTCAAGTCAATGGGCCATTTCATTTTAACTTGAAAATGTTATTTTAATGCTGTTAATCCACCCTCTGAATGACTTGTTCATCAAGGAGGACCTGACTTAATATCAGAAGATAATTTGATGATAGAAAATCTGTTCAATGAAGAGAAATGTAAAAAATATTTTATAATAAATTATAGGACTGTGAATTATGCTTGTTCACAATCTATAACGCATGCGCAACACTTGAAACCAACTTGAAAAAAACCTACACAAAACAGAAAATTATTCAAAATGTGATACAGAAAGATATTAATGAGATCAATATCTGTCTATCTTCTCAATGAAGAACAGTCTCTCTTGACACATCACACTACAGAGACCGTTCTTCATTGAAAGATTGTCCTCGCGGTTAGCCTAGTGGCTTTGCGCTTCGCAACCACATGCCTGGGGAAGGAGTGTCCTGGGTTCGATTCCCGTCGCCGACGTGAGGAGCTTAAGGATTTTCCTCAGCCATAGCCAAGTTAGCCGATCTTGGGCGTGGACAGCAGGGTTCTCACCCCCCTCCAATTTATCTGGGGTTTTTCATCCTGCAAGCAGGCAAACCGGCCCCGAGAACACACGGATCTACAGCCATAAATACTTAACCCCCATGAGGGGGCTCAAATCGCTCCAATAGGGACGGGGGAGAAAAGGGAGGAAACTCCATATGAATAAATAAATAAATTGAAAGATTGGGGGGGGTTTCACAACACCACCAAAGACTTCCTGAGATCAGAAATAACCTCTTGAGCAGTCCATCCATCGGAAAGATGCTTCACAAGATGGGATTATCCCTACCGTGCAGCGCCCACACGCAGAGGCCGCTTCTTGCCAACCCGTGCTGAGTTGCAAAGGACGGAGGAATGTCAGAAGAAAACGGTGGTGCATTCGCATCTGAGAAAGCCACGTTTTAATAGCGAATGCCCACACTGCAGGAAGACCGAATTTTTCTCACAGTGAGGAACACACGAACTTGTTAATGTCGAGGGTTTTTTCAGTCAGGAAATGCGGACTGCTGCTATTTTTTAAATTCTATGTCGTCCTCCGAATCTTTTCCTTTGGTTTGTTATTCTAATTTTTTAGTTGAATACATTCAACCTTTTCCATTTCATCTTTCTTTGGCAGAGTTTCGTACTAAACTCGACCAAGGAGTCGAGCACTCCTTGTCGAGTTTTGACGCGAGAAATTTTTCTAAGCGTTTTTTTCACTGAAGATGAGTTAGCCGGTCTAAAAGGGACTCTTAGAGACTGTTTCTTTCTCCCGAAATTCCGATTGTTTTCCATTAAGCTTATTCCTAGACGAATTTTCTTAGTCTCAGTTATACTCGCCTAACAACATGGTTATAATAGTTGGAGATATTCTTTTAATCTTCACAGTTTCCATTCTTGTACATATGAAATGTGTGTACCGCATATTTCAGTATTTTAACTTCAACGTTATCCACTCCCCTTTGCCGTGATACATTTATAATGGCGTTTATCATTCTTGATATTCTTTGTTATGCTCCTTTTGTTTGCTTATTCCATCATTTAGCACTTTTTCTTTTAAAAAAATAATTACTTCTTATAGCATGTACCTAAAGTGGTTATCTCTGATCACTTTTTTAATGCAAATCCGATCCCTGAATGGTTATAAAACGATGGTACATCAGTATCCATCTCAGGAGTGGATTGAGTCAAATAATCCTGAACATCTGCTCTAGATACCAAACAAGGAACTTCTTCAAGTCGCTTCTGACCTCCGATAAGCAGAGTCTGGTGCTCCCCAAACACCAGATAACGAAATTCATCCCCACCTAAAAACATTCTCAAAATCTTGTACACATTGCTGGATTCGAACCCAAGAAGAATCGGGTTCACTCTCCAACCAACTTGAATTTTCAATTCGGCAAATACGAAAAACGAAAAAAAGTGGGCTTGTTCAAGAAGTGCGATATTTTAAAATGGTATTTGCCTTATTATTGTAGTTTTCTTATACTTTTTTAAGCAGACTTCTACAAATGGTTTTTACGATGAAATCGTTGGCGATTGTATTCTGTAGCATGTTGCACAGTTGCATGATATCAGAATTTAATTTAGTGAACAGATGGTTTTCTATTTAACTGAAAAAAATCAAAAAGTTTTAATAAAAGATTTGCTTCAACTCTGATCGGTCACCCAAGTAGTAAGGGAAACCAAAATATCCGAATTTACTGCGCTGTCAACAGAGGAATGCAATCAAGCAATTTTAGTTATTGAAATACACATTAAGTTCCTCGTGAAGTACCAACGGAGAAAGAGGATGGAAACATCGATGACCACTCACCTCTCGATATACTTTATTCCCTCGTGATTCAAGTCACCTTTCAGCTGAAACAGTTTTACGGATGCTGTTATAGCAGTTCGTTCTTCTTTAGGGGGACATAGTAATTGGTAAGCACATTCGCCTTTGATTAATACAGGGAAACGTTGTCCAACGATAACCTAATTAAAACACGGTACCCAAGTTAGACAAATGACTTCGCCAGAACACTTCAAAGCTCAGTAAGTATGCGGTCATGTGGAACATCCTAAAACGGTCATAGAATAATGTGACCGTTTTAGGTCACAGAATAATGTGACAGACCTTTTCGGTCTCTTTATGATCATCTTGACAATGGCCAAGTGTTCTTCAAGGGCCGCGGCATCTGGTGTCCCACATTGTGCCACCAAAACTAAATGCTCAGACCGGGTGGAAGCACACTTTATGTGAACATCATAAATAGAACATGAGAACAATTCGTTCTTCTTTTTCGCAGAAAGAAGCCAATTAGGATGCAGTAATACTTCTTTTATACAAAAACATGTGGTTTTCTCCTGTAGTATACGATGGCGTGTTTTTTAAATTAATACCCGACTGCCTGTTCGCCTACTCCCAAACTTATTTTAATACAAACTCTGTCTCTTTATGAATTCGCCACCAAATAACTGCTAAACAGGAATCCCTGGTTCATTCATGATAATAAACTAACGATGCTCCTCTTTGCTGAGATTCAGCTTGTGACGTCATTTAAACGGGTTGCTTTGTAAACAAAATAATAATAATAAAAAATCAGATCACTGGAATTCTTTAGAAGAAATCTCCTGCGGCTGAAACGAGGAAGTATTGTGAAAAGTCCAGATTACGTTTTGACACATGCGAGTCCATTTAGTTTTAGCTAAGTTCCCCCAGGGGAGGGGATTGCATCGGAGAGAAAGAGAGTTCAACCCATGGAACGCACAACAATTCGAAACGCTCGAAGTGACATTCGTTTCGGTTTAAGTGAGAATTGAGCAACATTCAACACGGCTTCCGAATGCGCATTGGGAATTGAAAAAGCTGCCTCTCTGTGAGTCCTGTTCGACTTTGACATCAACAGAGCGTCAAACTGAAATCTACTGTGCGATACTTCCACTTGCTCTGACACACACACACAGTGCGAGGAGAAAAGTCGGCGTCTGCATAAAAGAAGGATAAAAAAAAATAAATGATTTCTTGGGACTGGGAGGTGATTTATCACGAGAAACAGATGCATCCTTGAATTGAGTTTCAGAGGATTATCAGCCAATAAATTTGTTGAAAGTATTTTCTTCACCTTAATCTATTCATGAAGGTAAGTCTGGTTTTAAAGATTAACAACCGCTAATGCAATATGATAAAAAACAAAAACAAAAATTGTCCTAAACCTTCGTGACTGGCACTTTATCGAAGCTTACGACCTTGGGATGTGTTTGGCTTTACATTCACACGGCTTTGAATTAAATGAAGTCGGCTGTCGAAGATTTCAACATTGACCCGCTTTGCCTTGCGTCACCTCACACTACTGTAGATTAAGGAAGGTTTAGCCAGATATGAAATCTGACTGAACCAGCTTACCTCAAGTGTGTTAAGCTGGCTAAACGGGTTACTCGATAATTCCAAGAGGGAAATATACAAATCACTCAAAACGTCACAACCAGGTTTAGAGAGGAAAAAAAAAAAGAAATCTCTTTACAGAAGCGTTGGAATATTACACCCGCATAGTAAGAAATAATAAATAACTGCCGTCGATTAGCTCTGTTATAAAAAAAAATAAAAATAAATTGATTAATCCTGCCAGTTTGCACAACTAATAATATACTCGAAGGTACATTTTTAATGAAGAATAAACAAACTTAGTTCACGTGACTACTTTGGTTGATCAGTCAATTTCGCAAAGTGCGGACCCGAGGGGTTAAAACTGTTCTTGGCCAAGTTGGATGCAGAATTGCTTCTGTCAAAAATTCTTTTCGTTCCGTCACCTACAGTACTTTATTCCTCTCTTTATTCAATTTTCGAGTTCAGGTCACAAGGGTCATGTGTTTATTCCTCACGTCCCATGGAATATCTGCTCCAATCTTCGCGTGCCTGTCGTACCCTTTTGCTCTTGAGAAATGAAATTCTGAAAATGTCTCCGAGAACTTTCTGCATTTCTTAACAGTTCTTGCAATGCTGTCCTCAGTGGGTCGGCAAAGTCACAAACGAGAAAAGTAAAAATAAATGCAAAAATTCCTTTTAATGTGCGAACCCAGTACGAAGACACTCAACGAAGATTCCACTCAATTCCGTCCATTAAAATGTGTTTTTCTGCTTTCTTTTCTTCTAAAAGTCTGATGAATGAAAATTTTGCAGCCCCACATCCCTGCACTTGACGTCCCCTTCCACGCGTACCATTAAAGAATGGCATGCAATCTGATCAAGTATGCAAACTTTTTTTTACATTAGATTGGTTGCTGAAACAGTTATTTTTGTGCCTCAATTGCTAGTCGATAGACATTTCTCAACTTTTTTTCAACTCCAGAAAGCATTTGGAATCAATTTCAATCAATTTCGTAATTATTGAAGGTGCTACAAAAGGTAACCTCACAATTACTTTTGGGAAATACAAAACTTCTGTATTGCATCTCTCGCTCTTTAACGAATTCATGTGCCACGTGCACAATCACCAGGAAGAGCATGCTACATAAAACAATATTTCATTCCTAATTTGGAAACGTAGTTCAATTAAATTATCTTTGGCCACGTGCATCGATCATTTGATTAACGGTTACACTCAAAGGGTTGGTTTATCATCTTCTGTTCGGGTGCGGAGATCCCGCCCGAATAGATGAAATGCATGTGAGAAATCACAGCGTTGCTTAATGGCGCTATGCGAATAAGCCCTTGGGAGTGCTGTACATGCACACTTATATAAGGAATAAAATATAAGTATCAAATTTTCTTTCCATAATTAGACCGGAAATTCCTTTAAGAGGACCCACGTCCAATCCCGGAAGGCCACTTCATATTTCTATAATAAATATTTTGTATGTTGGCAACTTAGACAGTCAGGCTTCCATGTTAACAATAGGAACAATACAAATGGTGCGTTTTGGCGCGATATGCGTGTCAAGAAACGACAAGCAGTTAGATCACTAGTGTCTCACACTGGAATAATGTTAAATAATAAAATAATAAGAACGTATTCGATTGATATTTCAGTGTTCCTTCACATTAGAGCAATCCCATATCCTTAAGACTGAGTCATCCGTTGTGCCAAATATAGAAGTGACGCGCATTCCTTCTGCACGTTTATAATGGCTGGGGAGGGGGAATTTTTTAAGCTGTTGTCTTGATAAAGGGTTGGCTTTATGACATCCATGAAAATGCAGATTTTTGAAGCGACTGAAAGAAAAATTTGGGAGCAAAAAAGAAACGGTGCCGATTTGAATTAGAGACGGTAAAAGGAAATTACTGCGTGGGATTGCTAACAAATCGAAAGCACAACAAAATTCATTATGTCACTGATAAAAAAAAGTAATTGGAATTTCTGTCAAATATCAATATAATAGTTATTTTTATTTTGACCTTTTGGTACACATCACGCACGCCTTGCAAGGATCTCTTCAGTATTAAACGTGAACATCCCGCATTCCCGCCGTTTCATCTCCTCGATGGGTTGAACTAAACCGAGCGGATTCTTGTTCGATACAGCGGCAACTAAGAGCTACGGCGGGTTCGAGGATGAGCCGCATTGTGTATGCTTATGCAGACATTTTCGCATTTCGACTGCAGGTGGTGTTTTGCTGGCTCCAAGAACAACGCGTTCCACTCGAACGATGAAACAACAAAAACAGATGTCGGCGTGTGAATGTGACGGGAATATTGGCCAACGAAAACAACTTGCAATCGTATTGAAAGTTCAGTCCTATTTTAAAACGTGCCAGATTTTTTTAAAAAATTGATCAAGAAAGGAAATGCATCGGTGCTTGTGTGATCAGTCGGGGTTTCTTTCAAAGGAGCGGATCCTAGAAATATCTCATTAATTCAGCAGGACGCGTCGAGAAGTGTTCACACAAAGCCTCGAATCGAAACGTAAAATGCCGATTAGCATTCGGGAATATTTTTCAGTGTTGGATAATAAATTTCCTGCGATCAAAATTGAGAAATCAGAACCTAAATCCAAGACAAGTCTGCTGACTTATATCTTCATTCACCTGAGAAAAAAATCCGTTTTTTTTTTTTTTTTTTTTAGCTCGGTACAATGCACTCGGTATTAGTGGAAACCTTCGATGCTGTTATCTCCAGCATGGAGAGATAAGAAGGCTTCTCTCTCTCCTACGCAGGTCAGAAGATGAAGGCTCACAGGGATGAGCAACATCTCGCTCTGCAGCGGCCATTTACCCACCGCTGTAGTAAAAGCAGAAGAAACGAACGGTGGGCATCGGCGTTCGTACGTTCTCTCTCTCCCGCTGCTTAGATGCCAGTGGAGGCGGTTGGCATGGCAACGGCTTGCGTTCATTCACCCCTTCCGATCAACGTCAGCACGCAAGGCATGGCCTGCGGACGCTAATTAGACTGGTTGTCAGAAGTGGACGGAATGAAAGGGAGGGGAGGGAGCGCATAAAAGGAGGAGGGGGGAATGAGGGATGCGCTGTTGAACGTATGCAAAGGACTGTTCTCTACACGATTAAGCAAACCAGCTTCGAATGCAAGGGTGGAGCACTAACCGGACCTACAATATCACGGAGGCATCTTCGCTGTTTAAGCCGTCAATACTTCCGTCAGTATTTGAACGAAGCAACTATCATTTTCGTATCTAGGATAACCCAGTAACGCCACATACGAGCAGCTGCTATTCGGGTGATTCGATTAGCTCGGATAGCCAAAATAAGGCTAATGCAGTCCACGTGAAGATCTTCAGACGATACTCTGAATAGGAATAATGGATGACAAGCTGAAAAGGAAAAAAAAAAAAACACTCCTCCACCACACCCACAACCTTATCAACTCTCCTCACAGGTCAACCTACGAGGAAATGTACGACTACTCCTCTTCATCGCGCCATAACGGTACAATGACGTCATTATTGTGACAGTGGTCCTTTTTATGTTATATTTCTTACACATTAAACCTCGCCACCTTTTAAATGAATCAATGAATTGCTTTTATAGTAGTAATGATAATAAAGAATATATTTACATTTCTTGCAGTTCGTGTGATTTCTTGCCATGTTTTAGATCAGCCAAGATGTTCAGAATTAAACAGGGACTCCTTGTAACCGACGGCTCCCCTGCAGTTAGTCATTGTGGCTAACTACGGGGGGGGGCACGACAAACGGCATTCTGTACACGCATAAAAGCCCTAACTAAAGAAGGTGTCGAACTTGAAAAAATATTACGAAACAAGAGCTGAAATATCGTCTGCTGAAGATATGTACAATATTGGTGCCCCCTGGCTTGCGCTATTGGAACTACTGTTGCCATGGAAACAAAGTATAATAATAATGAAGATTTTTCTTATCTGATTGACGATGGCGAATATTGTGGTTACGGTCATTTGAAGCAAAACAATTCTTGCAATCTTTCCACTGTTAAAACGGAAAAACTCAACATGTCAGCCTTATAGTGACACGTGGTTAGTAAACCTTGCTGAGACATACTGCAGCTCGAAATCTTTACGGGAAGCTTTTAAGCGATTAACGAAATCTATTGAGATGTTTGTGCGCGCGTAAATCTCCAGAAAGAACGATGAACATAATGGATTTTTTTTTCACGTAATATATTGCTGATCACAAGAATCGGTAGACCCCAAGAAAGTGTCCTAGGAGGGTCGGAGTCAAGGGGAGGAGGGTCTTAAAAAATTGGAAAACTTGTATCTGAAGTGGAGAGGAGGAAACATCCTTTTTGTTAGCTGGATTGTTTTACAAGTGGTGCGGAGGTCAATAAAATAGAGTCGGTCTATTAGATTTGCGAATTTACTGGCCGGTTTACCTGTTTTGCTATCTGCTTCCCCCTCCCCAAATACTCGAGCTTTCTTCCACTCCGGGGGCCGATTAACTCAGCAGGCGAAAAGGGGTGTCTCAGAAGAAACGCGTGTGATGCTATCCCGTTCCTTGATCAATAAGAAATATTCTTGAGAATTCACCAAGAAAACTGCTGCTACTGCCACGGTGATAACCAATTTCGGAAGGTCATCGAACTGATTGGGTACTGCTCGGAGTCAGTCAGGCCGTAAATTCAGACGAGTATAAAACGTGTCGATTACAATCTATACATTTGTTTCTATTTTCGTCTTCCAAATTAGTGAATGAAAGCATTTCAAAATGATGTGTTTTTATAAATCTTCTAAAAATGATTTCGGTCAACTCTTCAACATATTTGCTGACCACTCGATGAGAGCGATGATTCAAAAGGCAACCTAATCTGGGTAAGTAGATTGAGCGAGACCGAAATGGAGTTTAGGGAGACAAAAAGGAAATGCTTTAAATCAGTTTTAAAATTAGTGAACGAAGCAGAGCTCGTTCTATTCAATTCGATTTCTCGCTTCCATTGAAAGTCGACAAATAATAAACACCCCCTCGTTTCTTCCGTGAACTGGGAAAATGTTTAAAGGCTTCTTTCCATATTTCTGGTGTGAATGAAAATAAACAAAAAAAAAAAAAAAAGTAGCTCCTTGGGGCTTTTCTCGTTCTTGATAGTCGAAAGGGACCTTGCCCAGAGCAAACCTGCACATCGGCGAAAACACTTCCGGTTTTACCAAAATAAATCGCACGTTCGTTTCCGACAGGTAAGAAGAGGCATCCAATATGGCAGCATCGGCGATGTCGTTGAACTTAAACAAACAAGGCCGCCGAGGGAGAAAGAACTTCGTGGACAGATGGCGTTAGATATATCGCGAGTACTCTTATGATTAACCCTGCGCCATTATTAACATAATAGGAGGGACAAAGAAAGGCCAAGTGTGCTTTGAGATCCCCGAAAGTAAACGCCGAAAATCGAAAAGAGACAGACCCCATTTAAAACATCCTTTCGCATCACAGAGAGAGAGATGCGCGTGTGCTGGTTGCCTAGGTAACCGCCCCTGACAATCGATCTCTATCATCGCAGGTTTCTACTTCGGCGATATACTGCGGGGTTGTTGCCGTTTGTCGTCTTGAATGGTGGCGAGTCAACAGACGCTGTTTCCTTCTTTCTATCATCTCCTCGATATGCACACTTTGCTGTGAACAGAAACAATGCAACCCTGCCCTCATCTCAAGAGGACATCCCCATCACACGCAACGTAACCATTAAAAATGAAGTCCACACTCATCCAAATGCAAGAACTGCTTTTCATTTCTTAAATTCTTTAAGAAAGCATTCCTTCGCTAGCATATGACGAAGCAAATTATGCAAATCATAAAATAAATTGCAAAAAATAAATGTCATCTACAAAGGGTGAATAAAAAAGGGCTCTTCATTCCGGGGAAGGATTCGTTAATATGTGCGATATGAAATTATAAGCAAAAGCAAAACTTGATGCGAAAAAAAAAAATCACAAAAATTAATGTCACTTAACTAGGAAAACTTAAATAAAATAATGGGAAAGATAGAAACAGTACAAAGACGTGCAATGCAGATCTTTGCATATTTTTAGAGACCACACATTGTATGAAAATATAGCCCCCCCCCCCCTTTTTGCAACAGAAACTGAGTTTAGGTGGTCTCATGAAAAACGTAATTTAGGTGGAATGCGTTGGTGTGGATTACTAATTTTATTCACGAACAACTAGCAGATTAGAGTTAATGTTTGTGTTTGAGTGCCAAGGAAAAACAAGCAGACTAACAATAAAATTAAGATGCCAAAGAAGCGTTTATTTGTTTTATTATTCAGTCTCCATTTCAGAGTTCATAAGGTTTTGCTTCACAAAGATCTCTCTCGAGTACAAGCGCTAAACACATAATTAGCATCCTTGTATGAAAAAAGTCATTTTTGGAGGAGCGGAAGATCTTCACAAAATAAAAATGGAGCAGAACATCGTAAAACGTGGGTAAATGTGCAACCTTCGTAACATTAAAGCAAAGCAATACGTACCCAGATGGCTCGCAGTTTCCATATTACACCACTAGTACTGAACATTAAACATACCGTAACAGATGGTGGTTCAGTAACTCTCTATGGCCAATACATTTGTTGTTTCCCGAGCATTTCTATGCACCACCTTCGACTTCTGTTACTGTTAATGCATAGCTGGGGAATGCTGGAAGTCAGAGCGTGTATCCAAGTTCATGACCCCACATTCGTGTCATCATTTATTGCATTTCTATTGCCCTCCTCTTGCCCATTGTTCTACCCATCAAACTACAGCAATCCTCAACACGGTTTAAGGTCCGGTTATCAGCCCACTGCAGTATCCTGATGCTTTGCATTGACATGCATTCTTCTTATAACACAAATGGGTGGAGAACAAAATGCTACTCGAAACACATCTCCAGTTAGCAATGATTGGAACTTTTACTGCTAGCCTGAAAGCGTTTTCAAAATGGTTCCAATACCCCGCTTTCCTCGAAATGGAAACCCGAACTATGTAGGGAGCAGCACGCTGATTGGATCCTTTGAGTCTTGAGGAAAAGCGTTACCAGTTCTACCTCTGAAATTTCATGCGAGTCAGGTTGAACTCTGGTTCACTTAATCGAACAAATGCAGCCTTAATTTCGATTCAGATTCCAACACCAGTGTTTTGTTTATTCTAAACATAAGTCTTCTAGAGTTCAGGTTCACGAGTCGAGGAACTCATCGAGGGAGAGATTTTCATATCAAATAAAATATTATAACAGAAGAGCCTCATTAGGAAAGGTCTTTTCTGCTTGCAACATATTTGTCAATGGTTTTTAAAATTCATTACCACTCTCGGCATTCGGAATATTTTCAGGCAAAGAACGAATCAACTCATCCTCTCCAGGTGAAGGAGAAAAAACACTTCTTATTCGCCGTTCCTTTGCGATGGCTCAAAGTCCTTGACCTTGCCCACCATTTGAAATCCTTCTCCCATAATCCATCCGGTAAACATCTCTCAGCACTTTTAGGCCTCAGTCATATCATCCATTCGTTTTCTAAGCCCTGAACTCGGCAAATTGCATACCTTCAATCAGTTCTAATGGCTAACACTCCACAGTCCTGAAATCGTGTTTTGGTAACTACCTTTGCGCAATCTTCGAAGTCGCTTCAATTCTCTTTTCTGGATCCTGGTGACGAGATCTGAATGTGATCTGACGAGGGCCTTATACAAGGGAGCCACTGCCATTTTCTCTCTGGTGATCAGCACTGCAGCAACCTTCTAAGTTGTGTTTATCACCTTTGCAAATACCATTTTTGTTTCTTAAATTTCTCTCAACCATCGTCCCAAGGTCCCACGCCCTTCCACTTTTTCAAATAGTTCTACAAGTAGAGTACGCAGTTTCCCATCTGTGGATCCCCAGACTATGAAACGATCCCCATCACTTGCCATCTTACTGAGATATTCCCAGAAAAGCAAACACATCAGAATTACATCCTACAATGTTCCTTGGCTTCTCCATCAATTGTCAGTGAACTGCAGGGAGATATTCAGCAAACAGCTGAAGATCTCCTTGCAGTCCAGTGACATTTTGTTCATAACGGTTGATCACTAAAGGTCCTAGTACAGAACTCTGTTGAACCGACTGATAACTCTCCTTCTGTCTGTATACTACACCCCCCCCCCCTCAATTCACAACCGTTCTCTAAGACAGCCAATTCTCGATCCACTCCGCTAACTTGATGTCGAAAGCAATGACATAATTTATATAACAACTTACGAGGCCACCTATCAAATGCGTTTCCAAAATCCCGAATGAATAAATATAGCGCATCCATTTCGAACATCAATTACGCATATTCCTTTATTATATAAAAAAAAAAGAGTCGATACTTAGCTGCACGCATCTGTCCACGATTGTATACGAGCTCTTACTACAAAAGTAATACAAATTGATCTTCAGTTTGATGCTTCCATTCCACTTCCCCCTCCCCCGCGCCCTCTCCTTTATGCAATGGCAGTATTTTACTTCTCTTCCTTGGGGACGTTTCTAGCTGCAAAGCTCTCATAAAGCAACCACGTCAGTGGCCCTGTTGCTTCCTTAACACACTGCCTTAGAAACGCATGAAATCTCATCCAGTCCGCCGTCGTGCTGACCATAGTACTCAGTACTCTAATACAGCAGCTGCATTTACTTCTAATTCTTAATCCACCCTCCCCATCGTAAAAATAAAACCCGCTTCACCACCAGAATGAGATGCCGAAATAAAATATTCAGGAAAGAATTCCACTGCGCCATCCTTGTTGATCATTCTGCCATCTGTTGCATCTAGAAAGGTTCTTTGTTCAAGCATTTGTCCTCCTGCTGACCCCATAACGAAAATTCCTGGAGTTTATCTCACTGTAGTACAGATTTATACTCATATTGTAATTTTCCTTTTCTTACCATACCAATTATCCTCCTAGCTTGAACTTTGTGTCTTTCATTTACCAGTTCTACGCTCATCACCTTATTTCA
The DNA here is from genome assembly GCF_054136105.1 of Typopeltis vanoorti. Taxonomy (NCBI): domain Eukaryota; kingdom Metazoa; phylum Arthropoda; class Arachnida; order Uropygi; family Thelyphonidae; genus Typopeltis; species Typopeltis vanoorti. Next base: position 127,797,245 of record NC_143561.1, read on the forward strand.
CAATTTTTTAATCGACAATCTCGCTTTGCTTCCTCAGCAATCCCTTTTACTACGTTTATTTCGTTCTCCTCGCCGTGGTTAACAAATGTTCCTTACCGCGTTCGCATGTTTCTCTCCTCAGAAACAACGGACTAGATTTTACATTTGCCACATCCACCCGAAATTTAAAGATGCGACCTGCAGCCAACCTGGTTAACACAGAACCGAGTGATTGATAATCTCCGATCCATCTTCCATCCCTTGAGAAAAGGGGTGGGGACAACGTCTTGGAACGTGTGGTATCTTAATGATTTGAAGTAAAACATTTTGTGTATGTGGCAACGGACAGTTATGACTCAGAGAGCAGAATTACGAAAAAAAAGTTGTGTTGAGCGAAAGAGTCATCTTGCTAGCAGCTGCCATTTTGACTGCTCAATTAAAGATGACGTCAAAGCGGAGGAAACCCAGTGGCGGTAATCGTGGTGCAAATCTCCCTGCTGACACAGAGAAGTGCGTTTTCTCTGATAAGCAAACATCAAACACGACTGAAGAATGGAAGATGTTATCGAGGGATTTCTTCATGAGGCAAAATTTTTCACACTTCTTATTGGCGTTAAATGTTCCTCTCCCATTAGAAATTCTTTAGCGACTTAAAACATTAATAAGTTGGATTTAGATTAAGTTATCAAAATCAAAAGGGTAAGTAGCAGTTTTACTCAACTAGCAAGAGGATTCGTTCACAGACTCGTTTGCCTTCGAGTGTAACAGAGATTACATCGAATCTTCTTTTCATCGGAAAGCGAACTGACAGAATCGCTTGGAGAGTAGCTTTAAATACTCTTGACGTACTTCAAAAAGTGGAAGGGGAGAGTGGGGAGCTGCTCACCTGACGTGATCGGATTAATATCGCCTCCAAAACAGCGTTAATGAAGGTGATTAATGTGAGCCTGTGACGGGAATTTTAGGGCTGGAGAGAGAGAGAGAGACTAAACGAGCGTTTCGGATATCGATCCGCAAAGCGGAAGAGAATTTAGTTTGGATGCGAGTTCGTGGCTGTGGAGAGCAGCAAAGGATTTTGATCTGCTCTGAACAGTTTTCCCCATCCACGTTGGAGGAGTTAAAATTACGGCGAAAGAAACCTCACCCTCACGCATTTCCTCGACTGTAATGAGTTCTTTCATTGTCACTACGAAATGCCTGACACGCGCACGCACACACACACACACACACACACACACACAGCTGCAGAAACCAAATCGTCTTCTTTTATGTACTGAATGCGATAAGAAAGGTTTGTTTTGACGCTACCACATTTCCTATCGATGCGAATCGCATTACAGCAATAAAATCAAGTGAGACGATTATAAGGATGTAAATCGGTATCAGTGATGTCCTCTGGCTGAAAAGATGTATCCATCCTACACGCAACTAATCTTTAAGAGAATCTCTTGAAATGAGGCGAGTTAGGAGATGCTCTGGTGCAACCAGATCAGAAGAACGAGTATAATATATTCGTATTATATATAACCGATATAATATATTCCAATTTTTTCTTCAGTAACATAATATGCATAATTTTCTATTAAAATAGCTCGATTGAACTAACTCGACTTGTGAACATTCCAAATATAGAATTTGGAATGCCCAGCTAATCCACTTCAGAGCTGCTACGAGTATTAAAAGCTTGGGATCGATCTTTTCACTGCTGAACCATTTTCCAGTTAAGTAATTTAAAAAAATCGTTATCGCAGAAACAGCACGCCAAACATCTTCAAGTTCCACAGACTAACACAGAATTTCGTGCAAGTGGAGAGCACAGGATCCAAAAGTAGCGATGAGTTTCAAGCATAAGATTTCATGTGTAATTGGCGATCAATTTTTATTGTTTTTTTTTTTTATATCTGACTTTAGTAGCTTTTCCGATTTAGATTTCCTAAAACACTTCTGACTGCACCAATCCAGATTAGTTTGAATCTGTTTTCCAGTCATCCTACATCAAATACTTGTTTCTGTAACCATTTCTTTCCATCCTGCTCAGATTAATTCTGCTCATCCATTCGTGAGTGTAAACGGATTTTCCTGTGAACTCTCACATCTGTGCTTTCTGATATTTTAGTTTCGAGGCAACTCTCACATCCATATTTTAAGATCTTTCCAAAGCTTGTGGCAACTAGTTAACGGTTTCCGTTTTAATTTATTTTAAAGTGGAAATCCACGAACGGTTGGGATTCGTCAATGGATTAAAAATCTGTAACGAGGGTTCGATTCAGCACCCCCACTTACTCTCCCCTTGACAAATGTATGGGGTTGTCTTTGATTTTGGAATTCTTTAAGAGAAAGCGAAGTTCCTGAAAGTTGACATTTTATTTAATTCTAATTCTGCTTCTCAACGCATTCTGTTCTTCGCCTTTTCTTTCCACTAAATTTATCCATCACTCCTATTCACAAATGATAAAGTCGATATGCTAAAATAAAATGAAAACTTTCAAAAAAGCTGTTAAGTTTCTGAACTGAAAGAAAAGATAATTATCCTAAATAAATAAAAAGAAAGGAAGGAAGGAAACACAAACGCTATTATTATTTTTTATTCTTATTATTCCCACCCTTCGGTCGTTTTCTCCTCACTCTAAAATGAGTCATAACCGCCAGCGTAAGATATCGGGGTCGTTAGGTGGAAAATGAATTAAATGCCCGTTAACTTATTTTCACCCATTAAATGAGTTAAAATGTTCACATGGCAGCATCCTTAGCAAATGTATTTTCCGTAAATAGGGTCACTGTACTCTAAATGCGACGGGACCAGTCAGCAGTTTGGCAAACTGCAGGAACTTGAAATTTTCACTGACGAGATATTTTGGAAAGTTCACATAATTGCGCACGTTGCAGCGCATCTTTAATAACTAGAATTCTACCAATTTTGTGTGTGGTAGCAGCAGCACTAAAATGCTTCTCAAAACCTACTTTACTCAATAATTAATTGGCCAAAATTCGCAGATCTCTCAACTAACGGCATTGCACAAGGTACTCGCTAAAAAAAAAGTCTTATACTTAAGGACCAACAAGACCAGTTTCGTATTATTTCTACGTGTTTGGTTTGATGATAATTTACGTACAGTCAAATGAAGACTACGATATGGTGAAATGCAGTCTCTTACTGTAATTATGTAATAAGCGAGATCTCCCACGCGTCTGCTCCACCCCCTTCCTGTTTCGAATCATTTAAAGTCCCACATCGAGATGATTTCAGAATTGGCGCCACTCACACTTTCTGATTTGAATTTTGCTTTGCCGCTACCCGGGGGATGCACCGGACAGCAAGACTTTGACACGCCAAAAATATAGCCTTTTAGTCCTGTGAGATCGCATCAGTTTCCCTCTTGCTCAATGAAAGACCTACCACATCGATGATGAGATGCAATACAATATTTGTATAGAAATAATGGACACGTTTCCCCAGTCGTACGTATTAACTTATACTCCTTTGTTGCTACAAAGGCAAGTTTGTTCGTTCCAGGACAGCATATTGTCTGAAATGGACAGCAATCATCTGAATCAAAGAACACGTTTCGCATAAGTATTATCTATAAAAGGGCACAAGGGGTGGTCAGAGGATTGTGGTGTACTCGCGTAAAGAAAAGGTCTAATGGAAGATGTGTTGCTATATTAAGATGTAACAAACAAGCAGTTTTGGAGGGCCGCAGAATACAATGGGAACATTACCGCCAAGCTATAATCATCATCATAACACAGCAGGGAATCAAGCAGTGTGTCGTCGTTATTACATGTGAAACACTTAACTTGACGGCTGAGAAAATTAATCGGAACTTGTTGTTCCCGTATCAGTGCACCATCGGTGACACTGATGGCAGGGTGCGATGATACAACACCTGAGTTCAACGAACCTGAGTAAAGAAGTCGTACGAGCACATGTGCAGAGCATGCACACGCGCTTCGCCAATGCAGAGGCAATCACGAAGAACGAGCGTCTAATTCCCAAACATACGACGAGGATCGTTAACTGCATTTGGAAATCGCCACGGACTCTGTTCCTGCGGCCTACGCTTGACAGTGGCAATCATAAAACAAACAGGGAACGGGAATGTTCGCCGAGACGACTACAAGAAAGAGCGCGTTTTCCTCCTCCTAGGTTGTTACAAAAGAACAAACGTTGTGTATCGAGGAGAAAATGGGACTTCCAACAACGAGACACGTGAAAGGATCCAGCGGAACAACGCCTTTCTTAACAAGTGGCTTTCAGCGTTGTTTCCATTGATTCAAGAGTGTCAATACTCCAGGGTTTGCTTGCTGGTTCGGAGATGGCGCACCTCATTACAGAACGTGGATTGGTAATTGAGACGTCATTAAGCGAACTTAACAGAAATTACGAATTCCAAAAGATCCTTTCGGACTGCTTTTCTGAAATGCAACTCTGGGTTCACTGCGTTTTCCAAGAGCAGAGTTTTGGCTGCTGAGAATGACAGTCAAGAGCTCTTTCTACCCCACTTTAAAAGCACACATCCAATGTTGTTATTCAAAACACGCGATTATTATAAAATTCATGATAATCGCTGCGGGATTCGTGATGGAACATTCGTCAACAGCAAGGAACTGAGTGAAAGAAAAGCGATTCGTTTATTCACACTTTCAGAAAGTGCCTGAACGAGGGAAGAAACCGCGACCGCAAATTGCCATTTTAAAAAGAGTCTGAAAAGTTTGATTTCTCTCAAGAGGAAGTCGCTCTTGAGGAATTGCGCTTTTACAAGCACGAGGACAACAAGAAGTAGTCGTCGTCGCTTCAAATAACGGAACTGCGACACCATTCGAACGGAAGTGCCCTCTCACAGAAGACTGCGGGGCATTTTCAATTGAGCCTTTTAAGGCGATTGCTACTCGAGAATTTTCCGTTTTCGGTAATTACGTCGAATGCATTGAACTCGGGGATGTCTCGTTCTTTTAACTTGGTAATAAATCCGCTGATTTATACAAACCGGAACGGCAGCGGACAACTCAAAACTTACTAACGACGACGCCTCACGAAATGAAATTTGCGAAATGAAAGCTGCATTTTGAAGGGATTACGATGAGCGTGAAACCACTGGAAGTAACGTCAAGGCAATCGCTTCTGATTATTTACCGACATTAATCCCGCTTCGGTTTAACATCTGAAACCGCTCTGACGGAAATAATTAAGCAAAGGAGCTACCAAATGCAATCCTTGTTATCTGCGGTCGGCTTTCTAGTTATAATCGGCGAAGAGATCTTCTCCCTCCCCAGCGAAGCTAACCAACCCCTTCTGGTACTAATGGGAACACCACGTCCAATTATTACGGACGAGCGCACCATTACAGCAACTCGGAGCTTGCGATAATTCAAAGCAAAGTCAACAACACGCTTTGAACCGGTTTAGTAGCATCGACGGGTGCTCCGGAGGGGAAGAATCCAGTCTGCCTTTGCCCGTTTAATTGAAACTTACAGCAACATTTGCGACATCTCGATAAATAAGTCGCAACAGCCGACCCTCGAAATCTAATCTTAGATTTTTTTTTTTCCCCTTTTTATCCTCACGCGTGTGATCTTTCGTTTCACACCGTCTATGAAGACGGTGTGAAACGTGCGGGTATTGAAGGGCTGGCGAGGATTTATTCAAATTCCTTAATGAGGTGTCGAAGGTAAAGAAAACTCCGAAACAGGAAGAATCGAAAGGAAAACTCAGAAACTCCTTTCAAATTTCTTCTTCCTTCGCAGCCGAGGCGCTCCGTCTCATCGAAAGGCGCTGAACAGCATCGGAACCGAATATCACTTCAAAGAGTGCCGCAGAGCGCTGAGCTGCATTCCTGTTCATCGTCAGTCTTCGTATTTTTTCAGTCCACAACAACCCTCATTGATCGAAAAGGCCTGGTTCAAATCCCGTCTAGGGCACAAAAAAAAACTTTTTAAGGCCATTTTCATGTGAGGGTGAGGTAGTCATTTTCATCTGGAAGCGGAGGGTTCCCTCCGGATTTTTTAATAGCTGCGAAATGGACGAAACGACTAGAAGAACACACGCAAGTTACAGATCTGATGCATTTGACTCATGACCTTAGTTGCTTCATCGACAGTAACTGCAGACAGCCCACATTTTATCGTGCAACCCAATGTAGACGAGCCCATGGACTGTTTGTTGCAAGGAAGATAATTTCATCCCACGTTGAATTCTGACGTTCATCAGTTGGTCCCAATGTTCGTTTTAACTGCCCTCAACCAAGAGGATTACAATCGAGTTCGATTAAATATTCTCAGGTGGGTGACGCAAACAACCTTTTCTGTCGAGGAATGCAGTGAGGGAACCGCCTAAGCGGAAACGTCACAAAAAACTTGATTGCTCTCCGTCAACAAGTTGTGCAATACTGTAAACCCCCAAAAGAAGAGGATTTAAATTCTCTACGTTCTGCAAAGCTGCGAATCTTCGTGAAGATCAACAGGAAAGGCAGTCAAGGAAAAAGAAAGCTCAAAATAGCAGATGGATTTCTGCTCCGACCTCTGGAATCCTCCCAGTTCAACAGAAAACGAAGCGATTGAATGCATGCGGCAACATTGCACGTTCTCATCATACAGCAGCTCCAGGAAATATCTGAGTGCACGCTAACCTTTAGAAAGAATTAAAGAAAATCAATGAGAATGTGGAATTAAAAGACCAATTTGGAGTCTTCATCAGAACTTCGGGTTTCAATAACTTACTAAGATTGCTTATGATGGGGATCTCATCTGCCTTATTAAATCTTCATCTTCCTCTCCTGCTCTCAGCAGTCGCCAACATTTATCAACAACTGTCAAATGTTTCTGATAAAGAAAAAACTAAACAAAAAAAGTCCAAATGGTATCTGTAGCTGATGCGACAGTCTTCTTTTCTACCAGTGAATGGATTAATCTGGTTGAGGAGATCTCCTTTCGTTTTTGGGTATTGGAGGAATTCAAGTTTCCTTAAACTTTGTGGTCCTGGTTTAAAAGGCCGACTCGGCTGCGGAATTAACTTCTGTTCTATTTTGTGGGTATTCATTCTGTGTTTGATAAATTTGAATCTATTCCACTTAACGCTAAAAACGAGGGACACATTTATCCTATCGACTTTCCCTTTTATTCAGAAGTTTTTTTCTTCCCCTTTTTGTGACTCCATCTATGAAAAGTAGCAACGTAGAGGTTATTAGCACAGTCAGTGGGAAAAAAGTATTTTTTATAATTTTTAAAATAATTTTAAAATAATTTTAAAATTTTTCATTGATCCATCGTTGGATGAGTCGTGTAAACATTCATAAAAACTGAGACTCTGAAGATCTCGTAATGGCATCAAAAGACAACACGAAAGCATCATTTTCTACTTCTGTGGTAACCGAGCTTCCTCTTGGGATTTTTCCTCGAACACATCGCTTGCGATGGTGGATGGATGGATGGATCTTAATTCTCCCACTTCGTAACTAACGTCGGAATGCCTCAGGGTGCCGTTATAGGGCCGACCGACTCGCTTCCTTTTATGAGCCAAGGACATTCTTCAATGACAACTGAAATCGGCAGCGATCTCGATGACATTTCCTGTTTCCCAATTGGACAAAAACTGCACCCCTCCAAGCACACAGAATGAAGCAGTTGCATTCGAGACGGTAACCCTCCTCCAAAGCTCTGAAATATTTTCTTCGCGAGTCAGCAATTAAAAGGACAACACACAAGCATTTACTTATTTTCTGAATAATTATTCATCAAAAAAAGGCATCTAATAGATAACCCCCCCCCCCTTACCATTCACAGTTTAACGACAAACTAGTTCAGCATTCTTGATTCATCTTTATTGAAACGACTTAAAAGTCACGCACATTCACACCCAACGTCGTGCAGATTTCCAAACATTTTGCATTTTTAATAAACGAGAATATTTGCAGTTGGTGAACTCGTAGTCGCCGTAAAAGGTCGTAATTCCCCTTAACGACAGATTAAACTAATAGACGGTGTGTCTATAAGGGTGATGTGGAAGCACGCAACTGTTTCTGGTCATCGCGACATTCCGATTTCGTGTAATCCAACTAAAACGAGCGATGAATTTTATTATTTCAGAACGAAGTCAGCGAATGGCTAAAACAGGAGCGCTCGCTGTTCGCAATCAAATGGAGAATCGCTACACGCTAAATTGAGGAAATCCTGGCCGTGTGCAGCTCGCCTTGCGCGACTGGAATGATTGATGGCACAAAAACCGACACTGGAGTGGCACCGAATCAAAACGTCAACCATTCGTTTCAGAAGTGAAGAGGAAAAATCGAACTCGGTTGTGTTTATTCGCTGTGCAGCCAAATTCTATTTAAATATTATTTTTCCAAACCTGGAAATGTTTCGAGATATTTCTCGAAAGCTTGCGTGTTAAGTGTGGCCATTTTATGCGGGAACAATAAATTATTGGTCCCATCTAAACGACTGAAGTGCTGCCATTTTTTTTTTTTTATCCATCTTTCGCTTATCCTTTGTGTATAACAATACCTGGATCGTCCCAGGTCAACTATTTTAAGGAATAGCATTTATATCCAGTTTCTTAGTGCAACCGCCCCCCCTATATTTACAGTTACCTCTGAAGAGTTTTATTTTCTTTCTTTTTTTTTTTAAATCTTCGGCTTCAGTCGTTACCTTGGTGGTAAACTGTGTCTTCACAAATTATCAACTTACCGTTCTTGAATGGATTGTTGAAATGAAAGATGCAACTTATCCCGTCAACTTTCGATGATACCTGATTGTGGTAAACGCCAGTTTTTACTAACGGGGATGCTGAAGAATTCATTGAATATATTTAGTATGAAATGTCAGCTAGAACCACTACGTGACCGTCACACTACTGGTCGAAACGCTACCATCTTGGTTATCGGAGTCCTGAAGTGGCTGATGCCACGTTTGGTCTCCAGATCAGGGACCCACCCCTTGTTCCTCCCCTCTTTACTATTCGGTATATGTGTGACATATTCTTGAAGAGTATGCCAACATATACACTGTCTTTAATACCTTGGGCAGTAAAGTAGTTCCGCAGGATGACCATCAGGCAGTATAAAAAAGGTACTGAATCTGATGGTGGAGCACCAGGCTTTCCAATCAGTCGTCCCATAATCCTGCTGGTACCAACACTGTCGGAGAGTGTCTGGAAGGAGGCCAAGTAATGTATGCGAAGGGAGTGTGCTCTCCGATGCAATACATGCTTCTGAATCTCTTCTAGCTTCTTGTCTTATTTCGCTTCAAAAATCACCGTGATAGAAAGAGCAAACAGCGTTACCGCGGCTTAACTAAAAATAAACTTTAACAAACCACAAGAACTTCACACAAAAGTCACTTTCACATCCACTTTCCAGAAGTTTGCAGCGGCGTAAACGAATATTTACAATAGCAATCCATTTTAACTTTCCAAGATATATGAAGTCCTTCCACCATGGTGGTATGTAAGCGTCTTTATGGATTGAAATTCATATCCTGAATTTTTCCTCTTTTCCACATTGTGTGCCTCATGAGTTCCATTCACCATTGGGCACAACTCATTTGCTGTCTCTTCTCTAATACTGAAAGTCATTCTGACTGCTCATATTTGAAATTGGATTTTCTGAAGTCCCACCATCCGAATAGTGGAGTCATCCTTCTATCTCCCTTGCTGACTAATGTCCATAACTCCAAATGCATCCCTGTCTCCAAATCCACTGACTAACTGGAAAAAATTCCAAGCTATTCTGGTGTTAGGTGGAGAGTTTGTATTAATTCATTTGCATACCAACAAACACTTTGGAATTTTTTCACCAGCGGATTTGGTGAAAGGGATGCAGCAGGCCACAATCTTCTATAATCATCTCCGATGCAAAATCCTCCCTTTAGGTACTTTCGATATTGTGTCCCTCAGCATTACGACAAACTCCATGGAATGACCTCAAGTACTTCTCCTTTCCAGGATCAGACTACGGATTCCTCCTTTCGGATCCAAATCCTTGCTGTGATCGAGTTACAGAAATTATCCACTTGACAAAAACTCCACCTTTATTGTCGGCCTACGTTGAACTTCCCAATATTTGCAAACCCACCATTAACGGTTCTGGTTTGAGCTATGGTCGCTTGATGCTGCCTTATGATTCTGTTCGTGTTTGAGAAAATGGGACAGATTTTGAATGGTAATTCAGATACTGTTAATGAGCAGGAAGCAGTAGTAATTGTAGGAGTTTTCTTTGAATTACAGCAAAGGCTGTAATAAGTAATATAAGCAATGCGATCAGTGCATTCAGATGATGTTCATCAGACGTGACATTCATTATTTCTCCAATTCCTGATACAATAGATACGAGTAACAGCTTCTTCTGTTCCATTTACAGTTCAACTGCTAACCAAGTAAACCGACTTCTTGAGGTAACACTAGGTCGTCATCTATGTACTCTAAACCAGGACCAAAAGATCTCCCCCCCCCCAAGCTATTAACGCCTTGCATGTTTTCTTTTTCTTTTTTTTTCTTTTTTTGTTGATTATCACCCCAAAGCTATATGATAGAAGGTGGACTTCTCATCTGGATGCATTTAGCAAAGCCCTTAGAAATGCGAGTTACATTATTTTCATGTCTATTCATTGTTAAAGTTAACGACACGATTTTGAATTTGAAACGCACTGCTATCAAACACCTGAATCTAAACGAATATGAAAAGTTTTCGCAGAGATCATTTAAGAAAACCGCATCGACAATTTCAAATCCTCCCGATCGAACAAGACGACCCCCTTTCATGACACCGTGACTTTCAGAACACTCACACAATAGAAGAACCCCCGCCTACATTTGTTCACACTGTTTTTAACCGGCTAAGCAACTCCCCACCCCAGCTCATCTCTTGTAAGGTCGACGCAGATAAGATTGGCGTGGGGACTGCTTCATTTCATTCAAGTTTCGTACACGAGGTCAACACGTTTCTGCTATTAAGTACACAAAGCGGTATCCACGTGCTAAATAAACTGCTAATGATAACCACCTTTAATTTCTGCTATCACTAGCAAGAGTGACGAATTGATGTGTGTTGAGCATATTTCTTGAGCCTCTCCTAAACTACTCAAAATTAAGAATTTCTTTTCTACTGTTCTTAACGTAGAGAAGCCTATTTTCTGTTGATGCGAATTCATTTCCTTACGGTTTTCTTAATCACGTTACAATCTCAGGATGTATTTTTCATTCCAAAAATGAAGCATTTTGAATTCATTCCTTAAAAGATTAGGAAATTTAAAATCGCATCTCAGTTTAATAAAGACCTCATAAATGTCACAAAGTCTTCAACATTGATCCTTCCATTCAACTTTACTTTCTCAGATGCTATTTTGATTTATTTTTACCAAAGGATGATCGGCCGAACTCGATGGATATTTCTCTTGCATATCCTTGGCGGAAGTGGCAACCAGCCCCGTCCTGCGGGTGGCAAATGATTTTCATCGCTTAGCACACTCCATCCATCTCCACCACGTGCTTATTGCACGTGTTAATTGGATTAAATACTCTTTGGGACCTCAGATCAAGGCCGACAATTTTTCTCCGTTTTCCTTTCGTTTCTCAATCGTTCTCTCTCTCTCTCTCTCTCTCTCTCTCTCAAAATCTTCATCACCAAAGCAAGCAAACCGGTCACAGCAACTTTAGAGTCTTAGTCGTTTCCGCCGTAATTCCATCTTTCTCTCTCCCCTTGTTACCATTAAAACAAAACACAAATTTGGCAGTTCATTGATTATTCAATGGTAGACAGAATGGGACGTTACTTTACTTGAGGGGCGCCATTCTTACCTCTTCCGAAGCGTCGACATGACCCAAACGAAATGGAGGAAGTGCACGTGCTAATAGTGATGGCCATTATAAATGGAAACATGTTTTCGGCTAATATTATCTCCACCCCACCTATCCACTGTTAACCATTAACTGCAAAGTATCAAATTAATTTTCGCCTTAAACACTCCCGCTTAGACAGTCCCTCTCTCCCTGGCTATAAATTATTTCTTTACCTTCTAAACCTGCATCCCTCCAAAGCTAACTCCCCTGCACTTTTACCAGAAAACCTTCTTTACAAACAACTCACTATTTTCTCGAACAAGCACCATCGCCGTATCTTTCACACGATCGCTTTATTTTTCACTCCTTCGATTTACGTTAACTGATGTGCACGTAACAATTCGCTTGAAAGATGAAGCATCTATTCTGCATAGATGCAGTTCGCTCTAACTCTTCTCTTTATCTAAGCCACTTCATTAAACCTATAAATTAAATCAAGTAGGTTAGGTTGGTTGTTTTGTAATTATGACTGGCTACCCCCCCTCTTCTTTTTTTCCTGGTTGAAAAATCCTTCCACCTCCGTGTGGCAGGTTATCCTAACATCCAGTACTTTAACTTCAGGATAAACGACAATCTAGTCTTATAAGTATCTCTCGTGCTTTTCTATTTCGTTTTCTTGACCTCTCTCATGTAGGATTCTGTCCTTTATATCCTTCCTCTCCCTCCTAACCCAATCTTTCGACCTCAAATAACAATGGAAGCACATCTTAACAGCGCACAAAAGGGTCAGTGAACAAAGCAACAAAAATTATTGTCCAATTATGTGCAGGTGCTGCATTCGACTCGAACCTGTCGAAATCCCAGACGTCTCCCTAGCAGACATCTTTCACCGGTTGTTCACTCTCTTTAGCCTCACTGCCACTAGAGCTCCCCACACACGCACTGCCAACTTGGGCAGGCACTTGACCAAACACTAACGCCCTCGAACGAATTGTTCTGGGAGGATTATTCAGACGGTGCAATTACACACCAAAGCACAAAAGAAACGCCTGTTTGTGTCTCTCAGTGAGTTTCGAAAGCTCTTGCATGCAACTTTTGCCGGCAATGCACATCCATACTGCCTTTTATAGTTTGCGTCCATATTTATACTCTCTCTCTCTCTCTATCCACCAACAAATCTCATGGTACATCATTTTTTTTTTAAATTATTTTAGGCTATTTTAAACTTCGAATACTAAAATATAATAAAATTACAAATTTCTAAGTTCTCATTCTTCTATTTACTAATTTTGTTTATTTAAAGCAACCACGTATAATCTGAGTTGTTTAGCCTCACCTCACTACATAAGAATAAAAAGAAAATCAAACCAGTTCTCGAAAAAGTGCGTTTTAAATAATTAGCAAACAATTCCATAATGAAAGCCGTGAGGGCAAATTGATAAATGTTATTAGTAAAGAATGCTTTAGCAATAAAATGACTTGAAAATAAACGACTAATCCTTATGAGCTTTGATTTTTTTCAAATTTCAAGTGAGAACAAAAATTAATTCAAATAAGTCATGAAAGACAAATTAGTGGAAGATCACATTCATAAACACTAAACTTTTCTGTTTTTAAATCGATAAAAAGTCAGAACGTAATAAAGAGCGGTGAAAGTAAAACAAAAAGTTCAAAACACTGAAGTTCTACAAACGTTTCCTTCGGGAAAAATACAATGAAGAACTGGCAGTGACAGAGTTGTTATAACAGACATTCTGCGGCTTTTCGTGGACATACTAGCGAACAACTAGAATAGCAATTAAATGAAATAAGGGGGGGGGGGGGAGGAACCAAAGGAGGTACAATATGACTTGCAGATTACTCATTCCCTGATCGAGTACTCGATCAGGCAATGAGTAATCTGCAAGCATTGCCAAGCTTTTCTGTAATAATTTATCACTGGTTTCACACATGCGTACTTGATGAACGGTAACAATAAAGAACTAAATAAACATGTCCAATTAATTGTCTCAGATAGATGGAGTTATCCGCTTTATGTCGACCGAATTCGCATTGCTATTATGATGGGACTTCTCTTTCCAATATGTTAAGGTTCGTTTTTTTTTTTCTTTTGTTTGACCTTCAACTGGACTAAATATATGATGGGTTTTCCTAACTGGCAGTTAAATATATATATATTATTATTTTTTAATTGAGAAACCTTCCCCATGCAGCAGCACTTGTTTGGACTTAAGACTGACTCCTCTCTTAGAAATTGCAAAATCTTTATGCTCAACATTAGATTTAGAAAAAAAAACTCCACAGAGAAAGTTGACCACTGTTGTTGGAAAGATCCGTGTTTTGATAGATTTTTTTAATTGCTTCATTTCTGCCTTCCATTAAAAAAGTGCTGCTAAATATTTTGGACTTGATTGGTATCAAGTTGCAAGTGGGCGTCTATGAGTGCACTGAACATCCTCCCCTTATCTTCTTTGGCGAGGTGTCAATCCGCGACCGAAAGGATCCTGATCGCAGATTTTTTCAATGAAATCTCACAAACACAACTCGATTGAAGTCCACCATTGAAAAATCATTTCTTATTCCTTCAGCTTATTAAATTCGTCCGATTTCCCGCCTGTAGTTCCGCATTGCTTTGTCACTTTTACTTAAAAAAAGGCGAGTTCGTTTATCCAGTAAGTGGATTCACGAGATTCATCATTAAATACTGTAGAGAGTCATTCACTTCTTTGTGAGAACTACTAGGGTTAAAGTTCGACTATTATCGATTATTACGGTCTGTCACAAAAAGAAAGACATGCCGTTCCATCTAATAAGTTATTTCTATGAGATGAAGATATTCTCTTCCCTTAATATTAAAATTTCTAAAATGCACCATTCAAAACGTGTTTAGAGCAGCTCTGAAGTACGGCTGGAAAAACAGTACAAATCCTTGTTTGCAATCTTAAACTGACCAATTTCGCCCTCCTAAATATGGATTATTTATCCTATCCTACGAGCTGACAACACACACACACACAGAAGCAGTTATACAATTTGTAGTTGTTTGTACTAGGCTTATGGAGTTTGACTATTATTACCTTAATTTTTTTTTTAAGTTAACTTTGATTTATTTCATATTTTCCACTGGAACCCAGTATTTGTTTAAACAAAAGATTTAAATAAGGTTTGTTTCATTAAAATGCCTGAAAACCTGCGTAGCATCTGAACAAACTTAACCAAATAGACGATTGGCAAGCCTCATTATGAACGGGCTGTGTGGAGGAAGTGAGCTGTTTTTATTTCTGAACACGAAATCATTTTAAGTTAGAGAAGGACAAGCTACTGATTTCTAGTACCCAGTTACGAAATTCAGATTCCCGTAAATATTAATTAGTGTACATAATGTGTTTTAATTATTAAATTGCATTTATTTAATTTAAAACAATCATTTACTAACCGACAAGCAGTCGTCCATTCACGATACTAATGCCCTCTAGGTCGAATTGTATCACGCATGCGTAAGACTGCCATAATACACACAAGCAAGATAGAGGTAAATATATATCATAATGGACTGTCACGAATTTTATTTTATCCATCACTTAAATTAAATTTTATTCAAAAGTCTGTAAACAACTGAATTTTGGAATGCAAATATTCGGGGACTCAGATGTCCAGCATTAACTCGTCATTGTGAATCCCTTTATGCGTTCGAGCTGTGTTTGCATTGGCTGACATTTACAAGTTTATTATGAAATAGCCACGTTTCGTAAGAATTGGTTTCTGTTAAAGAGTGAATTTAGAAGAACCGATCAACTGAATATGTCAAACAAATAATATCTCGTTATCTTTATTCATGTTTTACTTGTTTTTTTTTTTTCTTTTTTCCATTTTAATTCTTCATAGAAAACATCCACGGAATGAGATGCTAATTAGCGTGTGTGTTGCTTTAACTAACTCACCAATTTAGTGATTACAGATAACGACATCATTTGACTGACGTTAAGGGGACAATATAAATATTAATAACGTTACACTCTTCCCTCTCACAAATAGACACACGACAAATGGGAGTGATGTTTCGTCCCCTTACTCCCCTCCCCGATAAGCTTTCAATTCTTTGAAAACCCAAGTATCAAAACCAAAACTCGAATGAACCGTAGGCTAGGCATACGTTAATAGAAGATTAAAATTAATGAAAATACTGTAAACACTACGTCCACAGAAGGAATTCTCGAACATCAGAGCAAATTTATATCAATGTCACCCAACCAGCCTTTTTTTTTTTTTTTTAATACAGTCAACCACCTGTTTCCCAAGCACTCCCTCCGTTCATTTTCATGTTTTTTTTAATGCAAAAAACGTTTTAAAATGTGCAGGCCTTAGAGAACAATATTTCCATTCTGAAAATGATGCAAACGGCAAATGCACCAATTAAAGGCCTTCCTTTTCTCTTATTAAAAAAAAAAAAATGCAATTCCGAAACAAGTGATGCGATATTGTACGAAAAGCAGTCTTCATGAAATGCAGATTTCCACTGTTGCGTTCGTACTATTCTGATACTCGCGATCCAAGTTTTGCTTAGCAGTTAGTGGATAGGAGAGTTTGTTTGCACATGCGTTCAAATATCATGCACGTGATCACTTTCTTTTATGGGACATCGTAAAAGAACGTGTTATGTAAACAGCCGAGCAAATAGCTCTTCATTCTGCAACGAAGGAAGGAGACTTAAAACAGGATCGTTCACAACTAAAAATTAAACTGGCACGCAGCAATTAAATAATTTGATTAACAGATGTTTCCAGCCTTATTAAAGTAACACTCGGGTTAAGCCTTGAATGCAATCCCATACGTTTATGAGCGCTTCCTCCGCCAAGACAGCGGAGTCGAATACCGCTCCACCCACACGAAGAATTAGTCTATCGTGACAAAGAAAACATTCTTTGCATACTTCCAAATTACTCGGTGAGCATACTGACTTGTTGACCTTCTTGAAAAACCATTTAAAGAAGCATCTTAAATAAATTAAAATAAATGCAAACAAATCAAGAAATATTTCTATCTTTTAGTATAAAATGGTTCAGAAAACAGAAATACACTGTACTACGTTTCTACCTTAAAGGGGACAGGATGCAGGGGGGGGGTTAGCAAGCAGTGGACATTAACGCAAAGATAAGGGACAAAAGAATAATTACCGGACACTGCGTTGCGTGCTTCCTGGGAAGGCCGTCTCTGGAAGGCAATAAATATTCTCTTCTTCTCGCTGATCGTATTTCCAGTACATCCCAGCAGCTAAGGAACTCTTAACACCACTGACATCGCCACCCACTACTCGCATCAAAACTAAACCAGCTTAGTGCGACGTTCTCGACCCAGCCCACGTTTCACGTGCGTTTAACTGCAGCCTCCTCTAAAGGGCGCCCATGGTGTTGTCGTTTCCCGTCCCACAACTAAAACGGGAAACGGCAGTCACGGGTGCCCGTTAGCAGAGCGAGCAGTGCCGAGACCTTGGCCACAAATTAAACCCGTGTGCTCATCAACGCTGGCAAGGATACGTCAAGCAGTGGAAAAGGGGGGGGGACAGGGAGGGAAAGAGGGGATAAACACACATACAGAAGGGCACTGCTGCAGGGTTGAATAGCTGGCACGAGACTGACGAACATTTAGAATTCTAGGAGGGGGGAGTGTACAAGAGAAAGGGACTGTCACGATGTACATGTACAAGACAAAAAGGAATGAGCAACTGTTTAGATTAAAAAAAAAAAAAATTCCTTTTTAAAGTGATTAAAATATGGACGCGTTTTTATGCACGTAAAATATGGAACGAAAGAATATCGCAGTTATTATTGCTATTCTTTTTTTCAATTCACGCAATACTTCATTTAAACCAATCCCTTCCTTTTAGGAAATAAAAAGAAAAAAAGCAACAAATCGAGTGTGTTGTGTTTATTTTGTTTAACAGCAATGGACTTGCTAATTGGGTTTGTCTATCTTTAGGAGGCACTTCCTGCCTTCATCGTAAACGATAAAGCGGAATTCAGCTGGAAGATACACAAAAGTATACAAAGTCCTCTCGAAACAGGAGGGGATGGTTTAAAAAAAAAGTTTAGGAGTATCCAAAACTAATTAAGGAAACACGTCGTTTAGGAAAAGATTGTTTTTTGCGTTAGCGAAGAACACTCCTCCGTGTATTTTAATTCTCTTCTATCGCACTTCAGCTTCTTTTAATATTGAGATTCGCAGTGCGTTATGGTTCGATAAATTTTGCCACTTCTTTCAGTGTCCGCACTGACATCTCGTAAACGACAGCTTAGCAATAGCGATGAAGTGCAGCTCATAGTTCTACGGCACAGTTCAAATTCTGACCGGCATAATTACTGCTTTAAAAACTTATCCTGCCTCGGTGTAGAAATCGTCCTACATTCAGGCCTTGTAGGACGAGGGGTGGCAAACCATTTGGCTCAAACAGACCTTGGTTGGCACAGACATGAGAAAACGAAGTTCTGAAGCAGAATCCACTGAAAGAAAGTGACTGCAGGAAATCAGACTGGAACTGCGTGCTATAGCCCTCTAAACTACGAAGCACTGCAAATATTGTTGGCGTTGCTTATTCTTTGAGTCATTAGCTGGAACAAACGAATTGCAATAAGTTACGATTTTCTCATTTTTCATGAATTTCAGGTTACAGCCGAAACGCTCGCACAGACAGATACGGTTGTGTTCACTTTCTCCGAGAATCTGAGAGCTGTGTGGAAATGCAAGGCAGAAAATATCTCATTAGCACCCACCGCAGCATGGAGATTGCCAGACACCCACTGCATAAAAAAAAAAAAAAAAAAAAAAAAAGCCGCTACTCGTGCTGTAGAAGGCGACCACACACACACCAATCGTAAGCGTCATTTACTAGTCACAACTTTATCTTCTCCGTTCCAACCCCAAATTAGGCCAATCGCTGATTGGAACCACACTGCGTGTTTGCAAGCTCAATGAGAACAATAAAAATATTTAAACAGAGATGAACGCGATGCGAGAATCTTACAAAAGGTACTTTACATGTCCAAGCACGTTTCGTTTACCCTTTTGTTTTTACCAATGGAGGGTGAATTAGCCAGTTGCAAGCTGGAACGAAAACGCAGACGTAGCAGACTGGAGGTTATATAGAGAGAGAGCCTACTGATGTGACCCACTGCGATTGCAGTAGATGATCATCATCACAAAAGAAATTTTCAAGTGGGCTATAAAGGCATCTCGGGGATTAAACTATTTACTCGTGAACTTTCTTAAGATATTTCTTATTGGAAATATCGACGCACTCGTTTGCAGCAAAGTGGATGTTTTATCCTTCTGACAAGGAAATCTCAAATTTCTGAATAACGATACAAAGTTCTTCTTGCACAATAAAAAAAAATGCAGCGATTATCACAGGATTAGCAGGCCGTCGACTAATAGAAATATTTCCCCACGCTAATCCACTCTCTGCCTACGAACCCGACGGAGGAGTGGAGAGTCCACTCGCCAACCAGATGCCTCTCACATCAGGAGTTAAAAGGGCATGCGAATGATCCTTGTGCCCTACGATCATTTAAATTCTTAGCCGTCTCCCTCCCCCCGGAGCAGAAATGTGTCACTACAGGTTCACAATCTTTCCCCGAATTTCCCTAAAGAAAAGTGCCTCAAATACCCCCCCCCCCCACACACACACAACACTCATCGAATCTGCGGAATGGCCTAAAATGTGGTCTGCTCTGCAAGTTATCAGGACGAGGTCGGAAATTGCGTAATGCTCCCTTTCGGATTTTAGGAGTTCCCCCCTTTCTGTCAACAACACGATTTAGTAACTGAGACAGTAACAAGTAATATCAGGAAACAGCAACGAATAATGCAGTCCCATTTTAATGCATTGGTTCTTCACCCTTCCTCCGTTTCGTGTATCG
This sequence comes from Typopeltis vanoorti, assembly GCF_054136105.1. Taxonomy (NCBI): domain Eukaryota; kingdom Metazoa; phylum Arthropoda; class Arachnida; order Uropygi; family Thelyphonidae; genus Typopeltis; species Typopeltis vanoorti. The sequence goes on from NC_143561.1 coordinate 127,816,907, forward strand.
CAGCTTTCCAGGCTTTTCTTGACATCTGCTTTTACTTCGTTTCTGTTCTGATTTATCTTTTTTCTAGCTTTCTTAAGGTGATTTTTCTTTCTTTCATGTGTGGGTTTCGCCGTGTTATTTTAGCCATCTCATTTTCCGAGTTTCTCATTATCACTATTTCCATTTTATATTCTGTTCTTCTTCCTCCTCATATCAAATGAGCTCAGAAAGCGCCATCCTCCTCTTCCAGTGTTTATCTTCCACTTCTGCTTTCATTTACGTCAACATCCTTGGCATGGCATCTTAGTTTAACGAATTTTGTGAGTGTGAACTAGTACTTCATTGTCAAAATTTTATTTTAACAATGAAGTACTAGTTATCGCTATAAATGTATAACATCTAACGCAAGCTAGCACACGACATTATTGGTTATAATAATTCTTTACTTAAATCTTAGTTAATTGCACCTTATTGTTCCGTAAACAGTTCGCTTGAATCGTGGTGACTTCATACTTGGTATTACTTTACCTCTTCTTGAGGGATACGTGTCGGCTTTTGTGAGGAGGGAACGATGAATTAAGAAAAATGCATTCAGCCTTTAAGCGACACAGCGCGGTTTCAAATATTCCCTACGTTGGCTGAACTGATACGCTTAATTCAATGTCGGGTTATTTCTCTTTGTGCATCGTAGATATTCATTTTTTTAAAATTTTAGATTCCAGTTTAGGTTATCAGGACTGCTAATTTTTTGTTGTTGTTAGGGATATTCCCAAATGGGACCAGGAAACCGTCAGTCAATTAATTTAAAACTTCAACGCTTGAGATTTCTCCAAGTGTGTCTTCATTTCTCTTTTTACCTCGTCTTGTTCAGCCTGCTGTTCTTCTATATTTCAATCCAGAAGTATTATCTTTTTTTTTGTATTGTCCCTACAATAACGTTATACATTAAAATACCATCAACTATTATACATTCTTTGTCTGCTTTTTTTTTGGTAACTATTGCTGACCTTAATGCTTTTTATTATCCTATTTACTTTGGAGAATTTGCTAATATTAGAGATGTCTAAATCTTCACCGTAACTTAATTTATAGCCCAAAATAATTAAAATTGAGTACTTCGGTTATTTTATTGTCTTACTGTTTTAGTTCGAATTTTTTTCTTTGAATGCCATACTTTGTTTTCTCTTTAGAGATTGACACGTTTATTTTATTATTAAATTCAATTTATATACACCTTTTTTTTTTAGATTGTTCCTTGTAAATGGGATAAAAAGAGAAATGAAGACACACTGAAAGAATTAAACCAGTGATGAAAACCACAGAAAACAGAACCAAACGGAAAGAGCATTCATTTAGAACAAATGGCATCTGATAGAATATCCAGGAAGATGAACTCAAGGGGCGAAGAAATAGGGGCAGGATGAAACGTTGCAATGAGACCGAAGCAGGTCACCAATAGTGGATTCGTGAAAGGAGGAAGAATCTTCTCGATGATTTTAAGTCGTGTCATAACATGTAATCAGCCAATGAAAACGATTTGACGGAAAAATAACTTTTTTTGAAAATAAAAAATGGATGAAACCACTAATCCCATACACGATCTTAATTCCATCTTACAGATTCATGTGGCAGGAGATCCTTTTTGAAGATTATTAAATTTGTGAACTACGCACTGCCATGTAGCACGTGCAAATGATAATTGATATCTTATAAACAAATTTTATTCCGAGTCCAGTATTTGGCATCTGCATGCAAACCAACTATTTTCCGATTCATAACAGCAAATTATTTTCCTTAGAAAAGTGGTCCTTTGCTGTCTTAATTAATCGGAATATTTCGCGATGATCTATGCTCAGAATGGAGGAGGACCCTGCAGCTGTTTTTTCTTAATTCATTTTCTAATATGGGCTGCGCGCTTAAAAGCCCACGAGGAGGTTCTTGTAGAGATTCTGCCGACATAAAGTCAGATAACAAGCAAGGGACAAAATTCTTTAATACGCCAACAGAGGAACCACCAAACTGATATTCGCTCGACAAATCCAACACGAAAATTCTGGAGAAAGAGTTTGGTGTGAACGGAAAGTCCTTCGCCTGGGGGGGGGGGGTGCTGCAAATTAATGAACTCTCATGAAAACGCTAACAACAAACCGAAGGAACGGTCTCGTTGGAACATCTAATGCGGAAATAAAACAGCCAATCATAACGCCACGTTCTTACTTCCGGTACGAAATTCTATACACACATTGTTTCTCCTCTTCTCTTCGTTCTGCCGAACTCTTTTCCTGCTTTGTTTTCGAGCAAACTAATTAGAAGTGTTTGTTTGTTTGTTTGTCGACGTGGGAAAAGAGCAGCGCCCGCACTTCTGTAGCGGCTAATTGCGTCGTATTTCAAGACGAAGTAAATATACTGCGACAGAGAGAGATTGGGACCTTCTTAGCTACTGGTTCTCCTTGGATGTAATCGCTTCGTGTCTCGAGACCTTCCACAAAGAGCAAACATACGTCGTATTACGAGGAGCACTCTCTGCGTTCGCACAAGAGATAAGTGGGACAACAACAACAAAAAAAAGGCATCCAGTAAAACTGCAAGCAATGGCAAGTGCGCGCGCGCACACACAAACAGCACAACCGGACACACGATGATTACGCTTTTCAGATGATTCATCGTATCAGCACGCGGACGTTCGTTACGTTTGGTTTTAGATCATGAAAGGGGGACAGGATGTGGCTCGTGCTACCTTGCAACAGAAAAGGACGTCTTTAATGCTTCGATCAAATCTCCGACAGAATCGACTCTTATGTGAAAATCGTTCTTCGCGTGAAATTTAATTGGGGCTAATTTGCACATTAATAACTGAGGCAAAGGAAAACGATCTCATCCGTTGGGATCACCACCGGAACAAATTAAGGGCGCGACAGGAGTGTCGTCTGTCTATTTTCCTGTTTTGAGGAATGAAAAGCCCACTTTCCCGTGCAGGGAGCCCTTCCCCCTATGAAACTGGCCAACTCACCAACTGGAATCTTTAAAGTTCCATCACATCCCATACGGGATTGGAACCAATGCCGAAACGTTGAGTCTTCAATAAGAACTTTTAATATTTTTAACGTTATGCTGTCGTTTATTTCTTAATGCTAAAATTCCGAGCGAAATAGAGCCGTAATACAATCAAGAGAAACGAAAATGTGCATATTATTTTTGCCTGTTTATTCAATAATCAATCCATTACTTCGAGGTAGTTAAATGAAGGTTTCTATCAGACAGACGAGGAACAATAAAATGCCACCAATAAAGGGCACAAAATGCACAATTTAAAAAAAAAAAAAAAAGATGAACCATTTGGTTATGAGATTTCGTACAGCAGAGGCTTCTGTTTCATGACGCCGATGTTTACTTTCCCGTTTTACTTATTCACCGATGACGCATCGAGTGCTCCTTCCTCGTTAGACCGTTATAAATAATCGAGCTGTGGCCTCGGAGAAAAAAAGCCTGGGAGAATGACTTCGTCCACTAAAAGCAGAGAGTCGAATGCTCGCTAAGAAAATTAAACGAAGACAACATCGCATGAATAAGACTACGCGAAAAACAAGCGGCCATTTTTCTGAACGGTGGTAAAATGTCTTCTGAGGCCGAAACAAATAAATGGTGTTCAACAGGATTCAAAGATCGGCTGCTGTAGTTGAAAATATTTATTAAATTAAAAAAAAAAAAAAAAAAAACACTACAAGAACTGGACGAAACCCACACAACAGTTTTACAACGCTAAGAACGAAGCAGTTCCGAATATATCACTCAGAGAAACACGTGCGAGAGAGAGAAGGAGAGAGTGTGTCCGTGTGTGTTCCGATCGTTTCCTGTTAATAGTCCGAAAAATGGTTTTGTCCTTGGGCAAGCTGATGAGTGCGACTGGCTGAAGGAACACGTTCGGGTTCTCGGTAAAATGCGATGCGATCAGAAACTTGGGCGATCAAAGACGCTCTCACACGGTTACCCTGACAGAAGCGATCTTACAAATATTTCTGAAAAGGGGAAAAGTAAAATCAAATGGCTGTTTGTACTTTCTCGGGTTATGTTTTTTTTATTATTATTACACATTTAGAAATACATCACACATTCATTACTTTGTCAAATTAATTGTCACGAGTGCGAGTCGACATTCAGTCACGATATTAACAAACTTAAAAAAATAAAAACAGACGGAGAGAATATTCCCATGGATTACTGAATTGTAATGTTCTTTCCGCATCTCAATTAGAGATGCGGTAGGAACTCAGCAACTACTCCCTCTCTTTCCTTCTCTGGGTATCCAGCGGGGGCTTGATTATGTTCCACCTTGGATGAGCTAATATAACTGACAACATTAATAGTGGAAAACTCAGAAACACGGGTTTAAATACGAAATGAAACAATAACTCAAGTAGACAGTCTAGTTCCAGTGCTTTTTTCATTTAGCTTTGGAATACGTTATCCAGGATAAAGCAAACTACTCTACTGCAGTGAATGAATCAGAGCTACCACCAAGACAAGAACTTCGCAATGTAGTCAAGGAACAACGAATCCCAAGGAGGGATTAAATTATTGGAGAGTTGCTGAAAGCAGAGTGGAAGAAACTAGAAGACAGAATAGGAATTTATTTGAACCTTATGGAAGATTAACAATGGAAATGCTGGAGTCTACTAATCTGGCCAACCCATCTCCATTTACATGCTTTACACTGCACACTATCTTCTACTCCTCTCTAATTCTAGTATTTCTTATTCCATCCTTATTTGTTATGTGGTTTAGAAAGAAGTCCAAAGAGCTTCTCTCCGAAGCTCTTTGGGCCACATGCAACAATTAACTTCAGAATTTTGACCGAGTCTGGAACAAAGGCTTACTAAGCAAACTCCCATCATTTGGATTGCCTCAGGACTTCTGCAGATGGATTGCCAGCTTCCCGTCTGGACGCTCACCATGTGTGATGGTAGACGGCTCCCTATCCTCTCACCATCCAACTAATGCTGGGGTCTCACAAGGTTCAGTTCTCTCACCGACCCTCTTCCTTCTATATATCAACGACCTACTTCAGTTGACCTCTAACTCAATACACAGTTTTGCAGATGACAGCACACTACATTCCTCCCTTTCATTTGACAAACCCTACTGGGGTTTGTCAAAAGATGGGCTAACTTGCCCCCCCCCCCAGCCACTGGGGAGAGCAAGTTAGCCCATCTCAGTGCCGGTCCCAAGCCCGGATAAATGGGGAGGGTTGGCGTCAGTCAGGGCATCCGGACGTAAAAAACATGCCAAAACCAGGGATGAAATGTCGAATAACAGAGAAAGGACAACGGCTAGGGCGTCCCCCGTAAGCGACACGCAGTTCTTTCGCCCAAGGACTGTGAGAAGTGGGCTTGGACTACCGAACCATGGACGGGTTCGGCTAAAGAAGCGAGTCCAACAGAAAGAGAGAGAGAGTGTAAAGTAAGAATCGGGTCGCTGAATGTGGGTACACCGAATGAGAATAGTAGGGAGATGGTAGACATGATGAGAAGGGGGAAGCTGAAGATCTTGTGCGTGCAGGAGACAAGGTGGAAGGGCAATAAAGCAAAGGAGCTGGCGGAAGGATATAAACTGTTCTACAGTGGGGTGAATGAGAATGGAAGAAACGGAGTTGGAATCATCATCGACAAGGAGCTAAAGGGTGGAGTCTGGGAGGTGTGCCCGAAGAACGATCGGATTATGAGTGTTAAACTTGCTGTAATAGTGTGTGGATACGCTCCACAAGTAGGTTGTGATGAGGAAGAGAAAGAGGCATTCTGGAGAGAACTAGACCAGGTAATAATGGGAATCCCTGACGGTGAGAGAGTGATCGTCGGAGCAGACCTGAATGGGCATGTAGGAAGGCGACGAAGTGGTGAAGAAAGGGTGCACGGGGGTTGGAGTAGTAGTGAAAGAAATGAAGAAGGTAAAAGAATCGTAGAGCATGCTGTGGCCTTCGACCTGGCTATAGCTAACACGTGGTTTAAGAAGATAGTCGGACACCTGATAACTTATAAGAGCGGGGATAGGATGAGTCAGATTGACTATATTATGTGCAGAAGGAAACATCTGAAGGAGGTGAAAAACTGTAAAGTGATTAACGGAGAAAGTGTAGCGGAACAGCACAGGTTGGTTGTGGTAGACTGTGATATAAAAGGGGAAAAGAAGAATAGACGGAAGAGGCGGAAAAATAGGAAAATAAAGCGGTGGAAATTGGAAGAGGAAGGTCCAAGGAATGAGTTTAAAGAAAAGGTATTGGAAGGAATGAAGTTACCAGAGGATGTGGAAGAATGGTGGGACGTAAATAGTCGGAATATTATTACAAATTGGAGAAGAGGTGCTCGGTATAACATCAGGAAAGGGGCCGCCCGAGGATAAGGAGGCATGGTGGTGGAATGAGGAGGTGCAGTTGGAGATCATGGAAAAGAAAGAGGCAAAGAAAAAATGGGACATGACTAGAACCAAAGCCGACAAGGAGGCGTATAGATTAACGAAGAAAAGTGCAAAGAGAGCTGTGTGGCAAGGGCGAAGGTAGTTGAAGAGGTTTATGAAGTACCGGAGAGAAACGGTGGAGAAGCTCAGTTGTTGAGAATAGCGAAAGCCAGAGATAAGGCCTCGAAAGACGAAAATCAGTCAAGCAGATAAAGGATGCCTCGGGAGTAGTATTACAAGAGGAGGACAAAATCAGAGGAAGATGGGAAGAATATTTTCGTAATCTACTAAATGAAGAGAATCCAAGAGAGAGGTGTGGGGATGGAGAGGCAAACGAAGGATCAGAGCAGGACATAAGCAGAGAGGAAGTGTATTGGACACTGAGAAAAATAAAGAATGGAAAGGCTGTGGGGGCGGACCAGATACCTGGAGAAGCTTAGGCAGCGAAGGCGTAGGCATGTTATGGGATCTGATGAAGAAAATAGCCCAACAGGAAAAGACACCAAAGGAATGGAGGAAAAGCATTCTCGTTCCAATCTACAAGGGAAAAGGAGATGTTCAAGATTGTGGCAACTATAGAGGGATCAAGCTGATGTCACACACGTTGAAGATATGGGAAAGAGCAATTAAAGGAAGAATACGGCGGGAAACAAAAATTGATGAGGAGCAGTTTGGATTTATGCCAGGAAGAGGGACAACGGATGCAATATTTGCGCTAAGGCGATTGATGGAGAAATATAGGGAGATACAGGCGGTGCTACATATGGTGTTTATAGACCTGGAAAAGGCGTACGACAGAGTGGCCAGACAGCAGGTATGTAGGTGTATGAGGAAGAAGGGGGTGTCGGAAAAAGTACGTGAGGTTGGTGAAGGAGCTGTATGAGGGAGCGAAAACTCAGGTCAGGTCTAGTGTCGGCATGACAGAGGGGTTCCCCATTGTCGTAGGGTTCATTCACGGATCAACTCTGAGCCCCTACCTCTTTGATCTGGTCATGGATATACTAGTGGAGGACGTCAAGAAGGAGGCGCCAGGGAACATGATGTTTGCCGATTATATTGTTCTCTTCGAATCATCCCGAGAGAAGCTTGAAAAGACCCTGGAAGAGTGGAGAAATGTATTGGAGGAGAGACACATGAAAATTAACCGGGTAAAGACCGAATATATGTCAACGGGGGAGTGACGAGGATACGATCATACAACTCCAGGGTGAAAGGTTAACTTCAGGGAAGAAATTCAAGTACCTCGGGTCGGTCGTCGAGAGGAATGGTGACCTGGATGAGGAAATGCAGCACCGAATAACATGCGGCTGGATGAACTGGAGGAAGATGAGCGGGGTCCTGTGCGACAAGAGAGTGAGTTGCAAGATGAAAGGAAAGCTGTATAAGATGGTGGTGAGGCCGGCGATGCTGCATGGAGTGGAGACGTGGCCTATAACAAAAGGCACAAGAGAGGAAGATGGAGGTGGCGGAGATGCGAATGTTGAAATGGATGAGTGGTGTGACAAAGAAGGACAGGATAAGGAATGACTACATCAGAGAGACGATCAAGGTGGGACCGATCGGTAAGAAGTTACAAGAAAGCAGGGTGAGGTGGTTCGGTCATGTAGAGAGAACGAGTGAGGAGTATGTTGGTAAACGAGTGGAGCGTATGGAGGGAAGGAGGAAAAGAGGCAGGCCGAAACTCAGATGGAGGGATAAGGTGACAGAGGATCTTAGGGAGAAAGGATGGAGTCGGGAAGATGCCCTGGACCGGAGAATATGGAAGAAGAAGATTAAAGATGAGAACGCGAACCCCGTTTAAGACGGGATAACTTCTTTATCCCGTTTAAGACGGGATAAAGAAGAACACTCTACAGAACTCACTTCAACCACCACTGCCCTTAATTTCGACCTCCAAGCCATCCGCAATGGTACTCAGATAACCTTGTCAACTTCAACGCTAGTAAAACCCAGTTCTGTCTTATTTCTCACAAAAAAGAACCATTTTCCCCCAGCATTGTCTTTGATAACACTCAAATTCCCAGATAAGATGAAATTTCTCTTCTCGGAATTACTCTGACATCAAGACTCTCCTGCCATAAACACATCACAACTATTGCATCCTCAGCTTCAAAAAAACTAGGTTTTCTCTTTCGCTCAAGACGCTACTTCACCGCTAAACAGCTGTTAACATTATACAAATCAAAAATCCGCCCAGCTATCGAACACTGCTCTCACATTTGGCTCCCTCAAAATGCTTGATTCAATACAGAGGAGAGCAATTAGACTGATAAATGATCCATCTCTCACCAACTCGCTCCCCTTACTTTCACATAGACGCGCTTGGTCTCTGCAATTTGTGTATTCCATAAATATTTCCATGGAAAATGTTCATCCGAAACAGCATCAATAATTCCCTCACCCTGTTGGTAGCCCATTGGAACACGTACAGCTGCCGCACAACATCCTTTCACGTGCACCTTGAAACCCACAGAACAAGTTTCTTTTCCTCCTCTTCCATCCCTGCTACTGCGGTACCATGGAACAGTCTTCCCTCTGACGTATTTCCCAAGGAATACAACATACAGGCGTTTAAATCAAATGTAAACAAATTTCTCCTTTCCCAATCCACCACCCATATATGGTACTAACGTACTATAGGTTGACCAGCCAACCTCCCGCATATGGGCCCAACATAATAGTAATTTAAAAAAAAAAAAAAAAACATGGGGAAATGATTCACAAAAACGGTTTGACACGAGATGGTGCAGTGGATGGAAACAGGCTAAAGAAGATTGCTAACACTACTAGTATGGTGAATAAATCTGTAGAGCTGCTATCAAGGCGAGAATTCTAGGTATAATACATTCATTCAGGAACGACGAATCCCCGGGAATAAATTAAATTCGTGGGATTCGTTGTAATTCAAGTTACAAAGTTGCAGCGGGCAGACTTTTTCATATGGAAAAATGACAGCATTCTTAAAAAAAAAAAAAAAAAAAAAGGCTAAATAGTTAGATTCTTGGTAAAGACCAAAAGGAAAACCTAGAAGAAGATGGATAGACCTCATTAATCAAGATAGCAACATATTACAATGTCCAGACTAGAGAAGTAAGGACCTGGTGAGAGCGGGTTCGAGGCAATAAAGCGAAGAGGTCAAGGCTCGATTTGGGCTGTGCAGCCATAAGAGGAGGAAGAAGAAGTAAGGACCAGCGACGACAGCAATGCTGATTGCAATCTGTCAAGAACCAGTTTCGGTCAGTCGATTTGCAGGCAAGGAAACAAAGCTTTGAAACAATTTTGCTTGAAAAATCCACCGTCCAATCAGTAATCCGAATTAATACTGCTTGGTTGGCTGCATCTGCCACACACAAAAGTATCAAAAGACTGCCATGCGGCAAAATTTTAGTGATAGCTTTCAGTAATTAGAAATCTTAACAAAAATTAAGATTTAAGTCACGAATGCGTAGTTTTCTTTATGATAAAATCATAAGAAACTTCTGTTCGATTTGGCCTGCATTATTCATTTGTGAATTAGTTTTAAAATGCTATGCCTGCATAATATTAGCAGGGAAACCAGTCTTTTTCCCTAATGAAGTGCTATGGTTCGTTGGTTTTACTACGACTTTCACCCACGAAACGGCGGGAATCAATCGCGCATTTAGCGCTGTGCGTAAAGGGTTAGATAAATAAGAAAACCACGGGAACTGTTTTGGAGTCAACGGGGAACTTTCTGAAGCTACTTCAAGCCTCCACTAAGTAGGTTAGTGTCTCACACTGGGGAGACCATTTTCTAAAGACGTTTACAAACATAAATGCCCAGTAGGATGCTGAACCGCACACCATCCCGTTTTGTGTATGTGAATGCAGTGATGTGGAAAAACATCAATTGTCACCAGTGAGAAATCTCCAAGCATGATCACGTAGCATTACACACACGCGATACCAGTTTCTATTGAAAAGCGGCAACTGTTATGCAATACATCATAAAGTGCTGCGAAAGCCAGTATCTATTTTTATTTTAATATTTCTGAATGTTGCCCCCCCTTTCAGTAATTAGAATGATGCAACATCAGATGTCTTTGAATCGGGCAGTCTTATAATTATGAAAGCAGATTCTTGTAAGTCGAGTTCGATAACTTGGATTATCATTTGATGGCTTTGATTACAAGTTGCTTTGATCTCGGGGCGCATTCAGTTGAACTCAATGAGTTGGAGCCGAATGCCAGACCATCCCGAGATCAAACGCCTCTGATAAAATGATGACTGTTATGCGCAAAGCAAACAAAGGTTAAGTGAGGAAACGGAATCTTCATATCCAAGTGAGCAGCAGTGTATATTCGGGAAACCTGCGTATCCGAAGGGTTACCCTTAGTGCGGTAACGTTCCACAACAACTTGTTCCGGCGATTAAACCTGCTGCACGACCACCAGCATTTCGCGTGGATTCTCATTTTCACTACGGGGAAACCAAATTCAGATTTAGTGTCTTGAGGCTTTCTGTAAGTTTTTAGCCGATGTCAAGGAGAAGCATTTGTGGCAGAGGCGGGTTGTTTCCTGTTTGCTTTTTTGTCCACTCTTTTTAATCTACAAATAACGGAGTGCTGAGAAGAGCGTGGCCCTTTTCTTGAGAATCACAAGATCCTAGACACGCCACGTGGTGAACCCGAGTTAATACTTTCTCTATTGCACGTAAAAGTGGGCTTAATAAATAAAGAGTTTTGTAAAATCTTTGGAGGAAATTAAATAAAAAGAAAAAAAAAAACGAGGAAATTTCCAACACTAAATGATGCGAACTCGCATATTCTGTTGATCCGCAAATTTTAGAAATCCGCAAACTGAATTCCACTGAATGGAACGCCAATTATTTTCACTGATAAATTCGCTGTAGAAAGAAGCGACTGGTCCAGAAGTTTCAAAATTAAGAAGCCCAACCAAATAACCTCTTTTACCTTCTCGTGTGAATTTTTTTTCCTGGAGAATTCCGATGTTGTTAGCGATGGAAAAGCGGAACATTCCACCAATTCGTAAGTTTGGTGGAAATGCGATTTTTAATATTGGAGTATCGAGGAATGGGGAATCTATTCTGGCATGATGAATGCCTGTTGCTGGATTTTGCACAAAACACATTTTTCTGCATATTTTTCTTAGGGTTTTATTGAAAACTACGGTAATAACCATTGTGAAATCTTCGAAACGTACAAAAGGAGCTCTGATTTCTAGAAGCGATTCAAAGTTTAATTGCAATACTGTTCGTCTTTCAGAATGCATGGCAAGTGAAGGGCAAGATCACGTGTTTTGAATATAAATTAAAATTAGAAGTAATTGCAAACGCCAGTGTTGCAACACAACGAACGATCATTTTAATCCAGCTTAATGGATTTAGTACAAAAACAGCTCATTGACAAATCTGTTGTCCTTTTTAATTTTCCAGATTCCCGCACCTATGATCGACAACAAGATTTCCTTGCGCCGTTTTGTTACAAAATGAATTTTCAGATTGGAAAATTACCTACACGAAACACGGACAGATTTTAATGATTTCTGATTTTTATGAATCCCAGAAAAGATAAAAGGTTTAGCTACAGTACATTAGTATCATGAGTTCAACGAGTTTTTGCTGGTTTGTTTTTTAGATCCTTAACATTCAATACGTAAAATTGAATGTTAAGGATCTTAACGCCACGTAAAATTGAATGTTAAGGATCTTAAGAAGTTAACGCCACTAGAGGGCCACACAGCGAATAGTTCTGAAGAGTGCTACCGATTTAATCCTATGACATAACAATGAACACGAGAGGCTTAACGAGAAATGAGCTGATTAGCGTGGTAGGCGAACACTTGGACCACGTGATGTGTGGCAAACGCGTACCGAAATATGAGGCAATGAAGAGAGACAGAGAGAGAGGATCACATGTTTGCATGGGTAGAGAGGCAGGAGACCTAGATTTATCTGAGTGATTCGGGAGAGCGTGCATTCTCTACGACCTTTAGCATTCATGGGGTCATTTACGAAGAGAGAACAACTTGATCGATATTAATTCTAGTAAGTGATCCCAGAAATCGTATCGAAGCGGAGCGAGCTTGCAAAACGAGTGACCTCCGTCTCCTATTAAAAGATTGCATCGCCTTTGATTAACCAACCGTTGATCAAACCGCAACTGCTGAGCGTGCAGCTTCGGCGGCAAACATCGGGAATAATAAAGGACTTCGTCCATCGTCGTGATCGGTGTCAGAACACTGGACGCAATGGCAACACCAGTGAGACTGCGAGTGACCCCACGACGCGGCAATGGTCTGTAGAACGTATGAAGGGTCGGTAGGTGCTTAACTGAAATTTCACACTCAATGCACCGAACAACGAGAAAACTAAAAGAAAGGCGAAGTCCAAGAGTCACATGATCGAAATTCATAGTGGGAGGAGAGGAGTTGAAATAACGTCCGATGTGAGGGAGTGAAAATACCCTTAATACGCATGAGATTAGAAGAAGACCCTGGGGGAGGGTCGACTAGTAATGCACATCATTATGAGCAGATGAGTACCCTGCAGAGAATAGGAAGGAAGGGCGATCGGGATGCGATGACGGGGAGTAAATGAACTGCCAGGGATGCCATCAGCACTCGACCTAAGACAGAATGGCGGACTGATGGAAGACAAAGTCTAAGAACAGCACAACGCGGATTCCGAGTTTTGTAATTTTTTTTAAAAAGCCCGCACTGTTACGGGATCGAAGAGTGTCAAAGGAGCAACGGGGATGCGGTTTGCAGCAGCCAAAGCGACTGAAGCCAAGGCAAGAAGTATCCTGCTACGTCTTCATGTGACCGGCAGACTTACCCTCAGTCGAATGCCCTCCCTTCATAAACATTCTCCTGCTGATTCCACGTGGGAGTCAAACTGGGTGTTTCCTGCCACGAGATGCCGAAGACGGCAGTTTTACTCCAACCATACTTCTGTTTTAAGATGTGCGACCGGGGCTTTTCTTAGAATGAAGTTAACCAAGATGCTTCTCCACTCACTCACTGCGTTCTTTTTTATTATTATTAAAGTGATCGTTACTTTCCCTTTATTAAATGGGCCCTTATCCCCTAACTGCATTACGACCGTATTTCTTTTGCTCAACAAGTGTGTCATGTGATTACAAGGTTGAACTGGACCTCGCGAAAAGAGACAGCAGACCTCGTAAACAAGAGAAATGCAAGTTGGACTGCACGGAATCTCATTAACCATCCAGGTCGCTATCATCTGGACGCAGCCCGCGGCTTTGTGGAAGAGTAATGCGAGCGCTGCAGTCCACGGGTTTCAATCTCTGCACTATCTGCCACAAATACGTGATCCGCAAATTTCGGACGGTGGGCACGTCGCGAGCATGACCAGTGAATCCCGTTACACGGTCGATTACACTTCGAATGCCAAATAAAGGCGCTGCACTAAGTCAGCGATTCCAAATAAAGCACAACGAAATGCGAACTTCGAGGCTCTCTGAACATGGCTGCCTAATTGAAGCGCGCCGAAAGAAACGATAGCACCGGGGCAGCTGGCGTTCTCTGATAGCGTTCTTTATTACAACTACCCATCTGAGTGTAAGACAGACGCGTGTCAAATGCTCTGCGATATGATCGCACTGTCGCAGTAAGGTACCCAATAGGCTCCCCAATAAACAGAGCCTCAATCCGGAAGTGCCTGCCGATTTTTTCCTTACTGCTGACAATTTCATAAATTACTCCCCAAAAAATCATCGCATTTCTAAATGAGATCAGAACTGACACGTGCAAATTTTTCGTACATCTGCAGGGCATACCCGAGTTTTATGAAAACAAAGTCGTGAACATTTTTTAGGACTTTGTTTTTGTTGAATCTCTTTCAGTGCATGCAAACAAAGGAAAAAAATTAGTTATTTTTCATCCTGTCCACGAGCGGTGACCATTCATCCATTTCTTGTCTTCGATGACACTCGAGATTTACCTGGTTGTACGATCGCCACCAAATCCGATTGAGAAACGAGTTCTGATGCAGCTCGATTGAGCACGAGAATGCAGTCTGAAGAAGTAAGGACTGCGACCAGCAGTACTCTGTTAGTTCGTAGCTCCTCCGTCGTGCACCGCACACCAATTCCCTGCTTTCCCCAGCTCTGCTGATTTAAAACAAACGGAGCAACAGCTGGAACGGAAATGCTGTCCAACTGGCATGGAAAACAGACGAAGATCTTGAGAACTGAAATGTCAGCAGTATAAATGGGAAAGAAATATAATCAGTTGGTGAAATTGAAAGACGTCAGTTCAACACCTGCTGTGGCGGAGACGAAAAAAGAAAAAAAATACGAGATTTTGGATGAATTCGTGCATTAACGAACACCAATCGCATTAAATGTGGAAACGAGGGTTTAACCCTGATTTACAGTATGTGGATAAAGGGAGGATGGAAAGGGAAGCGTTGGTAGGGAACTGAGGAATGAGCATCAAGTGAAAGAAAGAAGAATTGATGACGTTTTTATCCGAGGAGGAAGGAATTGAAATGCTCCATCGAGAGTGCCAAAAGGACGTAAAAAGTGGTCCTGGCAAATCAGAGGAACTCGTCACAACAGCGGCTCAAGTGAGACAGGAACACACTCTCGGCGCAAAGTGGCGATGGATGATACCAACAAGACAACCCTTGCAGAGGGAAAACCAACGCATTTTGAACAAAGATAATTGGAAAACAGCATTCTCAGAATTCATTTCGCCTAGAACGAGACTTGGGAATCAGCCACATTAAGACGAAAACTCAGAGACTCGCACCTAGTGAGTACGGGAATGCCAACCTCGAGGAACCTGATGCTGGACCACACCTTATTTCAAATAGCAGAAACCTTACTGTTTTCTGTAGGTTGGTCCCTACTCTTCTGTCCCTCTTCATTTCCCCTTCCGAAGCTATTAAAGAGTAATCAAGGGCTAGGAGAGAATCTTTCGTATACTGAGCAGTGGCTTTCTCTCCCAGGGAACTTGTACCACCTTAATTGTGGACACTGTAACTGGTTCTCGGGGCCCAGTTACGGTATTAGCCCCCGTGTTGAATTATTATAGGTCAGAGATGAAGGATTTGCAATCTGTCAAATGAGAAATTGATTGCTGCAGAAACCAAGGAAGTTAGAAATAACGAAGTGTTAAGATTGGTACGTGAGGGGATTGAATCAACCTGGAAAAGTAGAAAATGTGTGTAGAGAAATGGAACGATCAGAAATCAAAATATTTGGATTGTCATTCTGGAAAGGCGATTTGGAATTTTTAACTGCTCTTCCAAATGGAAAGGAATATAAAATTATGGGAAGTGCAGGAAGCGAGTCTAGAAAGGGAGTTGCATTCATTATGGAAAAGGAGTTCTCACATGAAGTTATTAATGTTAATGAGAAATCTGAAAGAATAATGTCAATTTTAGTAGCGACAAAACCACTGATGATTATACAAATTTATGCACCCACCACATCTAAAAACTGATAACGAAATTGAAGAGTCTTATGAGAAAATAGAGGAGTGAAAGACCGAGCGTTAATCATTATGGGAATGCCAGAATAAGAAAGGAAAGGATAAGTTCTGCTGAAGGCCCATGTGGATATGACAGAAGAAATGACAGAGGTATTGAATTTTGCTTAAAATATAAATCGATCATTGAAAGCAAATTTTATGAAGAAAAGGAAAAGTAAGGTTTACTTGGTGATCTCCCGATGGCACACATTCTAAGCAAATAGATTTTATTACGATCAATAAGAGATCAATCAAATGAAAAAACAAATGCAAAAGTTATGTCAGAAGTGCAGACTGTGGATCAGACCACAGACTCGTGAGAATTGTAATAAATACGAAGTTAAAAGAAGATAACAGATTTAGAACATTCAAGTGGAATACAGATAAACTCAGTAACAGCAACACCAAGACTTTATTTCAGAATAATATAGCATGCTATATATGGAAAGAAAGAAGACCACAACAGATGGATCAAGATAAAAGAAGCAGCATTGGCTGCAGCAGAAAAATGTATGGGAAAAACAGAGTAAATGTGGAAAAAAAAACACGAGATGACTGAAGAGATACTAGAACTAACGGATTAAAGAAGAACCTGAAAAATTACTCCAATGGAAATCGTAAACGCAGTATAAAGGATTAGATAGAAAAATAAATGTAGAAAAATAAAAAGAAGAAAAACATAGATGGATCAATAATTTCTTAGAAGTAGAGAAATTAGATAAAGAAAATAAAATTGCAGAGTCGCATTCAAAAATAAAATTTGTTAATAACCAGAAGAAAATAACGAATTAAATTATATAGAATTAAATGCTATATAAGCGAATAACAAAAAGAATTCATGACAGGAAAAGTACAATTAATGCCATTTATGAATTAAAAACTGTTGTTGAAAGATCAATAGAAATAAATAATAAATGCTTTGTAGACTTTCAAGAAGCATTTGATGCAGTAAGCCATGGAAAGTTAACAGAAATATTAAATTCAAATTGATACAAAAGGCATCAGAATAAGAACAGATCATACTGGAGTCAGAAGACGCAAATCGTAAACGACGTTGATAATGAAACAAGAGATATCAAAAGAGGAGTGAGACAAGAGTGTATAATATCCCCTATACTTTTCAATATATATATACGGTGAAATGAACACGAAGAAATTTAAATGGGAAGAAAAATAAGTGGTATTAGAATTCACACCATTGGATTTGCTGATGATTTAGAGTTCGCGGCGAAATCAAAAGCAATTACAAAATATGGTGGAAATACTAATCAAAAAGAGCCAGAATTATGGCGGCTAAGTATTAAATACAGATAAAACCAAGTATATGGTAATAAGCAAAATGTAAAGGCTTATAATTATTTAAGAGTAATGAGTACTGAACATGAAACGATAGTTATGGAAATAAAATCAAGAATAGCTAAGGCAAAAGAAGCATTCTGGAACAATCAATTACTCATGAACTCTGGTATAAATAAGCAGAACAAAATAAGAATAATAAAATCCTATGTATGGTTCCACATTGCAGGCCTTTTAGATGGGGTGCTATAGGAGAGCGCTGAAGATTTCTTGGAACGAGAAAAAAACAACAACTAATGATTAGGGATTGAAGTCAATGGGAACCAAAAGAACATTCATGGACCTTATAAAGGAGATAGTGCAGGACACATCAAGAGGATCAGCAGGGAAAACGTCTCTGGAAATAATGGATGGAAATTAGAGGGAAGAAGATCTCCTGGTAGACCAAGAACTTCTTGGGTTGATAACATAAAAGACTGGATGGGTAACAACTGCTATCACGAGATCAAAAGAACGGCACAGGATCGGACACGTGGTGTATCACGATCGCCAATCTCGAAATTGGAGAAGCTACTTAAGAAGACGAAAAAAAGAACTTAGGAAGTAAGAACACGCGATAATTTCAAGATAAAGCTCTACAAGTAGCAACTAAATTATTTTTGGACGAGTTCTTCAGCTGCAGAAAAAAAATGTTCAGCAAAGTAGGAAAAATCAATAAATTTATAGGAAAAAAAACTGTTAGGTTGTATATCCGGGTACTAACCCAAAGCAGCGAGCGATGGTCTTCAAAACACTCAAGCAATTCAGTCCATTAGAACGATATTTCTCTGATAGAAAGAAAAATCGGAAAAGAAAGTTTGGAAGTTAAAACCACTCACGAAAATTATTCAAAAAACAAATTAGATGGTGTTGACACGATGGAGAAAGACACAAAGGAAGAAAAGACCCAGAAAAGATCGGAGTAGAAGTGGAAGGTGAGGATCGAAAACTCAGAGAGAGAGAGAATGTCACAATACTATAGTTCGCCCACCGTTTGTAGGTCCCTGCTTCGCGTCTTTCCAAGAATAGTCGATTCATGCTGAAGGGGAGAAAGAAATGAAGGACGTCCGAATTGGTCGCCAACACGCGAAATCACGTGCTTTATAGGTAAAAAATTTCCAACTGTTATACAAGCAACATAGTTAACTACAATAATCATGAAAGAGAAGTTAATTTTCCGACCTGTAATAATAAACAACTCATCCCACAATACGGACTGATTACCCTATTATCGGAATGGATTCTCCTTTTTCTGACATGCGCAGAAGTGTCGAAGGATCTCTAATCGGTGGGCGAACTTTAGCTGAAGATGATAAGAAGTAAACTGCACTTTGTGTCACCGTCCCGTGGAAGAGGATCGCCTAAATAAACGAACCCGTGCGAGAGGAAAAAATAAAGGGGAAGTGGGGGTGGGGGGTATGATCAGCCACTCCAACGCAGTCACCTTTTATGAAAGAAGGCAAATCTAAACGCGCATTTCCAGAAAGAAAGGACTTCGTAAGCGATCCTCGAAAGAGGATCTCAAGAGCACCTTTCCTGTGTATTCTTTCCCTCCCTGTGATAGCTCCTTAATGTTAAAGACGGCAGCGCCCCCACAACGGGGTCTAGCTGTGAAGGGGGACTGAGAGGACTCCACACAGGATTCGGTGGAAACACTTCAACGCACCCTCGATTAAGTGCAGAAATCAGCACACGTTTGAAAACGGCAAACTTCGCAATGGTTTGTGCGCGGGGCGTCACCGAATGTGTGGGTGTGCGCGCGCACTCGTGAGAACACTCGAATATCTCACCTATTCGCATGCAACTGACAGCGCGATGTACTAATAACGGGGGGGGGGCATAAGAACAAAAAGCTCCCCAGAAACCAAATATTTCTTATTTTCGTCTCATTTCTTTCGCCCTCCTCAATGCTCCTCTTAGGTGAGCGATCCTAAATAAGGGCGATAAACATGCCAAAATCTCGTGGCGAAATTCCGAAATGCTGTTTCATAAATCCGAGCTACGTCCAGTGAGGAAGAGAAACTCATTTCCGATCAATCCAGAGAAGCGGGAATGCAACAGACGTCCATGTTGGCTGCTGGCAACGCGAAGAGAAATCCACGAAATCAAACGGCAGCACACACTTCGACCAGGTTTGCTTCGGCGCAACGAATGAAGAGGGACTCGGCACGGGCTTAGCTGATCTGAAGTCCACTTGCACGTCGTATCACGTGACCAACTGTTGCCAGTGCCTGCTTTCCCGGGAGTGACACTGCAAGAGTTGTGGCGCAACACACACACACACACACATAAAAAGGCAGCTCCGAGTCGCAGCAAAATGAACGTGATCATCAACGCTTTGATCGCAACACAACCCACCAGAATTCGTGGCATTGCAACGACAGCAGGGTCACGCACCAGCACCAAAATAAACAGATCGATGGACAACACACACGAGCCAACCATCGAGGGGTCAGCAACGCTTACCTCATCGTCGTCTTCGTCTTCTTCGATGTCGATCCCCGGATCCGACAGCTGCTCCTCTTCGGGATCTCCCCCCGCCACTCTCATTCCACCGCCACCACCAGAGGAACGCTTTCTTCTCTTTTCCAGCGGAGACGCGACAGCAGACGCTGCAGCAGCCATAGTGGCGGGCCGTCTGCCGACGTCTCCTCAAGGTTGTTCTCCCGATTAGCCTTCCGTACTTCACTGGCACGGAGCCAGGGCGACCGCTGCACTCACAACAGACAACACGCACAAACGCACAACCGAGCGGGTAAGCAAGCCACCTTAGCGCTCACGTGCTACTCTTTCCTTTTTCCTATTGGCAGACAAAAGACGTGGACCGGCTGCTCCTCACAACGTGATCGCACACCGACAGTTGTCGGTTGAGTGGCCCGCAGCGCACGTGTTTCGAGTGTGTAGTCTCGGGTTGTCTGGACGGGGCGTGAACACCGTCTTTGTATTTGCTTTTAATTCAGGGACACGAGGGAAAGTGAAAACAGTAAGGCGGGGTGGGGGATACGTTGGAGAAAAAAAAAACTCTTTCCCCAAGAAATACCGCAACAGCATTTTGGCACTTTCCATCTTTTGTGTGTTAAGGGACGACGGATGGGGGGGGGGGAGGGCTCTTAATTCATTCTGGAAAAGGAAGAATAAACTACTATAAAAACGCGATGGCATCCCGATTTTTTTTTTTTTTTTGTATGCAAGTAATACCACCAACGAAAGGCCTATCGCCCTTATCATGGGTGGGCGAAGAAGTGCACAGTCTGCGAACCCTCCTTATCCAGAAACCAATGGGGTGCTTTATTCAAGAACCATCTCAATACTGCAGTAAACAAGACCGGGATTCGAACCCCAGCCTGTCGGTTGGAGATGTGGCACGTTAACCACCTGACAAGCAGGCCAGCAGCTGCCCCACAAACGGCGATTTCATGAGCTAAGTTCAGCCTAATGTTAGCTGAGTATTGTTCTTCGTTCTCATTTACATCTTATTCTGACATATTTTGAAGCCCCCCCCCCGACCTTTTGGAAGTTCTTCATTCGTTGTTGGTTTGAAAACAAGAAAGGCGTCGCAACCAGTTTCATAACAGACTGGATCGAATTATTCTGTTTTTACAAATCGATTCGGGTGTTAATAGAAAACAGTGATTTTAAAAAAAGTTCCTTTTGTCCAATAGCAGATCGCTTACTTTGATACTGCGCAGAAAAATCTTTTAAATGATCGAAAAAGGTGGAAAAAATGCGATGGACTGAAAAAAAAGAAAATTACTGCTCGCAACACTGAAAACATCATCGAAAAGGGATTTGGGCCTCTTGCATGGATGACAGAATGCATCGAAAACCAACAGGATGGAGGTTTCTCCAAATCATTTAGGATCAAGGCGAGCCACGCTCTGGAATCTGCTCGCGAGATAAACCGCAAGATTTGCACCCTGGCCTACTTCGCAATGGCGTACGACTTCCAGTTGTTCGAACTCAAACCCGATTCCACAAGTTTCGATCAGTTTACCTTCTTTATTGAAGCAAGACGTATTAAGTTAATTTAGGATTAAGAAAGATGCCCTTGATCTATAAATGACCTTTTACAGATACCACCTAAAAAAAAAAACGATGGCAAAATGACAAACTTCTGTTATTCCATGACAAACGATGGAATAACAGAAGAAAGAATTCCTTCTGAAAATATTTCACCAAGACATTTAATATTACCATTACTATTGCAAAGTAACCTCGAAGAAAAATGCATGCCCATCACAATGGAATTAGCAACTAAAATGTTAAAAAAATAATAATTAATGCGATTGAATCCGCCGTAGTATAACTGAGTGTCCTGAAGAACATCTTTTCCTTCACAAGCTAACTGATGCAAACGGGAAATATTTCTCTTCAATGAAAAACATCCACATTTTATAAAAGCAAAAACAAGTAGGACGTGAATGATTTCGCTCTAATCAGAAAACTAGCAGCAATAGAAAAGACGCAGATTAAATGGTTTAAGAACCATGTCTAAACAATAAATCAATGGATAAGGGTGAGCAGGGAACTTAGTACACCCAGAGGAACATGCTCCATTTACCAAAAGGAGTCATTTTGTCTCCATCGCTATTTGATAATTACACCAATGACATCTTTACACCTACTTCTATCTGCAAATGACACAACAGAACAGGCACAAGAGGATGTAAACCACTTTGGTTTTTAACAACAATTCCATTAAACTCAGAGGAAAGACACGAGGCTGATTTAAAAAAAAAAAAATTGCACGTGTGAATCACCATGTAATGTAAGCCAATGGTTTGACGCGAAACAGACTGCAGCAATGCAGGGAACACATCGCAGTAAAACTATTCCGAATTAGTTCCATGGAACTCCAGAACTCTACTTTGCGAATCTTTGTGCGAATACCTTCATGGCCTGCCTGACGGAGCAGCAGCAGCTCGATACAAAACAGCGGCTACGGAATAGCCCGATTATTTGCAGCACCAGTAAGAAGCTGCTGCAGCATGTTGAAGGCCCTTCCAGCGAATGATCTTCACGAACCTTAAAAATCTGCGCATTACGAATACATTATGAAGGTGGCGACTTGTTTTTCTTCATTGCATTTAACTTTAGGCAAACCTGCCTGCAGAATTAAAGAAATTTCCAGAGCTTGGCGTGTCTCTGTGAATGCAGGAGTGAAACAGCAGTTGCAGAGCGATGATGTTCATCTTTGAGATGGGTTGCAGCAGGGTCACTTTCGGTCGTGATGATTGCGGTCTTCGTATCAGCGCCAAAGCTCTTGAGAAAGCTCGGGAAGGCTTTAAAGCGCGGTTGCTTGTGATCTACAGACGTCCCTCTCCGAAAAGTAGATCCCTTTTGCTTTGTGCGTTTGCTGAGCGTGCTTAGTTTTCAAATTTTAGAGCATTCGTAGCATCGACAAATGAATTATTCGCTCGGAAAACGAAACGGCAGACGAGTTGTAAGAGGTCTTCGCACTCCACAGAAAAACGCACGCTGACGAAGTGTGAAGAGCGCGAACAACAAAACTGTTGGCAAATTCTGCAATCTCCTCCTCGCTGCAATCTTGCTGGCGATTCATTTTTGATGCGGTTTGACCTTCGGGGGTTGCGCTTCTCACTGCTGGAAGCGGACTGAAAAAAACATTTTTCGCTTTACGAGCGAAACGAAACTGGCACCAAACGAAAAGTAAATCACGTCGAGTCGACTCAATCCGTAGGACAAGCTTTGTTATTCGCTCTTTCCAGAGCGAAATTGAATTATGGTGGGGGAAGGAATGGATGGGGAGAGGGAGGTGCACCCGATTAGTTGACGACAGAACAAGTGATCGGGGTTGGAAGAGGGGTGCAACACTTTTTAATTGTCGAGTAGCATCGCTCGACGATCCAAGGAAGGCTCTCGCAGCCAAAAGGACCGCATCGGAGAGAATCTCGTCGTTGGGTGGAACTCTTAAGCGACGCAACAATAATAACGACGACGATGAACCCCGTCAAGTAAGCGCTGTGCCAAGGAAACAAAAGAAGAAGCGATCCGTGACTCGGTGGGTCTTAAATCCGAGATACGCATCGCTGCCCCCACGAAACTGTAAACGTTTTCGGCTTGTTGCACACGACGTCCAAATAACTGCTTAACTTTCGAAGTAATCTGCGCAACAGGTTTAGCCGACAGGCTGGCTACGCTTGTGACGAGTTCGGATGGCAAAGGTAACGACCTCTGTGGAAACGAAGGGAAGCTCGGTTTTTAATCGGGGGAAATGTTGGCGCAGGCGCAGTGACAAGCACACGAACCTCTCGAGCGGAACGTTTTCACTACAAAAGCACATCTCTCGGACGGACGTGTTCCGATGAGGATAAAAATAAAAGCAGCTTGAATTTAAATCCGAAATTAAACGGGAGAAAAAAAAAAGACTGCTACATGACAAGTTCCAGTTTCGAGGCATCATCACTACATAAAGTCGCGATGTGCAAGTGCGTGTGTGTCATTTTTGACGTCTTTCAGCGAGCTGCTCAGAATTCAGTGAACTATTCGGTACTGCGCATGCTCCTGGCATACACCTGTCAGCTGAGCAAAGGAATTAGACAGAGAAAGGGTCCCACAATGAAATAACTTACTAATCTTTTCTTCCTATTCATTAGAAAGGGGGGGGGGGGTATAGTAAACCAGGATTTCCGTAAGGGTATCATCACACAAATGAAGTAAAGTAAACTGTTGCAGAATGAACGTCTTCGTACCAGTCAGGTCATTTCCCGATTTGAATTCCAAGGCAAGAAATCTCCCGCTCGGTGGTCCACTCGTGTGTACGATCGCTCTTCTTTGACTTCGAAACTGACCGACAGAAGATTAAGGGATTTCAAACCATGGAATCGAGACATGACCAAAAGGGGTACGTCCCTCTTTTTTTAAGAATAGGGGGATTGTGGAAATTACATTGTTTTACGTGAAACAATTTTCATTGCCTATGGAAAGCTATTTCTTGCGCCCGCGCACACACACACACAAACTTTCTGTAAACACAGTTTGTTAGCAATCACTCGGTAATCGCTGATTTAAATTTTGAGCGTCGTTCAAGATTAGGCCAAGGCCAACAGGATGTTCTCTTTGGTCTGTTTTCGAGGGGAATAAAAGAAGTCCGGCTTTCATGAGGAATACCCCTGACAAGGAAACAGAGCAACGAACGTTCCCTTAAGAAAACCTCCTCTCAGAAAATAAACCCGATTAAGCCTAAGAATGTGCGAGCAATCCGACTCAGCACCTCACCGTAACAGAAAGCGAATGTTTTAAACGGTCAGGACGCCCATTTCTTTCATTTTTCGACACAAATCCCATGGCAACAGAGAAACCCCCCCCCCAACTTACTATCTTTTTCTTCCAAAGCCAGAGGACGATCTCGAACAAAATTTCGAAGCCTACTTTTTGAAGTTTTCGTTGAATAAATTCTTGGACTTCCTTGCAGGTAAAAAGACTGCAGTTATTGTAAACGTGTGACACCGTATTTGGCAAATTGTTGCGGCAAGTGATGACCGGGTTTGGTATGAAACAAGGAAATACGATGCATTAGCAAAGAAGATGGTTTGGGTAGGACCAAATACAGACAGCGGTGATTGAAGCGGAGAGATGTTGGACGCAGATCATCATGACGACTTTTTCCAGCTTGCTTCAAAACAGTTGCCCCAAGTATTTTATGATATTCTCCGGGATTTCTCCAAGTGTTGCTCTGCTAAAGTACGTTAACTTCATAATAACTGGCATGCGATAACGACGAGTGTTTCGGATGACAAAATGGCGGAAGGGAGAATTGAATAAACTTAAGAGCTTCGTTTGTCAGCTCATCGGTCAGGGTGCAGGTAAAGAACACAAAAGTTTTGCAACCAGTTTTTCGCTGCGTGCGTACTTTTGTCAAGACTTTTCGTGCAGTTGAATGTAGGTCATACGAAGTCGAAACAGTCGCGTAGGTGTGCGGTCGGAGAGCGAACAACAACAACCTGGGTGTGCGCAGGATTGAAAGGCAATTGGCTAACGCTTGGTTGTTATTCTAGAAACGAATGAAGGGAGATAAAGCGGGTTTGCACTTCCTGCTGCAATTACGCAGTCAAAGACATCGAAAACTATTCATGTAGGAGAATGCCGACGCACACTGAACCAACCTAAGCCTTTCATATTTTTTATAGCGCACCTCGTTAGCGAGGTACCGATGCTTTTAACAAGCAAAGAAGAAAAAAAACGCAATTTAATTTTACAACGTGATGGGTATTGAAGTGCTGAGCAACAAATAAACTGCAAGACTCATTTTTGCAGAAGAATAAAAATGCACGCGCTTATTTTTAGGAGGTCTTTTAGACCGAGATAACAATGGCAATTTTTTATGTTATCTGATAATCTCGAACCCAAACAAGAGATGGCGCCACAAGTAATCTTTAGATCGAAGAGAAATCGGTGATACTCTTGATTTTTTTTTTATTATTTAACTACATCACGTGCGTAATTTATTTCCGATAATGGAAGCAGCGACTCCTTAATTCAGGTGGAAGTCATTTGACTGTGACGACAACATTTCAATCACCAGGAAACGGATAGGATTCAAATGTGTGGGTTCACTTTGGCAGAGTACGCAAGCACGTTCGTCCATTCATGCTCGCTGATACGTTCGAAAGGTGAACGACTCGGCGGAGAAAAATGTGGGTGAAAGAGGACGCGTAGGAGTGACGGTGGAAATAGAAACCTGGGATTAAACGAGGAATCTTTTGAGGCAAAAGTGATTTGAATATAAAAAAGCAGATTCGAATTTGTTCATCGCCATGAAGAGCGAGTTACCCACAATTCACCACTGAGAAAGACATCGCTGAAAGAGGGAGGACACACAAGAGTTAATCTAAGAAATCCCGTTCAGAATAAAGAGGAACAGCTGGAAGCTGGTCTTGGCGCTAAGAAGGTAAACCAGGAAATCTGTTTCAAGGACAACAAGCTGAACACCATTTACCTTTTTTTTTTTTTGTTATTTAAATTCCTATCACCCGATAAATGCTTTTTAGAAGCCATATAGAAGGTAAGAATATTTGAGGGGGGAGGGTAATGACGGAAATGACCTTTCTAGAAAAAAGCAGTTCTCTTTCGTGCATTGATAACGGGTTAAATCAAAGTGGAACATTTCTCTTGCGGGAATCATGTCAGACACGGCATTTCTTCGAATAAAAGTGAACCAGTCCAACACCCATAAAGGTAGGTTGCTTTTAGCTGGCTTTTGTACACGAGGTGTACTGAATCCTCTCTACCTAAATGAAGGGTTGGGCATCAAGAGAATGGTCTGGTTAATGAATACGAATCCATCCCGACACTTGCGGATTCAATCAAACCGAGGCTCACTTCCTTCTATTTTCTACCGATCAGCGGGGATTGTTCATCTAAATGCATTGTAATTGTTTGTCGTCATATGTAGTTCAGCTTCCAACCCCCGGAACTAACTGTTTTTTCTCTGTCCCTGATCACACCGTTTGAATAAGTGCTCAAGCCAAATGGTAACACGTCCGTTTTTGCTCCCAATCTCATTCGCCCAAACCAGAAGTGCGTCGATGGTTAACCGAATGGCTGCCGTGTGTGGAATTTAACAAACGAGGTGAAACACTAAATTATATCTGAAGAAAACGTCTATCATTTAATGTTCTTCTGCTAAAGAGATGATGGATTTGCCAAACAGATAAAAACTAAATAAACAGACGTACTTTATTCGTGGGAAATTAAACCACACGCCCGTCCAGTTGACTGAATGAACATCATCTCCACTTTCAACAAGACATCGAAACTGCTTGTTGGATGTTCGAGTGGCTTGAAGTGCTGCATTTGGTGCAGGGGAAGGTTCTCGGGTTTATTCCCTTGGTCCTTCCACGGTGCCAAGGATTTAAACATCTTCCCGTTTTTGACACTAATATAACAATGCTAAGATATTACGAAGGCGATCCAATAAATAAAAAAAATAGACACTAAGAAGGGACCAATTCTTATTCTTTTTTTTTTCATTTTTTAAAATTATTTTAGCACTTTTTTTTTTTAAAGAAAATGAAATCAGTTCTAGTAAGTGGATTCCAAGCAATCTTATCACTTGATTGCTACCAACCTGCAGAGTAATACTTTAAGATAGTTGAACGGCATGCAAGGCCAAAAAAGAAATTCCCAGTTTATTTGTTTAAAACCGATTCCGGATCCATACAAAAAAGATTCGTCCACTATAACGTCATTGGACAAATCGTTTTCTGAAATTACAGATTACAAGCGAGTATAATTTCGAAATATCCTTGAGAATGTCTGTTTTCTTTTTTTGCGGTGAACATACCTTGATTTGTCATCCTTATACTTTTTTTTTTTTATTGCAGGAAATAAAAATGCTTTGACAACAACTTTGAATGCTTGTAAGGAAATGTGTAAAAACATTTTTTTTTGAGGGGGGGTTAAAAGTTGTGGATTTTTATTCGTTTTGGAAAGTGCGAACCGCTAACAGTGGGGTTATTACGCAGTCATAAAAATGTGTAAATACGATACGGAAAAGGGTGGACGGCGCAAAACTGCGTCTTGAGGTCGGCAAATTGCCTTATTAGTGAGAAGCGTGACCAGGCCGCCATTCTTCGGCAACAAAAGACGGAAGGGAAACCGGCGAAAACGAATTCCGAGGCTTCAGTGGCAGCTGCTCGGCTGAATACACACAACTCCTTAAAAGGGAAAAAAAAAAAAATGCTGCAGTTTTTCGTTTGGTAGCATCTCCGCGTCCTTCTTTCACTCGAAGAATACTTCGAGAGTAAAAAAGAACTCTGGTCCGAAACTTTCTTTTTTTTCTCCTCCTCCAAAGCTCTCGTGCAGTTTCTTTCCATTTAAGAAAAATTTTGTTTTGCAGCGGCCACCTCCACGACGGCGCACCGCTTTGCAAGAAACTTCTTGTACGGCAGGAAAAATATTACGCTGGAAAACGGAGTTTCACGCTGAAGGTTGGTAAAGCCGATTAGTAACAGCCACGGATTTGTCTCCTGCTTCTCTCCCTCCCTCCGAGTGTGTGTGTGTGCGCGCGCATTCGAAGTCATTTATGACAGTTTGCAATTATGCCCACAAGAGGGCCAATTTCTTCTTCTTCAACCTTTTGGTTCTGTCCACTGCTGGACGAAGGTCCCCCCCGGTGGTTTTTCAGATCACTCGATTTTCTGCCTCTCCCATCCATCTCCCTCCTGCAATTTGTTCCAGTTCATCCCTCCACCTTCTTCTCAGTCTTCCTCATTGCCTTGCTCCATCCACTGGTCTCCACTCTGTTGTTTTTCTAGTCCATCTCCCGTCACTGCAACTGGAAATATGGCCAGCCCATCTCCACTTAGCCTGTTTAATGTATTTTACAATATCCACGACACCTGTTTGAGATCTTATCCAGGTATTTGTCTTCCTATCTCTTAATGTTATTTTTAGCATACTTCTCTCCATGCGATGTTGTGTTGTTCTCAGCTTTTTTTTTTTGGCTTCTGTTCAAGTCCATTTTTCTCCCTCGTATATTAGGAGAGGAAGTATGCACTGGTTGAAAGCTTTGCTTTTTAGACTCATAGGGATGTTACTTCTGAATATGTCTCTCTCATTTTCCCATAAGCCGTCCATCCAAGGTGAATTCTTCGTTCAATCTCTTTTCTTTGGCACTCCTCAAAGGATAACAATTGGCCCAAATATACACATGAAGTAACTTGTTCTGTTTCGTGGTTTTCAACTTTGACAGTTCTATGGTTTATGCATTTATTCTTCATTATTTTTGTTTTTTCTCTATTTATTTTTAATCCAATTACTTTGGAGGCTTCATTTAGCTGATTTAGCCTTTCTTCAGGATCTTCAAGATTATCTGCTATTAGATCTGCAAATTTCAGACGATACAGCATTTCTCTGTGTATGTTTATTCCTTTTGTTTCCCGGTCAAGGCTTCTAAAGATTTCCTCCAGTGCAGCTGTAAATAATTTGGGAGATATGGTGTGTGTCGCCTTGCCGGATAATTCTAACATTCGTTTCGTGAGCATTGTTAAAAGTTCACCTTTTCGCGAGGTGAATTTTAGCGATTTCTTTCTCTCGCGTTTGAATAAGGGCATAGAAGGCCCTTATTCAAACGATAGACTCCAAGTTCAATTGCTGTTTTGTACGCTAATGTTGACGGAGCACTATGCTAGGTCAAGCATCATCGTCGATATCGAGTAAAATAATTAAAATGAATTAAGAGGGGGAGGAGAATCTAAGAGAGGATTTTCAACAGAATCTTGCGGTCTTCTTGTGTGCAGCTTAAAAAAATGCCGAGCGATTTAATAAGACAGAATTTCCATTCTTCTCAGTTCCCCCCCCCCCTCCGGCTCTCCAAACATCTCCGTCGCATCCCTTTTCCAATATATTCATCGGAAATAATCAAGAGGTGGTCATTCCACGGCGACGACCAAATGCCACAGTCAGTGAAAGCATTCTGTAAAATGCTAAACCCACCTCTCAGAATTGCACTCTCAAGAGACTTGATAACTCCATCTATCCTTTCCCCACTTGTGAAAACGAAATCAAAAATGTTATAGCTAGCCTAAAAACAACCAAAACTTCAGGATAGGATGGATTAGCACAAACATTGTGAAAGAATGCCAAATGTACATCTTAGAACCCCTAATGTACATTTTTAACTTATCACTGATGACAGGCACGCTTCCATCAGATTTCAAAAAAAGCCGTAGTTGTACCGATTTACAAAAAGGGAAACAAAAATAACTTGATAAATTACAGACCGATCTCCCTTCTACCGGTCTTTTCGAAAATATTAGAGAAATTAGTAAAAATTAGACTCGTGAAATTCTTGGACAAAACTTCTTTTCAAAGAATCAATTTGGGTTCAGGCAAAAGTTTAGCACAGAACATGCTTTACTGAACTTCACAAACACAGTTTATACCTTCCCTTCACGAACATAAACTAACATTAGCAGTATTTCTAGATCTACACAAAGCTTTTGACTCTGTATCACATGAAATTTTAATAAAAAAAATTAGAAGTCATAAGAATACGAGGTACTGCCCTAAACTGGTTCCAAAATTACTTAAATGTCAGATCACAAATTGTAAAAATAAACAACATCTATAGCAGCTCCAAGACAGTAGACTGCGGTGTACCACAAGGATCTGTCTTGGGACCAATTTTATTTAATATTGATATCAATGACTTCTGCAATCATAAACTAAACAGTAAAATAAATACTTTTGCAGAAGATACAGTACTAATTTTCTCTACAGATACAGCCGAACAAATGAAAACCATCGTGAATGCTGATCTTTTGAAAGTAACAAATTGGTTCCAGTCAAACAAACTCAGTCTGAATGTCTCAAAAACTAAATATGGAAATTTTAACTTGCGAAATACAACTGGAAAAATGAACTTCACTGCACAATTAATTTTCATGATTGGAATTGCAGGACAAATTCAAATGGCAACTGCGATTTGGAAAATAGAAAATTCAGTGTAATAACTTACTTGGGATTAAAAATTGATAGTAATCTAAGCTGGAAATCGCATATCACCGATGTCGTAAAGAAAGTAAGGATTATGTTAAACAGACTTTACCACCTAAAAAGATTCTTAAATTTAAATGTGCTAAAAGTATTATATTCTGCCTGGATTCAAAGCACACTGCAATATGGTACATTAAGTTGGGGAGGAATCTATCGCACTACTCTGAAACCTTTAGTCTCGACTTAGATTAAAGTAATTAAAATCTTAACTAGAAACAAATATAAGGATACTGCAATGTGTAATAAATACACCACACTAAACATACTACCCCTTAGATATTTACACGTCTATAGGGTACTATTATTCATAAAAACCAACAACGAATACCTAAACATCAAACAACGTGCTTTCCTTAGTAGACTTAGTAGACATAAGGGCCTAAAATATTTAGTTCCAAAAGCAAATAAAGAAGCAACACACAAACATTATACTTCTTTAGCGCCAAAAGTATTCAACACACTTCCTTTAACGATAAGAAATGAAACTAACCGAAACTAATAGAAAACTCTAATCAAAGATTATTTATTTTCCCACAGAAATGAGGAAGCTCTGTTCAAAATAATTGTATAAATTGTTGGTTTTCAGCATATTTGTATTCAAAGATCCAGTCTCATGCGTGAAACGTAAAATTTAAATGCTACTTAACTGCTTTGTTTTATTTTGATCCTAATTAATTGTTATGCAACTTTCTCTGTATGATGAAATTATTTTATCTGCGATTTTATTATGTAATTAGTTTATAATAATATGCAATGTGTATATTATATGAATGTACATATCTACCCTATATATATAAAATGATAAGCCTTTTATGTAACGTTTTTGTGTCACGTTTTTTGTGAAGTTATTTGAAACTCAGGGGGTACCCTGAGTGTCGAGTTTTCAAAATTCGAGTCATCAGAATTCAAGGAGAACCGGCCTACCAGTCCGGAACTCGAGGGGGGGGGGGCAGTGCAGGCGCCGGGGGGGGGCGGACCACCCGTTTCGAGTTTTCAAAATTCAAGTCATCAGAATTCAAAGAGAACCGGCCTACCAGTCCGTAATTCGGAGAGTTGGGCGCCGTAGGTGCCAGAGCCCCCTAGTATGTATATAATGAAAATGCATATATATTTTTATAACTTTATGCATATCGTAACCTGGATGGGCGGTTGCTCTTAGGTTACACACATAGGATTGTTCAACATATTGTACTATTATTATAGGAAGCTTACAAATAATAAAGAATAATATTTCAAAAAAAAAAAAATAGCAATGAAGACAGTAAGGGAAGATCGCATGAAAGGATTGTGGGAAGATGTGAGAAAGTAAAAATCTAAAATGGCCGACGGAAGGATGCGAGAGTCTGGAATAGCTCGGAAGAAGAAGGGATTTCTATAAGAGGATCGGCTTGCATTTCATTCCGTTTGGTATCAGGGGTATGGAAAAATTTACTGGTACGAGATCCACCGAGAAGAGTCAGGGAAACGATGGAAGCTGAAATTTAAGCGAAAGATCGACCGAGTTATGCAACTGTGTTAATGAAACATAATCGTGGGGGCGATGAGAGGGTGAGCTCGTTCTAGTGGGCTTATTTGATACGTGCAACGACCACGTCTGCATGAATGAGGAGTTAGATACGAATAGAGATCTGCAAGTTGTCCATGTGGACGCAGCAGACCACAAAGATGAGAACACAAAAGAGGTGACTCGTTTCCGTGCACCTGGGAATGAAGGCACTGGCGAAGAACTCGGGGCTTCAGATTATAGACACGTGCGGTGTAACCTGGCTCTCAGAGCACATAAACTAACTGGTATCGAGAGTGAAGGACGCGGCATTTTTAAGAGAGATAGGAAAGGAGGGGGATTCATGATATCGGATGATGTGATGTTCAGTTAGGGGACCTCTAGCTCAGTCAATATAGACGAAACCCTTCGGTTGGAAAGACCTGGGTTCGATTCCCGTCAGTGAAGTGATGAACCTTTATCTGGTCTCTATGGACGAAAGGTGAGTTAGCCGGTCTCATACGGAGGTAGGGTTTCTCTTCCCAAGAATAGGCAAGTGAACACACGCATCTACAGACACACCGGGAGGCAAAGGGTTAATCACCTTAGACGGTCGAGGAGTCCACAACTAAGAACGTCAGTAGTTCGTGAAAGCTTAAGAAGATGTCCACAGTCAGGCAGAAAGCGATGGCTCAACACTAGTCGACAATTTATCGAGCAGAATTAATAGCGAAGCCTCTGGTGTGAAGTGGAGTCCAGCAAGATCACGTGAGTAGCGGGGCGTTGTTACAGACCGAGTGGATCAGTTGATAGTGAGGAAGAAATGTGTGGTCAAATCAACTTGACGGGTGCCTAACCACGAGCAATTTTAATTATTGGGTAGCAGTAGAATCTCACGAGAGGAACGAAAATGAGTTTATTGAGCTGTTGCGGGACGACTTCCTCAAGCAGCATGTGAAAGAAGGAACTCGAGGTCAAAGAGTGTTAGATCCGATTATAGTGTCAGAGGGCGTTTCAGTTAAAGACGTAACTATTCTGCCTCCGGTTGGTGACAGCGATCACGCGGAACTTCCCAAGTGACTAAATTCATCATGTTCCCTTCGGAAAAGGTTGCATGCTGAACTACAAAGCATAATGTCAGAGAGAATGGCAGGTTCGAGGTCATGGTATCGGTTGCTGGATGGGAAGGGCATCAAGAATGAGGCTGATGTGCAGTCTTAAAAAGTAAGAGATTCCCAACAACAACAACAACAACAACAAAAAAGATGTGGAAGGAATGCCAAGTCCATAAGTGTGCACAATTATGAAAGGCGCAAGACGGAAAGTCAAGTCTGAGTACGAAAAGAAACGGGCTCTGCGCGCTAAAGACAACCCACAAGAATTCTATCAACTGTAAGTAAAAGAATGAATATTCCTTTACTCACAGGCCAATATTGATATTCTCCCGTCTGATTGTGTGTGTTTTGCCAAGTGGACTGTGTCTGGACTCGCGTGCGACTATCGCTGGCGATCAACGAGGTTCTGTTACTTCGCCTGTTCTCTTCCTTCGATGTTCATCGTCGAACTTCTTCAGTTTGGCTGCAAATCCCCGTTAAGGCTTGGTTGATCACAGACCGTTTTCTGCGCTCCTCTTTCTTACCAACTACGTAAGTGAACAAAATCGAGATTGCGGACGTTTACAGCGTAAGTTCATCATCAGCATCCAAGAAATTAGGCTTTCTCCTTCATTCAAGACGTTGCTTTACCTCGTCTTTGTTAACCCTCTACAAATCCCTCCAACCAATGGGTGCCCCAAAAACCTTCCTAAAATATTTTTCATTACTGAACAGTAATTTGGTTGATTAAGGATCCATATCTCTCTCTCATGAATTCACTCGTCTCTTTCAAATAGACGTTCGGCATTTTCTAAAGTGCTTCCATTAATTTCCTTTCTCTCTTTTAAATTTTGTTAAAACGTTAATTGGCAGTTGAACTCGACTCACACAAGTTTTTCTTCCTCTTCATTCGTTCCTTCTATTGCTGCCGTCTTTCGAAAGCACTCTTTCCTCCTCCTAAGAGCGCAATCGACAGGTCGAACGTGTTACGTTTTTTTTTTTTTTTTTTGTCCATCCTCGCCGCCAATGCAGTATGTGTTGGTCTTTGAATCTCCGCACTGAACCTCAAACTAACACCGAAACAGAAATCCATCGGGGGAGGTGCAGGCTTTTGATTGTACTTTGATTTTTTTTTCTTTTTTGGCTAGCGTTATCGACGGTCACCTGGTCATCTACCCCCCCCCCTCCCCAAACGCACTACCTTTTTTCTAATTTTGACCGAACAATAAATTTTAAGATGTGCATCAGGACGCCAGTCACTGATCAAAGTTACTTCAATTTCAGAGAACCAATCAAGTGCCTAAAAGAGTTCTCGTGCATTGCATACGCTGCGCTGCTAACAGCTAAAACACCGATTCATCTAATGATCGAACCATACGCAGCTGCTTTTTTCTTTCTTACTGAGCAAAATAAAACAATTTGATCACCCTAAACATGCAAATAAAGAGATTTTTCTCGAGGGAAATTTTCCAAGTGCCGATCGTATTTCTTAAGCTAAAAGCAGTTCGCGAAATCTTCCCTTCTATCTGATGATGTATTCGCAGGGGTGGGCCCGTAATACACGAAATTCGACACCGCTCGTTGTTTGATAGGATTACAAGACAATCACCCCCCCCCCCCCCAGAAGCGAAAGAGGATGTGCTATTCCACTCTGCTACATCCTCAATTTGTCGTCCAGTGCGAAGCAACTCATTTCTACTCCAACGGAAATATTTCCCAGAATGCGCCATTCACCGATTTCTCCCTCAAATATCTTAAAATTAGTGAACATTTAATAGGAAGTGATTTCTAGAATAGAGAAATCATATTATGCTCTGCGATTCGCGTGTTATATTAACAGCCATGTTGGCTTCAGCTGATTTTGTTTCAAGAGTATCCAAACTTTATCTCCTTAGGGTGGTGGTAGTATCACACTTGAGATTCATGTAAGAATGGCCAAGCGAGTACTTCACGTCCCGCCTGAACAACCGACGAAAATGAGGGCAAAGAATCAATTTAAGAGCCGTAATATCGAAGAAAGGAAAACCAATGCGAAGTATTTTCGGTACACATTGCAACGAATGCAAGAGAATTAAAGCATTCACTCAGATATTAAAAAAATGCGCTCATTCCAATGAAATACCACCCAAGATGCCCAAATCCTAATATTCTGGGTTGTTCCCCACTGCCCCTCCCCTTCTTCGAATCTAAATGCCATTTTAATTTATTTTGACCATTATCTGTTTGAAGGGCACGCTTTTAGGCGATCTTCTCCATCGAATCGCACCACTAAAATGCGGCGAGTAAAGAAAAAAAATTACTGAATTAAGCTGTGAAGATTTTGCTGCGAAAGGGATCCTAAAAATGATTCGTCCTTTACGGAAGATGGGTGTTTATCGTGATTTCAATGCACGAATGTCCAACATGCAACAACAACGCACGCGCGCACACGCACACAAATATTTACAGAGGAAGACGTGAAGAGAAGGATGCACAACACCCGAGCAAGCTTTACACATAAATAAGGACCCCCCCACCCCGAGAATGTCTTACATGAATTCGAGCTGCACACAAATATGCACTCAGAAAGAAAGATTCGACGCGAAGAACTTATTTTGCAGCAGAAAGTGAATCGCAATCCAATCCCTTTCATCTTCATTGAAAAGAGCGCGCTAAGGAAGTGAGAAAAGTTCTCTCAGAAGTCGGATGTCGTAGAAAGTGGCGGCCCCTATCTTTGTTGATTTCTCTTCATTCGCCTCGTTCACTTTTTCTTGTTGGGAACGTGAAGAACAAGAAGAGTCGCACTTCAATTTGGAATCGCAGGGAGATCGCCCCCTGGTGGTTCACTGAACACAGAAAAGAGTGCAAAAGTACTTTCTGGACAAAACACATTCGCTCATCCCTGAAATTGCTTTTCTGACTCGGTAAGTTATGAGTGGTGACGTTTATCCCCCCCCCCCCCACATGGGATGTATTAAACGTTTCGTTTTGTATTCCGATCCTAATCCGGGAACGTTGTAATAATCAGCGGGAAATGAATCTCATTTAGAGAGAACCCCATCTGGACTGCAATCGCCCGAAACATGAGAAGACACACTCGTGTCATTTGAGAAACTTCGGGCCTTCAAACATGAGCTTCGAAATGCAACTGAACCAAATGCCGATTGATTTCTGTCCAAGCAAATGAGGATTGATTTTACATCTGCTGATTATGACTAAACATACACACGTGACCACAGTAATAAGATTTTTTACTAAGCAAATATTTCATCCTAAGTATCCAAGGACATTTTCAGTACAGTTAATGCAAACAATACTAGGAATTGACAGTTAGAGCTTACAATGGAATCCCTCTATGCGTGCAGTAGCATGTTATAGAAATAAATTAAAATATATCTGGAAAAAAAAAAAAATCCATCTCAGAAATTCGGCATCATTAGTAACCCGAGCACACCGATTCTGCTCCTCTGAAGAATCTCTAAACTATGAATTGGAAATAATCAAAAATATAGCCATGCTAAATGGATCCAATCTTAAAACAACTCAAACCATTCCGCATCAGTCACGCTTCCCCACACCTCAACCTAGACAAGAACAAGCCCGTAGGATTCCCATACCTTATGTCAAAGGCATCTCCGAACGTCTTTCAAAAAAGTATGAAGAAATACAAACTTGCCACTACATACAAACCCTTCAACCAGATCTATAACTTGTTACCTTCTCCTAAAGACAAACTCACCTCTGATGCTACATGGTGTGTACGAGGTTCCATGCTCCAATAAATTGTCTTACTATGGACAGACAGGTAGATCTGTTCAGAAACGCATCTCGGAACATCAAGACCACATCCGTCTTATCAAACCGCAAAAATCTGGCCTCGCACAACACGGAATTGAAAACCCAAACCATTGGAAGAAGACTAATCTTCTACATAGATCTTCATATAAACATGAACGTTTATATAAAGAAAGTGCTGAAGCCATACATCACAGACCAAATCTAAACCGTAATGACGTTCTTACTATCCCTAAAGTCTGGGAAATTGTCATCCTAAATTGTGTAAAATAATTTTTATATATGTTATCTCATTTTAAGGTAATATTGTTTTTCAGATATCTTTTAATTTATTTCTATAACACCCTCCTGCACGCATAATTGGATTCCATTGTAAGCATGCGCTCTAACTGTATGTTATTCCTAGTATTGTTCGAGTTAACTGTACTGACAATGTCATAAGATACTTGGTAAATATTTGGTCCTTAGTAAAAGATCTCATGACTGTATGTTTAGTCATGAATGCTTCACAGGTTTCATTATACAATAAAGCCCTATTCCTTCACTGGGAAATGACGGCGCAGAAGACAAACTGAAATTGAAACAGGGTAAGCTACGTGCCAGAATCTCTTTTTTTTTAAAAAGTGCACACTCGATAAATTCATTTCCACGTTTGCTAAACTAAAGGAAATTATCAAATCACGAGGTGCGCATAAAATTTATCAGAAAGCAAGCCATTCCTTACTACTTAATCAGCTAAGAGTTTCTAAACACGAACTGGCAACAAATATTTTAGAAATCACAGAATTAGAAGGGGGAATTATCTAGCACGTTAAATCAAGAATTGCTACTATTGATTATTAATGTCTCAAAAAATGCGGGAATCAAAGCATTTGAAAAAAGTAATAATAATCTACATAAAAAATACCTTACCTTGTTAAATCGATCCAACAAATTACCGACCGAAAACTGGGTTGTCAACTTATCTAACCGTCCGCTAACGACAGACGAATTAAATGTTCTAGAGGTCACAAGTTTGTCATTTCACCTAAATGCATTCCATGTTTAGATTTTATACACAACATTGAAAGAAACATCGGCCATCTGCCCAATATCGAAGCCAATACACTGCGTTTCGAAATTGCAAAAATAATCTATGATACCAAACTTTCTGACTTGAATACCCCTCCATCAGAATTGAAAGCTCCTTAAAACATAATTATCGCCAGAGCCGACAAGGGGGATATCACTGTTGTCCTAGATACTAATACTTATGACCGAAAAATTAATTTACTACTCCGAGATCGAAATACATACCCCCAACTTGATTATGATCCTACAAAAAGACAGCTCAAGAAACTGAACAAAGAAAAATACCAACAAATTACCGACCGAAAACTGTGTTGTCAACTTATCTAACCGTCCACTACGAAAGTGAACAAGCTCAAGAAACTGAACAAGCTACTAGATGAAACCATTTCCTTACATCAAGAAACAATAAAAAAAAAAACTAAGGACATACATGCCAGGCCTCCTAGATTATACGGTCTACCTAAACTCCACAAGAATAACGTTCCGCTCAGACCTGTCGTGGATTCTACTGGCAGCCCGACTTACAAATTATCAAGATATTTATCTAATCTTCTTCGTCCTCTCATAGGCTACTCAGCCTCATCAATTAAAAATTCCACAGAGTTTGCATGAAACCGTGCAAAAATAAAAGACATTCAGCTGTTGGGAACTGACATGCTAATTAGCTTCGACATTGTCTCCCTCTTCACTAATATTCCCCATAAGGAAACGATAGACTTGCTAACTCAGAAATTCCCATCCGACATTGTCGAATTATTCAAATTTGTTGCTATATCTGGATACTTCACCTGGAAAGAGAAAATTTACAAGCCACAGGAAGGAACGGCAATGGGTGTCCCTTATCACCGAACCTAGCCGACCTCTTTCTAGAACAACTGGAAGAAAACATTTTCACCTTTAATCCTAAACCAAAAATCTGGCTACGATACGTTGATGACGTCTTTGCTGTCTGGGGTCATTCTGAACAAGAACTACACTTATTCCTAGATAAAATCGACCTTCTTCATCCGCGCATGGAATTCACGCTCGAAAAAGAATCTCCACAGGGTATCTCCTTCCTGGATGTACAAATCCAAAGGAAAGAAGATGGTCCCGTCTCCACCTCTGTCTATCGAAAGCAGACTTTTTCAGGACGCTACATTCACAATTATTCTGTTCCACACAAGCGCGGATCTGCAGTCATAAAATATGGCTTAATCCCTCATTAGGAGGGCCCAACAAATCCTAAGGGACGGTTCGAGAAAAGGGGGAACCCCACACGAATAAATAAGTAAATTTTGTTCCCTCTCCATTGCCTCCTCGCTTACTTTGCACATACTATCGTTATCAGATGACATTCGCAAAATATTTGGCAACAGTAAAAATAAATAAATAAATAAAAAAACGCAGCTGTCTAGTACCGTATTTCTTTTGATATTCCAAATTTTGGTAATACAAACCTAAAACTTTGGTGTGTGTGTTTCTGCTGCCATTTCGAACAGCAGAACACACACACCGAAGTTTTAAGTTTCTATTATTAGAACGAGAAAGCAAAACAGAAAACTAATTATTTATTTTTGAAGCCCTGGAAATATTCTTTGGTTGTCGAATGGCCGCTTTTTTAAATAAGATTTCGAAAACGTAACCATAAGTCATGACAACACGTGTCGCCTTATTAAAAAGGGCAAGGACTTCGTACGTTTGCGAAAATACAGCAATGAAAATAAAGACGAAATTCAGAGTGAATCACGTGACAGGAAAGCGGTATTGTTAAAAGTCATTTGTCAACCAGGATTTGATCGTTGTTTTCGTAGCTGTTTGAGACCCATTAAAAGGAGAATATTAAAGTCCATTTAATCACTGTCATGTTCACGATAAGCATTACAATTCGCTTTTGAATAATATTAATGACCACAAAAGAATAATCGCCGCTTTACATTTTAATAACAACATCGCTCTTCACACACGGCAATTCTGAACTTCACGAAACCATCACAATCGCGACGCCATTCTCAGGAGGAAAATAATATTTTTAAAAAATATAAAAATTGCAGGTTTGATTTTTCAAATTACGAAAAGTAAAGAAAATAAAAGATGCAGAAGATGTGTTCGAAGTAAGTAATTCCAATAAAATAAACCTCTACGAGCCATTTTCAACTCCTCAATAAACATTCAACTGTCGGCTTATTAAAATGATATTTCGGATCATAAATAAATAAAACGCATTTGTTTAAAGCATTCGCTGTGAAACGAATCTGATACGAATATTATAACACGATGATACTCATCAGCATCGCGATCTTTTAAGATGTAGATGGTTATTAATTATTATTATTTTTTCTTTTCTCTCGTTTACTTTTGCAATGTTTTTCTAGAAACATTTCTATAACGCTACAAAGAGAACATTTTCTTATGCAAACAAAAGTGTCACTCACAGAACTGTCCCTTGAACGTATTTCAAGAAAACGTAACACAAATTAGCTTTTGTTGCGTTTCTTTAATGGCAGTTCATTCCATAATTGGAACACGTGGAGCTATTGATCGTCACGGCTTGACTTGACAAAAATTGGTGAATTAATCTCGCATCTTCGTAGCACAACCGAAAAGTGAAAGGACGACGCGCTCTTCTGCTGGAAAAGACACGAGTGGAGGGTCTCATCATCGCGCGAGGAGTTTTATTTGGATTTCTTCAGTTGAAGACGAATTAGCCAATCTCACTTGACACGCTCCGACAGAACAGGAGAACTTTACAGGGAAGATTAGTGCAGACGGTGAATTAGGTGGTAGAGCGGTCTCTCGAGGTAATTCTTCGGAGTCGACGTAGTGTCACAATTTTTTTTTTTTTTTTTTTTTTTGTAGCTTTGTAATAAACGCGTGTGAATCAACAGGGGGGTTCGCTACACAAGATTTTTTTCTCTTTTAAGAGCTACGCGACACAAATTAATCGACTAACAGAAACGATGTCACTTACCCGAATTCCGCAGCAGAAAGCGTTCTTAATAGCGCCAAAGCAAATGACGTGCGAATGCGACATGTTCGACGAGGGTCATAAAAAATTAACGACGTGATCCGCACGAGTTTCACTCTTGCGACTTCCCACAGCAAATGTGCGCACAATTGGGCGACATAACAAAACTGAAATTCGATTTCGACGTCCGATAAAGCGAAACTTTCCACGCCATGGCGAGTCCTAAGCTGCCAAAATCGCTTCTGTGACCTCGCAGCGTTTTAATGAGCGGTCTCTTCGCAGCCGCACGCAACCGTAGCACGCATACGTCACTACGCTTCTTCGCTATAGTGGGGCGTATCGCCTCACCTGGTTCCCGATCGTAACACCTGCCAAAAGCCCCCACCGACCTCGCAGGCGAGCAGATGTTCGGCGTACAGTGCGGCAACCTTCTCTTCCACGTGCTGGCTGTCTCTTTAAATGCCGTGACAAACCACGTGTCAGAAGTGTGATCCGCCGTGCACCTGGTCAGCATTTATTTATTTTAACTTCGCCTTATTGGCAATGTCACCGCTAACAAAACGAATTGGGCAAGTAATTTGCAGTTTTATGTCCGCGAATTAAAGAATCCGAAGAAGACCTTTAGCAGCGCACCTTCACATGCTGTAGATGTCCGTACGCATTCACAATAACAGAAGAGCGTTTCTATCTTACGTGCTTTTCAAATATCAGGTAACCGTTCTGAATGACGCATTTTCCAGTGTAGCTTGAAGTAGATTTTGAAAAAATACAGGACGCTGGAATGCCAAGAAGTTTATTATTATTATTATTTTTTTTAAACTGCATTGTTGGTTTACGGTTTGTTCTCAAGCTTATTCTCATCTCCCACGCGATTATTGCAACATCTTTCGAATTGAGAAGAGGCAGCCCACTTCGATATTGCAAGCAAAGTCAGTTCTCGTTCGAGCGGCAATTAACCACTGCAATTATGAACAGTTCTCACGCGACTCATCTACACACTGGTTTAATTTTCGGTGTGGTGTGTGTGTGAATATCACAAGGGAAAAAGTCGGGGTGGGAGTTCCCTTAAATCCCTCCTCTTCCCCAAAAGAATAATTTCTATCTACAGAATCCTCTCCCCCCCCAAAACGCTCTCTACCCACCTTTAATAATAATAGTATTATACATATAAAAAAACCGGGTTTTTCCAAATAATTCCCCACATTACTTTACCCCCACTTCCCCCAAAAATCCCTCCTCTATTAACAGCAGATGAAGGCACATCCCGGAATAAGAGACAGGAAACCCCATCTAACAAGGTGTGTCCAAAATGTCTCCCATTTTTTATTTTATTCTTCATCTACATTAGTTTTATAACACTTCAGTGATGCCCTAGAATTTTGGCTAAAGAGCCAATGACATTGTGAAAAAGAGGAACTCCAAAACGAAAGTAGGCTCTGTTAGCCTTTAAAATAATGCTTCATTTCAGAGGAGCAACGTGGGAATTTTCCCAGAAATAAAACGTATAATATATTTGTTTAAATTTATTTAAATAAATATTTATTTATTTTTTTTTTTTTTAAAGAACCCTAACTCTAGTGATTGTAAAATTCACCTTTTAAGACGACTGACGAAGTCGTACTAATGAGCTGCCGCAACACAGATGGTCAGGAAAGCCTCGGGTCATGTGAAGGTACCGAGGAAGGCTCGGGTTACAAAGTAAACAGTAACGAGAGACGGCAGAAACAACACACACACACACACACACACCCAAGAGAGAGAGAGAGAGAGAGAGAGAGATGAGTAGCTGCACGCGAGGGTTAATTTGTGTGACTGGACCATCCCCTCGTGTTTATTTATGCAGCAACATCTGCTCAGAATAGTTTGAAACGTCCATTAAAATCTTTCTGAACAGAACTCATTTATTTTCTCGTAATGATAATTTGGCCGTTTTTCATGTCCGTCGTCACCTTGTTTGACCGCTTTTCGAAAGTTTTGTTGACGTAATGAACGCACACGAGGCAGCTGACGAGTACACTCGGCGAGTCATCTGTGTGTGCACGCGCAAACATCACCACAGACTGTTGAAGTTATAAACCTTCCTTGCATATAGTTCTGCTCACAACAGAACTTCAACCCCCCCCCGTGACCATTCCCAAAACAGAAAAAACGGTCAGAAGAACACACGCAGTTTACAGAAATAATCCACGCTGGCCTCAGAACAACCCCCCCGCCCAAGGCAATCTCACTCATGACGGAACTTTTCTAAATTGAAAGTACAAACGAAGCCCATAATTTAAAAAAAAAAAAAAAAAAAAAAAAAAAAAAAAAAAAAAAAAAAAAAAAAAGCTTTAAATTAAAAACGTGAGATTTTTTCGTTGCCGACGGCAAGCGGTGCACGTGAACTTTAAAATATTCAAATCCTGCTCCCCATTTCCCTCGAAACGCGGGCTTTCTCAAGTACGGAATTTGCTCCACTGGGGTGAAGAGGTCAGTGAGAAGTATTTCACTTTCTTACATTCTGAAAGAAAAATTTTGAAGAAATGCAATTTGAAGCGAAAGATTTCCGAGCTCGAAACTACTCGACCAAACCACTAAAATGACCTTCGGGATGATTTTATTGAATTTTTTTTAATTTTTGTCAACGAAAGACTGAACCAGCCTCGTTTTTCATTTTGATAAAACAACGAAGGGAAAATAAAACGAAACAGAAAAAAACGCGTTTTGCTTTCTCAGCCCTTCGGTTTTCGGAACCCACGCTGGACATGCAGTGAGGACACAACTCGCTTTGGTAGAAGGATGGATGCGATGAATGAATGGAACGTGGTCGGAGTTTTTGCAGTGTAACAAGCGATGAATGCGAATTGAGCTACGCTGGCGGTGAAGCAAAAACGTTCTTGCAAGTCCCAGCATCCCTTTCTTCGTTTTTTAAAGCGAAGAAATCCATCAACAGCCGAATGCTCGCATCTACGAACCTGCTGATCTCAATTTCGATCCCCACGGGTCGAGAGGTCTCACTTCCCAAGGAAACCACCTTTCAGCAGACAGATTTAAAGGCCCCCCCCCCCGCCTGATCATTCACAGCGTGTTCGGTGTGTCTCAATGAGGCTCATTCCGACTTACGCACGTACTGCTCATTCAATGCTTTAGAGTCATCCACAGAAGCCCCCCCCCCCCCATCCTTATCCGCGATCTCTCTTGAATCAAGATGGACGGCCAACTTTTTTGACATAAAAAAACGTCGCGTTGTCGGAATGAGCTCGCCTTTCCCCTTCGCTCACGGAAAGCCATCTACGGAAATCCTTCCTGTCTGAAGACTCCCCAAATTGGGATCCTCCTCAAACTTGCCTAAGAATTCTCGATTCCGCTCAGAGGAAAGCATTTCGGTCGCGAGTATTCGATGAGTCCAAAAACAAGAAATAAAAACGCTTTCTCCTCCCCCCCTCCCCTTCTTAACCTAGTCTTTAATGACGCACTCTTATCATCAGAAGGAGGAGGAGGAGGAACGGGGACACTTTGTAGTCAAAGGATGTCACATGATCCGTTTTTATAAAACATGAAGAAACTTTTAAATGACAGTGCGGATCCTGCTGGTTTTCCTCCATCGACAAACACCTCGCGCTCAGTAATAGCACCTTA
Organism: Typopeltis vanoorti; assembly: GCF_054136105.1. Classification (NCBI taxonomy): domain Eukaryota; kingdom Metazoa; phylum Arthropoda; class Arachnida; order Uropygi; family Thelyphonidae; genus Typopeltis; species Typopeltis vanoorti. The sequence goes on from NC_143561.1 coordinate 127,861,652, forward strand.
TGTCAACCAAGAACGAGTCTGACAACTTTCGCGATGTGTGTGTCCTTGGAACGCACTTTAAAGACGGCAAAGAAACAAACCGAGGAAAATCTCGACCTGTTTGGGCTTCGCTTTCTGAGAACCAAAAACGTTCTTACCGAAAGACATTCGAAACGGAGAATAAGAAAGCGGTTTCTTGTCGGATAGAAAAGCCACGCGTGAGCGACAGAAGGAGAACCAATAACGAAAAGCAGACGAAGCTTAGAAGAATTAAACAGTTTGGTCTCAGGAGTGTGTTTCGGATCACCCAACCTTCCGTTCATCCAATGCACGAGACGTTTATAAACTTTCATGAACGTACATAAAAAAAAAAAAGGTAGCCGCATGTTGCGATGGTTTAATAAGTTCAGTTTCTGATGTTCTCGTTTTGTGTGCTTCAAACTAAAAACACGCAACGAAATTTCATACGTTAAAAGTAAGCATACCCCCCCCCACACACACACCCCCAGAGAGAGAGAGAGAGAGAGAGAGAGATGCTTATAGAATTGTCGATCCACTTTTACATATAAAACTGAAGACACCACGAAAATATTTCGGGTGTGCACAATCGCTCCAAAATCAGCAAATAATGGATTATTTACTTGAGCTTCGGAGCTACTTGAATCGCACGCGCCTCTTTCAATTGGCAACAGAAATCAATAGCGGGAACCAATGCATCATCACACGCCACCACTGCGACGACGTTCAAATGACACACGCATTCTCTCAGCCTCCGATTCCCGGTGCTGCACGAGCCCAAAAGGCTTACATTAAGCGAATGCGTGGACTTAACGGAAATGCTTATTTAAGACGTTCCCTCTGACGATCTGTCTGAAATTTGCAATTGCGTGAAATGTACGTTGGAAGGGATTATTTCTTTTGTTACAAGATTCGACCCGGGAACAAAAAAAAAAAAAGGTGGCGTATCGCAGTCGAGATCATCGCAGAGTGGTGGATGGAAATGTGGGTTGCAGATGAAGGGAAATATTGAAACTGATTGGACGGTTTATGAAAGCATTTCAGGTTGCCATTGGCAGGAATTCCAGGAGCACACTTGTTTTAAAATCGGCGCAGCCGACAAAGCACGTTGGGGTTTGCTGAATTTTGCATCGAAGAAAATTATTTCAATGTTTAAACAAATATCTCATTTGTTTTCCGGCAAGGTCTTCGCCCTTCAATTGCACAGTCATGTGACCCTGCACTTCCTCCCAGAAACACAAACACAATTAATTCAAATTCGCTTTACGTGCAAAAACTCGCACAGGAATTTTTGCTCGTTGATGAGGTGGTGGATGGAGCACGTGCGAAACAAAAACAAAAATCAACAATCAGTTGAGAGTAAAACAGGAGCACATAAATTCTTTTTTTTATACATAAATTCATTTGAAACGAAGAGGAACACAGAGTAAGACGCGAAGAGATGCTACCGCGTGTGTGTGTTCACGTTATCTGCATGATCAATACAAGTCACCCTCGCGAAGTGCAGCTGTGCTGATGATCTTTTCCCGAAATCCAAACTTGCTCGGAACACAACGCGCATGTGTTCTGCATGCGAGATTATTTTGTTGCTGGGCAACGCTGCAGAGAAAAACAAGACTCGGATTTGTTTCAGGAGGACCGGAAGTGCTATTTTAACTCACTTCTGAGTGTGGGCTTCGTTTTATACACAAAAGTGGAAAATCTCCATTGATCGGCATCGCGTGGTGGTTATGGCGGTCTGTTCTTCTCGATGAAGATGGAAAACCGAAGTAAACATCGGAAGGGTACAATGGGCAGAGCCATCATCTGCTGTACGTGGGATGCGAAGCGAAAACCGTTTTCGCGTTCTTCTTGTCTGGAAGCAAGCATGGAAATTCGCCGACACTCCCGCATGCACGAAGAACTTTCGGTTTGGTAATTCAGCTGCAAAGGTCGAACTACCGAACGTGAAAATATTTCTGTTTGCATTCAACATCCCGGAGGTGCTGGAAATTGTTGATGAGATTACACTTTGCTTTATTCGTCAAAGACACCGAGAATGCGGGGGGGGGGGTATACACTCAAATGAGAGGATTCCGGCTGATAAAAACAATAAAAAGAATTAAACTTTTTCAATCACGTAGCAGCATTTCTTTTCAGCAAAAAAAAAAAAAATCAGGGCGATTAAAAAAGAAACTAATGGAATATTGAGAGAGAGAGAAGAAGAATTAAAGGATCGACTTGGCTCCTTACGTACGCAGGTAAGGAGTCACAAATACGCGAGGATCGCAGTTACAAGACCTTCATCTGGTCAGAAAAAGAGGGAACTTCCGTGAGCTCGTCTGAACTTTTGCGTGTCGAACGACGGGTGCGATCCATGGGTTGTCTTATTGCATTCTGTTGCTAACAGAACTGCAGCAAGACAAGTCCTATTTCAAGTAACGCTCATCTTAGAGGGCTCTGGAGGATCAGCGGGATGTAGAGACGAAGACAAAACAAAACGAAATTAAGAAATCGAATGACTTGATGCGCACCTCGTCGACGAAAAGTCGGTAAGCTGATTCATTTCCGTTGTAAAGATGAGAAAATCTGGATGGAAGAAACAAGGGACGCTTTGAAAGCCACTTCAGACCTTCAGTAAGCAGGATGGCTTCACACCGCGTGTTAGATGAGTTTCACCAGAAAATTCCGAAATATCCACTCTAATCGCAATGGGATTCGAATCCACAGCCTGGCAACTGGGTTCGCGACCGCGTGGCCAACAAATGATACAAAAAGAACAATCCACTCCACTCCAATCCGGTCTTTCAAATTTCGTCTTCAGATCATTTTAAGCAAACAAAACATTGCATCTCTGAAAGCGTGGATGCGATTTGAATCCGAGTTGCGATCTGAAACTTCTGGTTCAATATTTTGGCTTTTCCGAGGATTAATTTCTACATCAAGTTCAGATGAGACATCAGCGTTTGTTGCTGAGACTCGGCAACACAAAAGGTTAAGAAGTGTTCGAGAGAAATCGACCCGAATAGGTTTCTCGGTTAAATGCATCGAGTTGGAGTAGAAAAGGCTTCCCATTTGGTAAGTTCAGTGGTGCAGAGCGAGACAATTGCGAGGGTATCGATCACCCCGATTGCCAGGCCATAAAACTATTATTCAATAATGATAGGACAGTGCGATATATTTTCGATGTCATCGGGATTGAAATGAACTGCTCTTCAATGTCCCTTACTTTGATAACGAGGATTCATGTCTCGTGCAAGGTTACACCAAAATGTAGGTCACTCTGCATAACTCTCCCTGGGACTGTTACGAGTTGTTCAAAGCTCAAAGAAATCTAATTACGGTCGAAAACAAGCGGCGTCACATACTGTATACGCTCACGTCTCAAGTCCATCGAAGCAAGTGATGGGCACTTCGTCATGGAGGAACTGTGGGTGGGTTCGAACTTCGCACTTTATTTTTTGGTGAATTTCATCGTCCAGTGCGAGGGTGCTTTAGTGAAGGTTCGAAGTGGCTTCATATCTTGTGGGCGGGACTCATAAGAACATTAATAGCGTTGAAAATAGGTTTCCTTCTGCAATATATTCTGGTGCAGTCTATCGTCGCGAGATCACCGAATATCAAAATATCCAACAGCTGCATTTTTTTTTTTTTTTTTTTGCTCATTTGATTGTTCCTCCACTTTTATAGTGGAGAGCGGAGTTTTAAGTTGAAATTATCAGTTTTAAAAAAAGCTTCTTTGTAAACAAATCTTTGTTATGTGGAACACATGACTGAGAAGAGGGGAGACTTAAACTGCCACATTATGCGGAAATTGAGTGCTCAAATGCTTCTTCGTGGCCAAACGATTCCCATCCGATAAACGAAGATTTAATTCGCCACCTTCAAAGCCACTTAAAATTCTTAAGCGTTTAACTTTACGAAGAAAAGCAGATCACCGCGGTAGCGATTTCAGTTCAGCGGGGAATTTTCTTCAGTAATCAACACAAATGAAATGCAGATTCACACACACGCGCTTGAAATGTGCAACTTAGAGAAGATTGCAAAATGTCGACCGCACTTACAACGTAAACGTCAGAGTGTTTGTGCGATGACTGCAGACCCGCTTTCGCCCTGGACCTTCGGGATGGCAAAGTCAAGATCTGTTTTCAACGACCAAGATTTTTTTTTTTTTTAGTCCTTTTGGGTGACTTAAGTTCCTGAGTGATTGTCGTTCAATTCATTCGCCATACTCGAGAATTGCTCGCGCGAACAGCACAGAAAAAGAAGTTCCCGACACTGATTTTGATAAGCGGAAAACTGTTTGCAACAAATTGTAACCCTTCTTTCATCCCGGTTAGTGATAAGACAATTCACTGAAACTTTGTTCAGAGAGAGAGAGAGAGAGAGAGAGAGAGAGAGCGCCCCCCCCATACGCGAAGTTGTGGTTTTCGATTTCTTTTTAAAGGGGATAATTATGGGAGCAAAAGGTAAGCTGATCTGCGTGAAGTGTTTGGAGACGTTTACATGTCCTTCAGAAATCTGAAGGCTTCTTCTAGACGGCATCTGCAGGAAGTGAATAAAGAAGAACCAAAAGAGGCGACTGTCAAATAAAAAAAAAAAAATTAGCTTTTGATAAAATGTGTTTCTTTTTATTCGGCAGCGCACGCCTCCCTCGTGTTCACGCCTGTCAACCACAAGGTTAAACTGCACGCTGCGCAATCAGAGAACAGCTTCTCTTCATTTTCACTCGGAGCCACTTCTTCGTTATCCACGAAATATTTTTTTTTCTTTTTCGTAGGAAGTTTTCACGTGAGGAAAGTCGTTGCCGTATTTAGCGATGCTCGCCTGGGGGCGCTTTTCCTTGTGTGCGCAATAAAGGTGTGTTCATTACTGCGAACTTCGTTTCTGCGTGAAGAAAAAGTCAAGTGTGAGATCAATTCACTTACGTGCTCCATGCTTAGAAAATAAGCAGCGATGTGAGTCAAGTCCTCCCTCATTCCAGTCCTACTAAGCGCAATAAAAAGGGAAAAACCTACTTCACTATTAATTTCCTCTTCTCTCTTTCCAAATAACAGAGCTTATTCATTTCTAGACGATTCGGGAATTTTATATTTTCCAAAAGAGAAAATCCGAAGGCTGTCAATTTTCAAACCACCAACCGACATTCACCTCTCATCCCATCTTCGATAAAACTCCTTTCTTATATTTTAAATTGCAATTCTAAGGAGCAGGACCCTGCAATATTATGCAACGAGGAGTTTTCTCTTCTCACCACTTCAGGAGTATCTTAAGACTATTTCGATTTTAAGCTCATATACAATAGTATCCACGTACGCTGAAGTAACCCTTCATTCCACCGGCATTTTCTTCTTCTTGGCGTCATTCAAATGATGCACAGCGTCACACTTAAAATACATACTTGAACCAAAACATACGTCAAAATTATTGGTCTGCAGTTCTCTAAAAAACTACCTTATTAGCAGACCACAAGCATTGCAACACTTCACTGTTGAATCGCTGGTAGTCTGCTGAGTTCTCTACGAGAGTCGGCAATTTCCTGTAAGAACCAAAGAGTGGATCGCAGTGCTTTCAATTCCTAATTCATATTTAAAAAGGCTCTCTCATAAGTGTACTCAAGTAAAAGACCGTACTAAAATTTACCATCTAAACGAATAGCATCCCGGTGTCCAAATTACCGAACAAAAGGATCCAATCAGTCAACATTGTCTTCAAAACTTCGCTTAAATTTCCGAGTGCACTTTTACAGCTAAGAATGAAACCCCCCCCCTTACCTACAGTGTATTCGTAAGCCACGTGAAACCTTATTAAGATTCTACATAATAAACTATCGAAGCAACAGGTTAAACAAACAAAAACACAAAATAATGTCCATTGAATTCCGGGGTGTTCCAATTCATACTTTGCGCGCGCTTCTTTCTTGGCCCTTAAAAAAGCCACAACAGAGAAAAGGAAAAGCGAAGAAATCTGATCGTCTTACCAACTTCAGTTGTTCCAGTTCGCCCAACCACGACCCCAGCAGCCTGTGCAGTTCCGCTGGATCTTCTGTTTCATGGTCGCTATCTAGCTCCGCATCGCTCGTGCTACTGTAGGTGCTGTCCTCCCCGTCCAACGACGACGCCCTGCAAGTAACACAATCACAATGAAAGATGGCTGCGATTAGAAGAATTTTACAAGTACTATACTGTATTTTTCTTTTTAAATGGCATCGTTAAGAATAAAAAAAAGGGGGGGGGGGCGGATGCGAAGGATTTTGGCCATGCAAGAGATTAAGGATTACTCCTTCACACGAGGAAGGAATCGTGAATGTGCTGGCAGATGCAAATACCTTAAAAGGTACGGAAAATTTAAAACTTCACACAGAAACTAATTAGAATTCGTGCAGCTACTGCAAAACACCCCGCAAAATTTGGAGGTCCAATTTGCTATTACGATAGCAAATTGAATCTAAATGCAGTTTAATTTGTTATGTCAATCCCAACCATAAAAAGCTGGGAGTTTTTATGTCACGCAAGTAGACTGAGGGTTAAATAATGTGGAAATGCTGCTCTATAGACCCCCAAACACGGAACTTTTACCAACACCATTTCAGGCTTCCGCTAAGCATGGTAGTGATGGTCACCACGGTCCTTATTGGAGGCCTGAAAAGTTGGTTGGAAAAACGGGCAGAAGACGCTATCAAACCAAGCAGGCATCTCCTGTGAACGGACAGACACGCATTTCATACTACTGACTATTGTAACATACGCATTTGGCAGAGCAATCCTAATAGCGCCGAATTGCTTTTTCTCTCGTCCAATTCTTGTGTTTCATCATCTTATCGGCATTCACTACACAAGAGAAAATAGTTCCAGTGTAAGCGGCAGAAATGTTTAAGCAGAAAAATGACATTTTTTCCCTCATCAAGGACGCACAGGCTCTCACAAAATATCTAACGACTTGTTATATTCAAGAAAGAGTTGGAAAAATCTGCATTTTATTTTCTCTGCAGTGCAAAATTAAAATTGAGAGCTGTGTTTGCGGAAATATCAAGTTAGTTCGCACCAGAGAACCAATCCAGACCTAAAGTGGTCGGAAACGCTGAGACGTGTCAGTCGGGAAAGTCTGCTTTCTGTTCAATTAAAACGTCGCCTGTTTTATTTTGAGATTAATTTTCAGTTTCGCATGATGTCACGACGAGCTTATTGGAAACAATCCAGACGTCCCTTTGGCAGCATCTGTGGGGGTTTCGTATCAAAAACAAAAAACACGGCGAGATTATACGTTCAGTTGGTGAAGATTCCTCCCCACTCCCAAAATTATTTTCGCTATTTATCGCAGCAAATTAGGCAGTGAATCATTAAGATGAAAGCCTCATTTTAATTACAGGGTTCGGTTCGGTTTGTTGTCCAGCGTTCAGTCATAAAAGGGAGCTGTAGATCGTCTTGAGATAGAAATACACTTCTCGCTGCCTAAGGCTTAGCCGATATTCAGGCCAAAAACAAATCGTTATAAATCGAGTCCTCTGTTAGCTTCAGCTTATGAATTTCACATCATATATAAACAATCCCCCCCCCCCCTCCACACACACACGAGATTTCTCAAGTGGTAGAGCACAAACAGAACAGCGCCGTGTGTGATCAGAGAGAAAAGAAAACAAGAGTTGGAAGTCGCACATGTTTGCGAAAAGGGTACGGGAAACATCACTCCATACGACACAGGTACATGCAATGAAGACAGACGGTGACAAGTTGGTTCCGCGAGTTTGGAGCTGAACCGTAGAAAATTGTAAGTGTGGTTTTAAAAAGGCAGCCCTCTCCTAACTGGAATCTTAATCTGAAAGGTGAACATGCAGTCTTTGTGATACCTCACTATACAGATTGTCCGGAGCGTCCAATACACTTTGATGTTCTTTGGCTTAAGCTCTCTCTCTCTCTCTGCCCCGTTCCATCGTAATCGTTTGCTGTTTTAATCGTTCTCCTCATCTCACCAATCAATTTGATTTCCTTTCTTTAAATGCCCGCATTTGCAAAGAGTAAAGTCATATTCCTCAGAGATTTTTACCTTCAGTGTTTTAATGCTTTTTTTAAAAGCTGCAACTATCGATCAGGTAGACATGTCGAAGAATTTACCATCAGCAAGTTTAGTTTAATCGCTGAGTGTAATTTAGCTGTAAGCAGTGGACCACGCCTGTTCTTCTTGCCTGTTTTGAGGGATGGAAAAAGCTGTCAGTTGAATCTCCAACTGAAAAGCCCTTATTGGAATGGTTTCTCGCGTCCTGGCTGCGATTCGGATTCGGGTCTTTCAACCAAAGGGCAAGTGGTGCGAGATCTTCACAACTGCTACGAGACGCTTCAATAACCAGCGATCTTGTACAAATGTTTCACGGTCGTATCCGATAATTATAAACGCTCTTCAGATCTCTTCCTCGCTAGCGATCCTTCCGAGATGTTTGTTCGCTAGACAGTTTAGCGTTGATTTCTTCCTTCTCACATGGGACGACACTCATCCAGTCAGTCACTCTCGTGCACAAGTTGTCTTGTCTGGCATTATTATAACACAAAGTAGGATTGATGCGATTTCCTTTGATTATTTTATTTTTTTCCGGATCGACAGCATCCGTACTGAACATATCACCACTGATACAATCCTTGCAGGTCTAGAAAGATTCATCCCCACGCAACCCTTTAAATTCTCGTCCATTCTTCATTTTCAACGAAGTGTTCAAACATATCGCAACCAACTTTCCTATAAAAATCTCCGTCTTTTTTTCTGTTTATTCTAAAGCTTAAAATAGTTGCGAGCAATTCATCAAACGCATCCGAAATGAAAGAGTTAAAAGCAGGAAAACCTGGCATCACGTCCAAATTACAGTCGTGTTTCTGGTCTCATGCCAAAGTTATTAGACTGGCAAGAGATCAGAGAGATCCAGATGCGCTTTTGCTCACAAAAAAAAAAAAAAAGGTATCTGGCTTCGTACTCGTAACTTTCGCAAGATCTTGATAAATATGTCCTACCTTACCAAACTCCTAACATTTGCTTGGTCTTTTTTTTTTTTTTTTTTTTTTTTTCTAGTCAGAAAATGAAAACTATCGGCAGACAAAACATGAAAAAGTGTGTTGGTCCTGATGACATTTTTCTGAATTATTCTGATAACTTGTTTGCCACAATGAACCCCCCCCCCCTAGCAATAGTTAATCCTTCCATGGCATTGCACTTTATAAAATAGGAGCAGAGTAATGCTGCATTTTAACGCATGCCCATAATATTTAAATTACGAAATTAAAGTTACGTAGCATATACAAATGTGCCCTTGAGAATGCTGCAGTTATAGAATCAATATTGACCCTTCAAGATTAAACTTGCCAGCAAAGCAAGAATTTCCGGTATTGCTTAGAATTAAGGAAAATAATTTTAAGTGAATAAGAGCGAGCATTAAATATTAATCTGAGCAATTATTTTTGTTCATGGCCGTGTGTATTAGAAATAATTATGCACATTGTACAGTGAATATCAGTGTAAATATTCAAGGGCACTACTGTCTTGATCAAAGTGATCGGTGTGTCCTTCAGCATCCTTTCTGGCTCCAATTCCTCTCTTAAGGATGTCTTCTTGCGATTTCCCATCTTGAGGTTTTCGTTTAGAGAATTCCGAATCGTTTAATGCAAGCTTAGAACGTAACGTGGCGCTGCAGATACTTCTTTTTCCCGAGAGAAACTGCGCCATCGTGCGAGGTACGGTGGCGACACTAATCCAATTTTCATTTCTATGCGAAATGAGGAGAACGCTGTCAAAGCGGAACTGCTTGACGCCGAGGAACAGAAAGCCAGTTTTCTTCAACAAGACTCTTGAACATTTTCTTTAAGATTCTGCTTTGCAACTTTCTGAGGATACTTTTGTACGCCCCTTCCTTCCACCAGCCGCGGTTTCCAGGCAGTACCATTGCAAGATTAGATGGTCATCGTCGATTTTAATAACTATTTGGTTATTCTTTACAATATTTATTTGTTATAATACTGTTAATTATTTTTATACTTTTGGCTTTTCCTACTTGTACAAGCTGATAGTCACCGTTGTCATTAAAAAGACGACCTCCCTGCTAAAGAAATAAAAAATAATTTGACAAAAATCTCTTCACCTCTTACGATTTCCCGGGAAATTTCTTGCAAAAATCCGAAGGTCACCAAAAGTGCGAATTAAAGTCTACAAATCGGTCGCTGTTATGTTTAATATATTAAAAAAAAAATACTTTTTACTGAAGTTAATTCCAGTAATTATGGAAGTCGTCTCCTTTTATTTCTCCCAGTGGTGAATATATATTTTTCTCGAAGTACTGCAAATGTGTGGGGACAGCATTCCTTTGTTTTTCCCTGTCAAGAAAAAGTGCTTCCGTCTATCCCTTTTTTGCCAGGTAAGAATTAAGGATCTGCAGCCCTCATCAAATCTGTGGGTGTAAGACAAAACCCTATAGCATATCCATGTGGGAATACAGCACGAAGGAGTCGTAAATAAGACCCCCTGAAAGCATTGCAGCTGGGCACTTATACCTCATCACATGACGACGCAATAGCATTTATTGTAACTAATCGCCGCCATAGTTGGCCAAGAGATCAGCGTACCCAAGTTTCAGATTTGAATCCTGCTATGAACAGGAAGTAGATGATTTTCATGTGCGACTACCGTTTCTTGGAATCCCGAGATAGCTTGGAAGGGTTCCATTTTTGACCTCTAGAGCAGAGTCTCCATATTATGGAAAAAAAAAACATAAAACCTCATTCGCCCATCCAGGGAAAGGATGTACGACAGGTTTACTACCCATTGTGGGCCAGTTTCATGAAAAATAAATAAAAGAAGAGAAAAACAAGCGCGTTTACAACCAAAAGGGCAAGGAATGCTGCAATTTTTTAAAATAATTCACAATTGATTTATTTAAATTAATGTTCAATTATCTTAAAATAAAGCAAAGTAAAAAAACAAACAAACATGTTTTCTTAGAATATAATCCACGTGACTGAGTGAATCTTCTGTATATTAGTATGCAGGGGCTGGACTAAATCGCCAGCAAATGTTGGCCTACACTTTGAAGCATCAAATATGGAGGTTGTCGACGGGGGGGGGGGGAAGGGCAGCAGAAAATCGCTTCCACTCATACGTGCCACAGCGGGATTCAAATTCAAGCAGTTGGTTGAAGAGAGGAGTCACTTAGGCCAGCAACAAAGTTTAATATTAACTTGACCCAATGTAGCAGCTGTTCTAAAGGCAATGCAGCGTGTTAATGATGCTACACTCACGGGGTTGCGATGGTAATTAGGCTATTCAAAATGGGCTCTGTTTGGTATCAAGTGACATTTTCCTCGAAGCCACATTTGAGGTCGATTTCAAAGAGTTACAATTTGGTAGGTTCATGAAGTGCCTAAAATGCATCGCACATCAGTTTAGTTACTGCACGTAACTAAACGGATGTGTTGAAACAGGAAGGGACGATTTCAAAGTAAAATATCGAATACATCGTTGAATACGCCGCAATATAGATTCTTTTGAGTTCTTTCTCCCTGGGTATTCTCTACCATTCTATCATGCATTGTCCAACACTTGGCGATGTTTCTTTGATCAGTCCCCGCCTCGCTGAACGATCATCCGGTTTGTGATAGGCGTTGTGGCGACTTGAAATCAGTGTGTGTGTGTGTGTGTTACTGCACTATGACATGGAACATTGTCTTGCTGAAACAGACATGGATGATCTGTTTCATTGAACTGCATTGCATCATCATCCATAAATATTGCATAATTTTCAGAAAACCCCAGACTAGGAGGTACGGCTCCACACTATCATAAGCCAAACCATGATCTATCTTCATGACGCTCAACACAAAAATCAATCTTCTCTGGAAGCAGAGACGATGCGTATCTTCACAGAATGTTCTGCTGTTAACTTGAATCCCTACAGAGACTTTGTGAATGCCTTATCGACTCTTTCTGCAATACCGAGTTTTTCGGTGCATTTCCTGGCTGCTACGACTGGGATCATCCTCGTATTTCAATATTCCGATGACGCTGCGTACTGTTCGTTCCGACCTATTAATGGCCGATCCATTTGTGAGATCGCTGGATTGTTGACAATGAACCGCCATCGGAAGATTGAAATATGAGGATGATGTTTGCTCCTCCATAAATTGCGAAAACTAAATGAAAAAATTATGAAAAACACGAGTGATGATCGTGAAATAAAAAAGGCCCGAAATCACAGGCATCGGAAGCATCTTTAGATTGACAACTCATTTCGTTAAATTTCTAGCATTTATAAGATCAGTGCGAAAAAATGAGAGAGAGATGAAAAGAGTGAAAGTGACTGAAGACAATTCAAAATTAAGTACGCACTGTATGAAAAGCTATTGAAGGAATCTTTCTCGTGTCTATTAGCAGCACCAAATTTATTATTGTGGAAATCTCAAGGGTTTGATTCTTACTCTCCCACTCGGTTATTTTACGATGTTCACACTTGCAAGATCACTCGTCTGGAGAGTTTGAAGATGCAGCAACATTTCCGGGTGTGTTTTCATGCGAACAAGGACGTACGTGCAAAAATCGCACGACAAAACTACGCTTGCTCGGGGAGAATTTTTTTTTTTTATTCGTAGCAGAATATTTGCATGATTTTTTTTTGTATAACAGAACAAAAGTATTCCTCGCTTTGATTGTCAGAATTTATTTTGGAATTAAGCGTTTTATTCACAGGGCAGTCAAGAGCTCAGGGTAGTTGAGTGGCTTCTATTGGAAAGACGTGGGAATTTGCAGGGCGGGGGGGGGGGTAAAAACAAGTGACGAAAACCAATATTTGTATGGGAGCGTCTAAATGAGCAGAATCATGAGATCAAATAGTCTCCGAAAATTGAATCTCGCAGAAGCCAATTTTGGCGAATCCCGACATGAAGCAGAACGCACCATCGGCTCCAAAAGTCATTTAATAACCGAGTGGAAATTTGCCGAGTGAAAGCCTCCCTCCCTCTTCGTCCATTTCTCCCATAAACAATTCTTTTTCCAAGCTTCATTCTTCGTGAAAATGGTAGAGCGCGCGCGCGCACACACCGAAACATTTATATTAATAGTAACATTCCAATCCCAGGAAGCAGATGTCGTAGCAAAAGCGTACTACGGCGGACGGCAACGCACGAGCTAAGCTGGGAATGAATGAAAGTGCCTCGCATACCCCACGAGACGTAAATCGTACGTTCTCCGAAAGAGCCCCAACTCATCTCCTCCGCAGAAACGCATCGCCATTACTTATTTACTTCTGTTCGCCGTAAAAATTGCGGCTCATCTTCTTTATAGTAAACGCAGCTCCATAAACAAGTTTTCCCCGCGGATTTCTCATCGGAGAACACCGCGTGCTATTTGGCGGACATCGAGAGCATTAGGCCACTCCGATTTAATTGCACGACGCAGGAAGTATTTCGTGCTCTTCCAATCCCTGGTGGGTCATCTGCAATCTTATACCACCCATCCGAACGCTTTTTTTTTTTTTTTACTGTCTCTCTCCTCCCCCCATTTTGCGGTAGACCACGAGCAAGTCCTTAATCCTACACACGCTAAAAAATCTAATCAGCATCAACAGCGAGATATTCGCAGGTTGCGATGTCAAGCCGAATCGCTAAATTCTCCTTTGGTTCGAGGAAGAACTAAGCACTTTTAAAGTAGAAGCTCATCTGTTGTGGCCCGAATTCTTTTTTTATTTGTGCGCAGATTTAGATGGTTGCAAGGGTGTCCCTAAGACCATCCTTGCGGCAATTGCGATTTTTTTAAAAATATTATCGAATTAACGAATGTTCTTTTCTTAAAAACACGCATGCAAATCATGCTCGTTGCAGATGTATTTTACAACGATGAAGGAATCTGCTTCGTTAGGAATTAAATAGGGTTCTCCTCCCCCCCCCCTTTTTTTTTTCCAACGCAGGAATTAATAACTTCAAAAACGTTTTTTTTTTTCTTTTGTAAGAATACGTTATCTCATCCTCTAAGCCATTATTTATCCAACCGCGATTACAGTCTTAATTAACAACTTTGCGACTAACAAGTGGAAGTAGAAAGGCAACTCTCTCGTCAGCATTTCAAAAGGTATTTAAAAAAAAAAAAAAAAAGGTCGTTTTCTTCTTTCACTATTTTTTTTCTCTTGCTTTCCAAATCCAGAATTCATAAACGTTTTCCGTGTTTGTATCGTCCATACAATATAAGAACTTATGAATTATGACACAGAAGGCTTATAAATCTGTTTTTCCCCCTCTTGGAGAGCACGGAGAATGGTAAATTACACGAAACAACTTCAACAGCACAAACTTCCGAAATGCATTCGTTTTCGTGGCGTGTTGTGCATGCAAAACAGTTTCTTCAAAATGTCTTCTGAAATGCACAACTCCAACCAGCAAGCAAATTTCACGAAATCCATCACTCCTTTCTAAATTTCAATGGACCCACTTTTTTAGGAAAGTTTTTCCTCACACCCTTTCTTTTCATCGAACTATTTTCACGAGTATTATAGCCAATATCTAAATTTCATGGCGCAATATATTTGAATGTATTTCTGGCACTGTCATTCAACCCCCAACACAACAAGATTATTTTTAATTCCACATCTCAAACTCAACAGAACTATTGCTGTTAGAGATAACAATACGTGTGAGTATTAGGGTTTAGGGTCAAAAGATAGATGCAGTTTGCTATATTCTCTCCCCTGAAAAGCTTGTATTCGTTGATAACCCGGGCTCACTATCAGTAGAGGCTTAAAATTATTATTAGAAATTATTAGACTAACAATGTTTAAAATTATATAATTTATCGTGCGTAAATACGCAATATGGTGTCTACACCAGAGCGGTAATTAAAAACAGAAACGGAGTATTTAAAAACAGAAACACAGCGCGTTATGTCCAAATTTAACTCATTGGTTATATAAACCTTTATAAAAGAAAATCGGATTTGCATTATTTTTGTTGTGTGGGAAGAAGGCACAACTCCCAATTTAACATTTAATTTGATAATTCGGCAAGTAAGATTCCGGCGTTTACAACTTCCCGTCTGGAGTAAAGATAAACATAAGTAGCTCATTAGTCTCGAATGCGATGCACTGCGGTACAAATGGTGCGACTGAAATTGTGACGTCTTCATTCACCCCATCCATAAAAAAAAAAGAAAGAAAGAAAAATCTCGGCAGCCACATCTAAAACGGCCATTCGCCATAGACGAGCTCCAAAACAAATCTGTGAATGCTCATCGAAAGACAGCAGCAGAGGAAGGCCGTAAAGAAAGACGGCAAAAATGAAACTAAGATTTGTGCGGGCGTGCAAGTCTTGTAAACGAACTATTTCTGCACCGCGTTTGTTCAGAGAAAATGGGAAGCACTTCGGTGCAAGACGTGAGCAATCTCACAACGACACGTGTTCACTATGACCTTCGCATCTGATAAAAGTTTCTTACTTTATGTGAGGAGGCACAAGAAGAGGCGACCACAATAAGAAAAGAAGTACACCCTTTGCTTAGAAAAACATTTTGGAAAAGTTCTTTTATTAGACCCGCTTTATTACCCTGCGGGAATAAAGTACTTCCACAAACTGCTCTGTTTTTATAGAGAAAAACTGCGCCTGATTCTGTTCCGAGTATGCCGCCAGGAGGTTCATTTACTGTGACGCAGCGTCAAAAATTGGGAGGCTCATTTCACGTGATTATTATGCACTTTAGGTTTAAAATACCAAAAGGTATTTTTCAAATAGAGTGTCCGTCTCGTTTAAAGCATCCATAAAAAAACGGTGGCCACAGTTTTCTGGTAATTCGGCATAAATAAGAAAAAAAATTCGTCTTCAAAGATGTTCGCCAACCAATTAATAAGATATGGTGGGGTGGAGATTCTGCAGTTATTCGATTGTGAAAATTATGCAGGAAATGACCTCCGGGGATGAGGCCCTCGTAAGTATTCGATTTTCGGCGCTTTTAATAATTAATATTTTTAATTAATGATAATGAATAGTTTAAATGTTTTAAAGTAGATCTTCAGCGAGTCTGAGCAGACGTCCTCAAGAAAAGGTGTTTTCCAAGTATGTTCGCACCGCTTTGCAATTTGCATAAGAAAATGATGACCAAAGACATTCATTCTCTTGATCTCCCAGAAGGTAACAAGAAGGACCTGCAAGGATACTTGGGAACTATTGTTCCTAGTATTTTTTTTTCCAGCTCGCCCATCCTTACTCCATCTGCGTGATATAGAAATCAGCAAGTAGTATTATCAGATCTCTCCGTGGACTGCCCTTTACTTCCAGTCTCTGCTGGCATAATCACATCGAGAACTTCCTTGGCCTCCGAAAAGCTAAACGTTCTCTTCTGTTCATCACCTATTTTCATTTCTGTACCAATCGCAAATCGGCCTCTCCTTATTCGCATTTTTGAGGCGATGCTCGCAAAATCCTTGCATATATTCGCAAGGATTTTGCGAATATATGAAAATTCGGCTCCTAGAAGATTCCTCATCCCTCCCTCATTACCGACCTCTCTTAGATCCAATGTTTCAGCTTTGGGTCTTCTACGGGTACATTCGTGGTAACCGCCCCATTGAATTGGGGACTATCAGGGCCTGCTAGAACAAGAGCAGCAGCTGCCCAACATCCCTTTTCGGTACAACTGGGAACACACCGATCTTGTTCTTCTCTTTTTCTCGTATTCCATCTGCAGCTGTTCTCGGGAACAGTCTTTCTCTTGAAATGGTTCAGCTCAACTTCCAACTCTTCAATATTTCTGATTCATTGGAGGGAATTTTTTCGCCTCCCACCTGAACCGCGCGGCCTTTCCACCCAACTAAGCTGCGGAGGCTCAGATACGATTTCGTGAAATATTTGAAATACCATGAACGACTTATCAAAATTCATCTCTTCGCCCGGTCAGCCGTATTTCGATCTTCTGAAGTCTTCGAACTGCATCAATATCTTGATCACCAGGAGGGCCTTTTCCCTACAATTTTACTTGAAGCCATTATTTTGCCAATCTTAACTTCCCGTTCTGTTTACATGACCGTGCTGCCGTGTCAGACTCGTTCTACTCACTGAGACGTCCTCTGTGAAGTACAAATCGTCCTATTCTCTTCGAAAAAAGAAGGAAAAAGTCCAAAAAATTTTTGAAGGTCATCGATGCAGAAGAGGTTTACGAATGATTTCCACTCTTTGAACTGCAGCTGTCTGTAACTTGGCTGAAGGTCTTTTAAAATATTCAGATCGATGAGCGAGAGAAAAATGTTCCGGTTTACTTCCATACAAATAATTTAATATCAGATATGGGTTGGTTTAAACCCTTGCATACATAACCTTACAAAAACTTGATAGCCAGCGTATCCCATAAAGATTATCTGCCAAAATATGAATTCATTTAAAAAGTGAAAAATTCATGAAACCGCAAAAAAAGGACAGTTCCAACGAGTACAATGCTCATTAAGAAACAGCACGCGATCGCTTATTCTGCCCCTCCCAGACGATGCTTGAAAGGAGGATGTGCAGCATTTGCTCTTTGATTGGAAAGACCTTGTCCATAGCCATAAGGAATTTGATTGGTTCGGCACAAACACCTGCTGATTAAACAAATCTCACATCTTACGCAATGTCTTCGGAATTCTGTAGCAGAGTACGTGCGAGCTCCCTTCTCTCTGGTCGCAAATTGCGGACGGATTCTCGTCTATTGCAAAGAATTCCAGGGCACCACAGGGATGCATTTCCTCATCTCATTTAAGTTCGTGCGATGCAAAATATCGCGCAAATTAAGAATATTCTGGCGCTGGTTTGGACGTGATAGTTCATATTTATTTGAACTATCACGTCCAAATAAATATGAATTTATTTGGACGTGATAGATTACAACAAGGATTAGGGGCGAACATGCCCCTAATCCTTGTTGTAATTCATCCGACAAATGTTTCGTGGGATTCAAGTCGAGCTCTGAGTGATATTGTTCTCTCGGAAGCATACTGTTCTCTTTCCGATAATCGAACTCCGAAAGGTTATTTTGCACACCACGAGGGAGAAAAAGAGGGGCTGTCGAAAAAAAAAAAAAAAAAAAAAAAAAAAAGGATTTACACAGCTGTGTTCATCCATCCTAATGATGGATGTTATTATTATTATTATTATGCGACACCTCCAGGGAGTCCAAAGACTCATCGAACGATTGTCCACTTCCAACTAATTACCGCGCTCAAACTTGCTTAACTTATTTTCGTGAGCCATTAGTAGCAGAGGCTCTACCAAGCGACCAACCTTTGCCGGCAAACGCATGTTTTACAAAATTGTATAGGAAGAAGTTTTCCAAAGGACTGAATTGGGAGGAAGGAATGGCCAAGACGCAGTTGGTTGAATTGTTTTGCAAGTCGACTGCGAATGGACGGCAACCTCATTCAGGACGACTGCCCCGTGGATGATCATGCATCTTAATTGAGAGGCAATGAAGAATGGGAAGGTCAACTCGAATTAACGAGGGCGACGAGAGATGTAATTAATCAACACAACTGCACAAAGGGTACAATTTTGTGGCACTTTCGAGATCCCCTCAAACACGAGAAAAAGAAAAGTTTGTCAAATTGGGAAACACGAGTAGAAATTGAGAAAATTCTTATTCCAGCTTAGGAATGGAAAAGATCACTGAGGATGAAAGCAGGAACATCGTGGGGTGGAGTGGAGTGGATTTTGAAACCGTGGGGTGCTTGTTATGACCCAGAAGGCAATTTGTCGTTTGACTTTTCATGAGTCGTTTGATGTGACAATCGAGAGGGACGGGAAAACGAATAAAGATTTCAATTTCTTCGTGTGAGTGACTCCCCTTACCCTTACTGTAGCTTTGCACTCATTTCGTTTGTATCTTTACTCGCACTCACTCCATCCATCCCTCCAGGAAGTCTAATCAGAGCAATTTCTGGTGGCAGCAACTCCAGCTGATGTCACTCAGCAAGCATCCTCAGTTCGTTCAGTATGAAGGAAGGGATTACTCAAATGAAGAAAACCAAAAACAGCAGAATCGCCACTCGAAAGTTGCCTTCGACAACTTTTGAGTTGATCAACTAGCAGAGTTGGTGGGGGAGACAAATGCCCCCCACAACCTGTTGCGTTTTACTTGTCTTCAATAACATCAATCGGAAATCAAAACTCAACTCTGCTTCTGAACTGATTATTTTCACCAATTTAGTGTTTAAATTTTTTTTTTCGCAAACGGGTTATAGATGAGTTCCTGAGGACGGCCGAGAAAACGAATTTGAGTGAACGTAAAAACCTGATGCGGACGGAAGAGTGGAAGAAGCGGCAATGATCATCTTCCGAGTTAGTTTTTGTCTCTGGATTAATTCCAAGGATGAATTTACACGGGATGGAAACCGTACGAGGCAATTTACGATAGAATTTAGATCGAAGACGAAGAAAGGCGGCTCTGGCCAACTGAGAATGCCAGCGATGGCATGACTATCAACGTGCTGAGCAAGAAATGGTTGCTAGCTGACGAGATACTCAACTGCTCTGTCGTAAGACGCTGTTTATTTCATATTCAATTAAGGTGGTCAAAAATAATTTGTCTTGAATAAGCTGAATTCGTCAGCTTATTTAAGACAAAGCATATTCAACCTTTTCCCCCTAATCGCAGGTCAATGGATTCTAAAATTAAAAAAAAAATTGGCTTTTCTGTTAGCAGTTTTGAAGGGATTTTTTTCGCGGTAGAAAATATCAACACAAAGATCAGACTGCGCAGATCGTTGGTCCTCTGTGGTTTTCGATGGCCGACTCGTGCGCACTGAACAGGGTAATCAAGAAGATCAACGCTTTTGAAATGTGGGCCTGGAAAAGGACACGTCGAGTTCTTTGAAAAGAGAAAGAACCAACCAGAGCAGCAGAGACCAACTGAATGTGGAATGAGTCTCTGAAGCAAGGTGGAGAGGATCATTCTTGGATATTATGGACGCAGCGAGGAAGACGATATTGAAAAACTTTTCATGCAGGGAAAGATGGCAGGAGCGAGAGGAAGAGGCAGGTCCCATGGGAGATGGCCGAATCAAATTCGTGGTCTAACAGGACTGAAGGTAAAGGATGCTCTTAGAATGACAGACCGGAGGAGAAGACTAATACATCCAGTCACAGTTCCTCAACCATGGGGAGAGCGACTATGAAAATGCCGCAGTAGTGAAAATGTCTTACTTAAAAGAAAACAAAGAGATCAAAGCGAAAAAAAATTAAGTTGCCATGAAAGGAGGAATTTAGTAAGTTCATTTGCAGGATTCATTCACAGGATGCGCATCAAGCATCAGCTAATCAATGCGAGAATCGTTTCCAGTACTAATGGCGTATTTACACAATGCATTTTATTTACTTGTTATTAGCATTCCTCTTCTTAGTCCATAATTAGACATCGCAAAAAAAAATTAAACACGAAAAATTAATAGTTTTATGTGAATCGCACGTACGATGGCTTCTGGTTGGATAATCTGGGGTCGGACCTGTTCCAGACACTGAACTTTTCTCACGCCGCTTCAGGCCTCCGATAAGCAAGGTGGGCGAGCGAAGTTGCCATCCAGTCAGGCTTGCTTAAATGATAAACCATTTTAAGCCTTTTCTGCACTGATGAATACTGTCGGATTATTTCGCAGAAACGGAACAAAATGCGATTTCGATATGAATTTTGGTCTCAGATGGGATGGAGGTAAAGGGGTTGGTGGTTGCCACCCCTGACAGACGGTGAATTTATGTTGTTCTTTTGGTGTACGAAGATCGTAACTTGCGGGGCACAAACACCAAAGGAAGACACAGAGAAAGAGTGGGGAAGAGGTTGCGAAAGTCGCAGTGAAACCAGAAGGTCTTCTTTTCACCGACATTGAGAATCGTTAGTTTTGCGTCGGAATCGCGCAGTCACAATGTTTTCGAGTACGCGCCTGCGCAACAGTCACTAGTGACGACGAAGCCCTTTTTGGTTTCAAATCACCAGGATTCGACGCCGAGCTCTTAAAAAGGGTTTCGTCTACTGGAGAAGAATTCGTCGATCTCGTACGGTAATCGTTTACGGCACAACCAACTAAGCATAGGAGGCGTTCAAGCAGGGGAAATCGCCCCTGCTCATGAGCAGGATTTTCCCCTTCTGCAATATAAAGTTTACATACCCACAAACCCATCAGAAAATGCACATGCGCAATAAAACAGACGCTGAATACACTCGCTTCATCCCCGTAGTTGCCTGGCGACTAGTTTGCGTCACCAGGCCGCTAAGAAGAAAGGGAAAAGCTTTTCAACTGTAACCGTATTTTGTCCTGTTTATTTTAACGACGGAGTTAAAAAGATTTTCGGAACTCAACATCCCCCCCGAATCGTTTTCCAAAGTTGTCGAGGATTTCATTTTAATGACCGCAAACGACGTTCATATTCCTGGTGCACAACCAGAACCCTTTACGACCAACCCCGCTTGTCACCGTTTTCTTGTCACGTCATATTGTAGCGAGGAAGCGTAGGAGACTGTTCGTCCTCGCCTCGATGAAATGTGTGTCCCGGACATGCACGCGCCCACGGATCTGGTTACGGCTTCGAAATAAATTAAAGCGTTATGCAAATGGTTCAAAACATCAGAACTTGGGTGGAGGTCGATTCAAGTCAGCGAATCATCCTTGACGGCTCCGTGGAAGAGGACGCGTCTGACGGAGCGAAACACACAAAAAAAGAAGTCTTCGTATTAATGCTTTTGATTCGCATTCGCATTCCTGTCCCATCTGGCAGCAGCCCTTCCCACCCTCTCGAGGGATCGTCTTACACGTCGGCCGATAAACATGGCGTGTTCGCCTCCTTCGTTAATTGAGAGCGATTAGAAACGTTTTTAAGGTTTCGTGCGGTCTTCTCGCTTGCTGCGGTGTCAAGAAGATTACTGCTCTCTCCTGTGATCTCCCCCCCCCCCTCCGTGTCTCTTTTGTCAGAGGTCAGAGGCCTCTGCATGTTGCGATCCTTACGCGCGCGCGCGCGCGCGCACACACACTACTGTGCCGCCATCATTAACTGCGATGCGGGAGCAGATAACCTTTTGCAGTCTGCGATTAAATTCTCTAAAAACACGAAGTAAACACGGACGTCGAGACAGCCCTACGCGCACATACAGACGCACGGAAACAATTTCGTTCTAACGGTTTCAATTTTGCCGAATTCCAGTCGCAAGAGAGAGAGATTAATAACTGCAGATACCTCGGCATGGGTTGCTGTGGAAAATTACTGGAATTTAGTGCACCGCACTGCCATCTTTTGGCAGAATTTGAAATTATTCGTTGATATTTTGAGACTAAACCCAGCTTTGATCCTAATGCTTCACTACGCAAAAGCACGAATACAGTCTGCTGTCGATTATGAGTGCGCCATGATCGGCGGATTAACCTTCGCAATCCCCAAAATACGGTGCTGTTCCGTAATGTTTGGTGGAGGTGCTACGTCGATGCCCAGAGTGTCCCTTATTCCAACATTATCCCAAATATTCAATCATCACTTGCGGGGTTTGTGTAATTTCGAAAAAGTTTAACGGAATGTTCGATTTGACAGTTTATGGACGAGTCTTTCTCCGGTGTGTGTTTGCGATGACAAATCCCGGGGCAGTTAACAGCATCTGTTAAGAAAATCATAATTTGGTTACATCGCACGACGACGATGCCTCACGTACATCGAAAACAACGTCGAACAAAACAAGTGCGGCGATCTGCAAACGTCCTAAAATAACAAAATTCACGAGCGGCGAAAACGAAATCCCCAACGGTGCGCACTTCGTATGCAAAGAGCGGGTCTCCTAGCAACGGCAGATTTCATCTCTTCGGAAACGTGGGAGGAAGGCGAAGCGCTGCACGATATGCAAAGCACGTGGCTCGCCAAGAGAAGGAGAGAAAGAGAGTTGGACTGTGTGTCACGTCGTGTCGAACAACACGCTCCGTACGTCCGGATTTTCTACCGCGCTTATCCTATTCGGAACATCTTATTTTGACGGTCGGTCCAACGCGCTTCACCCATTTGCGAGACCTCCGCCCTTTCCGGATTCCTCTCCATCCTGACAAGCTAATGCGTTAACGGCGCTCAACGCGCACCCCCATCCGCCTGTTTGTTTTCGTAACGGGGGAAGCAGCGTTACGACTCTTTATTCGGAAGAACATCGCAATAAAATTTCAAAGAGCAGGAAAAGACGACTGAGCGGCGGTGCGAGTCCTCCTTTGAATTTCGCGTTCCCCCGAAATGAATTTTTATTGTCGCCTCGTCTCAGCGGGGGGCCTGATGTTCGGAAGAGACCCCGTCGGCCATCTTAAGTCAACAAGTGTCAATTATCCGCAAGACGAGTCCTCGAGTAAACAAACCCTTCCGAGAAGGGAGATGAACCGATTTCACGCGCTGTCGTTAAATGACGGGAGGCTACTCATTTGCATATTCGTCGCGTGCAAGGCGGATGCGGAGGGGATGTTAATGGACGCGAATAACAAGGAAGACCGCGGCGAGGG
The DNA here is from genome assembly GCF_054136105.1 of Typopeltis vanoorti. NCBI lineage: Eukaryota > Metazoa > Arthropoda > Arachnida > Uropygi > Thelyphonidae > Typopeltis > Typopeltis vanoorti. Next base: position 127,885,107 of record NC_143561.1, read on the forward strand.
ATCAAAAAGACGGCGCGTTGTCACTCGAGGCAACGAAGGATGGAAATTTACTTGCGTCGGTCGGCGGAGCAAAGCGACCTCATATCTTCATACCAACCGTCTCCATTAATAAAACGCTTTTGCACGTGGAACCAAGAATTAGTCGACGGCATTCGCGATCTTTTAATGTTCATGAAAGCGAAGCTGCACACTCACTTGCATCCTATTAAGTTAATGGGCGGGTGAGAAATTCAAGAGAGCTCCGTTGGTAGAGACCTTTGAGTTGAAAGACCCGGGTTCGAATCCCGTCTATAAAGTGAGAAACTTTTTTCAGTGAAATTGCGAGTTGGCCGGGCTCATACGGAGAGTGGAGGGCTTTCTTCTTCGGGTTTTGCGTCCCTCAAAACAAACCGGTCTCGCGAACTCTTCCTCAGGTGGCTTAACTCGGTTTCAGTTGAGGAGCCCTCAAAGAACCCAAGTTTGTCGACACTAAACGACGTAGTCGGTACCGACTGAGGGCTCCGCATCATTCATCAAGCTCCTGTCTGGTTTCTGATCAGAACAAACCCCCTGAAACAGCAGTCGGGTCAGCGAAAAAAGGAGAATGACCTGCTGACCTTCGTTGGTCAAGTAGTGCGATGCCAAACATGCGATTTTCAGAAGCTTCTTTTTCGGAAGGAAACGAAATATTTGCGGGTGAATCTTGTTTTGGGGGTTTTAAGGGGTTTCATTGCGACATTCTCGCATTTTCTTCTAAAAATGAGGACGAACAGCTTTTAATCTCGCCTGAATTTGATTGATTCGTTTCTCCGAAGGGAACTCGGGATCGACCAGATTGTCGATTAAGTGCCCCACCACCGAAATAAGTCTCCGTCAGCTGAACTATGTCAGTCACTCCTCTCGATCGAATGAGCGGGGTCAATCGGTCGAAATACGGCTGCAACTTGATGCCACGAATGCTTTAAAAACTGAATCCAGCATTTGAATCCTCCAGAAATTTTGTTCGCAGTTTTAGGCAACGTGTTTTTTTGGGGAGTGGGGGGGATCATCATTTGAAAAACAAAATGGGGGTTTTCCCTCGGTACGCAACAGCATCACAGAAACTTCGCTGATTTGTTTCCTCGCGAAGAGGCGTCCGAATGACGGTCATCTTGTCGGGATTGAGCACCGATCAGTTGCGAGTCCGAACAGTTTTTGGATCGGATTACTTCCGTAAATAGCAGTTACGTAAAATTACCTTTTAGTCTTAAAATTCTTGTGAGCAATCCCGCTGGTTCTTCTCCTTCCTTTCCTGTTCATGTTTAATCCACTGCTTTATTCACAAGAAACGGCTTTTTTTTTCACGTAATCGCGGTCCAAGGAAAACATCTTTGTGTTCTTAAGAACTTCCCCAAAGTGCTTCACGCATGGAAAGAACTCCCCCCCCCCCAACACACACACACACAAATTCCCTAAAATTGTACACTTCGCAGATAAAAGCGTATTCTGTCATTAACGGGTAAGGCCGTTTCCTTGGCAACGAAGTCCTTTCAAGGTAAACCGCACGTAAACGACAGCTTCACGTGTGTCGGGCGTTTCATTGAATGGAGTTTTACAACGGAATAAGCGGAGAAGAAAGGGAGGAAGTCGCCTTCAACCTTAAAGAGGTGCTTCAGGACGTGTGGGAGATCAGATGGCGAACTTCGACGTAAATCCCTTCATGGCTTGATTTTTGGTGAAATTCTTTACGGCAATATTTTAATGAAGGAGAAGGGGGAGAGGATACGGCCTGTTAAGCACTTTGAATTATTTTGTCTCAAAGTGCTTTTTAATGGACTTCGCGTAAACACGTCGTCCACCGCCACAAAAGGAGTTTGATGAGCTCCTTTGGTCGTGAATATGAACATGCGCAGTCCAGTGACTGCGCATGTGCGAGAAGTTCTTTCGTAAAACGAACTGCAAAAGACGCGACGGTTTCTCCGCACCGTACGAGACAAGTCTCGCTTTCTGTTAAAGCCTTTATAAAGGATCTTCACGGAATTCGAACCCAGAATTTTTTAGCTGAAAAGGTCTGGCCGGGTTGCATTTCCAAGCCGAGTCAGAGCGGCAACGCGAATTCATTCTTTGCGGTCCTTCCGACTGCACGAGGGAAGGGAAGGGGCTTTCCCTTGTGTCCGTGCATGCGATCAACCGAGGGACGGCAAACACTTCAAAGGAAAAGCGTTTTTTTTTGTCTTTATAATAAGAACAATCCACGCTCGACCCGCCCAAAAGGGTTTCGTGACCACAGTTTCAGGATAAGTTGGTTAATCTTTGGGAATTTGCACGCACACTTTCTGACCGGTTTGTCTATTTCCGTAAAGTACAGTGGCAAAACTCTTTGGAGTTCCGTATCAGATAATCCGCTTTCCGTTGACCTGGTCGAGATTCTTCGCGTTCTAGACGGGAATCGTGTTTCATCGAAACCAGCTGAGGCCCATTTTAATCTCTAAGCTAAAGTAGGAAAGAAAGAAAAGTGGAGTGTTTACGAAGATGAAAAAGGATTATAATCCATCTCTTAATCCCCCGAGACTTCAAATCTTCTCCCTTCTCCCAGCAGCCATCGTTAAAGTCGACACACCGGAAATGGCATTCGTTAACAGATGCGCAATCACAAAACGATCGGTGCTTGCGACCCAAGCACAGAACGACTTTTTCAACGCGCATTCTTGTAAATAAAAGAGTCGCGATACAAGAATGCGGCTGTTCAAGCCAAACCCGTCATCATTCTGGAACCCTTTCTTTAAGAATTAATTCTCCACTTATTTCATATGTTGCTAAGAATTTCTTTTCCTTCCGTATTTTGGTTTGTTCTTATCGATCTCCCCCCCCCCCCCCCATTACAGCGGTATCTTCATGTATGTTGCATCACCGAAATCGCTGTCACCGCCACTGCATTTCTTCTCATCGTATCAAAATACGGCCGACATCCGCACCCAATTCAAACATCGAACCACCTCTCACACGCGTCGTACATTCCACGTACCACTGCTCTTCAGAACAATCCCCCCCCCACTATTTTCTGAATGCCAAATTCAGAATTCATTATATTTACGTCCAGCAATTCATTAAGCATGTTAGTGACCAATTCTTTTTTTTTTTTAAGTAAATTATACAATTACACAAGAGAATTATTATTCATCAACTATCTGTAATCCGAATATTTTCATAATTTTACTACTTCCACATGGAAAAAATGACTTCTGCACTGATTCGATTTATTCTGCACTCGTTAATATAAGTCGAAACTAATCTACAAAGTGATCCTTCCCATGATGCATAGCAACACACATGCCCAAGAGGAAGTACTTTCCATCGAGGATACCGAGACAATCAGTTCAATAGAAAACATCCTCCTTAACCCAATAATTCATTACAGAGCAGTGGAACATTACTGGAGCTTCGTTTTGTCGTTTGTTCTTCCCAAGAGACGGCGCTCAAGTCGTGATTCAATACTCTAATGAATTATTGGGTAAACGAGGATATTTTCTATTGTACTGATTGACTCAGGATGCCTCGACACCTTACATCGTAAATTTATTGATTGCATATAAATAAAGAAAGCAAAATACGAAGACTCAAAATTATAAAAATAGTTGAAATTAAAGAAACTCCGCCCTGCATTACGCACGGGATTAGAAATTTATCAAAAGTTAAATGTCTGCACGATCAATAACATGAACGGTTTCAGACATAGAAATCTAAAGTATTATTTGAAAGAAAGTAAAAACGAATACTACAGAAAGGAATGCCAAGGAAAACCCAGCAAACCCTTTCTACATTTAAAGAAATCAACGAGAATGGCGTAAATGCAGATTAGCTGAAGAACTCGATAATAACGACTTTCGTTGCATAGAATGAACACATTCCAAGGAAGGTTGGACTCATTTGCACTCCCAAAAGAAATTACAACTCCATACAGTGGCACACTTAGGATTTAAAACTTTTGACGATGCAGGTTTTAATTATCATGAATTTCAAATAATTATTTTCTTCACTCGCACTTATAAAACGCGTGTGCCAGAGGCAGTGTTGATAGTTCGGCAGTAGCCGCATCCTCTTCCAGGCAGCACTATACACGCGCGTCTGAAAGCAGCGACTTAATGACATCTCATTGGCGCTTGTTGGGCCGGGAGGGGGCAGTTTGTCGCCAGAGTCAATGGTGATCAGCGGTTATACCCAGTGGTGAGCTATAAGGGGCTCGCGCGAGCCCTTTGTTAAATTTTTCTCAAATTTGCGAGCCCCCTTGTTCTTCTTGTTTAATAATCTTGTAGAACTAGAAAATACCACCGTGGAATGTATACCTGTTGCCATAATTGCTACTTTAACTTCATATGGATTTTCTGATAACCATATAAAAAATCATTTCATTGCATTTTGTTCTGATGGAGCTAGTGTAATGTTAGGAAACAAATCAGGTGTTGCAATCAAACGTCTACAAAGATTTCCCGAAGTTGTGATTTGGCATTGCAGTCATAATAAAACAGGATTACAAAAACGCAATCTCGCCTCGTTACATCAAAAATGTTACAGATAAGCTAGCCAAATTAATGAACAAACATAACGTAAGAGTAGCCTTCCTTCCTCTGGGAAAAAAATCTCAAGATTCCTACATCCACCAAAACCATCTCGTTCTCCTTTTAAAAAAAAACCAGGAGTCTACAAAATCCATTACTCTTGCGGGATTTGCTACGTAGGACAGACAGGAAGATCAGGAGAAATACGCATGGCTGAACACCAAAAAGACGTACAATACAAAAGAGAACAAAAAACGGGTCTTGCTTTCCATACCACTTCCACTGGACACGATGTACTCTGGCATAAAACGACGATGTCATACATAAAAACACAACAGTTATATAAGAAAATTTAAGGAAGCTGCTAATATGCCGAAAAACCCAACCCAATGCAATAAAAATCAAGGTTTAATTCTCCATGAAGTGTGGTCAGCTCTAATAAAAAAATCTACCTCAATCTGAGCTCCGACTGTATGAACGAGAACACGTGACATCGTCCAGTATTGTTCAGCGTGAATAACGTTTTATATATCTGCATTCTGTTATTTGAGTTTATGAATAGCCAGACGGTTATGATTTGTATTTATTAATTCTCTTGTTTCAACTTTAAGTTATACTATTTACCCCCTGAAGATGTTAATCCTACGATTTACGAAACTTGTCGGGAACTATTATTTCAGTGCTTTATATAACTGAATAATAAAATATGTGACGTAATCACCGAAATATGTCTTTTGATTGCGGTCATCGTTTAGTTAGACGATTCGATAAAAAAAACATTAAAGAAATAAACCATTTTCAAATATTTATGAATAAATTATATGCTTTTTAACATCAATCACCAAATAATCAACGATTATTAAATACGATTGCAAAAGACCTTGGTATCGAAATTTTAAAGATCGTCCGTGTGTTTGGACCACGATGGGCAACTTGCAGTTTACGAACGGCTCTTGCTGTGTGGAGAAATTACCCAGCTTGATGCAAGCATTTTGCATCGAACGATAAATATAAGGGTTTTTTAAACTGACTTCTCAATTTGGAATTTTTAAAAGATCTGGCATTAATGATTGATATCCTACAGGAATTATCATATCTGCCAGAAGCTCTACAAAGTCGCAATATAATTATTATGAGGGTTACGTTAGGCCTTTTTTTTTTTTTTTTTTTTTTTTTTGCTGGACGATGCGAGCCCTTTGTTAAAATTTCCATAGCTCACCACTGGTTATACCTGTTTGAGGTTGTGTTCTTATGCATTCAAAGTTTCAGTGCAATCGTGCCGATTTGTTTACCTCTTAAATTTGACTTCATTATGAACAACTGATCATGAAGCGTTCCCTGAATAGTGATCGAAATGAAGAAGATCCCAGTGCTCCTTCAACCAGTGGTGGGAAAGAAACTACTCGGAGTGTGAAACCAAGAAGATATGATGAAAACTATTTCCCACTAGGATTTACGAAAACTGTAATCTACGAAAAATGTTAAAAAAAAAAATTTACGAAAATTGTAAATTTTTAATTACCAATGACGATGAAAATGCTGTTTCACAAAAGGTATGTAGATGCGAAAGGAATTAACATATTTAAGGCTGCGTTTGCTAATGAAGGACATTCTTTTTGTCGTCGAATCCAAAATTCGGATAAATCACTGAGAAATTCTGATTCGATGGTTTAATCTGCTCTCCTATCAATTACTTCTTCTTGGGATGACCGTGGAAGATTGCTAAATTGTAGAGAAGAAGCAAAGGGTGTTCTCATCCAATCATATTCTTTATCTTCATTCAAATTAGGAAAATATTTTTCGGAAAAAAAAACATAGAATTTGTGAGGTGGTTAATTATTATCCTTTTATTTTCTGTTGATAGTAAAATATTATTTTCTTTAACGTATTTATGAAGAGAAGTAAACATTTCCGTTTTATTATTATCATTAAATCTTTTTATCACGCAGAAAGTTTACTTTGAAATGCTTGCAATTTAATGTTTAGTGTTAATATATTGGTGCTTTTTCCTTGCAGAGAAAGATTCAATTCATTAACTTTTTCGAAAAAATCCGACAGATAAGAAATGAATCACAACCAATTTTGATCACAAAAGTGAGATGCTAACATGGGATTCTTATCACGAAGAAAAATTCGTAGTTCTTTCAATATTAAAACTCGTTTTAGAACTTTTCCGCGGGACAACCACCTCACTTCTGTGTGATATAAAAGAGTGTCGTAATTGGAATAAAATACGAAATACCTCTTGGCATAAAATACGAAACAGTCTTGTATTAGTAGCATTACTTTTTATATAATTAACTACAGTAGAAACTTCTGATAACATTTTACTCAGCAATTCTTCCATTTGTGGAAATACAAAGTTTTCTCTACGGATAAGGCAATGAACATGTCTTGCATTCGGATAAACTTTTACTTTTGCTACAAAACCTGAAATTCTCCCCGTCATAGCTGCGGCACCATCAGTACAAATCCCGATGCACTTTTGCCAATCAAGTTCATATTCTTTAAAAAAATTATTCACTTTTTCAAATATATCTTTTCCTTTGGTTGTACCGGAAAGATTTCTGCGAAACAGTAGATCTTCATCAATTTGAAAATTAAGGAGGTATCTAACAAAAACCATTAAATTAGCGTCCTTTGTATTATCCGTAGATTCATCAAGCTGAATGGCAAATGCATTACTTTGTTTGATTCGTGAAATTAATATAGATACGATATTATCGGCAATGCAATCTATTCTTCTTTTAATTGTGTTATTAGACACCGGAATTTTTTTTTAAAGGTTCTGATATTTCGGAACCATATAGATGGTTTCGCAAATTTTTATTGCTGCTGGTAAGACGAGGTCTTCAATTGTATGAGGTTTCTTTGTTTTTGCAATTAACAAAGCAATTTCGAAAGATACTTTTACTAATTTGTCATTCAGTTTAGCATGCTTTGAAAAACATTTAGTCTGTCGTTTTACCTCTTCAGCCTTTCTTTGAAAAACTCAATTGTCTTACTCTTATATTCCCCATGAACAGTATCTAAACGGCGACAAAGTTTTCCGGGTCGCATGCAGTCATTTGATAACTGTTTACAGCAGATTACACACACAGGTTTGTTTGGATTATTATATGATGGTACAAACCCATATTTCAAATAAGAAGGATCGTATTTTCGAATTTTTTCATGCGACATTTTTTGCATCTTACCGTTTGATGCTGAAGACGACGCGGACTGGTCTGGTAAAATATGAAATACTGTCCTTTTTTTTAAAGTCTGTTTCTGCTTCTTCTGATTGTTTGCTGGATTTTTTTTTTTTTTGTTTTATCAGCCACTTATTCATCTCAGGGTTAAATTTTTAACGTAGAATAGATCAAATCATAATATCACCACTTACCGATACTGGCACACCACAGATTAACAACATGAAATGAGTGAATATTACCTGAATAAGGGAATCCTCGGACCAGGAACATTTTTCTCTTTTCTCCCTTTACAGTAATTAAGCCTAACGCGAAACAGACAGCAAAGGCAGGCTATTAAAACGTGCATATGATTGGTGCGGTATTAACAAAAGATCGCGCGACCGAAAGATAAAAGCATAGCTGACAATTGAGTTGAAATGCTAACTCTCTTCAACCGAATTCCATATGTGAAACTGCCATAACATTCATTATATTATATATATATATTATATATATGAATTTTATTGCTGCCTTGGGAAATCGAACTCACACACATCTAATTAATAACAATAGTTTTTAGTTAGATACTGTGTTTGCCCATGCAACATATGGTTTTGTTTCAGTCTATACAGCATAGTTTCTGTATGAGGGGACATGTGATTCATTAATTAGTGTGTTTTTATTCCACTTGTCTCTAATTGCACTATTTGATGAGAAATATATTACACAGACTGCTTACACCTTATTCACTGGCATAATAAAAGTACTTGTTTTTATTGCCTCTGCGGGAGGGCGTATTGTTTACCACTGCAAGCGAGTTACTATCTCCCCACATGAACTTGTTTAAGCTTTTTTCATGTGTGAAGTATATGCGAAACTTCTATTGGTAACAGAAAACCAGCTCGGATGACAGTGATAATATAAAACGAGTTTTGATATGTATATCAAGTCAATATCAACAGTCCCTGATTCCAAGCGCGTGATGAAAGGGACAAGAAGATTTGGAGCTTCCCCGGAGAGCATTCGAAGTAAATACAATTAACCACTGCTTCGAAATGAAACTTATATGAATAAGCATACATTTACTAATATTCATAAAGCGCTGAAATACGCAGGAAGCAAAGTTTGTGAACCAACACCAATGTGTGAATTTTTCCATTAAAATATAAAAAATAACAAAAAAATAATAATAAAAGCTAAATACGTTTCTTTTAAGATAAGAAAAATCTACTTAGTCTTAAAACATTTTAAATTTGTCTTCATTATTTCACGGCCCCCCCTCAGCAAAACCTACTGCCCCCAACGGGGGCGCGGCCCACAGTTTGGGAAGCGCTGCACACGACCTATGACTGAGCATCTGCGGTGATCTCCTCTGGCCCGGTTCGCCCGAGCACTGCTTCGTTCACAGCAGCCGTGATTCCCGGGAGCTATAGGGTATTCCCACCTTATGCGACCGCTAATTCATAAGTAGCATAGAAGTAGAAGACACCACACAACATAAATAAAAAACTGAATTTTAATTACGAAAAGATTTTCGGAAAATTTTTCTATTGTTTTTTTTTTTTGGAGGGACCCGGACCTCCTGGGTCGCCAGTGACTCCAATATCTTTTCCCCACTCGTAAAAAACGAAATCAAATTCTCACTAGTCTAAAAACAACCAAAACTTCAGGATGAGATTATATCGACACCAGCATTGGCAAGGAATGCGAAAAGTACATTACGGAACAACTGACGTTCATTTTTAACTTATCACTGATGACGGACACGTTTCCATCGGATTTTAAGAACGCTGTATCGCATTATAAACAGGAAACGAAAATGACAAATTATGGACGAATCTCTCGTCGATCAGTTTTTGGAAATTGTTAGAAAAACTAACAAAGAATATGAACGTGCTTTGTTGAGCTCTCAGTTTATTCCTTGTTAGATGAAGATAAACTAACATTAGCAATATTTCTAGATTTACACAAAGCTTTTGACTCTGTATCACATGAAATTTTAATAGAAAAAAATTAGAAGTCATAAGAAAACGAGGTACTGCCCTAAACTGGTTCCAAAATTACTTAAATGCCGGATCACAAATTGTAAAAATAAACAACAGCAGCTCCAAAACAGTAGACTGTGATGTACCACAAGGATCTGTCTTAGGAACTTCTGCAATCTTAAACTAAACAGTAAAATAAATACTTTTGCAGATGATACAGTACTAATTTTCTCTACAGACACAGCCGAACAAACGAAAATCATCGTGAATGCTGATCTTTGAGAAGTAACAAACTGATTCTAGTCAAATAAACTCAGTCTGAATGTCTCAAAGACTAAATATGTAAATTTTGACTTGCGAAATACAAAATGAACTTCACTGCACAATTAATTTCGGATGATTGGAATTGCAGGACAAATTCACATTGCAATTGGATGGAAACAGAAAAAGTCTGTGTAATAACTTGCTTGGGATTAAAAATTGATAGTAATTTAAGCTGGAACCGCATATCACCGATGTCGTAAAGAAAGTAAGGATTATGTTAAACAGACTTTACCACCTAAAAAGATTCTTAAATTTAAATGTGCTAAAAGTATTATATTCTGCGTGGATTGAAAGCACACTACAACGTGGTATATTAAGTTGAGGAGGAATTTATCGCACTACACTGAAACCAGATATAAACCAGCAATACTGTAAAAATATTTACGTAGCTCCAAAAAGTCTAAATATTTTTACATAAATTTTACCAAGGTCAAGCCCAGTAAGGATTGTAACTTGTACATCGATGTTTGTTTAAATGTAAATAATCCCAATGGGAATTGTATATGCTCTCTGCCAAATAAGGGAATATTCTAGAAGGTGTAGAATTAAGGCAAATACCTGCCGCTAGTAAACAGTATATTTTTAGCTCTTTGTAAAGACGTCAAATTTTGTGTGTTCTACATGGAAACGCTCAAGGTGGACCGACTAGTCTGAGAAAAGGATCAAGGGATTTCATCGAAATGTTCGGGGGTCACATATCTCCGTGCAAGTATTCGCAAGTGACCGAATAAAAAGGCGTTGGCAAAAAGATTGCATCATCGGTTCCAGAAATTTTCATCAGTGCTCCAGAGGTCGTCAGTCAGTCGTCGGCAGTTATCCGTCACATGCACGTCATTGGGAAGGAGACTTCAGGAGAAAAGCCAGTGATCTAAAGCAATGCAGATATTTGATGACGAATTGACGAGTCTTCGCCAGAAGCTGTCAACCAGAGGGAAGAAATTGCTCCGTTAGTCCAACGCGCATGCAAGCATTCCACAAGCCGATAATCTTCGTCTGAAGTGCGGCGAGTACAGCGTCCCAGAAGCGTCAATGAATCTATTGCAGGCGTAAAGAGGGAGAGAAAACCGTGACACGGAAGAAAAAGGGAACAGAAGTTCAGTTCGAAGCCAAGTGCACAGTGGGTAGCAGCTATAAAGTGAGTTGACTCCTTTGTTAATTTCCTTGAGCTTTTAAGAGAACACTTATTAATGGACTGTGAGTAGAGGCTGATCTGAATAGGCATATCTAACAGTTAAAGATTATAAAGTAATTACTTGTCAGGAATTTGTAGGTTGAGATAAGTCATAGTGTAACTGTTTGCGGAATTGGTGAAACTTGCCTATAGAATATTCCCAGCATAGAAAGGAAGGAGCAATTGTGTGCAAAAGATATTGTCTGCGTGTGTTCGATGAACACAAGTTAACAATTAAGTAATAAGCACCATTGCTCACTATAAACGAGCTATGCGATATTAAGAAAATTAGTCAAATATGTGATATGATTTGTGTGAGAAAATGCAGGAACTTAACCACTCTATTTATGCAGATTTGAATTGAGATGTTTTTTTTTTTCTATTACTCAAAATGCAGTGGAAATTTGTGTTGTGTGAATTAAATTATTGTTTAAATATTAAACGAGTGTCGCCTGATTCTTGATTATTTGATGCACTGTTCCGAAAAAATATTAGAGCCTATTGGCGGGAACCCAAGAGAAAGAATAGTAAAGAATAGATCGTAGACCACGACTGCAGATACTAGTTAAATTAGAGATATTCTGAGGGTAAATAGAAAACTACTGGACGCATGTTACACTTCTTGTTAATAGAAAACGAACAACAGTGGCGCAGCTTTTAAAGAAATACATTTTCTGGCGTTCGAAGAATAAGAAGGGAAGTGCGGAAGGCAGTTTAGCGTAAAGAGATATTAAAGATATACCAAAGAGTGATAAGGAAGAATAGCTAGAAGTACATAACAAAAGCTGTATATAAATATATACAGAGATATAAAGAGATAAGATAGAGACAAAGAAAATAAATAGGATAAAGAGAATAATAAAGTATAAATATAAAAAATAAAATAAATACCCCCCCCCCCGTTTACAATGACGCAGTTCCGACAGGATTAAACCCTCCGTTATGACAATACACAAACACTATTTAGCGCCAAAAATATTCAGTCCCCTTTTCGAAGAGAAAACAACCAAAGAAATACAAACCGCTAATCGAAGAATGTATTTTTCTACAGAAACAGTGGGGATGCGTGTTCAAAATAATTGCTTAAATTATTAGAGTGAGGTAATTCGTATTCAAAAGATCCCTCGTGTGCAAAATGTAAATTTTGAATGCTATTCAATTACGTCTTATTTTGTTCCAAATAATTAATGCCAATATTTTTGTGCATCTTTTCTGTGCGTGTAATGATGCGATGCGTAACTGCTGGTTAATTTGAATATCGTGACGAACTGTTGCTCTCGGGTTAGACACGCTTATGTAACGTTGTGCGCCGTGATATGGAATTTAGAAAAGATGTCACGTCGTTCATAGAAAGGCACTACAGAGGCTCCCATCTCCGTAGCGTGGAGTCGGGAGCCTCCGTAGTGTCCTCGCGAAATAGCATACTCGGTGACCAGGAAAATAAATCCACAAAGAGCGGATCAAGTAGCGGTGAAAGCAAGCGAAATTGATGAGCGAAGTTATTTCGAATGATCAGCGAAACATTTCGGAGAAATTTCCAACGAACTGTTCGAAACCAAATGCGTTATTAGTAGTTGCGGGGGGGTCCGTAGGTCACGAAGGGGCTGAAGATGTAAATAACTTTTTTTCGCTTTGTTTTTCTAAGGAACGTTTGGGAAAAGCATCCCCCGGCAAAATTCACAACCCAACAACGCTACGGTCACAACGGACGCTAAATTTTTGGCGAGATCTGCAATTAATTGGACATCACGTTCTTCAGATCTGACGACTTCTTCCTGTGGGGTTGCTTAAAGGGAAAGATGAACAAGCCTCAGACAATCCAGCAGCTGAGGGAGAACATTCGTGTGGAGGCCAGAAACATTAACAGCTGTCGTGGAAAGGACCCTTTTTCTTTGTGATGCCGAAAATGGAGGCATTCACGTGATGTGGTTTCGTAACTAATAAAAAAAATCTCCAAGTTGTGGATTTCATCATAAAAAAATAATGAATAAACAAAAAAGTTATTCGATGTTTAAAATCACGAAGGAATTCTTCCTGTGCAGCGAGATGGTCGTTCTTTTTAAGTACCTTCTCAGCGTTCGTGTTTCTTTTTAAACTCGCATAAATGAAAATACGAAGAAATAACTGAAAAGTAAGAATGCAAAGAAAGGTGCAGTACGCGATTAAAAGTAAATTCGCCAAAAGAAAAGCACGCGCTTGAGTGCTGCGGTCAACGGATGTTTCGAAGAATTTATCGGAATAAAAATTCCCACCCCCGTTCGTCGAACCCGAGCTTCCGCCGCCGACCGATGACTTTTGAACTTCGTGCAACGAGAAGCACTTTGCAAAAGGGGGGAAAGTTTTCTCGGCGAAGCGATTCGACTTTAAACGCATTAAACAGCGGAAAGTTTCTCGTTGGGCTCGTCAAGTTGATTAAAGCGCCGAAATCTTCGTTCTCGCTTTCCTTTCCCGTTCTGCATTTTTAGGTTTCACTGCACCCGCGCAGAGCGATGCCTGCATGCGCACTCATCCCCCCCCCCCTCCCCCGCATTTAAGGCGATTCATTTGGGGCAGAATTCGGTGAAAACGTTTAACTAAAATATACGTTAAAAATTGAGGAAGTTTCTCGTGTCTTTAAAGTTTAAACTTAATTTAAAATCTAAAATTAATTTTATTAAAAAATCGAATTCTTTTTTCCGATTGTTTTACTTCTAAAAATTCAAACGCGGGAAAAATCTCACGTGCGCGCAAATTACGGGTAATTAGTCTTCGCCGAAGTCGTTTTTACACCAAACGGCGACACGCCAATAATACTCGATCAAACTGTTACGTGGAATAAAAGAAAGAAAAATCCACTTTCATCGGAGCGATTTGGAAGACCTTTGCGGCTGCGCGCCATTTTATTGTAAAATTAATACCAAAAGAGTTCACTGGGAGGCGCTGGCGTAAATTATGAACCAATTTAAAGCCGTCCTGAAACGTCGCCTGACTTATCAAAAGGGCAATAAATCTCTCTTTCTCTCCCCCCCCCCCCCGTGTGTGTTCGATCCGTCGCTGTTGCCACTGGTAACTAAATATAATTGTTTGTATAAGATGGGTCATCACATGACACGCAAGCGGCTGTTTACAGATCGGGGAATGCAACAAGAATATCGAACGTCCTTGTGGGGGAGATACGAGCAGCATTCCAGAAGCCAATTCAGACACTGCGATTATCAGCGAGAAGATTTATTATTCGGTGCTTCAAAATGAGACGGCGAACGAGCAAGAATGAAGTACTTCAAATCGGATTTCACCGTCAGTCACTTTCCTACATTTATTACTCTTTTTTTTATTTATTTATTTCCTCGTTAATTTATTGGGAACGACTTCCTGAAGCCGTGCAATAAAATTACAGTCGATGCTCTTATGGGGAAAATAATAAAAAATGAGCGACATTTATAAATTAAATTAATTCCATAAATACTGAAATGGGCACCAGGGGGACTTTAAGCCCGAGAATCATTCAAACAAAAAATTAAACCTGCGATTGTACGTGTAATCGGAGAAACAAATGCAATTAATAGCAGGGGGACTTGTTAGTCGCCGACGATTTAGCACAACTCAACTTCTCATATGATTAGTCGAAAAAAAAAAAAAAAAATTACAATACGGCCGAGAATTTCGTACAGAAGGGGTGTCGTTATGAACACGTGAATACCGAAAGTGTGTTTGCCCTAACACGGGACTCGCAGCCACACCGCTTTGGTGTTAGCGAACAGAAGAATCTCGTGTGTGTTCGCGCTCTTGGCAAATAACTCGAATCCTTGCAGAAAGTGATTCGAGTGCATTCGAAGCGCGTTTAAAAAAAGTCCTACTGAAACGATTTCAGCACCAAATGGTCGTTTTCTCTCTCGCATCATCATCACCCCGTGATTCGATGTGCCAAATGGTTTTGCAAATCGGCTTTGCGGGGTGTGTTTGTCGTTTCTACCTTGAATGTCGTCTGGCGCAAGACGGAAATAATAAATTGAAAAACACAAAAGCGAGTTGGTATCTGCGCGACCGGGAAAGAAAAAAAAACATTTCAAAAGCAGCGATGGAAATGGCCCAAACGCGTTGCACAGCAGTCCATCATTCCTGCCAACGGTTCTTTTGGTGTCGTTCGAATCCATTTCATATCTTTTTGCGTCATTTTGGTTGGAAAGCCCCGAGTTCGAATCCCGTCTAGAAAACGCAAAAGAATCTTCATTTGGGCTTCGACCGAAAGCGAGGTAAACGGTCTCGATCTCTTTTGGCGATATCACCAAACAATCCATCCCCAGATTGGAAAATCCGATTTGAACCAAAATTCAGATCGCCCGTTCAATTTTCGGGAAGATACCAAAATTAATTGAAGTTCCATTCTCAAAGACCAAAGCGGTTCGGATTGACCAATCGAATTCAGATTTTTTTTAAAATCACTTCCACGATTTCCTCCATTCCTAATCACTCAGTTATCGAGTCTGCGAGAAATCAATACGTCCAGCGACGAACGAATTCAATGGAATATGAATGCCAATTGTTGTCATCCAGGATTCAGATGAATTGCCGAAATCGCGTTGATCAGTCAGGGAAGACAAATTTCTTGGTCGACAAGATCACTTACGTCGTCTTTCTTGGGACTTTCCGTGGGGAAAAGTTATTACCTCTGAGAAACGCGATTCGTTGCTGAACTTGGAGACCGAATCATTCAGAAAACCCTCTGCACATGCCGAACACACCTCTTATTGTGACCCGCGATGAAGGTTATGATGAGCAGCAGTGATGGCGCCTTCCTCGTTTACCCGCAAATGGAAAAAGTGGTTTTGTTTTTAAAAAGAAAGCTTGTTCAAGCTTGAATGACGTCGGAAGCGAGTGTAATAAAGCAGTCCAGAAGACGGGGGATGAAGAACGGAATAACCAGTCAACTTCGCCATCCATCAACGTGAAGCTGTCGATCGCTTTATGGCTTGTTCCGCCATCCATCTTCGTTCGTCATTTGAAGTATCCGCCCGTAACCATTTTCCATCGCCATCTTCAGCGGATAAAGTAGTTCGCGACCGGGAAATTTTAAGTCATTCGTTATTGACTTTCAATGTCATACTAATGTCGGCAGAACGGGTCAAGCGCATTTCGTGTGTAGCGCCCCCTATCGTCCAGTTTTAAGCATCCGATTACTCCTAACTCGACTGCAAAATCCTTGCGCCGAGTTCCGTCTCTGCCCAATCCTCGTCCGTTTCTTTAACGTGTTCTGCTCTCACAAGCAGTTAAAACAGATCACCGCATTTACGTAGCGCAGTTTTTGAATCGAAGCTCGATTCCAAAGTGACCACCTGCTCGGTTTTCGTTTTCATTTGCTGTCTTATTACAGCGGAGCACTTTGCTGTTCTCGGCGTTATTAAGCTTCATCTCGGATTTAAATGTGCTCCGCGAGTCGAAACGAAGCTCTCCCTCGACTTACTTATAAAAGCAACGTGCTCGGGAAACGGACCGATGGGATGCAACCCATCAACTAAATGGAATGAGCGCAACCGTTAATTTAATCCGGATCCCCGGCTCTTGCTGCAGACTTTAATGCTCAGCAAAGAAGCATTTACTGAAAGCGATTCCTCGGATTGCCAGAATGGAAGCCATTTTGAATTTCTAGAAGTGAGCGAATTTTACGCGACAAACAAAATGGTGGAGATTTCACACGAAAGAAAAAATAAATATTTCGTCGCAAGTAGATTACAACGAAGCTTTCTAAGCGACTTGATCAAGGAAAAAGATTTCTTCTTACTCTTTGATCGCTTGCCCACACACGACACTGTCCTGTTGTCTCGTGTGTGGCGTCAATAAATACAAATAAATAAATAATAAAATAAAACCGCCATAATGAGGAAACGAAGACGATTTCTTCGCTTGCGTTTTCGGTAATTTGAGTGAAATTTCCCTTTGAAATGCGAATGAATAACAAAACGGGAAATCGTAAAGAGCTCCGCCAAGCTGCGAATGTTTAGCTCGTCTTTTTCAGCAAAAACTTTTACGAAGACAACCGAAATGCATTGAAGTAAGTGGAGCAGTCATCCACTTCTTACTACACGCAGAGAGGGTTCCAAACTTCTGAGAACAACATCCCAACCCTTCTTGTAGTGAAATTTGTGTCTGAGTTAGTTTTCTTTAAAATATCACTTCTGTCATAAGTTCTTCCAGCATCGAGTAAGCACGCCTCTTATATTATATTAGCTGCATTCTAAATGTGTTGAAGGAAGCGATGGCCAAAATTAAGACGGGTTCTGTACGGAGCTGAGAAGTCAGTCGCCATAACACTTCGCTTCTTGGATGTTCCACTTTTTATTCGAACATTTAATCAAAAGATTGATTTTGCAGGTTTTTTCCAACTTAAAACATTCCGGATGTGGGAACACACTGCATCATTTTTCACACGCTGAGCGGACTAAGCACGTTCACACATCTTGAATACGTCAAACTTCCAGCAACTTCTTCATATCCCCCCCCCCAAAATAAGAATATATATATATATATATATATTCTTACGAATAAAGCAATATCAGGTTCTCTTGTAACCTCAGTGAAAACATTGCTTATTTTCTCCCCCTCCCCTTGAAATTCGTCGGCTTCCCTTTTTACAAACAGGAGGGGAAGGAAAGAGGACTTCGTCACGTTCGAATTTCGTGAATATCAGGAGATGGTATCAAACCTTTGACCGTTCTAACACACCGAACTGGTTGCCAAAACAATTCCATCACCAACACTGCCGTAAGGGGCGGGGGGAAGCCGCAGTTCAAGATTAAGTTACCTGTAGAGTGTGCCAACAAGTAAAAAAATGAAGAAAGGAAAGCTCGAGGATCCTTCCTTCGGGCGACGGACTAAATAAAGACGTATCGCTGGAGTCCTCTCAAAGTCCTTGCACACGCAGCACGTGCGAGTGCCCAACGTTAGTTCGGTGCGACAGGAGCTCGCCATCGGCTCTCCCCTAGCCGCCGTGACAATGGAGCAATTTATTACGTTTGTGTCGGTTGTCATGGCAACGTTCGTGAAAGAAAAATAGAACACCTCGTAGAAAAGCTCTCGCACGGCTCAGTCGAAGGGGTGGAGGGATTTTAGCATCGCTCGCGGTGAATTATTCATCCCCAGCTTCTTGGAGTTCCACAAACTCAAATGCGTTAAGTCAGAAGTGCCTCGATAGATCATTCGCGGTCTTTTATTGCCATCTTCCGACTCCATCTCATCCCCCCCCCCCATCTCCATTCCGTCGACGCAGTCTTTTGATAGTTCAAAATAGGAGTCCGTTTATCCACTCTGTTTTACCGCTCGTTTTGCTTCTTCTGGGAGGTTGGAATGCGATAATAAAAAGCTGTCCGTTTTGTCAAGAAGGGACTATTGAAGTTGGCCTCATTATTTATCGCTCCGTGACTGGAACCCACTTGTGTTAAGATCCAATTAATTCCCTCGTGTTTATCAGCAGCAGAGGCGCCCCGCTTCAATAACGGTGCACTCCGTTCTGTTGGCTGAACTTACTGAAAAGAAATGCAACACAACACAAGGGGGCGCAGTTTACTTCAGCAGATGAAGAGAAGAACTGTGCGCATCGAAGCCAGTTGTTGGAAGCGAGCTTTGCTGCTCCAACGTGTAAATGATTTTTAACGCCTCCAACAAGTGTTAATGCTCAGCCACGATGAAAAGGAAGCGAGCGATTGCTAACAAAACACTTCTTTTAAGGTCATTTTTATTCGAGTCAAAACGCCTGCGCACGAATTATTATCTCTCTGCGTTCATGCAATCACCAGCAGTACGTGTACCCCCCCCCCCACTGTTCTTTTCATCCCGGTTCTCTATTTCCGTACTTAGCGAGGAGGTCAAACTAAGTCTGCGCCACAAACACGATTGGCAAATGCTTCAACTGGTGGCTGCAGAGGGATCAATACGGCGCACGTGTTTAGTGCAGCGAATTACAGTTACATGGCTTTCCTTCCTGGCACCAAACGCTTAATCGGGTTGCTTGTTGATGCAATGATATTGCACAAATCGCTCTCGCAAGCCTCGTTCACATCCTGTGAGTGTCACCTCGTCTCATATCCTTATTTTGCGCTTCCTGCTCGCGACGGATTCGACTTCAATTTGATCGAAATTTCAATAAAAGCCATTCTCTTCTCGTTACGGTTTCTATGACGAGATTGCCTCGCATTAAAACGACGGCAAATTCAGCGTGGAGGTCAAGCAACAATTTCCACCATTTCTGATTTATTCCAGCGAATCGAAACTTTGCCCGATGCTAGCGCCATCACCGTCGAATGACGATGCGTGAATAACATTTTTCAACTGAAAACACGAACACCTTTTCCATAAGAGACGAACAAGAAATATTTGGAAAATGCCAATTATTTCTTTCGCCGTGAAGCATCGCACTTGCGCTTCAGTGTACCTAAAACGCAAGTGCGTGTATTTCCTAAAGTGTGACGCTCGCCGCCAGAGGGACTACTGTGTCCAAATAATCACTTCGATCGCGTAATTTGCAGCGAGTGTTATTCATGTTGAAATCCTTCATCTTCACAAACCCAAAATGTTTTGTTCCCTCGTGTGATTCTTATTTCTCCTTAAAACTACTTATATGACCGAGGCAAATAGTCGTCTACAATTTCAGTAGGATTATCTGTAAATTTTATGTCTAATTTGATCCGATTATTTATAATTTTGTTTTCGTACTATTCACATTTCGAAACTTTTTTCCTTCGGCTTGCTCTGTCAAGCTTATTTTCCATTTTCTGTGCTTCTTTATTTTTCGCTAAAAGAACAATGTCATTTACAATGTAAGTGATCGAGATTTTTTCCATCGAGCTAATACCATAGATTCCCCACGAGACATTCTTAAAGTTCCCTCTAATGTAGCAGAAAACAAATCTGAGTGATGCACGATCTTGCCTTACTCCTCTCCCGATACCAAGTTATTCTTTCCCCCGATGTTCTAGCTTTGAGATTTAAAATACTTAAACCCACGACTCATTCTGAAAGGGCATTTAGTGAAAAGAAAGAACGAAATAAAAATTAATTTGGGGCGGGATGAAAATAATGCCGAGAAGGGGAGCCTCTCACTGCAAACTAAAAGTTCGTAGTAACAAAACTGTTTGCACAGAAGGAAAATCGGCAGCGTGAAAGGAGAATCCAGGAAAATACATCCGAAATAATATTGCGTAAAGAAATAAGGATGATAATTTACGTGACAACATATCGTGCAACAGCGCCCACGTATCAGGGGCATCCTTACTACAATCGGATAAAAGCAAATATTACAGAAAAATAAGCTACAAAAATGTGAAGGTCAAAAAACGAGACTTGTGTGGATGAGCACTTTGTTTACACGAAACTCCCAACGATGCTTAAAAAATTAAACAAACATTAAATTAACCGAGCAGTTAAAGGAAAAAGTGACTTTCCTCAACTGAGGTGAGAGCAGTACTGGAATTACAGCCTCAAACAGCTGAAGTGTATTGCAAATCAAGTCTTGCCAGAGTCGTTCAAAGTTTTAGGTCAAGGATATCAACCCTGTTGCCATGTTAAAATGTGTCTGAATCTCCATCCCGGGATTCCTCGTACTTGCTAGCCTCGTGATTAGATGCGGGTACTCCTCACGAAGAACACCAAACTACATTAAGTACCACGAGGCCAGAACAATGCGGACTCGCAGGAATGTGCTATTTGAAAAAAATTCAAATCCGTCCTAAGAGTAGCTTCTCGTGATGATTTACAAAAAAGACTCGTTTCATTGTCCTGATTTCAATCAATCTTATGGGTTATCCTCTTTTGAGAATTTTTTTTCCTTAAACACCGCTTGTTTATTTTTTATTTATTTATTTTTTTTTTATATCATTAGGACTTTAGTAGAAGGCAGGGCGGTCCAAGTGTATGAATCACATTTTTCGCCTTCGAATTGTGACTGTTTATTTTTCTGCGCTTGTGCCTTTATTCTAGTTCAGTTTGGCTGGGGATGGCCTTAATACTCGGGCGAAAATTTGGTAACAAATATTCTTAACATACAAGTTTCCGTGGTTATTTTTTATGTAATCACTTCCACGATAAAGCAACGCATTCAACGCCGAAGGATTTCCGCCCAATAGCTTTTCAAGCTGGCTAGCAGCAGGTACAGACGATAAGAAGCAGTCTGCAAGCCCACTTCTTCGAGCGGGATCCCCTCCATAACACATTTGGACGGATGAGGTGACAGACGCTATTTGGTTAATCCTGCGCGATTTCTTATGTCGCTAAAAGAAGCCCCCGCGAAATATTAAGACGAAGCCAGCATAGGGAGGAGGATGCATTCCGTCTGCCATAATGATTACGCACGACACTCCAGGGAAATTCTATTTCTCGAGCAAATATTGCGTCCGTATGTCGTTCCGTGCAGACCATCGGCTCGAAAGGATCCGAGTTCAAATCTTGTTCAAGGCTGGATTAGTGACCCTTACCAGAGGCGTTTCGTTTCATCCTCTCAGACGAGGAATTTCGTTCTGCATAGCGAGAAATCCATCGGAAAAAGACTCATTTGAATCAAACTGGACGACGCTTCTGTGGCCGCAATGCAGATAACAACGAGGTAGCCTGAAGCGAGTATTCAAACACATTACGCAAACGAGTGACTTCGCTATCACACTCTACCGTGGAGCTTTCACTGTCATGTTGTGAATTCCGTTATTGCCGGATGGAGGGCAATCTTCGGTTAAAAAATAGAAGTCAATGTAAACAATGATTGGGAATGTCAGCTGAAAAACTGAAATCTTGAGTAAATATTGCAAAGATAACCGAATGTTTATTTTAAATCTTGGTGTGAAAAATACTGAACGTTTAAGATCCAAGCGAAGTTGATTTTCTGTCTGGAAATAAATAAAAAAAAAAATGTTCTGTTGATAAGAATCAAATCATTTTTCCCTTTTTAATGATTTCAGCCAATCAACCAGACACCAGGGTTAATTAGCATAGCAAAGTAATTACAAAAAGCTCACTGGCTAAGGTGGACTGAAAACTCACTTTTTCCTGCTTCAACACAAACATACACAAAAAGACGGTGAATGGGAGTACTTAAAAACAAGTGAAGATCGACCATCTTAGGTGCAACCAACTCCACGTCTGGCAGAGTACTTGTAGGCGCAAGAAAAAACTCAAATTGCATGCTTTAAATGAAAAATGCGATCATTTCATGATCGACGCCGACTAATAAAAGTTTTGTTCGGGGGGGGGGGGGGGGGAATTATTTCCAATTATGGCAGCAGCGAGTCTGGCTACGAGCCAGTAATTTTAATGGTGTTATAATTCGTGGGTTGTGGATCAGGTTTGGGAATTTCAGCACCGTGTGAAACTTGCAACCTCACTTTCGACTGAAGTCTGTATATTTCGTCGATCTCTTGTGTATTCCTCCTTACTTACAAATTTAACTGAAACTGAAAACATAATGTTTTGTTTATCATTATTTTGTATTATTTTTAATTCGCTTTAAGTGTATTGCTATTGTTTATTTATTTTTCGTTAAAATTGTCAAATCAGTAATTTTCTGATAAGTCCGGGTAAATAAATTAATTTGGATCAGTGGAAGTCAAACAGCGAGCAGAGTGAATACAATTATAAGCAAAGTGTAAAAACTCGATTGCAGCTTAAATATTCCAAAGCACATTGCATCGATTTTTACTTAGGTCAAGTCCCATGTGAATATTGTTAAAAAAAAAAAAAAAAAAAACTGTCTTGGTATAGTTTGTATTAGATGTTTTTGCAAATAACTCTTTTCAAGCTAACCGCATATTCTGCTTTAATAAGAATATGTTAGTGTTAAAAACAAAGGCAATGTTTTTGTCGCCGAAGCTGTAGATGGCGGCATTAGAAAGATTGTTATTGAAACTTGTATGTATGAGAAAGGCTTGCAGGATCTAAGTGTAAAGATGTAAGAAGTCAGTCTGAAAGAGTTCAAACAACTTTCCGATGGCCGGCAACTTACAATCAAAAGAAAGCGGAGGAGAACAAAAGGCGTGCCGAACTTGAAACTTAAGATGAAAGACTCATACCGATTCTTTGGGGGTTGCCAAACTTCATGCGAGGTCTCAGAGGAGGCCTAATAAAACGGGACTGAAGCAAACAGAAGGGGTCCAGGTTCTAGAATTGCTGTCAGAGAGGAGGCCGCCCGATCCAGAGTCGCCGTCAGAGAGACTGCCCGGATCCACGTTGCCTGAGAGAGGAGTTTCCCGCTTCCAGAAAGGAGCTTCTCGGTTCGAGACGTCGCTAGAGAAAGACTACTTCTAGGCCGCAGACAAGGTTTCAAATTGCTGAAAGGAAGAGTTCCAATTGCCGGAGAAAGGTTTCCAGGTCAGGTCAATGTCAGACATTCACCAGTGGGTTGCGTTTTTATTACAATTTGACGAATCAAACGACTTCACTGATATTGCTCAGTTAATGGTATTTATTCGCATGGAATTTCAAGATTATTCAAGTAAAGAAGAAATTTTGAAAATTATACCATTATTGGGAAGGACTAGGGGAGAAGACATTTTTTCGGCATTTGATGAATTTGTAAAACAACACAAACTTCCGCTTTTTAAACTTGTCTCTATTACTACTGATGGTGCTCCTGCAATGATAGGTAATAAATCGGGCTTCATTTCATTATGTAAAAACGATGACAAATATCCAGATTTCTTAACGTACCACTGTATTATTCACCAAAAAGTATTGTGTAGTAAAAGATTAAATACAAAAGATGTTTTGGATATTACATTTAAAATTGTAAATTCTGTTCGAGGAAAAGCCTTGCAACGGCAGTTATTTAAATTACAGGCAGATGATGATAGGGAACTTCTGTCGTACAATAATTTTCGCTGGCTCAGCAGAAGTCAATTTTTAGAAAGATTTCTTGTATTAATTAACGATATAAAATTTTTCTTGAAGAAAAAGGAGATATTTATCCACAATTGAGTGATAAAAGATGGTTGTTACACTTAGCATTTTTAGAAGATTTCTGTACGAAATTAAGCAATTGAAATTTAGAGTTACAAGGTAGAGATAAAAATTCAATTGACATGTTAAGTTCAATAAAAACTTTCCAACAATACTTACTTTTATTAAAGAAAAATATAAATGACTGCAAATTTAGACATCTCCCATATTTATTAAAATTTTTTTGAACAAAATCAAGAAATGCTTCGCTATGATTTAAAAGAATTTATTCGTGAAATAGAATTAGTTGAGGAAGAAATAAATTCAAGATTCAAAGATTTTAATAAAACTGAAACGATTGTATCTTTTATCAATAATCCATTTCAAGAAAACTTGAACATCACAGAAATTTCAAATAAAATTAGCGGACTGTTTGATATAAACCAAGCTGAAGTAGAACTTGAGATAATAAACATTCAGAATAGTTTACGTTTAAAATCAATAAACAATGAAGTCATTTGGAAGTCTGCACATGAAAAATTCCAATATTAACTGATATTGCGCGAAAAATTCTGTCGTGTTTCGGATCGACCGACTTGTCAGAATCCGCTTTTTCAAATATGACCGTCGTAAAAAATCAATTAAGAAACCAAATTACAAATGATCATTTGGATGATTGTCTGCGATTGGCCACTTCTTCATATCAACTTGACTATGAAAATATTGCGAGGTCCAAACAATGCCAAATTGCACATTAACTTTTTTTTTTTTTTTTTTTTTAAATCAACCAGCATTTCCTGTAACTTGCGAGTTTGTAATCAATCTGTTGTGCTTTCTAACTTTGGTTTTCCAAAATACAGAAATAAATATTTTATTCCAATATTTTTTTTTGTTGTATTAAAATAATTAAAAGTGATAAATAAATTTTTAAATACGCAAATAGTTTTTAGTTGTATTTTTTTTTTTTTAGTTGTTTATTTGTGCGTAATCAGATATCAGGTTGGGGGAACGTGATCCCTATAAGAGAGCAGATCGCCGAATAACTTTTTATAGAAAAGTAGCTCGCGTAGTAAAAAAAGGTTGAACACCACTGCTGTATACAGTTCGTCATGTGCTAGACGGGATTCAATCCCAGGGATTTCCAAATGAAAGACCTTTTTCAATTGTTCCAAAGTGTTTAATCTCTAGAACGTTTGTTCTAGAGATTAAACAAATTTCTCTTTCAGGTCTCCACCAAGCGATCTCGTACCGGTAATGGGAAAAACCCATGTTACCACCTAAACAGATTGAAATATCCGTGCTCAGAGAGGGGTTTGAACCCGCATTCCGTTGAACAGGGAGAGAATATGCCACACACTCGACAACGCCAGCGAAAAACAGGATAAAATGAGCAGAAATCTGCAAATATTTGTTTTTGTTATGGAGAGCGATGCTAAAAAACGCTTGCTTGAGATAACATCTTAGAGCACGACATGATATCTAATGCGAGTTCCAACTAATTCTGGTACTTCTTAATAGTATCGGAAAAAGTATTCACAGTGCATCAGAAAGTAGCGAACAAACTATCATTCTCGTATGCATGCAAGGAGAAATCACACACACTGCTACCATCTCGTTATGTCAGCCACACAAAAGACAGATTTCGGCGTCAGCAGCACTGCTGATAATGAAGCAGTCTAATCATTGAAATGTCGTCCTCTCAGTGCAGTAATGAGCAATTCATTCCTAATTAGGATTCTTAACCGAAACAGATGCTTCAACACAGAACGACTTCGTGATTCTTCCAATGTCGGTCTTTGGAGAGAAGATGACGCCACATATTTTCGTCTTTTGTAACTCATCTGCGACGAGAGAAAAGAACTTTCTAACAGTTTGGGTCAGAGGGTCGCTTGCGGGTGTGCAAGATTTCTTTTCTCCAAATTTCACAAACCGCAGTGCACATGCGCAGTTACTCCTAACTTGTATTCATTTGTCTCGGCCTTATGAGAAGCAAATGGTGCTTCCACTGAAGTCATTTTTCTCAAAGTTAAAAAAGGGAACTGACGACTTTCAAAAACGCTTCTTCTGGCAGAGAAGTGGGGGCTCCCTGAAAGTTACGTGCACATTAGAAACAGATACCGAACAATCTCCGCCAATCAAAAAATCAGTTCTTTCCCCCCGCCTGCATGGATTTAATTGGCGCAGGTTTGACAGACGCTTTATGGAGTTCAAAGTGATCGGACGAACGCTTCGTGGAGTGCCCAACATGGAGGATTCGCTATGCAGATAGTCAAATACAAGCTTATGCAAAATAAGTGATTTTGCACCAATGTCGTGGTGTCCGTGTGGCTTCAACGAAATCACAGTTGCTGAAACAGTCTTTTTTTGAGAAATTAAGTGTAGACGAAGAAATAATGTTAATAAGAAGCTAACAATAATAATAAAACTACAGCTAACTTATCCAAACCAGTGTACAAGCGAATCGTACACCCGTGCCCAAAGGGCGGAAAGGCTGTGACGCATCCTTGCAGATCAAGATGAATGGCAAAGGCACTGTGGTTACCAGGTCACGAAAGTATTCCCCTTAACAACTCCCACCTTTTTTTTTTCTTTGACAAGGCTTCTATTGAGTGCATCGCCTACAACGGAGGCAGGTTAGCTATTGACGACCATTTGAAGTGGACGCCCTGCGACTGCTCAAGGAAAACGACAGCCGCAGCCTCCTTGGGAGTTTGCTCCGAAGAAGGAGAGCCCCTTCGTAGGAGTGACCCGCAATAAGCGCTGAACAAACACACGACGACCTGCAGGTTCAAACTCGCATGTGGGTGGCGTTCTCGAGTGCTCTTCTCTTTCTTCTTAGCTTCGCTAATATCAAGAGGAAGAGGAAAAAAAAACTGTCCTTCAGTACATGAAGAACATCAAACTGTAGTGGTACGTAGTCCTGAAGAGAGGGGGAGAGAAATAAGACTCGAGGGGGGAGTCGCATCTCCGGCAATAAGATCGCCGGAAGAACCGAGAAGACACGCAATTGAGCAGCGGTCGTGAGTATGTCTTCTCGGGCTCTCTTAACGCTCTTAAAACGGCTGGAAGCGAAATCCACTCGAATCTGAAAGCACAATGCGAGGTTTGTTTTAAACGAGATTTTCATTCAGTGGATGCGAAACTCGGCGCCGGGCAAGAAAGTAGTGAAAAAAAAAAAAAAAGAATTCACTGGATAATCATACAGGATTTCTGATAGTTATTCATAGCGAAGTGGACACATTAGTCGAGGGACTCGGACCCAAAACAAAAGTTGATTTGTTTGTCCACAGAAAGAATGCTTTGGAAAAAGAAAGGAAATCTGGCGCACGCACTGAAGTGGAATTTTTAACGAGCGAAGAGTCGGTACAATAATTATAGCGCCAATTTATTAATTCTATCCGCACCCAGTTTGAAGCGCCGCCTGGTGGAAGACAAAACAAACAAGCAAACTTGACGAGTGCATAATTCGGAAGATGGATGGGGGGGGAGGAGAAACAGCACGAGATTGTATATGAACCCACGAGCAACAAGAGTGCCTTCGCTGACGAGGGATCAAATGATCCGAAAGTGTTCGGAGTGGGTCACAGTCTGCTCCACCCACCTCTGAGTTTATGGTTGTAGACGGATCCTGACGTCAGGGACTTCGGATGCTGCGCGATGTTATGCTTAAGCTTTGTGTAAAGAGACCACATCGTCGAATCCGGCTGTGACCCCATTGTTACAGCGACAGAGGGGTTAGGGTGAAGGATCCCACCCACTACTCCGGGGGATAAGAATAAGAGCCCGTCTCATTAATATAATACGGCAGCAGCAAATCTCGCGCATGACGGAAATTGGAGAAGATATCCCGAAGATGGGCACTCCTTTGCGGCTGCTTTGCTGAGAAGGGTTCTCGCATCCGCCGCGATTGCTTGGATCAGGTTTTCTCTTCGATGCAAATTCCAGCGAAAGGTTGATGGATGTTCAACGTTTTAAGCACGGGGGTCGGAATAATCTCGAAACCTTCTTCCAGGCATCAAACGCCAACTCGTTTTTCACAAGCGACTTTAATGTCAATTAGGGGAGAGACTGCCAGTGAGACCAGCAACGGAAATACGGCAGTGTGAATCCTGCAGATGAGTCAAATTGATTTCTCCACTTTCTTTCTATCCGGAAGTGGAAAGCGATGCAAGAAACAAACTGACAGTGAAATCCCCCCCCCCACTCCATTGCCTTTACCAGGCTCCCCTGCCTCGAGCACGAACTGCTCCAGAAAGGGCCGAGTGGAGAGTTGAATAGTGCGATACGGGACTTCCCTCCTTCGGTGCGTTAAGGGGTGGGAGGATGAACTGGGAAAACATCCGAAGTGCAACACAAACGATAATTATATTTTCTAAGACAAACAGCGGAGAAACGAGCGACCTTTGGCATTGAAGCACGCGAGGAAAGTCAGTCCTGCAAAAACAAACGCATTTCAAATTTTTCTGCTCGTGCGAACGAACGTTGGATGAATTCGGATTTAGAATGGATGGGATGGTGAGAAGTCCCGTTTCAATCTGAACATCTTTCGCTTACTGTCTGATACTATAGAGAAGAGCGGACGAAAGGGACTGGTTGGCGCACGCACTGAACGAGCTTGTTACCGACTGCCAGAGTTGAGTTTCTGAGAAAGCTTTCGACGTAAAAACCACCTTCGGTTGCGAAGTCTTTGGGTAGACGTGCAGACGTCTACCCAACAATTCCCTGGCAGGATTTTCAGCAGAGGGGGTTGCACTTCCTCCCCTGCAAATGTACGCACTTCTCTTCAAGAAATCGTGTGGATTCGTGTCTTGAGAATGCGACGCCAGGGCTGGTGCACCTGCGAGTTTCATTCGCATGGCCCCATCGTGAAAGAAAAGTCTTACTCGACACGCGTGCTGCAACTCAGTAAGATGACTCCTTTCTAACCAACCATTTTCGCAATGAGAAGAAAAGAGCTTCTCAGACGACTTGTTAGAGTCGAGTCTGCAGCCTAATTGTGTCCCTCGATACAAGTGGGTGGTAAATTTGTTTATTAAATACTGAGGAAGGTCGACTGCAGTTTAAAAATCTTACCAGTTTAAAATAAGTTGTTTTTTTTACTTCTGTGGTTGAATTTTAGAGGAAAATTTACCTCCTCAACACTTGCCAGCCGATTCTCAATTAAACTCTACTTTGAGACTTCATTTTTTTTTTGAGAGCACTTTTTAGATGAAGAGAGAAAAAAGAACAAACTGCCGAAATCAGTTTAAGGATACTTAACGTAGCTGAGAAAAGAAAGGACCACAGCGATGTTTCACTTTCTTCTCCTTTCAAATTGTGCTGAAAATGGTCGGAGGGTCAAACAATGGAACGAAAAACTGGGTTCCAAGTCTGGTTGAAAATGTCTGAAGAGCGCGAATTGTAGATGTGAGTGCGGAATAATCCCGAATGTGGTCGAAATCAGTTGAGAACCTCTGCAAAGAAGGGCCCCCCTCAACACGCCCACGCTGATTTGTTTCGTTTTTTTCGTGGCTGAAAGTGTTAATGGTGGCGCATAAACAGCGCAAAAAATAATTTCTTCTGCATTTAGGCGAAATGGGTTGAATGATACGCCCTCTGGAGGTGGTGGAGAAAGCGTCTCCTAACCTCACCTTCATTTTAGTGCGATTAGTTGAACTCCTCGGGGGGGGGCCTCCAACGACACGGGGAAACAAGTACTCCAAATTTAGTCAGAACAATCTGATTCGTCTCCCCACCCTACCGACAGCAGTGGGCGGCTGAGAAGGGGAAAGACGAAACAATGCTGGTGGGGTGTTTTCACTCTTTGCTTAGCGAGTTGGATTTAACGCTTGAAAACTGCGCGATTTTGAATGTCTTTTTGGCAAAACAGAATGAACGAGAACGGGGTCTTCAGCTGGAGAGAGCGCGAGTGGAATTCAGCTGTAAACCATTATTGCAATAAGCGCAGTCAGCGACTCGACTACAGCACAGTACTTAAAATCACGCGACTCCTAGTCAGGTGATAAAAGCGAAGGTAATGCTGTAAAAGATCAAATACTTTGCATTTTGTGTTCTCTTTTGGCCCACCAGAAAACCTCGTTTAAGTGAAAAATATATTTTCGGTATAATCCCCCCCACCCCGCTCTCTCTCTCTCTCTGTTTCCAAAAAAAAAAAAAAAGGCGTTGAAGTTGTTTATGATTTCGCTATTGCGTCGGTTCAATTGGAATAAAGAAAATCTCGACTAGCTCCGGCAGCATGATTTACTTCCGAATGCGGTGGGGGGGGGGGGGGGGTTAGCAGTCATTGCAGACACTTCTCATCGTTCTCAACCGATTTCGATAATATTTGGAATGCATCTTGCTAAATCCCCTTCCACAGATAGAATTGAAGTCATCGAAACACAAGAACAGGAATTCTTCCATCATCCATCAGTGGCTTTAACAGGATACTTAAGCGCCTTTAAAGTATCCTTGGACTTCCCGCCCGTAATACGAGGAAGAGGCGGTTAGCCCTAATCCTCCAAGTATTCTTGTCTGTAAACCGCGTGTGTTTGCCTGTTCTGAGGGATGAAAAACCCTCTACTTTCGTATGTGACCAGCTAACTCACTTTTATTCGAAAAGACCTCAAAAGGTTCCTTACTATACTGAGGGGAATCGAACCCAAGTCTTTCCGACCAAAGAGGTTCGTCTAAAGCGACTAAACTAAGGAGGCTCGAACATTAATTTTACGGCGATATTCATTAACACGTACTCGACTGTTGGCCGGAAGAGACTGATTCGTTCTTTGAGAAGGAAAAGTTTCCCCATTTTAAATGTGCAAAGGAGATAAAGCTGTCGGTGAAAATCACGACAAATGCAACCAGAAGTGTACCCTTTAGAAGTAGTGCTTCAATGCCTTTGAGCAGCGACTGTCTTGCCAAACATTTCCTGCTTAAAACGTGAGCTCATATTGAGGAGACGCCATTTTTATTTGCTTGAATTTAGAGCGAAATAACATCAGCTTTGTTTTCGTCCAGTTTTATTGAAATTAGCGGAGGAACCCACTCGAGAAGCAGTCGATTCCAAATTTCACCTCTGTCGAATAAATGCGACTCAATGACATTTAGCTTAGAAGCCGATTTGATTTTGCACCATTTAACTCTCCGATAGGACTCGGCTGAAGTCGACTCTTGGGATGAATATGCCTGGCAAGAGAGAGTAAAAGATATTCCATGGCCACAAGGTCGATCCAGTTTCAGAATAAGCGGAATGGAAGCCTTCGGACAGGAAAATAAAAGATGTCTCATTTTATGGAATGTCATTCACAACAGAGATGGATGCGAACCTACTTGAAGGTTATGAAACAGAACTCGCTTTAATAAAAGTAAATCGAACAGAAAGACGGCTTGTTAGAAAAGCAAGTTTATTCACGATTCACATTCGGCGTCATCTCATTAAAATAGTGTTACGACAACACGCAAGCTTAAAGTACGAAAATATCGGTGAGCAACATGCTGGATTCGTAAGCGGTCCGACGAGATTTTATGATCCCGACAACCTCGATTTCATTGTAATGTAATGCGGAGGACGTTTGGGAGGACCAATTGTTCAGAAATCGGAAAGTACGAATCGTCCAGGTTTACTCATCTTTACAGCATGGAGCAAAGCGTTAAGGAGGGGGGGGGGGTCTCTTCTCGGTAACTAACAGAAGAGAAGAGGTTAACGCATCTTCAAGTACTCGAGAGCACCTTTTTAATGAGAAGCGAAAATAATTCGAATTATGATGACTGCTGCAGGGAGAGAATTCATAAAGAACGGCGAATCAGCTGAAGTCGAAATGGTTTTAAGCCTACGAATGGCGGTTCTGAAAAGACATTAAATGGGAATCCTTGGTTAGAGAAGCTCAGAAAGTTTAGGGAAGCTCAAATCATCGTCGGCAGAGATGAACAATTGTTACCGTCCCAGAGTCGCTCTCGGACAAGAATGGGAGATGAGCAAAACGAGTTTGAAGCAAAAATGAAAGAAATAAAAAATTGGCGCAATGAGTGCTATCAGGTTGATTCAATTAACACCATCTTCGTGCATTTCTTAATTACGGCCAAGCAATTGGAGGTCCCTCGAGCCAGGATAAGACTTCGTTTTCAATAAGCAAACCTCTTCATCGGAAATCCAATGAAAAGCTCACAAACGCAACTGATGAAGATGAACAGCACGCGGTCGTCGTCTGCCATCCTTCCAGCAGAAGTTTTTCATGTCATCGGAAAACGCGAAACATGAACAGAGCGAGTGAGATAAACTTCACGCCCTCCTGTATTCGTTTAATTGAAGGTCATTTGAACCGAAGACGGTTCGCAGCCATCGACAAAACAGCTGGATTGTGTGAATGCCAAAGCGGAGAACTTTCAGGAAATTAAGCGAACGACCTTCAATTGACATTTTGTAGGGTGACAAAGTTTTCACTGTGTCGAAACATTCTGCCCCTCCCCCCCTGAGGGCACATTTAGAAAGAACATCGTCCCGATATTCCAAAGAGACGAAAAGTGGTTCGTGATGCGAATTTTAAGCAGAGCAATGGGTCTCACCTTGCATGAACGAATGCATCAGACAATAAGGGTCTTGTGGGAACCCCTTCGCCGAAAGGGGCTCAGCCTGTAGCGCGTTAGTAGGTGGGAGGGAGGTTGAATGAATCCGTGTGCCCCAACAGATTTTTTCCAAGCCACTTCAGTGAGCAAGCGACTCGCTTATTTCCAATACCGAACACGAATTTCTCTCGGTGCGCAATGAAAAACCGCCCCCCCTCCCAATCACGTTCACGAATATCAATGCACGTAACGGGATTCGAACTGGGACCTGTTGGTTGGAAGACCTAAAAATTGTCCGCTTGGTCAATGAACCTGCTCTTTGCATCTCTCTTTTCTTGCTGGTTGCGTCTCACAGATGGAACTTGCAGGTTAAGGAAAATCCCATTTGGCGCCCCCTATTTCGAATATCAAACAGGAAGTGATCGAGTCCGTCGAAAAATTGGTATAATTGGGGTGGGGGGGGGGTATGTATTGGAAACCAATTGTAATTATTTCGCTTCTTTGGAATCTTAACAAAACCTGGAAAATCTCGACGGATTTGAGTAACCATCTCCAGGTCTGGATTTCCGTAAAATCAGTGCAGCCTGTGGCAACGAATGACATGCGTAAGGAAGTAGGAACGAGTGGGACGTGCATCTGGCGAAATACTTAAAAACAGAGGGACCAATGTGATCCCCCCCCCCCTCTATAGAGGAAATCGCCACTACGATTTGCCTCTTCCCAACGGGAAGTACAACAGGGAAATACCCCACAGTTTCCCCTCCATTGCTCTTATCAGTATCGTGAAATTCGCAGGCGCAGTTTCCTCGATCTCCGACTGTTTTACGGCAAGGAGGGAGAGAAAGAAAGTGTGTGTGTGTAAATATTGCTATCAGTTAAGGTGGACGGAGGTGAGTCAGGGCGGATGTTTGAATAAATTCGAGGAGGATAATCCAGGAAGAAGCAGAACTGTAGTACGCACGCGCGCGCACGCACACACACCAAAAAACGTTCCGATATTTTTATGCCGAATTTCAAACTTCATTTTAGTGAATTCTGATTGGGAAAAACCAGGAAAGGAGTAAAAGTCAAAGCCAGTTTGTATTAATAACGAAATCGCACGAGGGTTTGCTGGAACACGATTGGTTGAATAATTCAGTTCAAATTTCCCAAACGTTTTGCTGCTGACGGAGATCTTTGCATGTGACGATGGTTTGTTCGAAGCAAGTCCTTCGACGGCGAAACGACAGGAATTAATTCGAACTGAACAAAGGGGTTTGAAACAATTCACGTGAGGGGCTTGAGAAATTGTGCGTATGAGACCGAAAGAATCTCAGTTCGCTTTCTTGAATTGAAAATTCCTCAAATTCATAAAGAATTCCAACCATTTTTTTTCTTTCTCAATTGACGATCTCGAGTCCCGTAGACTTCGATAAGAATACGAAAGTCCCCCTTAGTTGCCCAACAGAAGCAGTTCCATCCCAGCGTTGCGTCGATCGTTTCAAAAGTTCAATCGGAAACTGACCTGGAGTACGGACCACTCCCGACACTTCTATTTCGCATCTTCTCGGCCTTTTCTTCGACTTCTGCGGAGTTTCGGGGTCGAGAAGCTTTTGCCAGATGGGCGTGTTCAGAAGCATCCTTTGCATCCGTGTGGATTTTTAACTCCTGCAAAAGCGACAAACCAGCCGGTCAGCACACTTACAGAGCAGACGATCGTTTCAATGTTTTCTCGGCAACTTCCTTCCTAGCAGGAAGTTGAGAAACTTTCGATTATCCTGTGGGCGCGCGATGGAAATATGGCGAGGAAGTTGATCGTATTTTAAAGTGGTTTTTTTTTTTCAATCATCTCCAGGAGTTTGACGACGTTTGCTTACCCCATAAATATTGCTACTTGATTGGTAATTAGACAACTCGGCGATCCCCTTCTTTCCCGTGTGTGATGAAGGAAGGGAAAAGAGGCGAAATCGGTTGGGATTTGTCCGCCATTTCATTTTTTCTTTTCATCGCACGCTGAGTTACGATGTAATTCAGGTGCATCGCTAAGTGGGTCCGTTTCATCTTAGCCAGATTGGGTTCGATTTCTCAGGAAGCGAAAAGCCGCGCGAGGATACCATCGAATCAATTCGACACTCGTGTTATCGATTTGGTCGAAATCAGTTGGATGAAGTTTCTGTGGAAATCAAAAGAGGGCGTTTTGGATTAAAAAAAAAGTTTGAAATTTGAGAGGCGCGTCCAGCTGAACGTCAAATAAAAAGCGACAATATTTCTCAACAGAGAACCGGAGTTAATCGATTTCTGTCCGTAAATAATTATTCTAATACGGTATGGCGAAAGAAAAAAAAAAAAGTACCGAACTTCGACACCCACTTCAGTAAACGCGCGAGACATGCCGTCCGTTCGACTGCATGCAGATTAACAGAAGGGTTCGTGTGGAGCGCGCGCCATTCCATTTAGCTGCAGCAAAGGTGTCGACGTCGGAAGAAAAGACGTTCATTGCCGAGCATTATTTTCGTTCGTACGGAATTGGTAGAGCGAATGGTCCAAGCCTACGGCATGTTGGTGAGCAGTTTGTTCGTCGTGTCCATTTCGAGCACGTAATTTACCATCGTTAATGCTTTATTCCGCCGAGATTCCACCGACAGTTGTGGATGTACACATCGTGTTTAAACATGCTTTGTTACTAAACCGTTTACTCCATAACATATATCGTCGTAATTATTTACGGTTTTTTTTTTTTTTTTTTTTTTTTTTTTTTTTTTTTTTTTTGTCCTACTGCAGTAGTCAGTGGCTTAGGAGGGAGTGCTGTCACTCGCACAGAATTAGTGAAAGAGTGCGATTTTTTTTACCTCATTGACTAAGACAAAGAATCAGTGAACATCTTTAGCGTTGTTTCTCGTGAGATCCTCAACGTCTTGAGTGCTCTTAAGGTCTCGTAAAAAAGTGTTATTATACGGGTCGTCTATTATTAGCAGCAAACAGACGTCGTTGTCAATCGACTAAAGAAAACTTGAACTCCGTAAAGCAATTGCCGGCGACTCAAAGAAACCGAAACAAACATCGAAAACCGTTTTTTTTTTCTTTTACTTCCTTCCACCCACGAATTTATTAATTTTTTTCCCGTTCTATTTTTGTTCTGAAGTTAACGAGAACAAAATGTGGTTCGATTTCGCAAATTTCCGTTGCAACGCAATGCGAGTGGTCTCAGGAAGTGTCCGCCGATTGATCAGCGAATCAAATTATTCCACTCGGAGACCTGAAGCAGAATCGAAACCTTCGGAGGAAGGCACGCACGCTTGCGCCCAAACGAGACGAATTTGAACCTTAATAATGAACTGACGAAGAGGTGAGTGGGGTGTACGAGCCCATCGGTGGGAGAATATCCTTCGGTTTCAGGTCACGAGTCAGCGTGCTGACACTCCGAAGCGTGTCGAGCGAACGGGACAGGTCTGCGTTTAGAAAAATGTTCGGCGGAATCTCAAACGGAAGAATGGGCGACGCTATTTATTTGCAGTACGAGGGGCTTGTCGCGAGGGAGTGATAAAAATACGACAGACCAAATCCCCAAAGCATCCGAGGATTTCGTCACTTAGACAAGAGTGAGACTCGAGGTTAAAATACCCTTCGGAAAAATGTCGTTTCTCTAACCTACCGGACTCTGAGTGATTGCTTACAAGAAGACTCGGTCGAAGGCGAGTTAACCGTCCCCAAGGTGAAAAGTCTCCCCCCCCCAACACCTCCTGAGAAATATACAGGTGTTGATAGGATTAATCACTCCTTTCATTACCAAATGAGAAGGTTTATAAGAAGTTGGATGCGCGAGGCCATCGAGCTCCACACGTAAAGAGGAAGTGCGATGCGAAGAAAGAATTTAAAAGCGAGACTGCTTCCAATACGTCAAGAAAGCTTTAAAGAGGAAATGAATCATAAAATAATAAAATGGCGCAATCCTTCAAGGCCCGAGCGATTGGCGAGGGCACTTTAAGGCAAGAAGGAAGCGAAGGATAGGACGACCCCACGAGAAGAAACATCGAGAGATTTAGCGAGGATGCCTGTGACGAAAGCTGAATGTTGGTAGAAGCAATAAAATCGCATCTGTTAAGAAAGTCTGAATCTTTGAAAGTGGATTTCAAACTTCTTTTTGAAGACGAATAATGAAAGATTAGTCCGTAGAAAACGGCCACAGCTCTTTAAATCATTCTTACTACGTCGGAGTTTGTTAGGAAGCTATTTAGAGGCT
This sequence comes from Typopeltis vanoorti, assembly GCF_054136105.1. Lineage (NCBI taxonomy): Eukaryota > Metazoa > Arthropoda > Arachnida > Uropygi > Thelyphonidae > Typopeltis > Typopeltis vanoorti. The sequence continues at coordinate 127,921,925 of NC_143561.1, forward strand.
GAGAAGTGGCAAAACCGAGTGAAACCCCTCATCAGCGGGGGAGCTGGTCATAAAAATTGAATGCCAAAAAAGTCGAAAAATTAAACACGTTCCTCCAAAATCTGCGTATGTTTTGCTGGCCAGGATGCAAACGAACGAAACTGGCCCACTCACCAGCAGATAAAAATAATTTCTCGCATCGAAGATGGCACTCGAGAGGAGCACGCGCAACTTCGTCTTCCCTTTGACTCTACATTCCGAAAAAACTACGGCATCATAACTTCCCAGAAGGCGAGGATTTCCTGTCTTCATCTGAAGGCAGGAGATCAGAAATGCACCAGCAAATGCAACTTCACAGAATCGGACGATATCCGAAGACGAATGCGGGATCAAGAAACCAGATCTCTGTGGCTTATTTATGAGGTTGCAGACATCACCGAGCATCGTATCCATGACAACAGAAAAATCATCAGTACGGAATCCACAAGAAGCTGTTGATTTCTGATGTAGTGTGGCAACATTACGAAGAATTCAGCATATTTCTGGGTGAAGTCCACGAAAGCACGACGGATGACACGAGGATTTCATCGCGTCCCATAGATTAGAATGAAAGCGGCCCATTTGTACTCTTCATCCACGTGGGCTCAAACTAGCTCGAGATCCAGGTCATGCAGATTCCTGTTGGAAGTAGTCCTCGCTAAGAGGGGTAAACTCTGCAACAAGGGACGCTTGGGGTCCCTTGTTGCAGAGCGGTAGACTCGGCTCACGGACTAGAAACTTTCCTAGGTGGTGGCTGTTTCGGAGTTAGGATAGAATTCGGAAACAAGGTCGTGCGTGTTATGCAGATTGAAACGCCACAGTTAGGTGAGGAAACTCTTTCGCTTTGTAAGAGACCGACTAAAACTTCGGTTAAGCAGTTTTCGTCTATCTGTTCCGGAGTTGGAAGTCTATCTTCGGCGTAGGTAAGTGCGTGCTTTTCTGTTGGAAGGAAATCATAACCACCGAACAAAAAAATAAACTGCACTAACAATTTGCTCTCTAGAATGCTACTTAGGATTAGGAACATCACTTCACGCCTACCACACCGTAGAAGCACAATCCGCTGCAGCAATGATAAACATTGCTTCCCAAGTATTAAAAAAAAAATAACGTACAAAACAGTCCATTTGAGAAGTCCAAAGAAGTCTTTAGAACGTCAAGATCGCCATGGTTTAAATGAAATCTAGAAAAATAGTTCAACTTCAGTTTATTTAAATATTGCTGAGAAATAAAAGCAATTGTGAACGTTTCGAGCTGGAAACTGGAAAGTACTCGCATCCGGGAATTGTTAAAAAATTATCGGATGTCAATTTATAACTTTTTACAATACAGAGAGGACGCAGCTTGCTTGCTATGATTCAAAACACTGAAGGAACTCGGTTCAGGAACAAACTGACGTCATCGTTGAGGAGAAACCCCCTTGCTAAACAGTGCGAGTGGTAATTTTCGAATAGCGGTCAAGAAATACTAAAAACGTTGCGAAAGTTGCGCGCTAAATTAAGCCACTAACTGACAGCGTCGCGATAATAATCGATCTTCGAAAGCAGAAAAGTCTTCTCGGAACTCACCAAACAGATGTGGTTTTCCATTTCTGCTTGGCGTCATATCGACAACCCGCTGATTACTCTGGTCAGACACTCACTTTGACACTGTCCTTGTTTAACACGTACGAGTGCAGCAAACCAACAGAATTGCGCTCTGATCTCGTTTTAAATGCCAGGGTTCAATAAAAACACCACCGGAGGCGGACGTTCCTTTAACCCCCGTCCCTAGCAAAATAGCCGAGTGCTTCGGTTTTCTGTGTCTTCGTTGTTATTGCCCTCTCAATCTTTGATTTCGATCTTCTATTACGACTCTTTTAATGCGAAAACTAGCCCCGAAAAAAACTGATCTCCAACGCATCTGATTGCAGCGAGAGTAACGCGCATTGCTGACAGTTCTCTGGGTGATTCTAAATAGCTCCAACTTTCCTGATGAAAACAGAATATCCAGTGGAAGCAACGAAATATTTGATGCGCATCCCACTGGCGTTAGGCCTTCGGTAAATCAGTATTAGTACTGGGTGGGTTAATATTAGATCATTTGGAAGCAACGCAGCTCTATAGACCACACCTGGAACTTTGACGGCCAACTTCAGAACTCCAACAAGCGCGACGGCCTCACGCTGGGCGAGGTGGATTTGTTTCTGGACTGGGTGACATTGACCTTTGTGGATGGGCGAGATCATTAAATGCAGCCTTTTTTTAGGGTTAAACGAGTGGAAGAAAACTAACAGAAGTCGCTAAAGCAATGACAGTATTTTCCCTGTTGCTGAGGGCCATTTATAACCGCCTGACGTCCCTTAATTTTTCAAATGGTAAGGAGGCGCCCCACAAAGAAATTAGCGAAAACAAGAAGAGGCTTCTGATGTTTGCTTCAACGTACAGCAAACTGCATCGAGGTCGTCCCCTTGTTCCAGAAACGAACCGAATCCCGAAGTTGGAGGGTTCAAATTAATGAGTTCAGATGCTAAGCAGCGTATTTATTCTTTCCTTTCCTCTGTGGTGTAAAAAGAGGATGAGACAAGCCGTAAAAATGCACACAATTACACCGACACACAAAAACGGCAGGCGGCTGAAAAGGGCGCTGTCACACGCTAATTTTGTTTTGGGCGTGTCACAGCCTCGAGTTGCACGTGGTCCAATTGATTATTTCGTTTTATTTATTTGCGATGTTGCGCGCAGGGCGCGACTTGTAAGTGAAGTATGCGTGGAGTGCTGTTAAAGCTCAAACAAACAAAAACCTAAATGATTATACGAAGGGATTTCTAATTGTCGCATTATGAGGGTAATGCGTAAAGTAACACGCGGTTTGTCCACCATTTCTAGTCTCCGACGGTATGATGCGCAGATTAACGCAAAGGCGAATTTTTTTTTTTTTCCCCATTTGAGATAGAAAAATCTTGAACTCGCGCGATGAACGTGAGCAGAAGAGGGTCGATTGAAAGTGCAGGTGAACCTGCGCATTGTGTGCGCAGCCAATAGACTTGTTCGAGTTGAGCACCCCTTCTGAATATCAATTCTCGTTTCCCGTCCGCTTTCAAAGCTCACGCATGGTCTCCATCCGCAAGGAAGCCGCTACCGTACTGTGTCATTAAAACGCCATTAAATTTTGCTTGCGGCGCACATTCCCCCCCCCCCCCGACTGCAAGGAGAAGACAATACCGAAAGACCTCAGCACTTGTTCTCATGATGACCAAAGAAAGAAGGGGAAAAGCAGGGATGCGAAGAAAGGGGGAGCTCAAGACAGCGATCGAAGGCAACAATGCTTCTTTTTAATCTGATCGAAAAGCAGCGACAACCCCGTGACATGCAATTAGCAGCTTTTGCCATTCGTAACCGCTAAGGATTGACTTTTTCAATCCAATGTTATTCAAGTATAATGAAACACAGAAAGAACAAATGTCTGCCGAGTTACTGTGTGCGAGTGTGGAAACTTAATTTTTCAAATGGTAAGGAGGCGCCCCACAAAGAAATTAGCGAAAACAAGAAGAGGCTTCTGATGTTTGCTTCAACGTACAGCAAACTGCATCGAGGTCGTCCCCTTGTTCCAGAAACGAACCGAATCCCGAAGTTGGAGGGTTCAAATTAATGAGTTCAGATGCTAAGCAGCGTATTTATTCTTTCCTTTCCTCTGTGGTGTAAAAAGAGGATGAGACAAGCCGTAAAAATGCACACAATTACACCGACACACAAAAACGGCAGGCGGCTGAAAAGGGCGCTGTCACACGCTAATTTTGTTTTGGGCGTGTCACAGCCTCGAGTTGCACGTGGTCCAATTGATTATTTCGTTTTATTTATTTGCGATGTTGCGCGCAGGGCGCGACTTGTAAGTGAAGTATGCGTGGAGTGCTGTTAAAGCTCAAACAAACAAAAACCTAAATGATTATACGAAGGGATTTCTAATTGTCGCATTATGAGGGTAATGCGTAAAGTAACACGCGGTTTGTCCACCATTTCTAGTCTCCGACGGTATGATGCGCAGATTAACTCAAAGGCGAATTTTTTTTTTTTCCCCATTTGAGATAGAAAAATCTTGAACTCGCGCGATGAACGTGAGCAGAAGAGGTCGATTGAAAGTGCAGGTGAACCTGCGCATTGTGTGCGCAGCCAATAGACTTGTTCGAGTTGAGCACCCCTTCTGAATATCAATTCTCGTTTCCCGTCCGCTTTCAAAGCTCACGCATGGTCTCCATCCGCAAGGAAGCCGCTACCGTACTGTGTCATTAAAACGCCATTAAATTTTGCTTGCGGCGCACATTCCCCCCCCCCCCCCCGACTGCAAGGAGAAGACAATACCGAAAGACCTCAGCACTTGTTCTCATGATGACCAAAGAAAGAAGGGGAAAAGCAGGGATGCGAAGAAAGGGGGAGCTCAAGACAGCGATCGAAGGCAACAATGCTTCTTTTTAATCTGATCGAAAAGCAGCGACAACCCCGTGACATGCAATTAGCAGCTTTTGCCATTCGTAACCGCTAAGGATTGACTTTTTCAATCCAATGTTATTCAAGTATAATGAAACACAGAAAGAACAAATGTCTGCCGAGTTACTGTGTGCGAGTGTGGAATATGCAAGTGGAGGGTTAGTGAAGAGGCTAAAATAGAGTTTATTCTGCACTCAAAATTATTTTGATTGACTTTGGAGTGTTGAAGTACGATCGTCGACATTTTGGAAATGTTTTCGTGATTAAAATACACGAAAGTATCCTGCGCGAGTATTTGCTTCCACCCTCAGACTGGTTTGTCCATTGCAGGAGAAGCTCCTACGTTCGTTTAAAGACCTCGGACCCTAGGGATGCGAAAAAATATCGAATTTGATGAAAAGCCTTTCAGGAGTGTTTTCCATCGACCGAAGGCGGGTTGGCCACTCGTATTGATGTGACGAGGCTGTTCCCACTAGCCAAGCAAGCAATCCAAGATTTCACGCGATTAACGGTTCTTATGAATGAACGGGATTATTCGGTCTCTGTAAAGATGTCAGTTGGAGTGACATCGTCAATGCGCGTTGACTAAGAAACACTGACGTCTTGGGCCTGTCGAATATTTCCAACGTGTGTATTCGTTTATTCGTCGCTAAAGCATCAGATGAACGTCGCTATCCCGTCACTCTCCGTTCTTGTGTAGTCGTTCATTCGTGTTATTCCTCGCTTGCGAGTAATTTAGGAGCTCGGTCACGTCCACCAAGTTTTTCGCGTAACGACAATAAACCCACCCGTCCTGGTTCACGCAAGCCCAATTTTTCTCCCGTTTCGCTGCCCCATTGACGGGCGTTGTGGCCAAGATGGAATCTAACACAAAATTGCTTCGCATCGAGGACCGATCCCGATGGGTTCATGCACGGAGGAAGGGAAAGGGGGGTGGGGAGAAGAGACAGCGTGTTGCACTCCTGTATGGCCACGCCCATTCCGCTGTGATTACTAACAGGTTGGACGACCCCGTGATATCCGATGCGTGTTGGTCGGGGTAAGGAAGAGAAGAAATTCAACCGAGGCTGAGAACAGAGCGCGCATAAAGAGATGGATTGTGCGCGCGCACACACACACGTTTTGCGATCTTATGGGAAGCGGCAGATGTGGGTCGCTACTAAAATAGGAGAAACATTTGCATGCACGTGGGACCAAGCTTGATTTTTCCCCAAACCGGTCTTGGGGCCTCAAACACCAGTCACGAATATTATTTGGAAAAAAAAAAACAGAAAAAAAAAAAAAAACGAACTCACAAGGGTTAATATTTAATGTCAATAATTTGAGTGTTTCGATCTAAACATCACGACGCCAGAGGGCTCTGCACTTTTTCGTAATTTGAAAGTTAAAACGAAGGCTTTTTGGTCTTCAAACTCGCTTCGTTAAACCAAAGCTGGTCGGAATCATCCATCAACGGGGTTTCTTTCTGGAGCTTTGTTATCGTCAGTTAAATCACGTGGTAGTTAGCTTCGTGCACTTCCGGGTACGTTTCCTCTTCTGTCGAAGCGCATAATTGGTTGACACGATTTTCTCCTTCGGTGTTTCCTTCGACACAGAAAAAGTGTTTCGTTTTTACCAAAACTGCGGCGATGCTTTCGTAAGGAATTTCGCCTTTTCTTTTAGAGCTACACAAATGGCCTGCTGATTGTTACCACTTTTTAAATTTCGATACAAAAACCTGCTTGGCGGTTATTTATTTAAAAAAAATATTTCTGCGATCGAAATGAGACAAACACTCAACGCAAAGCGAGGGCAAGCACGAGCTCTCCGCTGGCACTAAGATTTTAGATCTGCACGCAGGTTAGTACGAATTTCGACTCGGGGGTGTTTAGTTCGGCCCTCAATAATGACATCTCGTTTACAATACTGGTCAAGCCGAAGTTCTCCGATGCAATAAAAGTGAAAGAGCTTCCGTAGCTCAGTCGGTGTAGACGAGCCCTTCGGTGGGAAACACCCAGGCTCGAACCCCATCCAACAGGCGAAGAACTTTTATCAGGGCTTTTCAGCTGGAGGGTTCCGCACGGATACTTTTTTTTCTCCCCCGGAAACTAGAGTTTTCTGCCCCTCAGAACAGACCAACCAGCCACGAGAACACACGCCATATACAGACAGACAGACAAAATGACACTTTAGGCACAGGGTTAGTCATCTCATCCTCGAATTACGGGGTTACGAAATCGAAGGACACTTGAAAGTGGTGAACGCTGAAGTGCCACCGAGAGAAAGAATGAAAACGAAGAAGATGAGTTTCGAAATGAGAATCTTTTGGCGGTCAAAGTGATAAAATCGTTTTCCCTTGTAGAAATCGTGCGACCCGCTTGCATTTCAGAGGATTCACATCGCATCTCCATTTGGTCTGTTTTCATCGGTGATAAGAACATCGCCGACAAAAAAAAAAAAACAATCGTAGGAAATCCTTCTTGCATTTCCGCTGAAGGAATCCCCACCAGTGGCGGCTTTCGTGCGAAGAAGAAACACAAATCAGAATTAAAAATTCTCAATCTACTTATGAATTAAAAACCTTCGATTACACTTCAGTCTCAAAAGGAACGAAAATAATCCAGAAAAAAAAAAAAAAAAATTCCAAACAAACTTTTCACATAACAACGAGTGGCTTCAGTGCACGTGCCAATGAGAGATCCCCTTATACTTCAATTTCTTCGTTTTTCTTTCTTTTTTTCCTGCGAACGGAATCAAGTCAATCCGCCGAGGAAGCAACGGACATCACAAAAGCTCGCACTAATGAAGTAATTCAAACGTTTTCGCACGTTGATGTTGCGTTTTTTCCTTTATTTTCCCCGACATTAAGCCACACACGCGCTTCTGGTCTTATAATGCGCCAGTATTGGTATGTGTTTCCATAGAAACCAATCACTTGCTTTCCTTTACACTTTTTTCTCGTCTCCTCCATCCCTCTAAGAAACGAGAAAGGAATTCTCAATTACCTTCGTCAGGAAAGTGCGCCTCGAACATCCGCACACGTCCAAGTTGACGCAGTTTTCTAACACGTGCCAGATCTCCACCCCTCACCCCAACTTCGGGGCGAGCTTCAATAAGTTGATCACTGTCAACACGTGTGTCGAGGACAGTGCGGTTCCGAGCCGATAGTGTTCGTATTACAAATTACTTGACGCCGTTTCCTTTCTCCCCTCGTCCAGAGGGAGGGGGGGGGGGAGTAGGTCCCCATTCAAGGAAAAATTTCCGCGGTGAAGGAAGCCGATTTCAGTAATTCCTCGCGCACAAGATTTGCGAAGTGGCTTGAATTTCAGTGAAGAGCGGATTCCTTCAGAGACGGAGCTCCTGCTCGTAAACTGTCTTCCTCCTTCCACCCCAATACGTGGATCACTAACACACGTGGAATATCTCCCCCCCCCCCCCCGATTTGTTTCTCAGTGTCGCGTTGCATTCAACTTCTCAATCGAAGCCGAGCCAGCAGGTTCTTTTCCCTGCGGACAACCAACTTCGCCGTCTTCTTTTCTTTCTCGAGCAAACGAATCGCACAAAGTGACAGTCACAAAAAAGTCAACACACGCACAGCTGATGTCAGCTCGAGCCACTTGCTAACGATGTCTCTGAAAAGGATTGATCTTCATTTCTTTCTGCTCCTCTCCCCGTGGATTACGCTGAACACAAAAACTTGCCAATTTCTTCCCTTAAAAAATTTTGGTGTTTTGAGAATTTTTTTTAAACTCCGAATCCGTCGTGCATTTTTAAGTTAGAGAAAGAAGTGTCGGCGAAGGTACGAAATAAGACTTTGTTAACTAACATTCCTAACTATTCATTGCACTGTCTGATCCATGCAGGAATGAAGGTTTATAGTCGCACTTCAAAACTCATGCAACAATCGCTAGAAGCGCCACCTTTCGGACTGCTGCGACTGAGCCCACATCATTAACTTCCCTAAAAACAGAAATATAATAAATTCACCCACAGGAGACGGCCTTGACCCTCGGAAAGAAAAGAAAATTTTCTGTTCTGCGTGCATTCGGATGAGACGGAGCTGTTTGCCTTCGGATGCACCCGAACGCCCCCATTATGTAGTCGCGCTCCACGGCACGAAAAATCGCGATTCGCATAAAGAGGGATGAACACAATGGGCGGATGAGGATCGCGAGTCAATGACAGAAGCGAGTTGCCCGTACAGGAAGCGACAGATTATCATCGGTGGGGAGCTGTCTTCTGTAGGGAACGGGGATTTCCACACTTGAAAATCAACTGACTGGTTGGCCGAGGGGAGGGGGAAGTATCCTCGCTCTCCCACCAGAAGGCGGTTCGAATCCCACTACGACATGCATGTCTTTAGGTGGATGAATTTCACTGCCCAGCGTGAGGGCAACCGCCTTGCTTATTGGAGGCCTGAAGTGGCTCGAAAAAGTTTCGTGTGTGGTTTCTAGAGCAAGAAATCACTTTTTTTTAACGTCTTTGTTCACTTGCAGTACTAATGAGTGGGAGTCTTATTTAGTATACAACTTAACAGAGCGAGAATTCAAAAGAGAAACTTTTTTTTTTTTTTTTTTTTTAATCGCCGTGGCGGCTTTCGGTTTATTTGAGTGAGGCAAAGCAGAAGGAGCGAGTTGCAAGAGAGCGCAGCGCGGCCACTGCAGCTTTTAAGCCATTCGCGTTCCCGTGATGGATCACCGGCTCTCTGAAGGGTCGAAATTAATTTCCGAAGCGAATTTATTTCGGAAGAAAGCCGCACATGCAACGCGGCTGATACGAGAACATCCACGCGACACAATGAACGATCGAGCGGCAAAAAGAAGCACGTGTTTTCTCACATACGCGAGGGGGGGGGGGGGGCTGTTTGTCGCGTGCCCGGAGCGACAGAGAGAGTCCTGAAAAACGCAACTCGACTTCAGCACTGGAAAAACGAATCCCCTGCGGCTGCTCTTCGCATGCAAAGTTGTTTGGTGGTAACCGTGGAAACAGCTGGTTGAGGGTGCGCGTCAAGCACCGAGGAAGTTCTGCGACTTGAAATGCGAAAAGAACGCAGTGAAAGCCAATTTTCAGTACTTTCCGTGACGGACAAACAGAATTGCGCTAACGAGGAAATCAACTCCGCTGTGCATCTGCTCCATGCATGCCACTTGTATTCATGTCGACTCGTGCGCCCCTTCGCTGGGTTCGCCCATCACTCTCCGAATGCACTTTACAGTCTGCAAAATACGGGAACACTGCAGCGGGGAAAAAAGCGAGATCAAAGTCGCGGGGCAATTTCGCCTTGCTCGTCATATCATAAAACGGTGGTAGATCGGGGATGGTTGTTATTCGCATCGTAAACGGGAGAACGATGGGAGGCGCGCCCTTCGATTGCAAAAGATCGTCATCCGAAGATGACGATCTTTTGCAATCGGGTTCTCCTCCGCTAAGCAGGCAAGTCGACCAGAGAACACACAAAAATACACTCACTCACCTATATTTTTGTGTATGTGGTCCAGCGCATCCCCCCCCCCCGGCGATGAGTCTTAGGACTTCGTGGAGGTGTCCAAGTTCAGCAGAAAAACAAGTCGGGTTATTCAAAGGGGAGTTTCGTCTTTCGGCATCTTTTGTGCTCCTTAGTATCCGTATCAGCATTACGAGAAGCCAAATTAGCATAAAACTCCCAATCTCAAGATGATCACGTCTTAAAGTTTTAAGGGATTCTTGTCATTCCTGTCCTTTGAACTCGCACAATTGATAATAAGTTTTCTTATTAATTCCGCCAGAGGGAGCAATTGTCGAAGTCGAGTGTCCGTTCATTCGAGTGAAATATTAAATAAATATTTCGCCTTACTGATTTTTGTAAATTTAACGTAAAAGATCTTTCGTAGGAGAAAATCCCTCGTACTTGTGGTGATGCTTTAAAAAAAATTCAATTCAGATTTAAACCGAGTGTGTTACGTAAACGGGTCAAATGAATTGGTCGTTTCGACAAGACACCGCGGAAGAAAATGCACCCCAACTGCACGCGCAGTAGATTGATTCCACGAACGACTATGATAATGAAGTGCGAAACACGTTCTGCGAAAGCCCCTTTCACTCCTCTTTAAGTACTCGGAATGTTAATTCTTTCTCTCTCTCAATCCGCTGAACCAACTTCAACCAATTTGCTGTTTCGTTAAAAAAAAGCTTTTGCAACTTGAGAAAGCAGTTAACAATTTGGAGGTTGAGTACTCAAATGAAAAGAGCTGAAGAACCGAACCCAGTCCATAAAACACGTCGCTGTTCAATCGAAAGGGAGTTCCTGTTTGAGGCATTCTTTTCTTGCTTTTTTTTTCCCCGAGGAATTCAACTGAGACGAAATTCGAAATCGAAGAAGAAATCTCGAAGCGCCGAGAATTTGAGTGCTTCTTTAAGAAACCTTTTTCCTGTCCTCGGTTGGCGATGCCACTCGACTGGGGACGAATACAGAACAAGGGAGTTTGCCTTCCTTAATCAACGATAAGGATTTTATGTCCGTAGATGTACGTGGCCAGATTGGCTGTTTGCACGACCTTTCCGCTCCAGTACGAGTAACTCACGTTTAGTAGAACAGTTCTGACGAAAGGTTCTTCCAACCCTAGACGGGTTTCAAACCCAGATCTTTCCGGTTTCGACTGGAAAGATCTGGGGCACCGACTAAACTCCGTGAAAAACGTACTCCACTAATTCTGATGTCACGTGATTGTACACAATCTCCCCCTTTTCAGGAAGCAGCTGCATATTTTCCTTTCACATGGAATACCCCTCCTCGACAAGAGAAAAACGAGCATTTCTTAAATGGTAAACACCTTAATTTGGGCTCGAAATTGTCTTTGTAAACCAAATGGCAAAAACCCGATTGTCTTCAGATTGTCAGTTAATGCAGATTTCTTAAAACAACACGAACTGCACGCCATGTAGTGGTAGCGACAGATCAGTGGAGCGAACAATTTGCTTTCCTCTCCCACCCACTTCGCGAGCAGGTGTCGGAGTAGGCTGCTCGCACCAACGCTACGATGCTTGAATGGACCTAGCAGACAGCAAAACGTGTTCGGGCAGGTGTGAGGTGCGCGCACACACACACACACACACACACACACACACAATAAGGTGTGGCCAATATTCAGTTGCCTTCGCAGGAGCTCTCACTTTCACGAGCGGACAATCTTCGTTATCAGTTCCGTTTAAATATTAAAACCGAAGGTGGGCCATTCAGACCTCAAAAATCAGACGCAAAACGATTTTTTTTTTCATGCGTAACATTCGCTGCTCTGCCAAGATGCAATGCCAGGACCCACCCCACATTGGAAGAAGATTTTATTTCGAGTGTCAGGATTCCAACATTTGGGTGGCCTTTCGTCAGCGGTCAAAGGCCGATTTAAATTTCGAGGAGCTCGCATTGCATCGACATTTTCTAGCAGTGAACTTTGATCTCCGCGATTGCCGAAACGAGAGAATACGAGAAGGGATCGCCATTCAGTTTCGCATTCATCTTCGCAGGGTGTCGCGAATTATAAAACAGAAAATTTAACGGGAGGGTGCAAGTTAGGGAAGTCTCGACCAACACGACTCGGATGACCTTTTCCTTCCAAAGCGACCCTGAAAAGAGATTTTTGCTTCCTGTTCGAAAGGGGTCACTTCTCCATTTCACTGACCTCGCGAACACAATTGTTTTGTTTCGACACCACTGCATGACAAAGATCAAGGGCGGTTTTTAGAAAATGGGAGCGATGTCGGGAAAAAAACATTTCGAATGTGGTCAATGTGGGGTGGGGGGGGGGGTCCGGACATTTCATCTTGGCAGAGCAGCGAATGTTACAGATGAAAACTCAAGGAAACCGAAAAAAAAAAAAAATGCAGCAGCAAATGACCTTAAATGTAATTCAACACACAATGCAGAGGTGGCGCAGGTCGAATTGTTTCCCGTTGATTTGTAGCGTCAACGTCGGAACACAAACCTCTTTCACGGTCTCTTGCATTTATTACTAACTCGCACGTGCTGTTGGCGTTTCAGCAAACCGCTTTTCACTGCGTCTGAGCAATTTCGTTTATTTCCAATAAAACTGAGCCCAAACCTCAAGGGACCACCCCTTTTACACGCCGGCTTATTTCTTTTCGGTGTGGCGCTGACTTGCGTGTTATCTGCTTCCATGTCCTCCGAAAGTTTATTCCACTGAACATCTTTCACTAAAATATCTTCTCAGCTCACCCTTATTCTGTAATTAAGGCTGTCCCCTAGTTCGCGATTCCCGTGAATTAATTCATTTAACGGCTTTATGGATTCTATTAATCCATTTGATGCTATTTAGGAGCATCGTTTTTATTACATCGCGTCTTTAATTTGGTATTAAAATCTCACCCTCTTTCTCTCCTACAATACAAAAAGATAGGACCGTTTTCTCTCTTTCCCACGCGAGAATGGTGCCGTTCTACTGGACTGTTCCATTCTTTAAAGAGGTTGTTGGTTGGAAAGTGATAGCAGATGGCGTAAGCGTGCGTTTCTTCTTAAAATCGCTGAAGCGAGGCATTTTCGCGTAGATAATAATTTGAGGATTAGTCACCTGTAATTCCAATGTGGCGAACCTTTGTCCAGACGTAATGATTAATGAAGTTTTTTTTTTTTGTTTTTTTTTTGGATGGGCCACTGCACGTTGACATTTCGATTGGTAGCCAAACCTGAAGTGCCAACAGCGTCCAAAACAAATTTATTTAAATTCACCAGGAAAACAGAGCACCATCACAAAACCTACAAGTAAATCAACGAGATACGAAAAACTCTCCTCTCTCATTAATAAGATCGCGTCCCATCCCAAAAAAATCCGGTTTTCGAATGATCTATCTATTAAATGACAATTTGAAAAGATCGTCGTCTCAGATTTCTACTCAAAGACTTGGATCGGAATTTCAACAGCTCAAATTCCGATCTTCATTATTTTTGGCATTTTTACGTTAATTCCACCAAAAATGTATGACGCATACAGAATCGTCTTAACAGTATTGAATGACCCTGGGCAAAGCAATGCACTAGGACCCCCACCCACCTACGGGAATAAAAATGTAAACGATCAATAAAATTAAGCCTGCAGATTTGTTGCTCCTCCTAACAAAATCGAACTTGCTGAAAAGCGAGGATTAACCAACACCAACTTTTGCAGAATTGAACTGGCTTAAATTCATTGGTCTTCAGGATGTCCAAGAGATCTCTCATGAACAATATGGCAGATGGGGCCCATGCCTTATGGACACCAATGCCCGCTCCACAGGAGCGAAGATGGGTCTTTCTCCAGGTTTCAATGAAAACCACAAAAATCGCTCTTAGCGTTGAAATTTATCTTCATGTGAAGTGCTTTGGGTTGGAGGTGCAACATCAGTACTGTGCTGCTTCCGCTTAAAAGTATTCCGATTGCCTTCGACATCTGTCTCGTATTTGGTAGAAACGTTGAGCCAAATCGCTAAATCTCTTTTCATGATGTGGGTTTGGGTTAACGTCACACACACGTGCCGAATGCTAATTGATTTTCGGCCAGTGCGATACTCCCATACAGTGAGGGAGTATCGCACTGGCCGAAGTTCATAACAAGTTGTGTGTTGTTCCCAATGGTCCTACCAAGATGCAACCGACGACGATGAGGTCGTATGATGTCATCTCCAAGCCATATGAGAGAACACTTCGTTCATCCTCGCTCTGAACGAATCTGATTTTTAAGACTCATTTCTCAGGGACTCGAGCTATTCAAATTAACTGCAGTGTTTAGTGAATGATGTTAGGATTCGTCTTTTTATTTATTTTTTTTATTGTTTTGAAGGTTTCGTGAACTCCACGAAGGAGTAATCGGCATCATTTGTGAAAGTGTCCCGACCAGGACAGCCAGTGACCCAAGATGCAGCTAACACACAATTTACACAAAATCATTTTAATAACTGGTTATCTTAATCTCTAACCAGGGATTAACAGGGGCATTTCTTTTCCGAAGTGTCTCTCTCATCAGCTCACAAACATTTCGGTGCTTCGGTTGCACGTCCCAAAGATTTTCTTCGTTTACGAGTTGTCTGAGAACGAATCCAACTTGCACACTTAAAGAAAGTGAAGTCCATTGTCAATGACGCACACAAAACTTCCCAACTTCATCGATGAGCACATGGTTCTGACATCAGGATGATTTGCAATGTTCATCATGGAAGCGGACGACGCCTCGTTCATCCTCGATGACCCTGGTTCAGCCACTTTTCACCATACCCATTCATCGCGGGTGTTTCGCATTAACTTATCGATTAGTTTCTCCAAACCCACAAAGATGTAATCAATCGATCACGTTGGGTGCTTGTAGTCAGCGAAGCTCAACCACGCGGCTAATTCGACAAAAGTGGAACTGAAATGCGTTTCATTTTCAGGGGGCCCATTCTGCTTTTGCTTTGTTTGGGAACAATCTTCCAAAAAAAAAAAAAAGATTTTGAACGTTTTCACGAAGCTCCGAAGCAGGATTTGCACACAACGCAGAGAAAACGCATCGTCCGAGTGAGAAATACTTCGAAAAAAAGCGGTCATAACCAAAAGGTGCCTTTCCCAGTCCCGTTCCAGTCATCATGACGTCTTTTTTTTAATACCGAAGCTTATGACTTCAACGCGTGTGTTGTGTTTGTAAAGCGGGCTTGTTCATCCGGCTGCAATGAAGAACAGCAGCGTTGTCCATTATTATGGTCGTTATCGCAATAGCCGAACCCAGAGCGTGGTTATCGCTCTCTGGAGTGGTTACGGACTGTACACATTTTTTTATTTTCGCCACTGCAATGGTTCGATCGAAAAATAAGTTTCGGTCAATATTCCGCTTTTTTTGTTTTATTTTATTTGTTTCTCCGCCTCAGCAACAGCGTCGATGGCAATGAAAGTCCTCATCTAAAGACAGTCGACGTCACACCTTTCCAGAGTTCGCGACCCGCATAATTCGCAGGCGTTCGTTTCGACTGTCCCCAATTGTTTTGCTGCATTTTACAAGCCGGTCAGGAACGGGTTGCTTGCGCCATTTCCTCCTTGCTCGTGCAGCAACTCGTTGCCGCATGCGCGAATGTTCAGGTGGAACGGGAACAAACCGAATCGTTGCTCAATGCCGCACACGCAAACGGCTGTTTAACGTAACAAGGTGACCTCTTTTTAGGAACGTAAATGCGCCGACAGGCTCGCTGCACCAGTGAATTCACTCCTACTTGCGGAACAGCGACGATTTTTTTTTTTTTTTTTTCCCCCACCGAGTGAAATGCGTCTTCGGAAACGCCACCACTCCTTAAGTGTTCGTTCTTGAATTCGGAACCGCACGGGGGAATGGGGGGGGGGGGATGTACTGGGAAGGCATTTCCGGTAGCGGTACAACTCTCACCTCCTTATCGTACGCTTTTTTGACCCAGATACAAGATCGGCGATTATCTGCTGTCGGTCTGGCGGAAGTGATTGCGAACGCTTAGATGAAGCGATTCGTTGTGTGCCACCGGGATGGGGTGGGAACGAGGTGCTTTGGTTGCCTATGCTGAGCACGAGGCGCTCTCCCCCCACACACACACCTCCCACTCCTTTCGGACGAGAACGAAAAGGAAATGACGTCACTTAAAGGAAAGCGTTGACAAGAAATTTAAGAAATGGCAGAAACAACCGCAGGAATTGCTATCGGAAGAACCCGAGGCGGTTGCGTCATCTCGAGAGAGAGAGATGGCGACGCAGTCTCAGTCACGTGAACGTATTTGCTGAATGAAGTCGACATCAATGAAATTAAAAAAAAAAAAAATCAAACGCATATTATTGGCTTCCTCGAAAATGCGATGGCGCATGAGCAGAAAGACATCCCGATGAATACTTCATGTGTTCTTAATCATCACGCGACATTATCTTCGGTTGTGCCTAATTATGGTAATTACAATCTAAAACCGCACGAGCTAATTACGCGTTATTTATTCAGCACCATCGAGAGAAAGAACGACTTTCACCCGTGACATACTCTGACAGACGAGTCGTCCCCAAAGAGCAAGGGGGCGCGCATCTCCATTAGTGCCTTTCGTAAACAACCTCCCAAAAACTCTCGCGAGAGGAACCTCTAATGAACAGCAGCGAATTATTAAACAGGCGGAAAATGCATTCGTTTTGTGGGTTGCTTTAATCAGGCAACAGCAGGCCGCTGTGTGCAGCCCCGTCGTTCACCTTCCAGCACGAGAAGGGATCTGTTCCAGAGGTTTACAAGGACCGATTGCGACGGCATTCAAGGTTTCACGCATCTGGACTTCCTGAAGTTCCTACCGTGTCAAAGTACGTGGGGGCTTTTGGAAGCCCTCACGTTTTTTCTCTCTTCTAACTGTGGTTGGACTAAAAGAGAAGTACGTCGCAACTGACGAGTACTTTTTATCTTTTTTGTACTCCGCTGAATCAGTAAGCGGGAAAAAAAACCAACCTCGAATGTACGGTCTTTTGAACAGCAGTAAGTGTTTGGCTAAACACTTCGTACGCGAGGTTAAACAGTAGCAACGCATGCGATCCACAGGATAAACATCAATAATCAGGGGGCCACTTTCACGTTAGTTGTTTCCATATATTAAAAGAAAAAAAAAAGTAGGGACTAACTGTTCATATTATTATTGCGCATATCCGTTCGTTAACTGATGCAGAAAAACCCAAGCTATTCGTCGTCCGTTTCGCTAATGGCACATCAAGATAATCGGCTATCGGTGAATGCTTATTTGCCTCCTCTCACCACCGGGGTTCCGACATGGGGCAGATTCGTGTCGAACTACGGCTCGGCTGTGTGGAGAAAAGAGTCACTTGTGCTCGATGTATGTTCGGCTATAAATCCTGGTCTTATCTGAAAGGCGACGAAGTTCGTGTAGAGGGCAGGGCAAGGAAACCTGGAATCGTACAAAGCTTCACGACCATTTAGAGACGGAACCATAGAATGTAAAAGATGATACCTCCATGGAGACCGAAGACTCATCGTGGCAGACTCAAACTATCCCATTAAGAAAGCACTCGCCCAAATGGCAGCCGATTCTGCTCTCTAAGCGATGGAAAGAGTTTGTGCGATGGTTTAAGCCGTTGACAGCGAGGGCAGAAGAGAGTGGACAGTTCGCGGTGTGGAGGAGGAAGTGAGGGGATGCATTTCGACACGAATGAGATAACATTAAGTATTACAGGATTTACTTATATCCTGTAATACTTAACATTTTCGCTTCTTTTAATTAAAGAAGTGTTGGTTACTCACTTCATTAATCGAGTGACAAATTTCAGTTTCGTTGCTTTTCAGCGTTTTTTATCCATTAGGCTTAAGCTCTTATTTCTTTGAAATCCAGATTCAGTAAAACCGTATCAATTTTGGTTTAAATCACTTGCATGGAGAAAACCAGAAAAATGAAGCTACTCTTGCGACTCCCCCCTCATCTTAACACCCTTTGGATAAACGTATCTTAAACGCTAAATATGACACGAGACATGCTCAAAAGACGCCTTCGAGTCCTGCACTTCCATGCTCGTTTCAAGATTGCTTTCACGACTCCTCGTTCTTTTCTGGCCGATGATAGATAGCATCCCCTCCGTCTCCAACCAACAGGCTGCGAACTCGAAGCAGGTTTCGGTGCGTTTGGATGACAAATGAATTTTATCGCTCGTCGAGAGACCGCTGCCTCGCTTAGTGAAGAGTCTTGAACATCTTCGGAGTATTCTGCTGCAAACACCCCTGATGATACCAAGTGAAACAGGGGTTTACGCGACTCGTGGACGAAATTCAAATGCAGCAGAAACTTTGGTTCACGATTAGAAATATAAGGCCTGTTGGCGCAAAATAGACGAAAAATAAATGGAGGCCTCAGTGGCGGACTAAAATCTTCAAGTCCTACTGTAGAGATCAAAGCACTTCAGGGTCTCTACTGGCGGCGCTGTCGTAGTTTTTCTTCAAAGAGAGAAAAGTCGACTGAAAGAACACAAAGAAAAGGACAAAGATTTTCACAAACAACCACGCTAGCAGTGGGATTCGAACCCGCGTTTATCCATTGTGAATCAGAAGCCAAAAAGTTTGCTTCGAGTCCTTCAGAAAGCAAATACACACTTTGATGATATTAATCACCCACGCACGACGCTGTTGTATTATCGGTCCCGACTCTTCCGGTGTGGGGTCATTATAAACAATTATTAAGAACAAGTTAATATTTCAAACTATTTTGACGATGAATTTTAGCAGCGATTTCACTTGCATAGCAACATCAAGGAGTCGCCCATTTCATCCCCTTTTGGGGCCGT
This sequence comes from Typopeltis vanoorti, assembly GCF_054136105.1. NCBI lineage: Eukaryota > Metazoa > Arthropoda > Arachnida > Uropygi > Thelyphonidae > Typopeltis > Typopeltis vanoorti. The sequence continues at coordinate 127,940,651 of NC_143561.1, forward strand.
TTTTTTTAGGAGATTTATTTTTAAGAAAAAAATACTGAGGAGGAATAAAAATTGTGGTGATCGGTTGAACGATGCGATCAAAATCGACGACTGCGGCATTTACATTCTCTTCCTCCCTCATAATCGCATCGGTTTTGATCCAGCTGAGCAGCCGCGACGAGGGGGACTTCTCGGCGAGACGAACAGCTGCACTCCAGATGTGAAAGGCCTTCTTTCGGCGCAGTCCGATGGGACGGATTCTTGAGAGCGTGAAAGAACTTCAGTTCTCATCGGACGATAACTTAAACGCTGTAGAAGTGTGTTCCAAATGCAGCCGAAATCAGTGGAAGGAGGCAACCTACGTTTACGTTAAGTTTCATTCGGAAACGTGGAAGAAAAAAAAAAACGAATTCCAAATTTTGTGGAAAATCAGTCGAAAGATGGCAGATACCCCTGTGATATTCAACTAAGCCGAATCCGATTAGCTGGTGACTGATTTTTTAGGCAAATGATTCGATTTTAGCCTCCTCTCTCTGAAGAGAATTTTGCTTACGCAGCATTTGAACAAAATCAAGTTTTCATTCGCAGCTTAACCGACAAGAAAATCGGAGATCGCAGTGACTTGTTTTTGATGTCAACCAGCTGGTGTGACACGTCAGAAGTCGTCTCTGGAAAAATGAAACAGAATTGGATTTAAAGCGGTCAAACAGACAACGGGATTTGGTTCTGTCCGTACAGTTCAAAAATCACGCGATCGAAATCCCCCCCCCCCCTTGATAGTATGTTTGATCCCATTAAAAGTCGGTCGAGAAAACTACTCGGAGTTCGTTCGCCCGCCCCCATTTTTATCATATTTTATTGCTCGAATGTCAGTTTCCACGGCATTCATCCCCCCCGCAGGTATTCCCTCTCCAATTATCTTAAGGCGAAGCACTAAAAGGGGATCGCTTGCAAAAGCGCTCGCAGATTAAATTCTGGAGGAAAGGGAGACTGTCGGCGCACGGGTTATTAAAGTAAGAGAGGTCATTTCTTGATTCCGAAAGGCACTCACTTCGTGTTACTTAAAGAGGGGTTGAAGCAAACGATGCTCTCTCGTGTAGCTGAAGGGCAGACGAGAGAATCACGGAAGGAAGATAAAGTCCATGCAGAATTCACTTTCGTTTCCTAACAGCGACAAGAAATAAAAGGTCACCCGTCTGCCGTTGGGCCATCGTCAATGTTAGACAGTGCATTCGCCTTACAATATGGCGAAAGTGCTGAACAACCAGTTCATGGATTTCCAGTAATGCACATACAGAGCCTCCGTAGCTCAGTCGGTATAGACGAAGCCCTTGATCGGAAAGACCTTTTATCTGGTCTCTTTCGACTAAGGGCGAGTTAGCCGGTCTCATACGGAGGTAGGGTTTTTTTCTCCCTCAGAACAGGCAAACCGGCCCACGAACACACACACATTTACAGTCATAAAATGTATACTTAATTCCTTCATTAGGAGGACTCAACCCGTCCTAAGGGAAGGGGGAGAATGGGGGAACCACACGAAATAAATCGCACGTGCATGGATTTCATCGTCAAGTGCGAGGTTTTCGCCCTGCTTATTGCTGATTTGAAGCGACTTTAAAATGTTCGGAGCATTTTCCCGAACTAGCTGACCCTTCCGCCTCCAGCATACTCTACCGTGACGTAGATGTGAAACCTCTTTGCGGATGGAGCGCCACAAACGAGCTGCTCCTGAACAGCTTCTACACCTAACGCTGCAACGAACGGCTACTAAACGATTCCGTAAATTTTATGGCAGTCGATTAAGAAGAACAACCACACGAACTCCCCGTGAGGAAGGAAAAACATCACTCAACGGTTACTGCATTTAGTTCGTGCTAAACACCGGAAGAAGAAGAGACTGTCGGAGAAACTGAATCCGATTTTTCATAAGCCAAGTTGCTGTTCTTCTGTTCAGCAGCACAATCCGAACATGCAGTTCGGAGGAGTGCGTTGGGTTCATTTTATGCAATTCGACCAATTTAAGCTTGAACTGCATGCACTCAACTCCCCAAACATCTCATCGAAATTTACTTCGCCCTGTGACATACGAACTGGTTCTCCTTGGCGTTTATGCGAAACACACCAAGAATGACGAGCAGTGTGGAGAGCACCAAAGAAAAAGTCGTTAAATGCGAATGTTGTGGATGGAATTTCTTAAGATCACAAGATGCGGCTGAATTATGTCTGTCAGCTGCGTGTACTCTTCTGGCCAGTTTGTCTGTCTTACGGAATGTAAAAAACGCTGGTTTCCAGGAGAAAAAGATATTGGCAACCCCCCCCCCCAACTCAAAGTTGAAGTGCCCCGATAAACATCCATTTCTTTTTGCAGAGCACTTTTTGACTGAGCTACGAATGCTTCTTACGGATAAGGACGAGAGAGGAGGAGGAGCAGAAACGCATTTGAGAATATTCGGGGACCGTCTGCAAAGTGGTGACTTTATGAGGCGCGTTTCCAAGTTGAGAAACCGAAACGTGGGTGTGAGAAAAGGAGTTGTTCTTTCGCGTACATTTTCTATCGAGAATGCGATGAGATCGGATTTCAAATATTCGGAGACAGAGGAGGCAAGAACGTTGAACGACTTCCCCACTTCCGTCCACACAGGGGAGTTTAATCCATCCTCCTGACGATTTTATTCTATCGAACTCTTCTCAATCACACGCACTATTAATTCGCAGTTCTTGACGCGTCGAGTGCTTTTACCGGTTTAAACGCCGATTCCCCAAATGGTTCAGTCTTTTAATTCTCTTTGTGGCATCGAAGCACAAGTGACCGTTTTCAACAGAAACGTTGACCAGGCTCAGCTGACGTCTTTGGAGAAAAACAAAGACGAAGGTTCCTCTTATAAAATTCTCGAGAAACTGAACGCTGGAGGAAAAGAAATCAAAAAGCATAGAAGTGTCTTCCAGCTCTCGCCAAGGTCACGTGGAATGCGAAACACAAGTTGCACGACCAAACTCTGCGTTTCAAGTACAGAAAAAGAAGCATCGAAAAGCAACTGACGAAAGACAGAAAGAAAAGGTTCATCGATTCCTTCTGTCCCTACAAGGGAATTCATTAATCCCTCCCCTTGGTGTCGTGCCGATTTTATTCCTCAGTTTTAGGTCAATTAGAATGGCAATAGAAGTAAACGATGGTCAAGCCGTCAGGTCGATGTGCGTGGGTGGGTGCAGGTCTCCGGATTGAACAATCACGTTAGCCCGAGTCGTGAGGGTGGCAAAGTTTCATTGACCTGTTTTCCGGTTAATCCTCAATGAGAGACGACCTTAAGGAAGTGGGACACACCTCCATGAGCGAGTGGACGCTCCGCCTTGGTTTGAAGGGAACTCAAAGAAAATCGCTTCGTGTGGAGGTTCAGTTCCTTGTCTGGAAAAACTGCATTCGACTCGATTAAGAAGAATTCCCTTCTTTCGGGGAGTATTTTCACGTTGGTGCGGTTGTGTCGAATTCGGACAGGAAGACCACGAATTTAAGAGGAATTCAATACGGCGATGAACGCTGGGTGGGATTTCTGCAGACTTGAATTTATTTCGTTCTGCAACCAGCACAGAAGCTTTGATTATTTCTGTTAAGGATGTGCAACCCCCCCCAAGTCTTGCCTTCGTTGAGTCCACTCCAACTTCTTCGGTGCTCCTCAGAGCGGCCTTTCGCAGTAGGATCGCCTCCTCTCAGTGCCGGATGTTAATTCTCCCACTACAAGAATTAAACGCCGAGATTAGCTCACTCCGTTTCGATTCTTCTCAACACTTCCACGCAGGTTACGACCACACAGTCAAACAATTCACTGGGACGAAGTGCGCGTTTATTTTCTGAGAGACAAAAAAAAAAATCCCCCTTTCGATTGAATGTTTGTGTGCTCGCACTAAAAAGCAACACAAGATAGGGTTGGGTTCGTGCGAGCTTATTATAACATACTTGATTAGCCACTTCCGCCTCGACCTTGTTCCCTTATCACTCTGCTTCCGGTGCTTGCCACAGTATGCGCGATGTGGTATTAGACGAGCCCTTCTTGTTTCTTCCGTTGCTACGCGTACTCAGAACGAAGTGTAAAAATAGGGACCGCAACGCAACACATTGGTCGGTTCGATTTACAACCGCTAATTCGTGTGGGAAAGAAGATGAAGAAACAAAACTACGCGATGCTGAAGTACATTCAAGAAATGCTTCAAAATATGCGCGTTCTCAGAAGACCAATCCTTATCTTATTGAAAGGTCCTCGGGTCAATTAAAGAAATATACCACGAAGCGCACGCACAACCTAAGTGACTGATTCAAACTGTTCTCCTGATTGCTGATGATCAGCGCAACTGTGGCCACGAAAAACGAGAAATTGGATTTTGAGTCGAAGAAGCCCATTTGGGGTCGCCAACTGCAAAAGTCCCAATGGGGAGAGATGGTTTGAGAACAGTCGAGCAATTGTTTTGCCACCTTGAAACCAACCGATCTCATTGAGCACCCCCATCTGCTACAAAAATCAGCCATCGCTCCAGTCTTTCGAATTTGAGGAGGAACAACATCTTGAATAACCTAGTCAGAAGAAGGATATCCACTGAAAGCTCTGGCATGGGGGATCCTTCCAGTAAATGTGAACAAATAACAAATGGAGGCTCCCCCCCCTCTGCTACTTTTGTTATGGCCCCGATGCAGTCTAGTTTGCCTCTTTCTGCTGACGAGTGAAGGCGTTTATGCAATAACTTGCGAGTGCCGTTTCTCACACAACAGGTTGGATTTCTTCCATTTCGTCCTCCTGCAGCAAGCAACAACCAGAAAGTTCTATTGCTTTCCAGGAATAATCCTTATAATCAACAGAATAAAATATCACATGCAGAAGGCAAGGGCAAAAAGTACGCCAGCGGCATCATCGTCCAACATGTTTGCCTTACATCACATCATTTTGTACCCTTGAGGAACGCAACCATAAAGTTGTGCCTCCTTATGTTTGGAACCCTTTTCTGCAGCTCAAGTAGCATCGCATCATTTCTGGTTCTTAATGCCAAAAGATTTTAATTCGGTTTCCCAGCATTTCAATATTTTTTATGTCATCCTTTTGTTGGACTAACTGATGAAACGCAGACCAACAAGTCATCCAGGAAATGGGCAGTCACCTTCGGATCACTTCGAACTGGGATTACCGCTGACTCCCATCTGATGGCGTCTTCCAAAGTGAAATGAAATACCCTGTGAATCACATGGCGTTGATCTAAAAGAGATCAAATTGAGCCAAGACCTTCCCCCACCCCTTTCTCCTACAGGTCCTCTACGTTTCTTCTCCCTGTTAGGCTATTTCGCTTGCTCGACCTGGGACCCGAAAGTAGACAGACTGTTTCTCCTTCGCTTTTTTCGCAAACCATTTCAGGAGGATAGAAGGGTCAAAGAACTTCTGGGAAAGAACTTCTACCTAAGCAGAAAGTAAGCCTTCTACAAGTGGCTGAAGAAATTAAAGTCGATGGCACATAAGAAACGTCTAAAATACTGACATAAGCCAACGCTTATTGAGAAGACTCATCTTGCCGACAAAAGAAGATTCCACACGGCTTCCAGAGTTGCGAGGGGTAGATCTCCCGAAGACGAGCCTTCGTCGACAACGACGTGCACATCACCTAGCGTGGACCAGGGAAGCATCCAGAATCTGGAGACGAGTCTTGTGTCCCCTTCCAGTCTGGCTGACACGTGGCTGGAAATCGCATAGAAGTTTGGTCCTTTGGACTTAACTCGGAGGCAACTAAGGCTATGCCATACCAATATTACTGGTCCCGTTGGTCGCATGTGTTCCTGTGTCGGTTTTAAGGAAGGAAACCTCCCCTCACACACACAACATATGAGATTGGCTAACTCGCCTTCAGTTTTGGCGAGTTTGGGGATTGTGGTAGAAAGCGAATTTGGTTCTTGTAGTGCCGATTCTTGCACTGATGATCTGTATGTGGGAATTAACGTCCCCCCCCACCCACCTTTCCTTCTTCAAACGGGATGGGGAGGAGAAGTAAAGTATTCTCTTCGTACCACGCATCGCATTACTGGGTTGTACTGATCGTTGTTGTTAAAGATGTATTTCATGAGGTTTTCGCAATACAAAAACTCTGCACGCTCACATCGATGAAGCACGCGATTCCTTCATTTAAATGTTCGGCAGAGCAGTCACCCTTTCTCTAGAGGGGACCCGAACCCATGATTGCCTACGGATGGATGGTCTCAGTGCCATCCCTTTAATGAGATCGTATCTTAATGGGCACGATCGAATTAAGGGGGTGCCAAGCAGATTGTTTTGTCCTTAGAAAGCGAGCCGTGAAAACTTATGAGGCCCAAATCATTTTCGTGGAATGAAACTCAAAAGATTATTTTGAGGACCGCAGCAGCTGCTCCGATAAACTGTGCGTGTGTTATGCTGACAGTAATCCAATCGTCTACTGCTACTCGAACAACGCATGAGGCCGTTTGTATGAACGATATTATTGGATCCTGGAAGGGTCCTCTCTCTCGCGCTGCCTGCCTAAAAAGATGCATTCATTGCAGGGTTGGGTTCTGTTTGAATCTAGCGAGACGTTTACCGACAGGATACGAATCGAATCTCTGGCTTGGAATTCTGTTCTTATTAATGATGCGATGTTGTCCGCCTACGAAGAGGTTGGCACGAGATGATCTTAAGGAAACGCACACACGTAAACCAACAGTTATTCCTTTGAGGGCAGAAGCCCGTATTCACGAGGGTGCTAGTAAAGAACACTTTGCTCTGATGTCATTTAAGGCTTCCGCAGATCGAGAAATTCTGATGAAAAGCACAACGCCCCTTGCTCGGGGGGGGGGGACTTACATTGATCGACGCTGAGAAACGTTTTTATTGCTAGTTTGGAACCCGAAGGAGCAGCTTGAAACACGTGAACACCAACATTTCGTAGACACGCACTTCATTTCACTTACGATGCTGACCTACAAATTCAAAGCGCGAAGAACACGTGAAAAATTCTCGCCACGGGATTTGTGTTAAGGGAGTCCGCGCAAAAAAGCAGCTTTTTATATTCTCCATCGACTATGAAAAAAAGTAGCATTCGGTGGGTCACTGCAGACAAGAGAGAGAAAGCGTCAAATTAGACATTTGTTCAGAACTTTCTGACAAAATTCGAAATTTGTTGAGTGATCAAAATTACACCAAAATATCAAAACCTTGAAGATGATTAAGTAAAGAAATGCATAAAATTATTAAAAAGCTCAGGTTCATTAATACGAATTTCTTGTCCTCAATCTGGATCGAATTGAGGAACGAAAAAGTAAGGCATCAGAAAAGTACTGCGTCACGTAACATCCACGTGCCATTTAGGTTTCAAGATAATAATAAGAAAATGCTCCAAACGGATCCATCCTAAGAAAACACTTGGCAGGTTGATCGCAAAAATATTTTTTAATTCTTGGTCGTTCTACGGAAACACGTCCGGTGGGTGCACGCACCAAGTGCGAGTGGATTTTAAGCCGCAAAACAAAATTAAGGTGAACGTTGCGAAGCGCCCCCTTGCAGTTTGTTGCGCGAATATGGGCACAATTTTAAAACGTGAAACAATCGGCAGAACATCTTTCGGGTGCTCGTTCAGGGTGGCGAGCGACGTCGCCTTCCGAAACAAAACAGACGACCAAATGGAAAACTCGCGGTTCTGTTCGTCACAAAACGTTTCTTGCGCGTTCCGCTTTCGGTCCTCGGAGAAAGGGCGGAAAGAAACGAAGCCGCACGCACCACCTACACCGGCGATCACGTGGCTACCTGCGAAGAACGCGTTCGTCATGCTCAAATGCAAAGCGGCCCTCCCGGCGAAGCCCGAGCCAGGGGCGTAGCACGTGCGAAGAGCAGAAAGGGGATACTTACATGACTTCGAATTCCTATCGGAAATCCACGCACTGACCTCCTCGGAGAACGAACGGACACATCACTGCAGTCGACATCGCCGTAGTACTCGCCACATCCACACGCAAATGCTGGCACGACGCGAGCCCAACCACACCTGCTGGCACCGAACACTGCACTACACTACACAACACACGCGCGCGCGCGAACCACCGCCCGACAATCCTGTACCCTCACTCGTGTTTCCCACCGACTGCAGCTGGCCGATCACGCCGATAACGTTTTGTGTGGGAACGGCGACGTTGCTGCCACCTAGACGAGGGAAAGTTCGCCGCTGCTACCGACAGGCACAACGCGACAAACGAAGGTTGATTGGCGGGATTAAAATGGCCGTGAAGGTCTCTCAGCCGACTTCGATGACCTCATCGTAGTATCTGAAGATGAAATCCCCCCCCCTCACCCCCATTCGAATGCTTGAACAAAACAATTCCCCCCCCCACTCCAGTTAATTGCAACAAGTGAATAAGCTTCCCCTTAACGACGGGGCTCAGCGAATTTGCTTCGCAGTTTATCTCAACGAATAAAAGTGCGCTCGGAAAAGAAGGCTTCGTTGGTACCAGTGAAGGGCTCGAACTCCTTTTGGCCGAGATCCGACTCGAAAGAAAAACTGCTAATGCTCAGTCGATCATCAGCAATGTGTGGACGATTTCCCTTCGCAATCCTCGCACTTGACTGCGACGGAAGACACAACGAAACAGAAACAAATCTGCTTCGCCCGACTTACGAATATATTATCTGATTGCAAAATACACAACATTCGTGTTAGAACGCAAAGAGATTCATTACATGAGAAACCAAAAGTAAAGAATATATAAAAATAGAGCAGAAACATAAAAAAATCTATTGAAGCAATAATTCTAAAATCAACAGACGTAGAAAGGGGTTTTCAGCGAGTTTGCACTTGGAAAGATAAAAGCAGCGAAGATATCAAAGCGTAAAACAAAACAAAACGATTCCAGCAAGACAGAGAATGAAGATTCTCCATCTAAACCAGAAAAGAGCATTAGATAAACCGGGGGGGGGGGGAAACACGGACAAACGGTGAAAGGAAAACGGACAATCTTTACAGACAAAGCCGCAAAAGGAAGCATTCAGAATTAGTGGGGGGGGGGGGACTAACCAAATGCGATAATAAAGCAGAAGCTTACTAAAAGAAAGATAGAAAAACTGTATTTGAATGATATTTAGAAGAAAAACTTGACAAAATAAAACGAAAAAGACAAATCAAACTGCTGAATTGAGGCACTCCGAGAATCTGGAGAGGAATGAAACTGAAAGAAGAAGAACTAAACGAATGTATAAAAGCAAGAAATATTTGGTCGATGAGATCGATGAAAAGATTATTCGCAACATTCATAAAACTAAACGTAATGGATAAATGGAAAGAATAAATGTAATATAACCCAAGATCATGGTTTTAAAGAGAAGAACAACTTTTGAAATATCAGAAGAAATATTAATAAAAGAAACCCCTTAAAAGTTTTTTTAAAAAATATATAAAATCATCTGTAACAGATTACGTATAAAATGTTGTCCTCGTCCGTATTTTAATACGGAGAAATAGACAGCTGCTTATTGGACAAAACAGTTTTCGCAAAAGGAGCAGGCGAATCCAAGGAACTGCAGAGGAATAAATCGGCACATTAGAATTGAACAACGAGGATTTAGGGAAAATACAGCAGCAAAAGATGCGATGTTTAAATTAAAGCAAATAATTAAAAAACGAGAGGCCGCTTAACACTGGTTTAACTCGTTTAAACCAAGCATTTGCTAGAAGGCAGTGAAAAGATAATAACACATTAAAAATCAAAAGAAATTAAGAACATCGTGCGCAGTGGGATAACAGTTTCATAATAAATGCAGACAAATCCAAATAAGCAAAGGAATTGGGGAAGGCGACTCGTTGAATAAATTAAAATTTATTGATGGAAGAAATAATGGGAAAGCGTGAAATGAAAAATTGGGAATAATCGGATATGCCGAGGATGTAATTTGACCAGCAGAAAAGAAAACCAAATCATCAGAGATGCTGGAGAACCACAAGATGGAAATTAGAAATCAAAGCGAACAAGTTAGGAAGAAAAAACTTTTGGAATTGAACGACATTCGCACAAAATGAGTTCTGAGAATAAGCGATAAAAGCTGGTCGAATATTTGGACGCCTCAGCATCTTTATCTGGAAGAATAAGAAGAACACAAGTGAAGAAACGAAAATAAGATTCCACAAAGAAGTTGTTAGATCAGCGACATTTCATTTTCTTATATTGATTCCATCACGAGAGGTAGAAGACCCCGTCGCACATTAGTGCTGTAGGAAGAGATTGTAGGTGAAGACTCAGAAAAGACAAACATCCTGACCCTTTTCCTCAAGAAAAGGATCAACAGATTGACACTCGTAGATCCACCTTGTAGTGGTTGAGGAATACTGGAACAGCTAGATGAAATAAGAAGGAACAAGAGTTCATAGGTCCAATGAAAGCGTAGAGAATGATGGCTGCCAGTTGAGTGGAGCAGTAACCATGGAAGAACTTGAGGAGACGCAGAGCTGAAACGGTGGGTCTGAGATGGAGTCTGAGAGAGATCATCTGCTGCATTTCTCTCCTCTGGACAGCATTGAGAAATTTTAGGCAGGTTTCAGGTGCATCACCTCAAAAAATTGTGATCAGTAATCTAAAAATAGACGGATTTAGTATTTGTATACAGAAAGTACCTGGGAAGATGGAGAGTAGCGACTGCAGTGGAAAAGTACGTCTAGTTTTTTGGAGGAATTGAGGGAACTACTGGTGTGATGTGGTTATGCAGGAGAGGCTGGAGGTAAATGTCAGTCCAAGCAGAGAGAGAGATCCGATCCAGTCTGGCGATTTCTATATTACTCAGGAGAAGGGCACCCAATTTGAGATCCCTTGGTGGCATTCAAGGATGGCATGAGGTAAGGGTTTAAGGAATTGGTTGCAGATGATCTTAAAGCTTCGAATGTCTGCGCGCTGCATGGTTTGTCGAAAGAGTACGAGGAACGAAGTGTACCATCATCGGTAAAACTGTCGGCAGGATTGGTGGTGATTGCGAGTAAGGTGTTTATGCAAGTCAGGAAAAGGGCGGGCGATTGAAAAGGACTCCGAGGCACTGCTACATTGGTAGCGAAGCTCGAAGATGAAGGCAATCAACCATGAAATGAAGGACCACACAGAAAACTTGCTGCCCAGTTGCAGAAGACGTCTCACGTTCTCCAAACTGGAAAAGATCTTCGACTTGAAGAGGACTGCGGTGACCGCAATAGGACGGTAGAATGGCCGCAAACTTTTATTTTACTTTTTCGGTTGGATATGCGATCGTTTCTACGAGTTGGTAGAAGTACCAGCTGAGTATAAGAGATTGTAAAGACTACGGAGGAGAGATGGTAGCACAAAGTCCGAGCATAACTGGAGAGATGCCATTGGGAATGGAAGACGTTTTATCGTCTAAGTTGTTTCGTATTCTTCTTCTGCTGAAAAACCATAGAAGGAAATGAGTTTCTGCAATGGCAAGAGGAAAGTCGACTCTGTCATTACAGTCGGAGAAAAGCTTTTTCTTTAGGCGCTGTATTGCATCACAAAGATCCAGATGGCGCTACTAATAGTAGTAGTGCCATCTGGATGAGAGAGAAGCGAAGTACGGGTGAGTAGACGTTGATTCCGATAGACTTCGGAAAGAACCAGAGGCCCAACTTGCCATTCGGACAAGAGGAGAGTTTTCTGGTGTTTGCTCTTCTGTAGGCAGATTTCGATTCGTTGATGGCTTTTTTATGATTTATTTCATGTTTCAGAGGTGTTTTGACTTGGAAAGAATTCTCTGGAAATGTAGGAGATAATTTTTTCTTTTTACACTCCACTGTGATCTGAATTACCGAGGGGGGTGGGCGGGGAGAAAGCGACCTCATATTTAGACAAGTGCGGTTAAGAAACGATCGATCACAGACCTTGTGAGAGTGGGGAGGGTTGTTGAGGTTCGAGTTGATGATTTGCGTGATTATAGCAAATACTTCAGCATCTCGTCCGGCGGCATCGAAACAAGAAGCCAATCATAGTTGCGGACATTGCGATCGTCAACGATGACGACATCGCCATTCCGATAACTGGACTGCAGAAAGTGGAGCTTCATGGATCAGGGGTTTTGGGAATTTGGCGAGAAATAAACACAACAAAATGAATGCTACTCTGAATGGAGCAAGGAAAGGAGAACCCTAAGACTAAAGTGGAGGATTCTAAACTGGACATTTAGTAAAAGTAAAATATTAAGGTTTTTATAACGGACTAAGAATTGGCCAACATTTTACGCGCCCTTCTGCGCAGTCATAAATCTGTATAAAAATAATAATAAATAAATAATTCCCTTTTTGCTTCTTCATAGGTTTCACCGAGCAAAAATTCTTGCTCATGCGCATTAGTTTTTACAAAAGCGTTTCAAATTGTAGAAATGCGGTTCGACTTGTCAAACGAAAGGGCAGAGGGGGGGGGGAGTAGTTGTTTGCATTGGACAGTATGTTCGTAAAAGAGGCTGAAGGTAATTTTTTTTCAGTTCTTGTTCATAAAAGAACTTTTGCGCCCTTGACAACCCTCAGGGAAACTTTTTTTCCAATACTTTTAGAACTTCGGAGTGTGTTTCGTCACAAATTAGCACTGCAATTTGGGATTCATGTTCATGAATTTTTGCTGTTGTTTAAGCAACGAACCCCCCCACAACGACGAAGGATTGTAAAGCTGGACTTCGTTATTCCCATCTAGACATCCTGCTCCGGAAATTGTGGAACTTTTCCAGTCCCTTCAGGCCCCCAGTAAGCTGGTGTGAGACCGCTCGTATCCGTGACGAAACCCACCTCCGCAAGCAGTGGAATTGCACCTACGATGATCTGTTGGTCAATGGAAGGTCTACCGCCACCCACTTCAACAGCCAGGGTGGCCAATGAGTGTGAGGAGTCCTACTTGTAACCTTCCTTCAAAACAGATCAGACAACAGAGTCTGAGAACGTGCAGCTAACGCAGATGTCAGTTCGATTTATACAAAAGGAATCGCAACTCAGCACAAAGACGAACGGAAGTCTCCATGTCAGGAAACCTGCGTTCGGTTCAAAACAAAACTATTATTAGGACCACTTGCGTAATACCACCGGTGACTTCTTTCGAAATCGCCACAAACTCGGGTTCCACACGGCGATGAAGGAAGAATTCTTCATAAACAGCGAACCACCAAGACTCCTCCTCTGGAGGATTCAGCAGAAGCGGGTAAATGACAGCCAGTGAACGGTCCAACAAAGCAGACGGAGGTCGCCGTCTTGATTGCATTGCAGCACGGCGAGAAGACAGCTCAACTGGAAGAAGCCACGAGAGAGAGAGAGAGAGAGAATCGCTGAATCAGTGCTGCTGCTGCTCAAGTGTGCACGAAACAGCAACGTGGAATCCGAATTGAATCCAGTCGATCACGCGCTGTTTTCGTTCTGATCGTCCGAGCATGGTTTCTGATTAGCTCACCAAAATGGTGCACGAGGTCTTCCGCTAATATATCGGCTATATTAGGTAAGGCCAATGTACGCGTGCGTTGAACTTTGTGAAACCCCTTGAACTTGCATTTTAACCATCCAAGTTCACTGCGGACCCTTGACCTTGCGAGCGAACAGAAGTGCTGTTCGATAATAGCAATTGCACCACGTCCTCATCAATTCAATTCGCATTGAAAACACTCGCAGACTGTTTTTGTATGCTGCAATAACGTTCGTGGCAGCGTAACGTCACCGTATCACTTGCTTACGTCCATCCTGAAGGGAGTGCGAGGAGCGGAGGGATTAAGCTTGTTACGGGATGTCAAACGAGTATTGGGCAGTTGCTGGTAAAAATAAGTTTTCACTCAGACTTACAGGTTTTTTTTTTTTTTCCCTAAGCGATTTATTAGCAGGGCGAAGCTCATCTTTCAGGAACGAAAATCAGCTCTTAGAACACACGTGGTGAAGGAAGCTGAAAGAATAAACCTTCTGCATCCAACAATATTTCTTGGTGTAATGAAGGCGCTGCTCACTGCCAGCGTCTGTCACTCGAGAGTTATTGTTGTTCTTTGTGTCACTCCAACTGATAAAAGGTCGTAAACAGATAATGATTGGAATCGCGAGCAGGATTTTTTTTATATTTTTGCTCTTATTCATTTTACTGTTCTTTTCATATCGAAGACACCCTCCAATCGGGCTGGGGATTTTAAATGATTATAAGTGCACAGTGGATTAAAGGGGTGGTGGACTGTGGGTTCGTAAATTTATTTTAATTCAATTCATAAACTGATTCTTTGAAATTTTATTCGGAAGGCAACTGCGTCGGTTTAGAAATGCGCTTGCTTGTTTATCCCCGAGACTGAGGGTTCGAATTTGGTGTCAAGGTTGTACAAGTCTGCTCCGGACGAGTTCATCTAGAACACCCCCTCGGAATCCTTGGATTTATAAGGCTCGTTATTTCATCTTCATTTTAGCGCTTGTTCGTGCGGGCATCATTAGCCCAACGCTTTCGACCACCACTCACGTGCTGCGAGTTCGAATGCCGCATTGGCATGTTCGTCTCTAAAAAGGTACGAGATGGGTGACCGAGACCGACTGCTGTCCCGCTTATAGTAGGCACTGACAGTAGACGATCTCGATGCTCGAGCACTTCAAGGTTTGTCTTAGGAGTTGAGAGTTCTTCAGTCGACAAAACTTGGATGAGATCGATTCGAGATCGATGAGAGCAGGTCGTAAGAAAAAGGGTCAGCGAAATAAGGACGGCTGCATTAACAGGAATATCTGAAGCCCCTTCATCGAAGCACGCAATGCCTGACCCGAGAGAAAATTAGCAGCGCAATTACAAAGGATGGAAGGTAGGCTAGAACAGCGTTTCCCAAACTTTTCCTACGACGGGACACTTCACAAATCCTGAAAATTTCACGGAACACCTTCGTTATTTTGTAACGTATTAATTAATAATTAATTTAGCTGATCTTTTAGTAATTGATTAATAATTAATCAACGGGTACCAGTACTCAGTCTCGGTTAGCAAGAAATTTTGAAGATTTAAAGGAGATGAAAGGGGGGGGGGGGAAAGAAGAGCATTTGCCAGTGTTGTTACTTCACACTTTGTTTTGATCCTTAAAGTAGCTGCTACTTTCATTAAAATAGCTGATGTCATCGTTTGCTCATTCCTTTTCTTTTCCACTCCCAGGGTTCTTTCGCTTACATCTAAACAAGATCGTCGTAACCCACTCAGCTACTGAGGCTGAGAGCGGGCTTAGAGAGCTGCCAAAAAACTGCATCACTTGGAAATAGTACAACTTTCTTGAATTTAGAGAGGGGAGGTTCTTACCTAAGAGCGGTCTGCACCCAAGTCTCATGTCGATAATTACTCCGCACTTTTTTGGATCAGCAACTTGGCCCTTCTTCCCTTGATGTTTCGACGTCATGAACAAAAAGACGACACACCCTCCGTAGTTAACTCATTTCCTTACTGTTTTTAATTTCTTAACTGCGGAAGGAGAAAATAAAGAAGTCATCTCTCATTTTTTACATCGCGGTTCAAGACATTTTTTATACTTCTTAGATGAACAGAACTTTTGCGAAGGTGAAACGTAGTGAAATGATTGACTTAACCCGTTTGCGAGGGGGAGGGGACGAGACGAGACGAACCGAACCGAGTCATGTTGTACTTAACCTTCAGGCAGGATACGAGAATCAGTGCAGTGCTTTTACGCATCTGAAAATGCTGCTAGTTTAGTAGCAGAACGAAAACGACCCTACAAGCGAAACAGATTCAAGCAAAAAACACCAAATAAAATTTTATTTCAGCACTAAAAAAGTCCCAATCATTGTATTTAGTGGAAAATGGAGTAATTCGCGTGTTTAGTGTAATTGGAAACAGCTGGAAAATGAACGCTTGAAAAGTTTTTATTGCAGCACCAAACTGCTTGAGGTCAACTCGAGCGAGACAGCCCCCCCCCCCCCGGAGTGAACGCATTCATATACGAACATGAAAGTAATTAAAAATTCCAGAAAATAGAAAATATCTTCCTTGTTCAGAATATGATCCACATGAGAGGGGTAATCCGTGTGTAAGATTAAGGTAACCATTAACCGCACCAGTGCGAGATATTTGGTACGGCGTCAAATTCCTCGTTCATTCTTGTCCGACGGGAATGCCAAGAAATGATCTGCGTGTGATTTTGATCGCATCAGTCTGGAAGGGCGAGCCAATGGGCAAACCAGAAGAGAAATGGGCAATGAACAATTCTCCTTGTAGAGATCAGACTCGGATTTATTGATGAGAGCTTTAGATGAGTCCCTGTTCAGCATATACACTCAGGAAGTGAGAGAGAGAGAGAGAGAGAGAGAGAGAGAGAGATCACCATTATTTCATTATAACCACGGCTCAAAACAAGCTGCTAAGATTTGAACGATTGTTCGTGATCAGTTCCTCTCCCTACTGTGAAGGCAGAGGGAGCGAGCATCGGGGAAGTTGTGGGTTTAGCAGCGATGCCTCCCACGATGTTACTCGCGCTTCGTAATAGGAGCAGAAGGAAACTTCGTTCTTTTATCTCTTCTGCTGAACTGGGAATGGAAATCATTGACTGCTACTGGCCGATTTGTTCTTGAAAGTAGGTGGGTGCGGAGTGTTCTTTCCTGGAAAGAAAGAGTCCCTCTTCTAAGAAGATACGCTCATCTGGGATTTCCCCTTATTATGAGGAACTCGCACTTCAGTGAGCATCCAAAAATGTTAATAAAAATTAAAGATTATCAGACTACTTCCTTCACTACGGTTTTCTTGTACCCTTTTAAGTTTCGATCTTCCTCGACTAGTTAGAAACCCCGATGGACCAACTGAATCAAGCAGTGAAAAATAAAGCGACGAACCTCAATCTCGGAAACTGATTTGGTTTTGTACTTAACACGTGGAAGATTTGTTGGTGTTCAAGCACAAAACCAGATTAATTTCGCTTATACAAAAAGTGAGAAAATTTTAAGAAAATATTGGAGGTGTTGGTTTTAACTCGAAGCCAAAGGTTATTTCTCGACAGATCACGCGTACGTCAAAGCTTTCGTCTGTCCATCGGAAATGGAGGAGACGGAGGGCGGAAGTCTCAAGATGTTAAGAAATGAAGTATATGTCGTGAAGAGAGCGTGTTTTCTCAGGAAAAACTGAGATTTAGGTGAAATTTTCCTCCGTCCTTAAAATGGACTTCTTTTAACTGACTCACGGGGGAGACGTCGCACTTCTGAGCAACGATGCAAGTTGTTGCCTCCAAGTTCGTTTATATCAATGAACTTGGACGAATTGCAGTCAATGTTGCTTTGGGTGATATTAAACGCGAACCAGTTGGCAGTCTGTGTTTAAGCAAAGCGAGGTGCTTTGTTATTTGTAGCTGCGCAGGAACGAATGTTCCTTCGCTCCCGAGGATCATTTTCAGCGGCTAATAGCACGTTCTTCGAATGTCCTTAAGAGGCTAAAAATGCCTTCGCACACAGTCGAGATGACCTTGACACACACGACTGTCTGAAGAAAGTGCATTTCTCTTTGTTTTGCATGCGTTGGAATTTCGGAGCCTCGCTGACTCGACCGTGTGTCGCATTAGTGGTTCAGCAGGGTGTGCGCCTTTCCGGAAAAATGCACCGTTAAAGAGTGTCTGTCTCCGCCTGTAGACTGCTTGGTGTCTTCACCTCACCGGGCCCTGTCGAGCGTGGTGCAAGGCGAAGAGAGATTTGTATGCGAGGTCGAGTAGGGACAAGTCGCGGAATGAGATTTCTAAAGCACTCGAGTCGCTGACAACACTGAAATACCGCAAGCGAAGTAACTCTTAAAATAATAAGACGAGCCTTACAAATCCAAGGAGCTCGCCCAGAGCAGGCCAACAATTATTCCCACCGACACAAATGTTGTGCAACAAATCCTGTTGGCATTTTTAAGCAGTTGATAGGAGGAGCCAAAATTTTGAAGAGACCTGTTGCTTCCCGCGGTCTTTAGCAGCCAGTTGAAGCTTTTTTCCCCATCCCAGTCGCCTTCTTTAAAGACGATCCGAATTTTTCCGAAACCACAATTTTTTTTTTTTTTTTTTTTTTTAAGGCAAATGCCAAACAACTGTTCCTCTTCAATTCCAGCCCACACAGCATTAGCGAATCCTGTTTTCTTTTTTCCCTTCTTGGTGGTTTGGGGGATGGCTTAGAAAAAAAAAAAAAAAAAAATCAAAAATCTTTCCACGGTATTTCCCCTGAAGCTGCTTGTATTTCCCAAACTGGAACGTCTGCCTCCTGAAGCACTTTAATGCGATTATTTTTATTTCTTAATTTTCTTTTTATTATCGTATGAAGGGGAAGGTTTTTGTGAACTTGCCTTTGTAGGGTGTGTGTGCGCGCGCGCCCGCACACACGAAGACATTTTTCTTCCTGAAAGAAACACTCTTTCGATTCGAGGGTGTTATTGATTTTTGTGGCGATCGCGCATTCGTCCAAATTGTGCGACTAACTATCGTCGTTTACTAACTGCGATTAGCAATGAAATTTCAATCGGCATGAATGACTGGCTTCGTTATGAAAATATTTATTACGAGGGTTAAAAGGGTCACAGGATAAGCAACCTGCACATCTTTTCGGAAAAGGTTACTGCATTTTCATCACGCAGTGCCATCTTTTGACGATACACATCACTAACAGTCAACCACGCTGTAACATCGAAGATTTTGGTCTCATAGAAGTGGAGTTTTCTTGTTTTAAGCGAGAGCGCTTTAAATAAAGTTATTTTTAAAACATACAGATAACATAAATCGGAATATTTAATCATAAAATTAATGGCATTAGAAAATAACATTAGTCGTGATTACAGTTAACACACACGTTTATATGTACTTTATACGAATGTAAATTTAATATTTATTATAAATTAATTTCGTTACGTTTTGGGAATAATGTTCAGCTTGTATATTAATGAAGATTGTCAAGGGTTGAATGGGGAGATTCACTTGTTTGCGATGATACAAGGTTGAAGCGAATTGTAAGGAGTGGCGTAGATGCTCTGACCTTACAAAAGGATCTCAGCACACTGGGTGAACGAGTCGAGTTGGGACCAGTTTAAAACTGCAATTAATGGGGAAATTTTGAAGGAGGTGGAAGAGATGAGATCTCGTAGCGTTAGCGGACACGAACTTGAAGTTCAGGGATCACGCTGCTAAAATTTTGAGGATATCAGAACGGATTACGTGAAAACCTCGACAACTAAGGAAGTGACGGCGAGCAGATTTGATCGCACGGTGGTTTTCAAGGGCTGATGATGTCTTAAAGAGGGTCCAGATAAGGTTCGTTCTGCTCGAGTCTTTAGGTGACGTAAGAGATTTCGACTCTTATTACAAACACCGTTGCTTCCTACGTTGCTCAAGGCTCATCTTTGAATAGTTCAGCACAGTCGAACAAGAAGAATTAAAATGCCGCAGATGGCTTTACGGCGGTACCGATTTAGCCTAATTCGGCCGAAGACAGCTTTACCAACTTTGTCTGGCAATATTTCTTTAAGAATCGGCTACTTATCCGACGTTTTTATTCTCGGGCATTTAAATTTCCCTTCGAAAGAAATCAACTGCGGCGACAACAACCAAAAACCTTCGCTAAGTTCCGTGAGGCGATAAAAATCAACAATTGTCATCAAAAGAGAAACTTCTTTTTCGACTTGGCAGACCACTTCAACTTTCTTCTTCTTCTTTTTTTTTTTTTTTTTATGTTGATAGCTCCGAGTTTTACTTTTGACTTATCGAAATTTCACTGTGGGATTCAAGTCCACTAAATCCTTCGTGCAGGTAACTCATTAAGGAACTGTTTACTAGTCTTTTTGTGTCGCGATCAGCGCTGAGCCTCACGCAGGAAGAGGACTTGCTTTTAGCAGTTATACTCCTGCAATTAAAAAATTATTGAAGCGATCTGATGGCTTCACGTTAGCGATTCCTGTGACTGCTTGATATCCCGTAGAACGCAGCAGAACAAGAATTAGCCTTAACAGACTCACTGGTCGGAATGTTAATATCGCAAGCAAATATTTCCATTACAAAATATGATCCATCTTTGGATGGCACTTTCAGAATATCCCACTTTTGTGTAGCTGTACAGACAGACAGTCTTTCGTGATGATTTCAAGTGGAGTGCCAAGCGGAATGAGGGAGGATTGATCAGCGTGAGACAACCAACACACACACAACTTAATCACGAATGCATTCGGAAACCTTAAAATAATAAACGCCCTCAAAGGGTGGCGTGTTTATTGTAACGAGCAAAAAGCAGAATTAATGCATGGGAAGTAGCCAAAGTTCTGGGAGATGAGAAGAGAGGCAAACAGCAACTGTGTGTGTGGCTTCTGATGTCATGCCTGACTATAACAGACTTTGCGCACAATACTTTTCAGGACCAACACCGATGGTGAAAATTGAAGAACAGCGTGGAAAGCAGACACTTCTCCTCTTCCTTCATCCAAATAAGATGATGAATCGACGTCCACAGGAACTAATAAGTGGGACAAACTAAGACTAACCAGCCACGAATGCAGAATACCCGACTGTTCATTCTCTCTGGCTTGAAGTCGCGCTTTACTCCTGAGCGCCTGCACTTTTGTTGGCGGGTGTTGCCGCTGGCTGGCGAGAGCATTAGAATCAAAGACCCACAGTAAGCTGCGAATCAACTCGCTACACATCACAGTATGAATCGCAGGTGCACTTCGTGCGGGTACCTACGTTCGTGTATTCATTTCGTCATTATTTCGGCAGTGCAACGAACGTTTCGCGTTTATTTCTCGGTGTTGCATGAAGCTCGATTATCGGACACGGGTGTAGACCGCTATTACGCTACGCCCAATGCACACATAGTGTAATGGAACTTTGTTTCCACAGTCAGAATTATTCTTTTTAAAACAAATCACTAGTGATCCTGGCCATTTCATTATAGTTTTAAATATATTTCCTTTGGCGTATATTTTGTTCGTCTTTGGCACATCTTCCGCTATTCGTAAAATAGACCTTAAAAACTGGACTTTTCAGCAGTATTAACCGATCTGCCTTGTGCTGCCATCTATCCCACTCGTTTGAAACTACTTCATGGGATCATCGGTACCGCTCGAATAGAATCAGTGGAAGAGTTTTTAATTTCATTAATATTAAAAGAATAATACACCCGATGAAGAAAATGTATAATTAACATAAAATAAAAGAACAAAATGTATGATCAATTCGATTAAAAGATTCACACTTCGGACAAAGAGGGACTTTTCCCTTCTTCAAATGAAAGGCACCAAGCAGATCGTCAAAAAGCAGAGTGTGTGTGTGTGTGGTGTCATACAGTTTTGCCTCACTCAATGCTGCATCGATGCCTTGGTGAGTCCTAGGACTCCCTGGAAGTGTCAAATAATAATAAATAATCCCGTAAACACCGCATCGTACGTAAAAAGGGAAGTACCGAGATCGACTGCAACATGGACTCTTCTGTTTGATTCCATAATTACAAGAATAAAGTTAGTCAAATAACCGCTTCTAAATTACAGCTGACCTTTGCTTCCTCAATATTTGAGGTTCACATCTCCGTTTGTTCCCCCCCCCCCCCCCGAAATACGAGTTCTTTATTATACGATCGCTCATTTTTAGTTAGAAAGGAGGTCAAACAGTCGATAAACGTCTGTCCGAAATTGCTGCACTCCAGTTAGTTTGGATTATGTGGAAGATCTTAAGCAACGCAAAACAGACAGACCTCTGTTTGGCCATGCTCGGATCAATGAAATAAGTTTGTAGAAGGGACAAACTTCTTTTTTCATTTTATTCGCTCTTTACAAAATATTTCCGGTCTTTCTTTCATTGTCTTTAATGCTTTAAACTGCACAAAACATTCCGAAGGCGATTTGGGTTTTCAGTTATTCTTTTAGTTGGCTTAAGAGTCACAGCGATCGCCCTTGAGTTGGTCCCTCTTCTCCAACTCTTAATACGTTCATTTCATAAGCTGAGGTCCCGCTTACGAAAGAAAATAAAGCATGCGTTTTGGTTGCATGGACCAGTCATCTTCGCCTCACTGAAGGATGGTAGGGAGATTAGCATTTAAGTCATTGGTCGCAGAGGATCAAGAAGCTTGGGATGTTTGAGCACCGTTTGGTCTGAAAAATGCGGAGGATGAGGGGGGGGAGAGCATGCAAAGCCGTAGATACGATTAGTGGGGATTAAGAGTGGCCCGTTCATGTGTAAAAGACAGAACAGAGCTCGAGGAAACATGCTTTGGTACTGACGCTCCCTGACACTGTAGTATGTCGTGGTCGTTCCCAATACATTGTGATGGAATCATTCCATGACAAGCTCACCCTAGTGAGGTGGCTGCTCAGGGCAGAGAGTACAAAGTGGACTGAACGATTGTAAATTTCTTTTATGAAGTCTCAAAGTCGGACATTGAAAGCACTGGAATTGCCAGGAGTGACAGCGCGAGTTTCTTCACACCTTTCCGTATGTCTAGGAACGATGTTACCACCAGAAATATCTTCAGATGTTTGCGATCATCAAAAATAAGCGAAGGAACGCAAAACTGAATTTTTAGTAAACAGTCGGGCAAGAACTGTTGTAATCTTCCTGGTTTCGAATCGCATTCAGCAAGCGAGGGAAGACTTTCAAATGAACGCGACTTAGTCACGGAGGGAGCTGGAAGGAATTTCCTCACAAAAATTGGATTTTTTCTTCCGCACGCCATCCACCCAGAGAACCCAGCAGTTGGAAGATTGGATTAACCGCTCTTTCAGAGCCTCGATTAGGGTTGAAAGAAGTGTTTCGCTGTGACAGGTTATGGAACCGAACACGTTCATGGAAAATGAGAAGGAAGGGGTGGATGCGTTTGGCTCCGTTAAATCACTCACGAACACTGCACTTTGGCAATTTAGGACCAAAAGCGTATTTGAAATCGAACGAAACATTAGAATTCAGTCAAAATTATTTTAATTTCTATCAAGTATGGAACCATGTTTAGGACAGCTGCAGAGCTCAGGAGATCAACCATCTCTTGATCAAATGAGCCAGCTGATGAGCCCCGCTTCTCACGCAATCAGCCCATCCCTTTCTCCTTGTATGCAAGATGCTTACTGGCTCCCGTGCCTACTTCGTTGTGACTGCAACTTATTCACATGAAATTTTAATAAAAAAATTAGAAGTCATAGGAATACGAGGTCCTGCCTTAAACTGGTTCCAAAATTACTTGAATGCCAGATCACAAATTGTAAAAAAAAAACAACAGCTATAGCAGCTCCAAAACAGTAGACTGCGGTGTACCACAAGGATCTGTCTTGGGACCAATTTTATTTAATATTGATATCAATGACTTCTGCGATCTTAAACTAAACAGTAAAATAAATACTTTTGCAGAAGATACAGTACTAATTTTCTCCACAGACACAACCGAACAAATGAAAACCATCGTGAATGCTGATCTTTTGAAAGTAACAAATTGGTTCCAGTCAAACAAACTCAGTCTGAATGTCTCAAAAACTAAATATGGAAATTTTAACTTGCGAAATACAACTGGCAAAATGAACTTCACTGCACAATTAATTTTCATGATTGGAATTGCAGGACAAATTCAAATGGCAACTGCGATTTGGAAAATAGAAAACGTCAGTGTAATGACTTACTTGGGATTAAAAATTGATAGTAATCTAAGCTGGAAACCGCATATTACCGGTGTCGTAAAGAAAGTAAGGATTATGTTAAACAGACTTTACCACCTAAAAAGATTCTTAAATTTAAATATGCTAAAAGTATTATATTCTGCCTGGATTCAAAGCACACTTCAATATGGCATATTAAGTGAGGGGGGGGGGGAATCTATCGCACTACTCTGCAACCTTTAGTCTCGACTCAGAATAAAGTAATTAAAATCTTAACTAGAAACAAATAAGGATACTGCAATGTGTAATAAATACACCATACTAACCCTTGGATATTTATACGTCTACAGGGTACTATTATTTTTATTACATAAAAAACGACAACGAATGCGTAAATATCAAACAAGATGCTTTCATTAGTAGACACAAGGGGCCTAAAATATTTAGTTCCAAAAGCAAATAAAGAAGCAACACACAAAAACATACTTATTTAGCGCCAAAAGTATTCAACACACTTCCTTTAACAATAAAAAATGAAACTAACCCAAATAAATACAAAGCTCTAATCAAAGAGTATTTATTTTCCCATAGAAATGAGGAAGTTCTGTTCAAAATAATTGTATAAATTGTTTTTTTAGCATATTTGTATTCAAAGATCCAGTCTCATGAGTAAAACGTAAAATTTAAATGCTATTTTTAACTGCTTTGTTTTATTTTGTTCCCAATAAATTGTTATGCAACTTTCTCTGTATGAATGATGAAATTTTATTTTATTACGTAATTATATTCTAATATGTATATTATATGAATGTACACATGTGTATATAATGAAAATGCATTACATAAATGTTTGTAACTTTATGCATATCGAAACCTGGATGAGCGGTTGCTCTTAGGTTACACAGAGGATTATGTACTATTATAGGAAGTTTACAAATAAAATCGGTAATAATAATAAAGATATTTGGGAATAAACGGCCGAAGAACCTCCGTAATGCCGACTGCTGTTCTTTTCAATGAAGGTGTGGTGACAGACCGCGACGTTTGCAAAGAATTCGCGCGCCATGAAACTAACTCCGCGTGAATCTCTCTTCATCTGGCGAGAACTTGCTTCTAATAACCGAGATCACTTCTCTGCCCCCCCCCCCCCCCCCCCATTAAACTTCTCGTGGGTAACAGATCGACTTTCGCTTAAGGTTTGACCTCCTAAGCGAAAAGTATTCATACGGTGTCGATACGGTTAACGTGTGCGTTGGAGGATGTGGTTTGTGCGGAATTAAAGGGGTGGGGGACCGATGGATACACAACTTCCATGCCTCACGATTACCAAATACATAGGGCTACGCAAAACCGGATATGACGTAACGTACAGTTTTTCGTTTAAGGAAGCTACAGCGGAGCAGGGTGAATAAACGGCATACGCGAAGGTCAGCTCATTAGCGCTACGAAGCGAGTGGGGAAGGAAATGATCATTTAGTACTGACAGGTTCCGCAATTATTAACGAAGCCTCTCTCTCTCCTCCGTGTGTGTACGAAAAAATTATTCAGGAAGGTTTTGTGCAGTTCGTACTCAACGCATCTTCGATTAACTTCGTACACGTTGGAACTGTTTCCCAAGTGGGCTGCGCACGCCCTTGGAAATCCATGGCGAGGAATTAATTATTATTAAGAGAGGCATTCAGGGCGTCAAGAACTCATCGAGAGGCCACACGATTAGCACCAGCTGTCATCCCCGTTCTTGAATTCATTCACGCTACTTGCACACAACATCCAACGCAATCCATTCCAATCACGCACCACTCTATGAGAGGAAAATCTCGATCTCACCGCCTCCCTTCTCGACTCATTCATTGTCTTTTCCCCACCCTTCATAAAATGAGACAATCCACCCATTGAAATTCTGTATAACCCTTTCAGAAGATTGTAAGTCTCACTCCTATCGCCCCCCCCCCTTTCTCCTGCTTGTAATCCACAATCTGTCTTCATAAACAGAATTTCACAATCCTCATATATCATTTTTAATCACCATCTACACTGTATTAGAATCACCACGGATACCCAACGTGTGCACAATATTCCAAGAGAGATGTGATCAAGGCCTTGTAAAGAGGCAAAATTACATCCTTATCTTTACATGTGAAGGTTCTTTTCAGCATTGAATTTACTTTTGCTGTATAGCCCTTCAACTTCAATTTTCTATCTACTAAAACTCCAAATCCATATCATGATCAGTTTCTTCTAGCATAATCCCACCAATATAATACGACATTGGATATCTCATCACATCGAAGCGCATGACCTTACATTTTCTAGCATTGAACTGACACCCATTTTCCCATAGTTCCAGCCTATTCAAATCACTCTGCAAGTACTGCATATCAGCAAATAGCTGTGTGTTGCCTTTTTTTTTTTTTATCTTTCTCAATGGCATTAATACAGAGATTTAATAACAGTGGACCAAAAAATGATCCTTATGGAACACCACTGGTTACCTTGATGGATCCATCAGTACCCCTCTTCTGCAATGGGATTACCAATACTTTTTTTGCCCTCCTGTTGGATCTTTCCTGTTTTGAGACTCATATTAAACAGCTTGGTCAAAGGAATGACCAGTTCAGCTGAACACTCTTTTAGCACACGTGCTGATATCGAATCGGTCGCTATTGCCGAATTCTTATTCAGTTTGTGCAACATCCCTAACACCTCGTTCTCATACACCTGCGTTTCTTCATGTAGTGAAGACGTATCAGTGAGCTCACTGTCGCGTACACCAGGTCGATAGCTTTTATCCAAATGGGCACTCATTAACTGAACAACCTCTTCTACATCTGTAACCTCACACATCTGCATTTAGAAGATGTTATTCTTTCATGTTCGTTCTTTCTTTTACTTGCAGCATATCGATAGAATTCTCGTGGATTGTCTTTAAGCTTACAGAGCAGCCGGTGTCTTTTCCAACTCATACTTCGCTTTCCGTACAGCGGTTGTGACTATTCTAGCTTGCTGCTTATAATTATCATAACTGACATCATCCTTATGCACACGGCATTCCTTCCACATCATCCTTTTCTTAAATCTCTTGTTTAATAAGATTACACATCCATTGGATTCCTACACTATTTATTTATTCTTCGAACTCTCGGGACACATTCTGATATCGCATCACTGAAGTATTGTTTAAATGCTTCCCATGCACTGTCGATATTCTTCCCATCCAGCAACCGACCCCATTCCACTGAACTCAGAATACTCCTCAGTTGGTCATAATTTTCTGCTTCGTAGTTCAGCATGTAACCTTTTCTGTATGGAACATTCATAAACTTAGTCACTTCCCAAGTGAGTTCTGTCACCAACTGGAGGCAGAATAGTTACGTCTTTAACTGAAATGCCCTCTGACACTATAATCAAATCTAACACTATTTGACCACGAGTTCCTTCTGTTACATGCTGCTTGAGGAAGTTGGCCCGCAACAGCTCAATAAACTCATTTTCATTCTCACGAGATTCTACTGCTACCCAAGCAATATTTGGATATTTTAAAGTCTCCCGTTATGATTACTCTTTTTGCGCTCATTTCTTCGTCACCAGCAACCGATCCACCAGGTCTTTTGCAACATCCTACTATGTGATTGATCTTGTTAGATTCCACCTCACAACAGACGGGTTCAAATTGACTGCCACATGAAATACTGTTAGCAGTAGTACTACAATCATAGGTCTCAACTCTAACTGGATTCAAGTCAAGCGATATCATCAGCAGCACGCCCCCCCTCCTCACTTATCCTGTCTATCCTTCCTAAAAATGCTGTACCCATGACACTTGATACCAGTGAGTAGGTCCGATTCTGATAGTCAGGTCTCACTAATGCCTACAATCTGAAGTCCCGACGTGTTGACCCAGGCAACAACCTCCACCCCTTCTTTCTTATACTCCTGGCATTTGTGCAAGGTATAAGATGTTAGCTGCATGCTTTTTGTGTCATCTTCTTTGTGGTCTGCGTGACCTATTTGGACGACTTGCATATCTGTTCTTATCCAGTTCCTTACTTACATCCTTGACGGGTTCGTCCTTCGTAGGACGAAGACAAAATCGTTCTCTTTCGTAATCATTTCCGTATAATGTCCAGTCCGATCATTAACGCTAGTCGCACAACACTCTCGCTCACACACGCAGATTGTCACCATTCTTTCCTTCACAGCCTACTTTCCATCATCATATAATTTCTTTACGATATGTTTTAAGTGGTTTGCTAGTTACAGACAAGAAAATTAGTAAAAGTGCACGAAGATGCGCAGGACATTTGGTGGATGGGAAATTACGATAAATCAGGATCCGACTCAGCGATCATTCGAGTCGCTTCCGCTAAACACCAAATGGACTGAAATCTTTTAAACTTTTTCAGCGGCAGATTTTCGTGAGATCGAATACCAGAGTCGCCCTTGTTTGCCAGGAACCCTCCATCTCTAAAAGCATTGAAGACGAACTGCTCGAATTTGACAGGAATTAAAGTAGCGGAGAGTCTAAATTTCGTTGAAATAAGAGCAGAATCTCCGCGGCAGCGTCGAAATAAGACGAATCCAATCCAGTAGGTGCTTGACGTATTTTGCAAAACCAGAAAATAACCCCTTAACATTTTGATAACAGTTGACTCAATCACGTGAGAAAAATTAGAAAATTTGAACGTTTCCAAACCCCCGCTGTCCCACTTTTATGGAAACGATTTTCCAGAAGCCCCCACCCCCATCCCTCTCTCTCCTGAGTGCAGTCGCTCCTTGCAGAGAGGGTGTAAACCTCGGTCCCCTCAGCCGAAGTTCGCACAGCTCGGAAAGGTGCTCTCGTGCGATTCCCGTCAGCATTTCGCATTCCGATGTTCGCCTTCTATTTGCTTAGCCCGTGTGTCCGCAGCAGTACGGAATAACACACAGCAGTAGCCTTTCCGCGAAAATCGATGCCGAACAAACCTCGGAAGCTGAAAATGCTCGAGACAGAAGCGCACTTCGCCATCCCACACAGCATTTTTTTTTTCATCGTCTCGTCTGCATTAGTGATGACCACTCTGGATCCGACGCCCTCTGTGCTGCGATCTCGCCGAACTAATTGCACGAAACAGGATTTGAATCTCTCTGAGGCAGATGATTTTCACCGCCCGCAGCGAAACTACCACTCCACTGACTGGCTACCCGAAAGGAACGTGCAGTTTCCGGATTACATCATCACGAAGAGAAATGTCGTTTGGAATTACAACTTTTCATGGGGGGGGGGGGGAAGATTGTCGTAATCTAAATCTGTTTGTGTAGGGGATCCCATGCTGCCTTTTCATATTTTCAATCTTCTTATAAACGTCCACCATTTAAGGTTATCGCAAAGCAGCGACTTGCTGCAAGTGTTTTTTTTTTTTTTTTTTAAATGTTTAGCACCACAGCCTGATTGGCTGAGCTGCAGCCAGGGAGGGGGATTTAGAATCCCGACCGAAGGGATGAATGGTTGCGCTCTAGGAGGGTTTACGAATTATCCGGGAATAACGCGAAGAGAACTTCGTTGTTCCTGGAGCAGTTTCAATCTCCTTGTTGTCTCTTAGGTGCAACGACACTAAGACGCAGAGTTCGCCAAGAATATTCACCTCTCGGGCCTTTTTCGCGGCGTTCCTGTGATTATCCGAAACTGCTCGAAAGTGGCGCGTCATCTAATCCCGACTGTTGTCACTGGATGCACAAATTTGTTTCTGCTAAGCTGCATTGCGGCGCAGAGAGCGGTCACGCTGCGAACCCACTCGGTCTCCTCGGCAGGGTGCGAACCATCATCGCTCATCGCGCTGCCACTCGGAGATTATACAGTGTTCTCGGCATCTAATATACTGCTGCGTTCGCACGTTATACGACCCAACGCTGGCTGCCATAGCAACCGGTGCAGTAGTTGGCATGGAGATCGGTTTAGCCGAACGACAGCTCGTCGAAAAGGGCCCTTATCAGACGTCGGTATTGCCGCGGCTTGGTTTCGCTGGAGATGGCAGCTCATGCTCACCATCCGCACTGTGAATCCAAATAAATTACGCAGGCAATGAAATGGGGGGGGGGGTCTTGTTTGCTGATTAAGAACGCGTTCTCAAAAGTGTCTCACTTAGAATCGAGCTTGAGGTTCTCACAAGGCTTCTTCCTTCCCGTTCTTCAGCACTTATTCGAGTAATTAAAGACACCTCATTCCAATGAACGAAATACGCGCGCATGCGTGTTGCATCAGTAACTAGACGTTAGGTTCTTGAATCAAAAGAAGTTTTTTGGTCATATGCAATCAAAAAAGGTTGTTCTTTCTCTCTCTCTCTTTGTATTTTCTGTATCGCTCTTAAGGTATTTTTCATTAGTGCTTAAAAAAATAAACGAATTTCTGAATTCGCAGCCTGTTAATATGCAGAAATCGCGTGACGATTCACAGGACAGCATCGTGTTCGTAAATAGTTTTTAAAAAGAAATAATTAAATTTAATAAATCCGCCATTTTGACTGCGTAAACGCTACTTTTCGGATGCCCACTTAGAACCTCAGGCATTCTGTGGTGGACCTTACGTTTCGATGAAGACTGTCACGTGAAATGTTGCATTCGCCCTCTACTGGTAGAGATACACCACAATACCAACCACGCCATGATTTTTCAAGGATAAACGCACCTCCGTGTTTGCTTCTAACCCGCGGTCTGCTTTCGATCCCTTAACGTGTTTTAATTAATTTAATTTATTAAAATTAATTTATTAAATTTAATTAAAATTACACCCACGTCCTTACTCGGGGAGGGACGTGGGTGTTACGCAGCCGGCTGTCGTGACAACTTCAAGATGGGAAGAGTTGTAAGGAGAGTCCGCAGAAAATTGTCGTTGTTACGAACGCTCGTTTCCGCTCCCTCCGTTCGTTGCAATTTAAGGTTTGGTTTTCTTGGAAATGTCAGAGATTGCGTTTAAATCTCACCGTGGATGTGAATATCGTGAAAGTGGAGAGCGAATTTCATCGCCCGCTGCGAGAGCTTCGCCACCCTAGTGGCTTCCAATATAAAAATTGCGCCTAATATCCGTCAAGGGGGGCCCCGCAGCTTGGAAATTTTCCGTGTTATTGCAAGGTGATCTTCTCCATCAGATCCTCACTTCGGTTCTTCCTGTATTAATAAGAACCCCTTGAAATTGTTTAATGGCAACTAAATAAAAAAAAATGAGGAATCTCATTCTGAAGAATCAGCGACTCACTCAACGAGCAGGAAAATGGAAATTCCGATCTGCCTTTGAACTCCAGTGAAGGTGGTTCTTAGCGAAACTTCATTTGGTAAGAAGCAAACGAAGGAACGTGGGGGGGTGATGCAATGACAGTAAATGAACACCTGTTCGCTGCGCCACCGTCGAGAAGGACGTGGACCGTCTTCACATCAACACTTTCGCTGTTCGGCCAAAAAGGCGATTTACGCCAAGGGCTACGACCGCGAGTCTCATATTTCCTGATCGGATCGCACATGAGGTCATCCCTTGTAAATGCTGCGTTGTGTGTATTCAAGAAGAACAGAAGAACGAACGACCCTTGAATAACCCGTGCGGGAAGATCCCCAACTCAACTTGTTAGGGGGAAGTTTCACTTTCTTACCAACGAACTGTTTATGCATCAAGCGAACTACGAAGTTCGTCACGCGACAAACTGTCCGTTCTTCCTGGAGCCGTTTCCCAAGACATCCCGCTTGTTAGGAAGAGCGCGATTGCTTGTCACTTCCTCTTGTTTACAGCTTTGCCATCCGCGGAGATCCCGGCGTCGTCGTGGCTACGAAGTGTTCGTCCATCGATTGAAACGGAATTGGTAGAGATGGAGAGAAAGGCGGAGAGAGAGAGAGAGAGGTTAATATTCTCGCCTTTTCAAAGCCAGTTCAGTTCACTCGTTCTTTCCGTTAGCCATCAAGATTGACTGAAGACGAAAGAGTTTTCTTGGGAATGCTCAAGAACAGTCCGGAATGGAGGGGCTAATTAAAAGGTGCCGCGAACACGCCCCACCTGTAGGGGGTACGTTTCGGTTGAAATGGAGGCTACACGTCATCGAGAAATAGAAGTGCTGCATCATCAAGGAGAGTCGTTCGGTTTTATAAGCAATGCGTCAGTGAAACGTGCGAGCGAATTAAAAGTGTTTGGTTGTTATTTCTGAGAATAACCTGCCAATTTGGCCCAACGCCATCGTCACAGTGATTGCAACGAATGATGCGAGAACACAGCATCGGTTATTGTTGTAATAAGTAATCTGGCCCAAGCGGGGATAAGTGCAGGAACGCCGATATCAAAATCCAATGAATGACGAAAATGATTATTCGAGAAACTAAAAATTTACGTTAAAAAAAAAATTGACAATTTAAAATTACAAACGAAATTTAGTTCTCGTGCAAATATTCAATTTTTCAGCCGTGCAACAAATGATCCGCGTACCACGACACTGTCTGGAAAGGAAGGGAAAAAACTTATTTCGAGTTGGGCCGATTTCACGCAGCAGAAAGGCGGCGTGAACTGGGTGCAGAGGAAAATACGATGCATAAATAAAAGAGAAATTTTCGACAGAAAGAAATTCTTAATCTGCGGTTTGTTAGATGTCAGAGCAAAATTCAGTGAAAATAATTAAAAAGAAAAAAAAAACGACTTTCACATTCTTCAGCTCAACATTTCCAGGTTGAAATGAATCCTCCTCTCAACGTAATTAGAAATGCGAAAAATAAATCGACAACTTAACTTTACAAGGAAATTCAAGTGAGGGGAAGTTCTTATTGTGTTAGCTTATTGAAGACCGACTTTCCATTTAAGTCTTGGCTGCTGCAGGCAACCCATCCCCTCTCTTCGTGAATGCGACTCTTCGTGTGGTCCATAACGAGCCCAATTCGGGCGCCAATGAAAGAAAAAGAAAAAGCGTACGCAAGAAACGAATTCTCTCCTCAGCGAAATCTCTTGGGGGATATATCATCCCCCAAGAGATTTATTTATAAAGAAAACGGCCGAGAAAGGGTTTGAAACCAACGAGGATTTGTAGGACCCTCTCATCGTACATTTCGTAGGGAGGTTCAGCCTCATCCATGTTTTCACACACAATCAACGGTTCCCCCCCCCCCTATGCATTCTTTCGCCAATGTAAGAAAATTCAATTAAGCATCAAATAAGATATTTGGTTGGCGGAGTGGTCAGCTCTCCCTCCAACAGGCTGCGGATTCTATTCGTTGTCGTAGATGTTTGGGGGTCGGCTTCAGATTGGCGGTGAACCTCGTTGCCTCGTGTGAAACCACTGTGCCGCTTAGTACAGGTGGGCTTGGAAGTGTCAGGTTGGGGTCTCGAGAACAGGACATCCGATTAGATAAAAAAGTAATAACAATATAAAAAATTCCTCGCTTACGAAGGGCGCCATTGATTTATAACCTTTCGCGAGTCTCAATCATAGCCAGTTATAGTTAGCAGAATACGATTTATTTGCTATTAGCAATTGAAAATTAAGGTGGCCACAGAGCATCCCACGAGCTTCAATCTTATTGAAAGCGTGATGTGCATGCGGGACAGACGGGCAGGGCAATAAATGGGACGTGTTTGGTCAGCAACGATGTCCGAGTTGGTCGCACCACTGAGCTCAGGAAAATACGCCGCAGATGATCACTCCAACCCCGTAGCCGTGCATCATGGCTAATGACGATGGTTTTGGCTTCCTTCTATTCGCGTGAAATGCCCTCAACCACGATTTGTCATTCCGCAGGACTTTTCTCCAGTTCTTTAAATGTTCCGAAGGCAATCTTAGAGCCCGAAACAAGCCCAAACGCAGCATTCTTTCAACGTGCTTAAAGGCCGATATGTTGGTGACGGTCTCGCACTGCCGACGAATCCATTTGCAGTTACTTTGTTTGCTCTTTTTTTTTTTATTTGATGACATTAAAATATCATTTGTCTGAAAACAGGACCGCATTAATACGCTTCCTTAATTGGCCAGTAACATTATCGTAGTTTCTCCACTCTAACAGCATTCGTTATTAATTTTACTTTGCATGCCGATTGTCTTGATTCTTCCCCCCCCCGTCCATTCCCTTATTGGCTGATTTTAATTCTCTCTCTCTGTGTTAATTTCTTCTGTCAAGAAGCCAATATTTAACCCCCCCCCCCCATCTCTGCACAAACGCAGAATCATCTTTTATTTAAGATTTGTGCGTCACAAGAACTTTTCAAAGACTCGTTCTGGCTGATAATTTCCTAACTCGATCCTTCCACCCCATTTAAGTACGCTCACCTTTTCTTCCATTCCGTGGCGGGGGGGGGGGGGGACTCTTTTCAGCAGTTATCAGATTGCGGCTGTTGTGTCTTTATCACGTGCTGAGTCGCACGATGATGAGCAGCAGAAACTCCCCACGTTGTCGAAGATTGAAGCGATCGTTTCTTGGTGGAAAGAATTTCTTCTTTAAAAATAATCCGAAGCGCCTTAATTGGTTCCGGAGAATTTCTCCGAAAATTAAGGGGCTTTCCTAATACCGAACGAGTTTTCTTGCTCGCGCCTCCGAGTTCGACCTACTTCGGCCATGTTCATTGCGAGACTCATTTTCCTGTTTTTTTTCAATCGGTCTTTTAATTCTTGCTTTCTATTTTT
Organism: Typopeltis vanoorti; assembly: GCF_054136105.1. Classification (NCBI taxonomy): domain Eukaryota; kingdom Metazoa; phylum Arthropoda; class Arachnida; order Uropygi; family Thelyphonidae; genus Typopeltis; species Typopeltis vanoorti. The sequence goes on from NC_143561.1 coordinate 127,974,803, forward strand.
AAATCTTTCTGCATTTTGTCCCACCCCCCCCCCCCCGCTTTTTTCTAGTGGGGAGTTCGAATCCCGTCTAGTAAGCGGACAACGTTTTTTTGAACCGGAGATGAGTTAGCCGGTCTCATAGGCGCGATTTGATCTTACGGAAACTGGATTTTCGCCTCCACAAAAGCACACCGATTGAGCTCACAGACAAAACTGATTGAATCACAAACAAAAATAGGCACATTTTTCATAGATTTCGTCCCCCCCGCCCTTTCCCCGAGTGTCTTCTGTAGTTAACGTTTAATTTTAGCTCTTTCAGATGCACAAGTTAAAAGTGGTCTTAATTACACCCGATTGCCGACTTAATTATAAAATTTTTCCCTCTCGGTATTTTCGGCATCTCTCACAAATGAGATACTTCACCTTTCTTATCTTTGGACTTCCTGCGTTATTTTAAGTTTTCATTTTATCTGAAAATCCTCATCTTTCAGTTCCGTTATTATTCATCCATCCGTTTGAATAGTTTGCGATATCGAAGTGCTTCCTTGCACGTTTATCCCCTGCGTAAACACACTTTGATAGACTTTACTATCTGTAGGATTGTTTTCCTTTTCAGTATTATATTTAGAATATCTTTTGTAATTTCGCATCGCCAAAAATATGCTTTGTATAAAACCCCCAGGGTGTTATATTCCTTTGATTTTTCTACTGCCAATAAATGAATTCACAAATTATAAAAAATCCTGCAACTGTGTACGATCTTCCAGATGGAATAAAACCTTGTTTTATCATTGAATTCGTCGGTTATTTCTTAATTAAGTCTGCACTCATTTTCAAGAAGACAGTTTATAAGAGATTAATCTTTCCATAAGTATTTCAATCTATTTTATTTCCCTTTTCTGAATTTGGCGTTGGAATATTTTCCTCAATTTATTACGTAGTTGTTTGCTTGGAAAATTTATTTCATGTGAATCCCTCCCCCCCCCTTTCTGCCGACAAAAAGGTTTTTTTGTCAAACCTAGAGTGCATGGTAGGAAAAATGCAAATAGGTTTGCATTTGCATAGTCCTGAACCCCTGAAGATCAAATATTGAACTCTTTCAAGCCACTTCAGACCTTCAATAACCAGAGTGGTGTTCTCACAAAACGGAATGAAGTTCACCCCCCCCTTAAATACGACCACAAATACCATGTGCATGATGGAATTTGAACAAGCAGCTTGTAGGTTGGAGAGAGAGAGAGAGAGCAGTAAAAGTAACTCGGCCAACGAGGTTGGCAATACTTCTAGGTACTTGGTAAGGATTACACCACATCCCACAAGACAACGGTAAGCGCCTTCCCTGATGATTTTTGGGTTCGGAGCTTCTTTGGCCGTGAAGAAGCTTTGTGTCACTCCCCACTGACTGTTGTTTGGTCCCTGGGTCACAGTAATGAAGCCGTGTTTTATCAACAGTCACAATCCGAGCTAAAAAATTCGCACCCAAAATGACCTACATTTTGACAGCACTCGTTCGCTCCTTTGGTCGACATTCAAACATTTGGGGGACCCGCTTCCTTTGCTGAGAGCTTCTGCATGTCTTGCTGTTGCGGATAATGACCCCAACTCGTTCCCTGGATATCCCGAGAGTGCTCGTAACGTGTTGGCTGGTATAGACCAAGGATCCACTGCATCGATGTTTTCAGGTGCGATCGCTACGGAAGGTCTCCCTGACCTGAGGGGCATCTGTTGTCTCGGGATGCTCAGTTTTAAAACTTGGCCACCCATCTGGAAACTGTTGGATACGCTGAAGCAGAGTGTCCCCTAAAGTCTGGTGAATTTCAGTTGCGGACTTTTCTTGTAGCACGAAAATCTTGATGATGGCCTCAACTCTGTGTCTTCGAATTTCTGCAAAACCTCTAACATGTCTCCTCATGCATCCTGAAAGAAAAAGAACAAATTATTACAATTTGATGAAACTTGGGTGTTGAAGGGTTTTAAGATTTCTTGAGGTTAGATCAGTTGCTTTAATATTATTTTTGTTCCAGTGTTTATCAGAAATTTTCAGCCCCACCCTCGTAGTTAACTGAAATATTAGTTCTCTTCCTCCATATTTCAACACTTCATTCTGTCTCTTCCGGCTATTTTTCTACTTTTTTTTCTTTAATGTTTTCTATTTGTTGTGACGTTATTTCTGAATGGGAGTATCTGTAACCTTGTGGCAACGTTTCCTCAATAGCGTAATGCTAGATCAGAAGGCATACAGATTATACCATTGCAGAGACTGGATGCAGGTCGTCTATTCACAGAAAAATTCATCGCGGAAAAGTTCGCTGAAAAGGTTATTCGCTAGAAAATTGAAACGATGTTGCATTGATATGAAAAGTAAATGCGGCGCAAGATAAATTTCACAAAATAGTTTCTTTACAGTAGCGCACTCAGGATTTAATCTTGGGCGGGCGAGTTGAGTAGACGATTTGAGAACACACACTACGCATCGCATACGACCCGTGACCGAGCATCTGCAATGATCGCTAATTCACGAGTAGCATAGAAATGGAAGACACGACGCAACATAAATAAAAAATAAATTTTAATTAGGAAAAGATTTTTGAAAAAAAGTTCAGTGTTTTTTTTTCCGTTTTTCTTTGGAGGGGGCCAGGGCTCCCTTAGCCCCGTCTTGGTGCGCCAATGTTTCTTTATTTATTTGTTTGCATTTTCATTCTTATATAAGAGTGAAATTATAATAATTTCATTCTTATATTTTTATTCTTATACAATGAAAGTAATATTTTATTGACCGGTGAATTTCCTAATTTCTGCTTCGTTTCAAAAATTTATATTCTTTCTTACTTAGATACTGCAGTGCTGATGGAATGTTGTTATTTGCAAAGCTGGAATAAAAGGGAGGGAAAAAAGAAAAGAATCATATTTAAGAATATTTATTCTGTGAACGATTTTCTTGCGCATAGACACCCATCCAGATATGATAGATAAAATGTATACGAGTTTATACACACACACACCTTTTTCAGGAGGTGACGTGTTTCAGTTCCTGAATGCATTTTGAAAATGACTCCATTTTTCCTGCATAGGAAAGATATGTCGTACGCTGTTATCATTTGCAGAGCTACTTTAAGATCACAGGTGCACGTTTGAGTAATTATATTAAAGAAAATGATAATAAAATTATGTAAATCCTATCATTATGTAAATCAGCATAAGCTAAATTGCCATCTGCGGGTGCGATACTAGTCTTTACCTTTTCCTCCAATGCTAGTATTTTATGACATTAAGAAATTTTAAATTTCATATTTGGTTTTTTTTACTGGAAAAAATATGTAATAATTTGATTTTTTTTTTTCTCATGGCAATGATTTTTTTTTCTACCTTATAGATATATTTTTATGTAGTCCAAAACCTTGCGATAGAGACCAAACACGGAAACCACTTCAGGCCTCCAATAAGTAGCGCTATGATCTCACATCAGACGGCGAAATTCATCTCTCACCTAAAAACAGTTACAAACATCGATGCCCATTGCGAGTTTCGTATCCACAGTTAATTGGCGGGAGAGGGTACGCTACCCATTTGGTTGTTAACGACATGGTATTTCTGATTACAGTTTATTTTTGAACAGTTCACACGAGAAGTAATTAATTACTTATTTCATATTGGTAGCATGCATCTATACATATTCCCCCCCCCCCCTCCCACGTTTTCTCGATATATAAATATATTTATTCATATTTGCTTGTAATATTTAATTTTATCATCAACAATCCCCTACAATTCTCTTATTTTGTATAAGAAAAATCCATCTTGTAGCACTTAAGAGGGCGAAGGACGCTAGCAACACTGTTTTTACAACAGTGTCATATTGCTACTCGCGCAAGTATATACACGTCATAGTAAGATGCGAGCTATTAGCGTAATGCGGCACTGTCCGTCGCGCAGTTCCACTTTGTTTATATGCAGTTTGCGCCAGTAGTAGAGTGTTCGTAGGGCTTATCGTGTTTACTCCGTCTCTTTAAATATTTGGACATTGAGATTAAAGACATAACATTGGTTATAGTTTTTATTTTCGAACATTATTAGGGTTACTGACAATTATGACCTCAGAAATGCAACCTCAAGAAATAAATTTTGCGGCAGTGACTGTAAGTCAACTACAAATTCTTCAACAGTCACGCAAACATAAAGGAAAAGTTATTGACCTTTTCGCTCGAAACAAAACAAGAAGAATGGATTTTATTTTTAAATGATTTTGAATTATACCAAACTGTATAATTTTTATCGATAATAAACAATATTTTTTCATGTTTAATTTTTTTTTAAATTTTTACCATAATTTTGATATTTTATCCAAGCACGTATACATATACACTGTACTTACAGTATGTACGTATATTTCGAAAATTGCAGCATCCCCACGAGCCGCCACTGGTTATAAAGTACCAGTATTGAAGCCGCAGGTGGCAATTTAGTTCACGGTGATTTACATATGATGATGATAGGATTTACATAATTTTATTATCATTTTCTTTAATATAATTACTCAAACGTGCACCTGTGATCTTAAAGTAACTCTGCAAACGATAACAACGTGCAACCTATCTTTTCTATGCAGGAAAAGTGGAGTCATTTTCAAAATGCATTCAGTAACTGAAAGACGTCACCTCCTGAATTCGTTCAGAAAAAAAAAAAAAAAAAAAAAAAAAAAAGAGAGCCCACTTGGATGGGTGTCGAAATGCGCAGAACAGAAAAATAGTGAAAGGTTCGAAGAATAAATGTTCTTAAATATTGTGCCTTTCTCCCTGATTATTCTTAAATATTTTATTCTCCCTATTAATATGTAAATAGTTAACGATATACAAATATTAGTTCTATATAACTATTATCCCTAAATATTCTTAAACTTGGTGTCCTTTCTCCCCAACCAAGTTTTGTAACAATTAATATTCGAAGTCTGTAATAAAAGAGAATAACTTTAAATGGAATAAAAAATTTCAGAAAGCTAAATATAATTGAATTAATAAATAATCCATAAAATATTTCTTTTTTTCTTCATACATGGGGACGACACGACCATAAGATTTCAAATTTTATTGCGAAGAATTTTCACGCGATTAATTTTCTGAGATATTGTCCTCCGGACAGCGTCTGCTAGCAGAACTTTCTCTGCGCAATTTTTCGGCAAGTTCCGGACTTAGCCCCTCTTTAGAGCAATCAAGTGAGCGTCTTTTGACTTCGCGAAACCCAGATTTACAGACAGCGGCACAACTGTTACTATCGGATCACCGGGAGTTGCATGCTGTACCCTTTTTATACAGAGAGAAAAGAAAGCCTTCGGTTTTCTCTTGCGCCAGTAGTTTGACCTCGGAGCCAAAAAATAAACACTTAATTCTTTGTTTACGACTATTCGAAACTTAACCACTTTTTAAATATGTAATTACTAAAAGACAAACTCCGTAGACAAAAAATTTCAACGATACCACTTGCAACATTGAAATAGAAGCCTTTTCTAAAAGGCGATGAACTGTCCTCATCGAGGAAGTTTCTTCCCTTTTCGATAGAAGATAAAAGCTACTAATTAACTCCAATTGCTTCGGTTAATTTTAAAGGCTTTGCAGCTTAATCGCTGTTCTTTGGTTGAAAGACAATCGTAGAAAATCCGGGGAGGATGAGAAGAACCTTTAAGTTTCTTTTCCCTCCCCCCTGAAGTTGAGTTTCTCTTCGGGGGCTTTTCATTCCACAAAGTATACGAACCGGCCAGCGCACACACGCAGTTCAGATATAATCTAATTATGCACGTGGCATTAAGTGCCACTCGAGCAGAGCTTCAGATGAGATTCCGAGGCGCCTTGGCCGTAACAAACACATAAGCTCAAATTCGAACGGCACGTAGTTGCGTCTTTCTCAATGAGGACAGTCCATCGCCTTTCAGAAAAGAATTTCAATGTTGCAAGTGGCATCTGAAATTTTCTCCCTTCAGGTCGTCCAAACTGTGAAGCGTGCTATTCACAACTGTGGAAGGCTTCCCCCCGCACCTTCGAAAGTCGGGATTCAAAGAAAATAAACGACAATAAAGAATCTCTGAATTTAGGGTAAAAAAATAATCCAACAGCAAAAGCAAGCACTTCGACGTGTTATTACGTCGGAGGCGTACTCACAAACCACGTTTTGGACAGCTCTACTACAAAACGAGTCATTTTCACACACCATGCGCGAAACACGTGACAGTTTGTCGCACAGCTGTTTGACTTATGGGTCGACACTCGTAGTAGCACATCTGAATTTGTCGCTGCTTTCCACCGTGACTCGCCCATTTCCGTTCGGATCACTAGGCATACCGAATTATAAAGTAGTACTGAGAACAAATTGATATTTTATTTATTAATAATATTATTTATGCATCAAAAATAACGATTTTTGACAAATCATTTCGAATCGTAGTTTTCGGCATATTTTGATCGTCACTCGGCTACCGTTATTTACCTGCGTCACAAACTAGCTGATCGTCCGATTATTCTCTCTCTTTCGTTCTTTCTTCCTTTCGGTGTTCTGTGTATCCTCTCCCGATGGCTCGTTTCGTGTAGCCGTTGCTCTTCAGCGTTCACCAAGTTGAGGGGTCAGGCACGAAATGCTTTCCGACTTCATTCGGATCCCACAACATTCCGGATCACGTTTTATCCCTTCATCGACTTCGCACTGTTTCTCGTGAACAAATCGCAAACTTCAAAACGACACGTCCTACTGTGCGTTACGTTGTTTCGTAAATGACGTCACTGTTTCCATAGCAACAGCTCGGCATCCTTTTTAACCTACGCAGTAAAATTGCACGACGAAAAACAAAATTCCAAGCACTCGCATTTATTTCTCCAATTATCCTTATTACTTTGGAAACGAAGTAAATAAACAATTTTTATGCGACTGTGTGAGAAAGAATGGCAACCGAAAATGCTCGCATCAGTACAGTCGAAACTGACCTCGCTTGTTCGAACAATTAACCGGCCACGACTTGCAGCAAAAGAAAATGGGCTGGCGTATTTACAGGGGGAAGGGGGAAAGCAAACGTGTGTGCACGTAAAAAAATTCGCCGTCTGTTCAGCACTTGGGGAAGGAAAGATGTTTTTGGTTCGCATAGAAATGCGAAAATAAACATGAAAAAATATTCGCACACGCTAAACCACAAATGTGTTTCTCATCTACGGAATGAGCGTCCTCAGCTTGTCTGGCTAACGACCGAACTTTCTAAATCTAACTTTTTAGACCCTCTGCGCTCATCGACAAGGTTGGTCAAAATGATGGTGCCATTTGTGGGGATGTCACCTGTGCATCCATTGAATTTTAATAATTATTTATGCTGAAAATTGAACGGGATCGCCCTCCACGTCAAGCGCAGCCTCCTCTAAGCATGTGGATCTTACTGATCCACTGCCATTTACACTGAATGGGAAACTCATCCAGAGAGGAACGTTCTCTCTAACCACACAAGCTAGCTTAATTGACTGAAATAGATCGGCCATTACATAACAAAATGCTTCTAAATTGAAATATGGGAATTCCATATCATATCACAGTGTAGTTGGGTGTATAATCGAGCTAAGTGGAGTGTTCAAGTTGCATTTAAAGGAAAAGACGGCACCAAAAGCGAGTTCAAAAAAGGAGACAAGCGTCGTTTCCTGCAACTCGGACACCTTTTACCGAAATCCAGAATAATCCCTAATATGAAAAGTTACTTTAATCCGGATGGACTGAAAGTTGCGGAGAAAGAAGAATCTCAATACGATTTGGATTTAAAGAAGTATTGGGTACACTCTTTAGGAAACAGATGAAGTTGTTCAACAGAAATAATGAAAGAAACATTTGTTCTTCAGGTTTAGAGTTGAAACGAAAAATATTCATGACGTCTTTTTATCAGATTCGAAGCGGAGTGCCGAAATAACCAATGCCAACTTCGATGGACGGTTACCATGGAAATATCTGCAAACAGTGCAAGAGAAGAGTCACAGGTCATTAATCAATCTAATCCCATTGAGAGTGAAGAAGTTCTAGAAAACTCCCTGAGACGAAACCCCCCCCAAATGTGGAAACATCGCTGGTCGGATTTTTGACTTTAATAGGTGTTCAAAAGTAAACTGATGGAAGGGAACTTGCGAAAGAAAAGATTCTCGACAAGCAATTAGTTGCTCTGCATCGAAAAAATAATCCGATTTCGTGAATGGATGGAGGAGGAAATCCTCATCACACGTTCATGCCGAGGGAGATTATCACAAGAGAAATTTTGTTTTCAGATTCCAGAGATTTGGATGTCATCAGAAGTAAAAACCCTTTGAAGAACGATTTTGAAATTAGAATTTATGAGGGAGTTGAATTATGTTGATTTGCATAGTGGAGGGTTTGTCAAATGAGAAATAGGAGTGGGTTATAAGCAGAACATTATAGATTAGAATTGATCTCACGTGTAGGACCAGAAAAGTAGGTGAAGGAACGGAGTCTCTGATACATGGAATTATTTGGAAAAATTGCACTCATCCGCCATCACATGTAATGTTCCATCAGAGGGAGAGACGCAACTTCAGAAATTAAGCCTAACCGTAAGATCACTTAATAGATCTTCGTGCCAAATATGACCAAATTCCGACGTACCAATCCGTTGAATTTCTCCGAAGTTTTTCGGTCAGAGGTTGTCGACTTAAACAAGAATATTTCCCTGATGTGATCAAATGTGCCATCCTCCGATCGTTACTTGAGGTTTAACAGCGGTATACAAGTTATGTTAATTGATTTCTCTGTTCCTTCAAAAAGAATTAAAATGAGAACAATTGGATAACAGGTTAATGGTAAGGATTATCGTCCCTCTTCGAAACATAATTCCGAGCTGCACCGTAAATTTCCAATGGACAGTAGCAATTAAAAAGATGGAAATTCCAATTCAACCCGATTGCAGTGTGGCTGGTTCTTCTCCTCCAGAAGAATTTCTTTGAAATCAAAACTTAGATGACGATAATTCAAAACTGAATTGGAAATTAATGAGTGACCTTTTCGATCCCGTGCCAAGAAAAATCGTTTCGGTGAGGGGTTCATTGCACAAATGTTTGGATCAGAAGACTGAAAATCCGACTAAGAAAATAAGTTTAAAAAGAAAAAAAAATCAAAGATGATCTCGGTTCGCATTCTTACGCATTGCGTGCTTGTGAGTTAAATTCCAGAGCAGAAGGCCTAAAACACACTAACTCATCGAAGCGGTGTCAGGTGGACACCAGTCCAGATGACACTGACAGATGGACATTAGTACTGCTTAGACTGGGGGAGGCGGAAAAAGTGTGCACATCACAAGGTTCTTGCTGCACTACACAGATGGAGGAATGGCTAAGCGCATATGCGTTGATGAATCCCTAGTGCATGATTTCCACCGTACAGATTAATGACGGTGTTATCCTGATATGAACCTCGTTGCCTGTTGAACAACAGACAAGCGGTTTGGCTTAATGAGAGCCGAGGTTGGTCAAACTGAAGCCCAGTTGATCGGTGTTATCCGGTAGCAGGGATCTGGTCCTTGTTACATGCGTTCCTCGTACTGCCTTCCAGAAAGATAACGCCACACTACTGGCCATACTGCATGGGATTCTTTCGAAGAAAGACACCCACCCACCGGACATTGCTAATGTCGAGTAGCGGCGCATTTACGTTCTGGAATCCATTCAAGAACTGTGGGATTTTGTTTGCAAACGTTATCGCTACCGATCCACACAGACTCCATTCGACCCCTCGCGAATCGTTTTCACAGCGGATAAGGGCAACGCGATCGTTGAGTGAGCAGTCGTAACTGAGGGCCGAGTCATTGCAGGACGAACTCCGCTCATTCGTGAGAAAGGCTTGCGAGTGGAAGGATTGTCGTATTCTAGCAAGCAAGTAAACAATTTGTGCGACGTCATAGGCGATAGCCCCTGCATTTCTTCTGTTCAATACAGTTGAAAGGGTGGATAACGGAATGGCGGATTTCGTCACCGCCATTTTATACAGCTTCCATTGTCACACCACCTGACCTCAGAACCGGAATGGCTTATGCACTCCACACGGAATTTTATTTTGCTTAATTTTCCCATTCAAATGGTTACAACGAATAAAGGGGAACAAAGATCCATTTTATGGTGAAAAATAGTTCGTTGTTTGTCTTATTATCTAAAGTACGTTTTTTTTTTTTTTTTTGGTTTTTCAATCAGTAATACGAAGAGAAGATCAAACAGAAGCAGCAACGAGTAAAAATTCATTAACTATTTGAATGTTTCAATCCTCGTTCTGCGAATATAAAAGACGAGTTGGAATAAAAGCTGCCCTGCAAGAGATCCTCGCAATGCGCATTGACGAGTGAGGTCGACGTTTTGTGCGCTCAGGAAACTCATTGCTGTTAAAAAAAAAATGACCTCTTCTGTGTCCTGCACTCTGAGAGGGCAATCGTATAGCGCGTTTTGTTTTAAACGTTAGGCATATTAAGAGTCAATTCGAGTCAGAGGGCAGACAAAAAAAAAAGTCCTTTCCAGTCCCCGTCAACAGCAATTTGATGAATTAGAATAAAAACTGATTTTTTTAACTAAAAGAGTGGCGTGAAAATGCACTGCGAACATTTTTACGGAAAACGAAACGCAGTATATTGGGATCCGAGCAGTAGCGGCACTCAGGATTTAATCTTCGGGGAGGGGACGAGTTGAGTAGAAGATTTGAGAATACACACTACGCATTGCATACGACCGAGCATCTGCAATGATCGCTAATTCACAAGTACTATAGAAATAGAAGACGATACGACACAACATAAATTAAAAAAAAAAGTAATTTTAATTAGGAAAAGATTTTTGGAAAATATTCTAGTGTTTTTTGCCGTTTTCTTTGGGGGAGGACCATTCCTCCCCCTCTGGGTGCGCCACTGGATCCGAGGACTTCTTAACGCAGTCAGTTTAGTTCCTCTTCAGTCAGCTCAATTTTCCGCGAAGTGTACGGTGATATTTCGACCCGATTACGTTAATCTCTGCGATTCATAAGCGCGTTGGATGCAGAAAACGACAAACAAATTAATCCACAGAACCCAAGTAATAACATGCGAAGGTTCCCGAGCCCAAAACCCCCTTCAGGTCACGTGTTTGGCAGTCTCATCTCGATTTTAATGGTTGATTTCCCGGTCAGTCGTCACGGAGTTCAACAACCACGTCTCAGCCATTCGTTCGCTGGCAAGTCTCCTCGCTTTTCTGCGGAAAAGGCGTTTGTTGTTTCGTTGCCATGGTAACCGATCGCGCACAGACGTCTTGAACGGAGGTTCGAACCGAGAAAAATTGACCTCACGCTCTGACAGCACGAGACATTCTTGCACAAATACATCCGGAGCTAATGACCGGGGGAGGGGGGGAGGGGGCTTTTCTTTACAAACTGCCCTTCTTTGCAGACATCGCAATAATTCGAAAGCGAAATTGGAAATTAAATTTCGAAGGTTATTATTCCGAGTTTGAGGTCAGCAGAAGAAACAAAAGCGCATCCGATGAACCAACGTGAATATAAAGCGAGAAAGTTGCATCCGACAGGAGATTCAGTACGGGAGAACGCTTTCGTAAGTCGTCATTAATAAAGCCATTGGCGATGTGTCTCATGCCGAAGGGACACATCGTCCTAAGTATAAAGAGGCGATGACAAGATTTTTTTTTTTTTCTTCAGTGGAGGCCTACGGTCGATCCGAAGTATCAATCAACTGAAACGAGTCTTTGCAGGGGCTTAGACAACCCCGCTGAACACGCTTTCTGCGTACGAAGTAAGTGTCATTCCCTTAACTCCTTTATAAACAGACCGGATATGAAATCCCTTCTTTCCTTTTTCCTGTCAGGTCTTTCCTGGATGTTTCGAACTGACGGAAAATTCGCAGCTGAAGGTTTAAAGAAAGATCTTTTATCATCTCGTGCTTCGGTTCCTCTTCGGCCAGAGAGTTCCTTGCTTTTAAAGATTTTAATCCAAATTCACGAGCACGTTTGTTTTGTTCCCTTCATTAGAGTGACCTGAAGGAAACACCGTTTAAGTCATAAAACGAAGGAATTTATTTCAACACTCCCAAATATGACTTCTTGATGAACTCTTCTGCCATCTCCACGAAATATCAAATCGATCGCAAGCTAATCGCTGCTCCGAGTTGAACATTGGATCTAGCGGGCCTGATTGGCGGGGTGGTTACCGAGCTCGCTGTCAGACCAACAGGCTTCCGGATTGGAATCCAACTTCGGGCAAGGATGCTTGTAATTGTTCTTAGTTGGGAGATGAAGTTCACCTCCCGGCGTGACGCCACCAACCCGCTTATTTGAGGCCTGAAGTGGCTAAAATAAATTCTACAGCAGGGTTTCTGGATTAGGAAAAGAATGAATAAAACAAAAATAAAGAGAATGACAAAATATTCTTAGTTCCCTATGGGCCTAATGGACTAAATTTTTACAATTTTGTGGGCGGAAGTAACACAAGAAAAAAGGAGTCAAATTAAAAAAAAAAAAGTGCTTGATTTAGCACTTTCATTTGTTATAAATCGTGAAATGTTTTCTTTTTTTTAGCGTCCCCCCCCTCCTTCTCTTCTGCTTTACTTTCAGTTCGATGGAAACCGAACTAAATTCCATGGAAATTTCAACTCCTCCTCCCGAGAGTTCGTGCTTAGCTTCAAACGACAGTTTAACAAGGGGTGTTCGGTGTTGCTATGGAAACAGTGACGTCATACGAGAACGGTAGTGTCAGAAACAAACCGCGAGTTACATGAGGAAGTGCAGTGGTGGAGGATGTTATTTTGCCAACGGAGAAAAAAACGATAGAAATGAGTGATCCTTTTTTGACGAGGACAGTTTGTCGCAGTCCTCAAAATGTTTCCACGTGAACGAGAGAATAAACCAGCGAGCAATAATTCTCAAATGGCACGGTATAAACTGAGGAAACAATAGTAATTTCCCTACGACCCGATTTCGAAAATGCTCCTACTTAAAACAGCACTTTAACGTGTGAAATATTTAATAAACCAGTTTTAACTTTTGGAAAACAGAGTGGGAACAACTTCACTATCGTGTAGTGCCGCAGTCTTCAATCAATATCATAGCAGAATTTCCTGCAAGCTATACCAAAAATAAAACTGGAAATGAATACAAATTCAGATTTAAAAAATAAGAATGAATAAAGAAATTGCTTGTATTTTAAACGATGGAACGAATTTTATGAACCCTAATCATAGAAACAAAGGTGCCGACGATTGCTTTCGTCAGACTGGACAAGCCTTTGCTCTCCAGCCAAATTCCAATATTGCTTCGATTTTCTCCTTTAGACGGATGATTTTCGTAGCGAGACTGAGATCAAACCCTTCTTATTGTATGCCTGAATCGGCAAGTTCCATGTTTGCTCTCGAGAGCAATGGGACCCCGCTGCCAATATTCAGGTTAATGGGTTCGCTGCATTTCGTCAGTGGGAATGTCTTAAAAAAGGCTGCTAATAAACATATCGTCGATTCTCGTTCAACTGGTGAACACGAAGAGGATTCGGCTTGTGTTGCTGACATGTCTAAACAGATAACCAATTTTTTTATGTTTAATATCAAGGGAAATTTGGGCCTGAAGTTGTCAGCATTACTGTCTTGCATTAAAATAAAATTTTAAATATTATTTTACGATCTTGTTCATTTTTAGAAATGTGAATTGTTTTTTAAAGCAAATAAATTGAGATTGAACTCTTTAAATGCCATTTCTGGCATAAAAGAATTGGAAATTTTTTCTACCTTTTGATGGGCGAACCCATAATGAAAGGTGGAAAACAAGTAATGGATTCAGAGGCAAGGGTGTGAAGCCATCGTTCTAATGAAAAATGCTGTTGTGAGAACATCGATGGATGGATCGGTGTCAAATGCAGAAAGGTCTCGTAGACCAAGGACTTCAACCCACCCAAGACGACGTTGCTGGCATTCAAAGAGACACGGCGATCTACATTTTGCACTGAATTATCGAAAATACGAACTGCTTACATTACAAGGTAAAGCAAGCAGAATCGATGTCGAAAATTCTGAGATCCAAATCGCCGTGCGTTTATTATCTTCAGAACGACATCTCAGCGAGATTGATTTTTGATTTGCATTGTCACTAGAGATGAATGTGGATTGAATCTTTCGAGATTTGTTTCAAAGAGGGCTGAGAACGAGAAAATGTCCATACAAATCGTATAATGCTAGAAGGAAGAGAACAGATTTTTTGAATGGATTAGCGAGAGTCGAGTATGAGCAGAAAAGAGTATGGCAAGGAGATCCTGCATCGCCCAAATTGCTATCATCTGCTACATCAGAAGTCTAAGAACATCTCGTGGGAAAATTATGGAATTAAAATCAATGGAAAAAATCCCAATCGTTTAAGCTTTGCAGATGATCTTTTAGCGAAAAATAAAGCACAAAAAATGACCTCGACGGAGTAAGCAGGAAAAAAAAGTTTCAGAATGAATCACTAAAACCAAACTGACGATAAATTCAGATCAAATATGAACTGAAATTACTGTAACAGATAATCCTATAAAAATCGGTAAGGACTGTATTTATCTTGGCTAATTAGGTAGTTTAAATGAAAAAAAAAATAAAGAGATAAATAGAAGAATCACGCAAGGAAATAAAACATTTTGGCTGTATAAAAGATAATGTGTTAGAAGATTTGCCTTTTTTAAAAGACAGCTATTTAATACGTGCATTATTCCCCTTGGTCTATAATAAAAAGGGATAGAATAAGAACTACTAGAATTAGAGATGACGGGGGTGAAAATGAAGTACCGCAAAGGACGTAAATGGAGATGGGCTGCCTTATGAGTCAACTGTCATGCAAAAGATGGACGAAATTAAGCACTGAGCGGATGCGTAGGGAAAGTCCTCAAGGAACAAGATGATCTATTGTAGAAATGTTTGAGAGTGGGCACTGGCTAAAGAGAGAACTGGAAAGTTAAGGGGGAGAAGCCTACACCATCCAGCAGTGGATAAAAACAGGCTGAAGAAAAAGAAGATGGTGATTCAACAGGCTGTTCGAGGTTAAGGCACAGCATGATTGACACATGTTGTGCCTGCTTTGATTCTTATATTCTTATCCCAATCCTCCACCAGGAGATCAGTCCATCTAGAGTGGCAGCTACGCGAACCATATGGATTTTCAAGCTCCTACTCTTCACTTTACTTCCTTCGTTATTTCCTGTTTCCAGATGAGCCTTTGATGTAGGTCTTGTAATAATAACAAGAAAATTTCATAGTAAGCTCCACAAAAAGTATCGTTAATTTTAAGTTTCAACCATAATAGGTCGTTTCACAGTTCATACTGTGAAATTTAACATAAGACATTTAACACGAGACATTTAACATAATCCGAGGAAATGAATGTGTTTATGAAGGAAGAAAGTTCTCGTGAACAAACAACTTCGATGTGTCATCGCAGAGAGAAGCACGGAAGAAAAATCGACACTCGTAAAGTCAGGTGAGAACATCTGGAACATCACTTACGCTGCGGTTATTGTGAAGAGGAAAAAGGAAACAAAGAAAGGAGGGAGTTGCGGCAGTGGCTGAACGCGCATGCGCCAAGATTCCTCATATCCGATTAGGAAATCTCACCTTGCATACTTCGAGGGGATGCAAAGCAGAATACTCGGATTCGGAAGAGCCGACCAGCAGCTTATGGCGTTTAGATTCAAAATAAGGATCGTGGAGCGAATTTCAATAGTTTAATCTGCTTTCGATAGAGCCTGTGTAGCTCAGTGGATGTGGCGTTTGCCAACCACCGCACTTGGCCGCACGAAGGAAGACTTGGTTTCGAGTCTAGTCGGCGACTAGAGGAAATTTTTCTAAGCCTTTTTTCGACCGGTTCCCGAGTTAGTCGATCTCTGGCACGGGCAAGCAGGTTTTTCCTCCCGGAAACTCGGGTTTTTCGTCCTGTAAACTCAAGAAAATCGACCGTAGAACCCACATTATTTCAGACATTAAATATATTGTGTTAGGGTTAGGGACCACGAGATGGCGGCACATTTGAGCCGTCTCTCTTCACTGAGTACCGCTTAATTAGTGATAGCCTTGGGCCATCTATCTCTGATTGGTACCAGTGGAGATTGAACTGCCCACTCAGTCTCCAAAAGTTAGATAGGGCTAAATGGCCTCGCCTACTCCCCGTATACGGGGAATAAAAAGGCGTTAGCTGATTTTTTTTTTTTTAGCTGATAATCTGCTTTCGTTTCCCCTGTCACGGTCGTTCGAACCACGTGTGTGTGGGGGGGGGGGGAATGCCAGTTGTAATACGACCTCCTTAATAATAGTAAAGAATGAAAAATTTAAATAGTTCGTTTTATGGAATTTGTTCACCGAATCATTCATTCGGTTGTTAACCAATAATCACGAAGTAGCCATTCGTAATGAAATGAAGACGAATCGGAACAGTCTAGACGGATGATCTTGAGTTTACTTGTCACAGAGCTCCATCGACAGCTTCATCTCTGAGCGATCCCTGCATATCACTTCCACTCTCATTTTTCTGTTCCGAAAGAGAGAGAGAAAAAAGAGAGAGAGAGAGAGAGAGAGAGAGACCCGTGCGTCAGTCGATAATTATCGACTTGTTAAAATGAGCTCTACTAAGATCGAATCTCATCGACAGGTGGAGACACTTCCGTTTTTCTGTTACCGAGATCACACTATCTAGGAATACAATAGTTTAGCCACAACAAGAAAGAAAGAAAGAAAAAAAAACCAAGCATATTCCTGCAAATGATGCAACCAAATTTTTAGAAAATTAAACCTTTCAAGAACGAGTTGTTTTGGTTTGAAATGAAAAGAGATGCGTTTTGTATTGCGATGGGGTGGGGGGGGGGGATGAAACTATTAAGTAAGGCCAAACGCAATTCGACATTACTGCGAACTTATCCAAGATCATGAATATCACAATTTCGTACGTTAACAACACGACAGCTTTTAATAATTAAGCCTTGATAGCAATTAATCACTTACAGAAGAAGAAATTCAATGCCTTTTCCTACGACCATCAACCCAGTCTTGAGAATATTTTCGGCTTTTCCACATTCGTTGTTATTCAGATCGTTCATCTCGTCTTTTGTTGGGGGAGGGGGAGGTAAAGGGTGTACGTTGTTATTTGGTGTGGCTGCTACACTTCATATTTTGTTATTTGCCAATTGATGGCGGAAAAAGGGCTCAAATGAATTCTTATCGTTTATCGCTTTATTCGTGCTTCCTGAAAGGAGAAACTTGAGTACTATATCGGTGACGTTTGTGTAATTTCGAATAGTAAATAAACTGTATAATAATATATAATAATAGCAAATTGAAAAAGCGTCTCGACGGGAATACGCAGAACAATAATAACGAAATTTAGTTGAATATTTCGCCAGAAATATTTTATATGAAATGAATTCCTGCTATGTTTGAACAGCTGCATCTGCTCCAAATTTGCTTTCGTTCATTGATCGATTTAATTTGCTGTCCTTAGTGTAACCAAAGGCTAAAAATAAATAAAAATGTACTCAAGGTAAGATAAAAAAAAAAAAACAATGGAGGCAGCGTTAAACTATATCATCCAACTACTAAAGCTAATAGAATTCAATTCAGCTCACCTGATATTTATTTACGCAAATTGAATCGCTTTCTTGACTCCATATTTTAGCACGCAAAATAAGTGAGGATCAAAATTCTAAGATGCATCCTTTTAAATTATTTGTTGTGAATGAACAGAAATCAAAACTAATTATAAACAATTTCAGTTCGCAGCTTAAATCGAAGTCAATGTCAGTAAGGCGTCCTCGCACGACGACTCTTCAAAATATTTAATTATTGTTTTAAATGGTGCAAAAAATGAACGAAGGGGAGTTGGTATTGCGTTATGTAAATAGGTTTCATATTAGGAGGATTTCTTATTCTGAACACGCTTAACTCGGTCTCATTTGTGTTTATTCTTTATGCAGTAATTAGTGCATGCTTCCTCCTTACTGGAGGAGGTTAAAACGTACGAATACAGCCGGAATTTTCTAGGAAAACGTGAAAGAAATAATTTGACAAGATTAACCCTTGGGTCCAGTCATGGAATACTGAAAGTTTGGTTTATTTCTGTTGTGAGTAATTTGCATAACCAGAACTTTAGTGTGTGAAGTATTTTCATGTTTGTTGAAAGAGCGAAACTTGATTTGTACGCGTTTTATTTCACTAAGCCTAATTAGGCTTAGTAAAAGTTTCTTTAAAGTTAGCGGTTGTTAAAAAATGACTTATTATTATTAGCACAAATATCCACATACTACGGCATCTACCCCTATCCACTAGCTTATTCACTGTGATTTTTCCACCTGCACTGCGGAGTCCCTTATATTTATAAACATCCACTAAACAGTGGGACTGTTATCCACTCGTAGGCCGTAAATTTAGGAGAAAATGTTTATGTTGTAGAAGTTTATAAATATTATTTTCGTTTTTTTTTATTGAAGTAATGATGAATGGATAAATCAAAGTTGCAAATATAGTTATTATTATTGTTTCTCTCTGCATATCATGAAGTGGAAAATAAACATTTTATTATATCTTATGAATCCAAACACGGGATGCATCTTGGACTCGATTTCAAGGGCAACGTAATAATCATCCACCTGACATTTAGGAGGCTCCACGATCGTTTTTGGAGAGAACGCGAAGTACGTCGAACATCACTTCCGTACACTTTACTGAATAACGCAGCTGGAAAAGATTCTAAGAAGGTGTCAATGCCCCTGGAAGAGGGCTCGGTCGCTACCTTTCTTAGTAGTTTAATGGGCCCTGCAAATGCAAGTCCATGAACAGCACAGAACGAATGCCTGCAATTCATGGAGAGATGCTTGTGGAGAAAGAAACCTCATTTTTTTTTTTTTTTGCTTCGTTTTATCCTATTCGTCTGATGCCGACTGAATTTTTTGGGTAACTAACTACGCAAGAAAGATATACTCGTATTCCAAATTTGGTCGAAATCGCTTGAACGAGGTAACTGTAAGGACGTCTGTAGAGAAAGAGCGGGATTACATTTTAAAAAAAAATTAAAAAATTCATATTTTTGTTTTCTTTGTGATCAATGCTAAAATTAGAGCAGATAATGTTCAGCTTAAAAGCGGAGTAGAAGTGTCAAATGTGTTCCTGATGATTCTTGTAATAGGAAAGGCTAAAAAATATGACTTGCTGCAGCTTGGCTTGAGATCGCTTCTGTAACTCTTTAATGAGTTTCACTTTCCAGGGATGTAGCATCGGAGATCCTTTTCTAAGGAATCCCAAAAAAAACTAATTTCGGATCCCTTAGAAAGTCTGACTTCAATGTAGCTCAATTCTCTACCGCCCCCCTCCCCAATTTTCGGAGAACAGAATTCCCATTGATGTTAATTCCTTAGAGTATGCGCATCATGTCAAGTGGACCGTTTATGAGAAGCGGAAGGAAAAACAAAAGTCCGAAACAGCATTTTAATGGACCCTCTGGGTCTAGAAGCAGCGTCCGACAGAATTCGGAGAAATCAATTCAGGAAAGGAGCGATTCGCTTTCTACTTGAACAAGGACTGCTGCTGTAGTCTCCAGACACACGCAAGCTCAAGAAAAAATTGTAATGCCTTTTGATTTCGATCGGAACAGATCAAACCCAGTTAAGAAAGTTAGCTGGTTCTGAAAACGGAAGAAAGTAGAAGAAACGGCTGTTTGCTAACAAACTAAATATCTTACAAAATCCTGAATGCAATTTTCCACTCATAAGCTGTACGTGCCTTGAGCAGAGGTCACGAATGCGCCGATTGCAACCCGGCGGGTGCTAACAATGAAAGCGACCATTCAGGTGAGCTCAGGTTTCGACACAGCAGCGATTGTTGTGGCTACCGATGATGGTGTCAAGTTTCCGTGCGTAACGTTGCAATTTGGCTTGGATTTTTAAGACGAGGCCCGTCTGCTTAGCTGCATTAAAAGAGATGAAACGCACCAAGCCAACTAACGCACTCTTATCAGTGCTAGCTTCAAATGCAATTTTTTTTCCCGATTCGGTTTCATATGACGTTTGCAGTGGTTTTCTTCCTCAAAGCCCCCCCCCCTCCCCCATCGAGATACATTCTAGCTTATGAACACACAGGCAGTTGGCAAAATTTAACTGTCTCGTGGTATTTAGGGTGACCTGTTTATAAAATTAGTTGCTCTTCCGTGGTAATAATTCCCCCGTTTTCAGTCGATGTTTGAGTTCGTCTCAAAAATTCATCCCAGAATCCCGGTGTCACCTGGCCGGCGAAACTCCGAGTGGATTATTTAAAAAAGTCACTTGACATTTTGTTGTAGTTAATTTCAGTGTTTATTTAACAAAAAAATTTTATCGTCCGCGTAGAAGCTAATTTGTCACCAAAAAATATTAAAATAATCGATTTGCAAACGTTCTAAAAAAACTCGACTTATGAAAGGAAAATGTTGAAAATATGCTTTAAAAATACTAACACAAGATGTACGGATCGTCATACGAACGGTTTGTATATTTGGTAACCTCTCATTTACCTTCGGATCAGCCAATCGCTCACTTTGACCCTTTTAAAAATGCTTCTTTTAAAAGGCAGGCACCCCCCACCCCAACGGATATGAAATGAACGAAGAATGTTGATTATCCTTTTTTGATTGCCAGACGAAGCTTCGTTGGTTCTTTTCTTCATGTTTCGCTGATACGTGCAGTGCGAGCCGTAAAAAGCAATAATAATAAAAAAAAAAGATTTGTCAAGTATCTCTCTCTCTCTCTCTCTCTCTCGTATTACTTTCTTTCTTCAGGTGAGTGTTTGCACGTGAGGATCGCCGTAATAATCCTTAAGCCTTAATTTGGAAATACTGAGCGGGAATGAAGTCATCAGTATTGCATGCTAACACAAAATATTCTGTTGACTCTAAAGCCCCCCCCCCTCGAAAAAAAGCCTTTTGAACTCGAAAAGAGGAGCAGACAACCTGAAGAATTGGTTAACAATATTTAAACGCAACGAAAAAAATAAATGGAATGGAATTTCTCGAAAGATGATTAAGTGTGAGTTAATATAATACAGGACTTTCTTAATCCACAAGACATTCTAAAATGGACTCAAGGATTGCATCCATCTTACAATGCTCCCGTCTTGCCCAATAACATCTCCGATCTTTATCCAAGTGGGCAACGGGAACGTGAGGATTGGAAGTGCATTCAGAAATCCCAGTCGATTCTTCGCGTTCCTTATTACTAGAGTTCTCCTCCCATCGGTTGTTTAGCAGCGTTCCTTCAGTGATTCCCCCCCCCAAAAAAAAAACTTAACTTACAGCTTTATCCTAACTTAACTCAGGTTGTAAACCAGCTGTGAAAATTGAAGGACGTGTTTGCATTCCTTTAGGATGTCGTAGAGTAGGTTAAAAAGTTAGTAATATCTTAACTTGCAGTTAATGCTGCTTTCAAAACCCTGATTCTAAGTCAGACCGGGAAGACGGCTTCATTCAGAATCTGTTGTAAGATAAGAGTGCAAACCATCTCAGGTGTTTTCCACCATCCGCGTGGATGGTGGAAAACACCTGGAAAGTAACATCAGACCTGACGTCCGTATTGGAGATACGGATGTCAGGCCTGATGTTACTTTCACTCGGCTTTTTACGCAGTTATTGCAAACTTGGGAGGACCAACACGTGGACTCGCTAGCTGAGGGAGGAAAAAGAGCAGAAATACATGCCCATAAGAATCCCGATGTTATTCGTCTATTAATCGCTCTTCGGTATTTTAAGCAACGTCTGCTTATAATACTCTCGACGTAGGTTGCAATTTCCATTTCGCCTGAAGATGGAAACTAAAAAAAAAAAAGCAATTTTCGATTTCTTGATGGTATCTTTCTTCCTTCTTCCTCAGTTTTTTCCTGTTTTTTTTTTTATTCCCACCAGTGTTATCTTAACAAATACGACAACAAGAAGAAAGAATGAAAACAGCCTCTGCATTCGAATCCCTTAAGAATCTTTTTCTCACCGTGAGAGGGTTTCTGCTACGATCTAAATTTTTCTTGAAACTTCGACTCTTTCAAATCTAAACTCGGCATTTCGTAATATTTAAGAATTTTTTTCGGAGAACCCCTGGGTGCAAACAGAATAGTTCTTTTATTATCTGATGAAACAGGGAGGGGAATAGTGACAGTGGAGGGGGGAAGGTCCAACTGTCCCCTAAAAGTAACACCATTAGAAAATCAAATTCCCCACCGTCCAATAGGAAATTTATGCGCACCTCATGACGTAAATCCGCCGCGTCGAATAAGAACAGTCTTGCATTTTCTTATTATTACCACGCATGCTTTTATTTCATAACAAACTACAAACATTTTTACACAGCAGCAGAAATCAAATAATGAAACACATTTTCCTGGATGTTTGGCTTTGATCCTCCTTCAGTTCGGTGTCTGAAAATATTTTTCTATTCTTCACTTTTATGTGTCTGTCTGTCTCCCCCCCTTCTCTCTCTCTCTCTCTCTCTCTCTCTCTCTCTCTCTCGCAAATGTGTGTATGTGTGTGCGCGCGCATGTATTTTGTAATACACAAATGCGTATAATTTTTTTTAAGCAGATGAATTTTATTTTTCATTTAGTTTTTTTTTCTTTAAGTCACTGCTTCGCTTTTATTGTTATTACGGTTAAAGAGTTTCTTTTAAAATTTCGAATGGCTTGACGCTCCTTAACTTTTCTGGTCGTGCTATAATGAACGACTCTGCCCTGGCATTATCACGTTCTTAAATTTGTTCGTACCCTCTTGCCATGTACTTTATTGAAATAGCAACTTACTCGTGATTTATTATGAAAGATGAGGTTTGATTCGCAATAATTAAAAAGGCGAAATCGGTTTCATAGGTTACCTTTTTCCTTAAAAGAAATCTTTCTTGAAATTATTTATTTAACCAATTCAAGTAGCCTTCAAAAATGAGTCAATTTTTTTATCCGTCGAAGCGGGCTTATTCAAAAATGAAGGGTCTGCCAAACATTAACAAAACATCGATCAGATCATTAATAACATAAACTCCCTTCAAAAAAAAAATTAATTCGGCAAACGTGATATTACGCCATATTTATTGGAAACATGGAGTGCGACGACAGCATCTCTTTTAGCGCATGCCTGCGTTGGTTTTGTTCGATAACAAATAGAAAGCGGGGTCCTTTTAGCTTGCACGGAAGAACTTATTGATGGGCACGAGAAAACGCTTCTTTACACGAGATCTTTCAGAAAGCGGAAAAGTTAAGATTGTGCTGGCCGTATATCTTGCGGAAGTCTCCAGGCTCCACCTCTTCCTTCAAGTAGCATCTCGGCACGTGCAGCGTCTTCTGCAAGCCCAACTTCTCCGCGAGTCTGAGCGCCTCTTCGTTGCAGTCGAACACCATCATGGTCAGTCCGCGGTGCTGGGCCAGGGGGTAGGCTTGGATCAAATAAAACAGAAGCATTTCGGCGATGTCCTTGTTGTTGGCGTAGAGAGGGCCCACCAAAGCGGTGCCCTGCACGTTCTCTTTCAAGATGCCGAAGCCGCAGATTTGACCTTCGCTAACCGCTGCCATGGATACGGCTCCTTTTTCTTTAACAGACAAGGGGACGACCTTTCCTCGGCTGTAACCGTGGACGCTGCTGTCGTACTCCACCACGTCACCGAGGATGTCTTCCTCGATGGTCAAAATCTCCACTGCAGGAAGTTCCGTAACCAGACCGTCCCAGTGAATCGCGGACGAGGAGTGGGGAATGGACTTCCAGCTGGTTACGATGGAAAACCCAGCTTTGTCCCTGTACGTGCGGAGATGATCGGGGACCGCATTTAGCCCGGCATTCCTTTCTCCCACGCGCTCCATGACAGCCCTCCAAACTTGGATTCCGACTCCACCGCCTCGATACTTGGCTCTCACGGCGTACATTCCCAGAAATACCAACCGGTCGTTCTGCAGAATTCCTGCGCAGATCCCCAGGATTTCTCCTGAAAGTAAAGGAAAGAAAACATCACAAAATGTCTTACGATTAATTCGGAAACAGCTGGTTATAATCATTATTGGTTGTTGTTATCCTGTCTTTCAACGAACATTCATTAATTTGACCTCATGTAAGCTAATAATACATTCCAAACAATTCTAGAACATAAAAACAAATTCATCCTTTTTACATATTTTAAAGAATTGAATTGCTGAGGTTTTATTTATTTTTTCATTTGCTGGAAATCTCTACTAGCTCGGTCATCTTATAAAACTTAATTTCAAAAAAAAAAAAAAAAAAAAACAATATTTTTGAAATTCTCCCTCATTTTGTGAAACATGTTTCAGAGAAGTAGCAAAGCTTCGATAATTTCCAGTAATAATATTCACACTAAAGTCATTCACTCGCTTCATATTCGATATTTTTAGGTTTTTAACTGGATTGATGCGACAGCTCATGTGAATTGTTTACAGAATGCACCATTGGACTTTTAGGACTTTAAACATGCTGAATAGCGAATAGCACGAAAGTAGAAGCAGAATTTTCTAAGACAGTTTAATAAAGAAGACACTTGAGAGGGAGAGAGAAAGGGGCCCCGTTTACTAAGAAGGGACATTAATTTAACTGCGCCCGAAAAAGTGTTTGCTATAATAAAGTCCGTGACGCCTATCACGTATTCGTTCATTCGGTGAGAATTGGATCATTTATGGACCTCTCGCACTGAATAGTCGGAACTGAAGGATTTTAGGGTCACCATTAAAGGATGCCACTCGCCTTACGGGGCTGTTGGATTCCCTCAACATTGGCTTCTCTTCGTAACGAGCAAACTTTCAAATTAAACTGCTAAGCAACGAAGCAAAAAAATCGAAATATTTCGAAGAAACGACCCTTGACGTTTTGCCATTTTAGGACAGTCCCTAAACTACTAAAACTATTCTTCATTTCTGTCATTTTTGGGGTTGGATTAATTCCTGCAGGAAGAGTGAACACACACACACAAATGATGGGTTTTGAGAGACGTCTTGTCACGATTCGGAGAGAAGCAGACCTCCCGCCAGTTAGTAGCGCCTTCATCATCCCTCTCCAAACGAGGATGGATCGAGAGGCAGAATAATCAGTCCTAGCGGAGCTTTTCCATGGCATTTTAATGACTTCTCCGCCAGGCACGGCTGTTCCCCAAATTCTTTTCTCCGCCACTACAGAAATGCGGGAGAACAATTTTCTGCGCCACTTGGCTCCAGAATAATTCCCGACTTGCATCCGCAGAAAGGCCCTTGCGGAACTCGAACAGCTGACTGTTCGCTAAAAAACGGAATACGAAGCAAATGCTCAAAACACGCGTAACAAAGAACACACAAATCGCATCACCGCGCTTACAAAAGTAATCTGAAAGGTATTATTTTTTGGTCTGATCTGACGGTCCTATCTCCCCCCCCCCCCACGAATTTGATCTGATGGCGTAATACGTTACCAGCAAGCAGGTCGACGTTGTTTTAGCGCAATCGGGTTTAAGTCGCTGTTGTGAATGGGTCGAGTCCAACAGTGGGGGGGGGGAACTGTTGCGAACGTTGGTCGGGTTTCTACTGGTCAGACGTGCCTTCAGTCTGATAATACCTTTCAGATTACTTTTGCTAATTTTGCCTCTTCAATTCCCATTCACAATGTAATTATTTTTCCTTTCACTAATTATCCAAACACCAAATGTAATTGGCCGAAAAATCGTCTACTCAGTTAACCAGAGCGCTTCGTACGGTGCAGTGGGTACCGACCACACACCGTTTGGTGGCAAGGACTCAGTCACCACTTTAAGACGAGGGCGCATGTTGAAGTGGGGGAATTTATAAGAGCTTTACACCGAAATATGATTTTTTTTAGTTATCATTTCATTTATTGAGCCATCGTTACATTATCCCATTCATTTAAATTTTCTTTCAAAATGATAAAATTAAACAGACATCCCATGTAGAACCCAACAGCATGAGCTCATCCGGGTTACAAGAAATGTAACCATTACACAGCATAAATAGTTCACAAAATATTGACAATATATTTAGAGAATAATCTGTGTGTGTATACACACACACACACACACTACTCATATGTACACGTGAAATAAGAACGACGCAGTTCAGTAATTACTTGAATATTTTGTATTGATTAATTTCTCTTGGTATAAATTGGTTAATTATTTTTATACAATTATTCTAAACAAGGTTTCCATATTCCTATTAAAATTTAGGTCCTGTCGAATCAGATTTCTGTATGTGTTCGGGTTTTTTCCTTTCGTATTAAGAGCGGCAAGACGCTGAAGATTTTTGGAGCCAAACAGATTTAGTGTTCGTGTGTTATTTCTTTTTGCGCTTTGGTGATAAAATATTTCAAGCCCGCTTTTCTGCAGAAGGATTTTTCTAATACTTACGTACTGGTTGTCAGTCTTTAGGAAAAGTAACATCCTGTAAATACTTAGTTGTCTAAGTGGAAGGATATTTAATACTATATGTATGTTTAGCGTTCACGGTGGTGTCTGTATATTTAATGTTGGTTAAAATGCGTATCGATTTACTTTGTAAAGAGATTAGTGTTGTCAGTGGGGTGTGATACGTTCCATGCCAGCTTAGTATACCGTACTGGATAACAATCGGTACCCAGGCTTTCGAAATACAATGTTCTTAACATTGTCAGACTCGAGATAGCATAAATCTTACTTTGTTGCATACTTCTGTCATATGTGGTTTCCAGCTAAAGTTGCTGTCTATCTTTAATCCTAATTAGGCTAAAGTATTCGCGTTTTCTTATCTCCATAGAGTTACAATTTTGGTTACTTTTACAGTTCGTTATGTAGCAATATGTGGATGGAAAAACTGGTTTTACTATTATTAGGTGGATTCTTGAGTTTAAAAATTATAAATTTTGTTTTACCATCGTTGAGAGCGAGTTTGTTCACGTGAAACCAATTTGTCACTGTTTGCAAATGTGTGTGTGTGTGTGTGTTGACCATATTTCGCAAGTCATTTGCAGTGAATCTCGATGCGGTATCATCTGCAAAGGTGTTGACTTGACTCGATAACCGTAGGTCACAGAAGTAGTTGATGCGAATTATAAACAGTACTGGCCCAAGCAAAGAACCTTGGGGAACACCACATTTTACATGAACGAAATCACTATAACTTTTGGTGGATTTTTACTGCTTGCGATCTAGGCGTTAAATAACTCTTAAACCAGTCATGTGCGCAGCCTCTAATTCCTATATTCTCCAGTTTTTTAAATAAAATATCGTGGGATACTCAAAAGCTTTCTGGAGGTCTAGAAAGACTGCTAAAGTTAGTTTGTGATGAATAAATCGAGTTTGTGAAGTTCAGCAGCGCGTGCTCAGTGTTTAGTTTGTCTAAATCCATACTGGTGCTTAGAGAAGTGATTTTTTTTCTAAATAAAGGTTCCTAATCTATTTTTTACTAATTTCTCCAATATGTTGGAGAAAACCGGGAGTAGGAAGACTGGCCTGTAGTTTAAGATCATTTTTGCATCCTTTGTATTATATATTGGTATTATCACAGCTTTCTTAAATTCTGTTGGAAACCCACCATTCAGAGTGGATTGAAGACGGCTCCATTGGCGACTATCAAATATTCCTGGCACTCCCGCACAATTCTGACATTAATACTATCGTAGCAGAAGAGGTTTTAAGTTTCATTATAATATTTTTGATTTCATCCTCACAAGTAGGATGAAAGTACTTTGAACTCTCATTTCTTTCAAGTCCGCAATTTACGGATGGTGTTAATATTAGGACTATTTACAAGTTTTTCATTGGCGGTTACGAAGTGATTATTAAATTGTCTGCTTTCACTGTTTAAATCAATACGATTTCTGTCCTCATTACTAAGTCTTGGAAGTGTTGGTTCTCGGATATTTTTGCCCAGTAGATTGTTTGACACTCCCTTCACCTTTCAAAAATTCATGGCGGCAATACTCCTTTCTTCCCTTTCAGTTTTTGGTCCCCTTGGTTTTTATAATATCTGAAGCTCTCATAGTATTCACTGTGAGTTTTATACATCTTACCTGAGTTTTATACATCGATTGTTTTATTTCTCGTGTTATCCACAACTTCGCTAGTTTGCGCCCGTTTCCTTGGAGTATGGCAGTGGCGTGTTGTATTTTAGTATCTAACATGTTAATGAATTTGCATGTAAGCATCGTCAACATTACTTTCAGATTGTATTTGTTCACAGGATATAATACTTAATTTATGTTTTAGCACACTGTAGTTTATTCTAGGATACTGAATGCTAACTGTAAATGGATCATTACGGCTATCAGAAAGCGATCTGTGATTGGCTGTTTTCACACTGCGGTCTTGACTTTAGTCGGACTTTGTGTTCTTAAAAACACGTGATCCAAACAAGAAGCACAGCCATTACGGATCCTTGTCTTTAATCTGGGATTTTTCATCCCGCAGAACTCACAAATTCACCCTTGGCGTTTATCCAGAAATTTTCGTCATGAAAAGCACTTGTACGTTACCGTAGTGTTAAGTTACCGAAACACCACCTGCAAGAGGCGCGCGCAATAGTCTTGAACGTGACGTAAGAGAACTTATAGCGAAGAAGTTTTTAACGCCTACCGCTATGACACAAAATTCACCTTCGAAAACTTCTAAATATGCAACATTGTGAATCTGAGGGGAGAATTTTATCCTCGTTTACTATTATTGTTGTTACCGTTATAATACTATTTAGGAATCTCCAGGGAGTCAGGGACTCATCGAGGGAGGACTTACCCCACCAAATAACCCGGTCAGTTTTACCTTATTTTCCCCCTGAGCTCTTTTCAGAGCGCAGTCGCACGGACGATGGCATATTTACATTGGGGTAGGAAACACATGGGTTTGAATCCGTTTATATGACTTTTCCAAATCGATGGCGATTGATTAGCCAACCTCATACGGAGATGGCAGTGTTTTCTTCCAAGACATTCGGGTTTTACTTCCAAAAGCAGGTTGGTGAATACACCCAATTACCAACTTTATTTGCCTTCCGATCTTAGTTGCGTTTTTAGTAACTCCAACTGATATTCCGATCTCGCATACCTTTACATAGACTGCCACCTTAAATAGACCAAACATATAGAATACCTACACACTAAACCCCGCATCAATGCAGCAAAAAACACTTCCAAGTAAAAGAGATGATTCCATCTAACGTATGAAAAAAAACTCATATCACGGAATTTGTGAATCACTGCTCAGTATAACAGTCTATGCAAACACATCAAACAGCCATCTAAACAAATTAGAAAGATTATTCAGGTCTCCAAAGCAATGTTTCAACAGTGAGATCACATCCCATACCCACACTACTCAACAACCTTCTTTCTCTTCTTTGAGTGCCATCTCCTATTGGGGGCATTTGTATTTCTGTAGTATTTGAATTTTCGCAAATTTTCCAGAATAAATAATCATTTAACCACACTTAAGATATCAAATATTTATTATCGGCCTTTCATCGGGAAATCCAAGTCCATTAAAGATGACAATGGCACAAACTCTGCGAATTACGCCAGTCATCCCTTCTTTATAGCCGAGTCAGCATTGACGATACGAATTCCCTTTAGTTGGAAGGCACAACTAAAGGTTCGATCCCGCCTAGAATGAAAGGAAGCTTTATTATCATCTTTTCGACCAAGAGTAAGTTAGCGGGTTTTCATACAGAGGGAGCAGGCTTTATTCTACTTTATTCTCGCAACACAGGAAAACTGGCCAGAGAATACACGCAGTGGACAGCTAATTCTAGCTGCTTAATTCCGAACAGCTGAACTCAACTGGACACTCCCTTATATCTCGCTTCAAATATACTCATGAGCCCAAACAGACTGAACTGTTGGCCAGAAACAGACCGGTGGTAACATTATCCTGGTATGGACATTGTTGTCATGGACATCACTGGGTCAGCTCCTCCTACTTGACCGCTAATTCTTAGGATTGTTTTGGACCCACTGTGTATTGCCCTACATAGTTACAATAGGTCCAATGGATCTGAACTCTTATAGCAAGACCACGCCTCTTCACAACGCTCCTGGATTGCATCCCATCGAACATTTTGCGTAGATGAAATGAAGAATGGATCAAGCGGAATAGAGAATGTGGCAGTCGGTCGCTGACCTGTACGACGTTCTTCTGCCCAGAATACCTCGGGTTGCATTCTGTGGACCAGCAGATCGATGCCAAGGTTGGTGCAAACAGTTATCTTAGTGATAGGAGACCCAACTCGCTACTAAGCGCAGGTTATAAGGTCGTTGCTCGCGAGTGTAGATACGTGAAACTACAAACGAATGTGCTCGAGATTGGTTTTATCACATTTGTTATTTATCGACGAAAACCTCATTTCAGTCAATGGCAGAATGGGTCTGTTTGGCTGCTCGAGGTTCAGGCTGCACTGAAAAGTTGTTGTTGTTTTTTTCTGTGCGCATACACACAGGCTTTGCATGCACTTCCGCTGTGAAAAACTGCGCAGTTATTGTCAAAAGAAATCGAGAAATGCGACTCGTGATTCACGTGAAATGTTCTCGGAAAACAAATCGATGGCCACCCACGAAATTAAACGCAGTTTGAATAAGTTCCTGGAAACTGATTTAGCGCGTGTTCTTCAATTTTTTCTTTCATTCGTGAGAAAATGTCTTCACTCTTCTGCTTCTCAATCCAAGATAAGAGGATTTGCAGTCGTGGCGTAGCAGAATACGAA
Organism: Typopeltis vanoorti; assembly: GCF_054136105.1. Taxonomy (NCBI): domain Eukaryota; kingdom Metazoa; phylum Arthropoda; class Arachnida; order Uropygi; family Thelyphonidae; genus Typopeltis; species Typopeltis vanoorti. The sequence goes on from NC_143561.1 coordinate 128,005,473, forward strand.
ACTCAGTTCGATTGTGCTCGCACTGTTGGCTTTGCTTTTGTGGGTGTGCGTGTTGATATGCTGGGTTGCTGGCTAAAAACTTCAAATTTCCTAAAAGAGAGAGAGAGAGAGAGAGAGAGAGAGAGTAGGGAAAAAAAAGTGCTACCTCGGGATTTTGTTCATAAGAAGTTTAGTGAAAAGGAGGAGTTTCAAATGTCCCTAAGATTTGTTATTTCGGTTGTTTTGCATTTGCAGCAAATGGACGAAGGGGCAAATTAAAACACGGGAACCTCTCCGGGGCGAGCAAGGAAAACAAGAATCGTTGCGACATCTCCTTGAATTCGCTTTCGCTGGGAAGAAAGAGTCGGCGTGACGTCACCACATTCACTTACGTGTGGTGTTTGCACGGGCGTGTTTTAATCGCTTCATCGAGTGTACTTTCATCATTCGAGGAACCATTTCGCAAACATCTCTGGCGGTGGGCAGTCGCCCTCTCCTCCGCTTTAAGCGTCGTTAGAATCGCAGATGTGCAAATTCGTTTATTAACGGAAGAGCCCACGCGCTCGTTGTCAGAAGGAATTTCGGCGGGCAGATCATCGCTAAATGCACCTGCACGAGAAGCACTGCGTTTTTTTAATCTAAATTAAATGTGGGCGAAAATGATCCGGAGGATGTTTGAACTGAATTTGCGGATTTCCAGAGGAATTTTGGGTCGATTTTATTAAGAAAGAAATTCTCGAAAAATTCAAATAAGGAAAGCGATGAACGAAAGCTTCAATGTGGCCATTAGAGGAATCGAGAGGCCCCTTTGATGCTAACACACACCCAAGACTAGTTTTGGTGATGAATAGTACTAATTATTAGGAAATATTGAGTACGTCCTGCAGTATAGAAGCTTTTCGTTTCTTTCTTTTTTTTTTTTGTAATCATGTATTGAAAATGATGGAGGTGGCAAAGAGAACGCTGAGAATCTCCCAAACTTCCGGTATGCAATCGTTCCTATCTCGGTTTGGGCGAAGCAGAAGAGCTCGAAACTCTTTCTAAATATGAAATAGTCGTTCATATTTGAACCGAGGTTCATGTTCTGTGGAACGACAGGAACATGATCGACAAAATATCAGCTCTGCAGTGAGGCGCAAACGTGGATTTTTCTCGAGTGAATTTTATTCTGCGCTAAAATCACTAAAAATGACAGCATTTGCAGAATATCGTGCTTGATGCCTCCTACAGCCAAGCACGTTCGGGATTTGCGTACGAAACACATTCAGTCTTAGTTGCCTTATTTTTTCTCTCTCTCTCTCTCTCTCTCTCTCGCCCAGAGAAGGTTATTAACCTACTATATTCTAGTGCATTAGTACCACGAGGGCACCAAGAATGCTTTTAAAATTTTTCACGTGGATAACTGTGTAACGAGTTCTACCGAATACAGCTAACAAGGGAATAATTGTGGAGTGCAAATTACGGAGCGATCGAAGATTAATATTCGCTAAATAAAAAAATCTGCGATTTCTTAATAAGGACGACAAAAAGCTGAAAAGAAGCAACGGGCTTTGCACGCATCCACTTAACTGCATGACTTGCTCGAAAGTGAAATCAGCTACTTCGAGTCAAGTGACGACAGGGCGAAGATCAACGCGGTTATTTAATACACTCCGATTCCCTCCAGCCTGAGAAGCGCAGCTGATTCATTGTTCCTATCAAGGTCGTGTCCGTTGCGATCCGGTAACAGACACAAATTCGTCCTTTAAATTTATCGGAAAGAAATGCGAGTCAACGTCCAAAAAGGTGTTGCTGCCAATTGTGTGGCGATCTCTTTTGCACATTGAAAACAAATCAAAAATATCCATCCGACGGACCTTATGATGCGACTTCGCAGTTTAGAGTCGTGGGGAGGGAGGATTTCGTCTGTCGGGAATTTTAGCGAGTCCAATTTCGTTCTCATTTGGTAGCTGAAATTTCGCTGACGAATTTTAAAAACCATTCCGACACATCCGGTCCTCTTTTACTTCCTCAGAAAGAAAAGCCGATTTCGATTGCTTGGATGCGATCTAGGGTGGAGTCGATGCAATAGTTTGGTTTGCTTCCCAGCCCGAGCATCGTCAGTTCATAGCGGAACTCAATCTTTCGAGTTTTTAAAATGTTTGCCGCGTAAGGATGGGAAAATACCGCGACTCATCTGCCTCTGCCGTTGGGAGTGCAGAAACACGAACAAAATGAAGCGAGTGTTCGAATGTGTTTTGTGATGCCACCGAAATACGCGATGCGGATTAGAATGCTTCGTGATAGTCACCGCCGCGTTTATGAGCACGCAGTTCAGCCGCCGTCTCGTTTAGGAGAACGCACGCATATTCACACACACACACATATATATACGCACACACACTTACCATCGTCCGTCGATGCTACGAAGAAGCCCTCGGGGTCGACGTCAAACCAGGTGTCGACGGAGTAAACCCCTTCGGAAAGGCCGGTTTCTTTCCACACGTCCAGAACCTGCGGAATGTCATCGCGCACCATTTTTCTCACCACGTACGGAGGTACAGTCGCCTTCGCCATGTCCACGCAAATACTGGAACGCAGCTTCGTGCAAGGCGCCTGTGCGACCAGCAGCGGCGTAGAGAGAAAGAGAGATCAGTGACAGCGACAGCTGGCACGTAATAGAGAGAGGGATAAACACGTTGTTCGAGCCTGCCAAGAAGCGAATGATGAACATTTTTCTTGGTACCAAATGAAAAAAAGTTTGAACGAAGTCTGAAGAGTCAGAAGTCTGAGTATTTCCCGGCTGCGAACACACAAGTTAATGCGACGGTGCACATTCCTGCGCACTTTAAAGCATCATCATTACTATTCTGCATCCCACATATGTAAATAAACCACCTTTTGATACAAAAACCTTACAAACTACAAGAGCCTGAAAAGAGCCTTAAGGACAAACTACGAACAAGAAACACGCACCCCACACACCTTACAAAACTTAAAGAAACAATATATGAGTTCCGGCTTTTCAGTCCTACGGCAATAGTGAATATCAAACACCAGCCTACGCCCATCACAGCAATCAAACCAATAATCAATAAACAAGTTAAAAAAAAAAAAACAGAACAATATGTTTTGTAAATGCATAATACATAATATATACGGACGCGGCAAACCCGAGGTACCCGATGCTGAACCATGCCATACTTCATGTAATGGGCTGTTCAATATAGCAATGTTCAATGTTCAATGTTCAATGTAGCAATAAGACTAATTTTACTGTCGCGAAACCACTCATCACAATATTAATTTCTGTGGAATAAAGAAATGTTGCTGTATATTAACAAAATAGGTTGATAGATGGCGTATACGGGCTGTTGTGTCAGAGTATCACGTGACTAAACGCAAGTGCTCATCGGCGCGCCTACGAGGTGCGACCAGTCTTCGAAATGGAAGCGTCCTTGGAACAGCGTTTGCGATTAAATTTTGTGTGCGTCTGCAAAAATCGGCATCGGACACTTTTAACATGATACGCGATGAAGCAATGTCGAGGGCAAGTGTTTTTCGCTGGCATAAAACTTTTAAGGAACGAAGGCAAAATGTGGAAGATCTTGAACGTGAGGGAAGACCTTCAACGTCCATCACAGAGACAATGATCAACACAGCAACGATGATCATCAAGGAGGATCGCAGAATTACAGTATGCCATCTGCATGTTGTCCTGAATATTTCTGTGGGAAGTGTTCACTCAATCATGTCTGAACATTTAGGACTGAAACGTGTTTGTGCCCGATGGTTTCCCAAACTTCTAGACACTGGAGCAAATGCAGCATCGAGTGGATGTGTGCACAGAATGGAAAGAAAGACTGGAACAAGAAGGCGACAACTTCTTAAAACGCATCATTACAGCAGATGAAGCTTGGTTGTATCACTATGATCCTACAATGAAACAACAAAGCAGTGAATGGAAGCATCCGTCTTCGCCTACCCCCAAGAAAGCAAAAACTGTAAAATCGGCTGGTAAAGTTATGACCATAATGTTTTTTGACTATGAAGGCATTGTTTACCAACACGCTGTAGAACCCGGGAATACTGTAAACGGCTCATACTATGCGGATGTTTTACGGACAATGGTACAGCACGTCAAAAGGAAGCGTCCATTGCTGAAGAATGGCTTCTTATTGCACCACGATAATGCAAGGCCCCATATTGCTGGTTGTGTAGTGGACGTTTTGCAGAAGAACAACATAGATATCCTACCACACCCTCCATACAGTCCTGATCTCGCACCGTGCGATTTCTGGCTGTTTCCTCAGCTCAAGAAATCACTAAGAGGCCTCCATTTCGAAAGCAACAAAGCATGTGTAAAAGCTGCGGAGACGGTTTTGAAAGAAGTCTCAAAAAAAAAGGACTTTCACAGGTGTTTAAGAAGTGGACGCAACGTTGGGACAAATGCATCGCGTCTCACGGTAGTTACTTCGAAAAAGACCATGTAAATGATGACGATTAAAGACAATCTGTTTTCTGTATAAATATAGTCTTATAACTTATTGAACAGCCTACGTACATCTGTATTATCTGAAAACTGGTCCCTTCTCT